>NC_047088.1:270017982-270666542 GCF_902459505.1 Geotrypetes seraphini | reverse complement strand
AAACTTCCCACCTTCCATGTGGTAAATGTACATGCTGATAGTTTTGCCTGTCTGGATCTTTTTTGCTTGACTGCAGCTTCTTTTTGCTGCTTCCTAGAAGCTGTCGCCCAAATGACCATCTGGCCTGGTTAAGGCAGCCCTGGCATCACTATCCCCTTTTCCTCCCATTGCTCCTCTCCCATCTCAGGAGCCCAGAGAGCATGGCTCAATCATCTCTCTGCCATCTTACATTTCCACATACATAGCACTACCCCCATTCTCCCCATCTCCTCTCTCCAAGAACCCCAGACGACAGCACCATCTCATCACCCTACACCTGCCCAGGACCAGCACACAGAAAGAACTGTCCCCATCAATTGTTTCTCAAGGCAAGACCCCCCAGGAATTTAATAATTTATTACGACTTATTAACCTCCTTTATGAAGAGATTCACCCAAGGTGGCATGCAGCAGGTATAATTCAAGAAAAAACTTACAATTCTATTAACAGCATAACAGTAGTAAAACAAAGACAATAAATGAGTCACTCAAAATTAGCAAATTGAAACCTAATAATAGGACTACTATGAAACCATATGAAAAATATACACCTTTAGCAGCACCGAAATTCAAATAACAGAGATAGACAGTAATACTTATGAAAGACCTAAGAAGCAAGCATTGAACCATTCAGATAATATACGTAGAGCTTACCATGTAGCCCAGGGACCAAGTGCAGTTATATGGGTGGTACAGAATCCGTTGGGCTAGACACGCAATCCAGCAAGTTTCCGTTTTTTTCATAAGTTATTTTTCCTACGATACAAAAAAAATGGAAACTCGCTGGATTAAGAGTACAGCCTTCAATGGAGACCACGTTGTTTAACTTGCTTTTTTACCAAACTTTCCAAACCACCCTTGAAGAAGAGTAGTTAAACTCAAGGTAAGTTTTTTGTACAGTTAAACAAGATATAAGGAGCCCATGTAAGTTAGTGTGTAGTATGCTAGTCCAGGTGCAGATTTCACCTGCTTCCTGAAGTAGAGGTAGCTTAGAATTAGACAAAGCACCTCTGGGAGTAAATTCCAGAGTATGGAGGCTACTCTTGAGAATGCTTGCTGGTGACTTTTGGTGGTCTCAAAGGTGTGTAAAGGGCTAATCTATTCTTTATATATTTGGGCCTGTTTTGTCTTCCATTTTAGTAATATTTTTGATTTTTTTGAAAATTTTATTGTAAGTTTTTTTTAGATTTTGAGTTTTATAGATGCAGAGAGGCATAATCAAAAGATACGTCTAAGTCCATTTTGGGCCTAAGTCGCTAGTCACCCAAAGTCGATAGTGTCTAAAGTCCATTCTCGAAAACTACATCTAAAATATTTTTTCCCAAAGATCGTCTAATTATACATCCAGTCGTTTGATCGGCCAGACCGCTAAGTCGTCTATCTTTATACCCCATTCTCAGCCAAAAAATTATCCAAATCAAAAACGCCTAGAACAAGACCTTTTGGACATGGGAGGGGCCAGCAAAGTGATGGACTGGACACCCAGACATGGCAACACAATAGTGGGGCACCTTACAGGGCACTGATGCGAACTTCACAAAAAGGGTGCCATATAAACATCTCACAACAACTCCCTTATAGGTCATGGTGAGCCCCCCCAAACCTACTAGACACACCTGTCTACAACCCCAATAGCCTTTATGGCTGCAGGTGGCATCTATATGGCAGTACAGCAGGGTTTGGGGGATTTGGGGAGATGCACATGTTTCACCATGAATGCAGTGGTTAGAGTAGCTTACGGGCCTGGGTCCTCCTCTCTATGGGTCACTAGTCCACCCCCCAGACTACTTAAGCCACCTCTGTGGCTTTCCTATGCTAGCTGCTGATGTTCTGGAGGCAGATATGTAAATTTTTTATGGAGGTGGGGGGGGGGGTCAGTGATCACTGGGGGAGTGTGTGGGGGTCTATACTTTGTGTCTACAGTGGTTATCTGCTCACTTTGGAGACCTTCTGGGCACTTAGACCTGGTTTTACATGGCCTAAGTCACCACACACAATTTCCATCTAGGCAGTCTTGTTACACTTTTGGTTATACTTGCAGTACGACTTAGTCTAGGCCGGCCCACGTCCCACCCAGATCCCACCCTCACCACTCCTCCTAAAATGTCCCTTTTAGCTCTGGGCGTACAGCAGCACTGAAAGGGCCTAAGTCGTTTTGAGATATGTCTAAATCCCAGTTCGATTATCAGCACTTGGACGACTTGTCTTACAGGTTGGTTTTTAGAAGTATTTCCATTTTGATTATGAGCCCCATATTGTATATATTATATTTGAAGTTTGTAGCTTTGTAAAGTGCTTAATACATCAGTACAAGCGATACATCAAGAAAATAAATCCAATCCAAATTTAGCTCTGTAAGGTATTGGTAACCAATGTAGTTTTTGTGGGAAAAGTGTGATGTGGTCACACATTCTTATTTCAGAACCCTACACACAGAAAAAGCCTATCTCCCCACTTTTCTATGATCTCATTTCCTTTTTAGGCCATATGCTTCTTTCTGAATTGTTTTCTTATAGGATTTCTTCCTTCCTTCCATGCATTTTTGTCTCTTTGTCTCTTTCCCACCCTTCCTTTCTTTTTTCTCACTCTGCCTTTTATTTCAGCTCCAAGGGCCGTTGAATTTATCTCTGAACTTCATAATATCACCGTGCTGGAAGGAGATAGTGCCACCTTTAAATGTGTGGTATCTCCAGAGGATGTTGATGTCTGCTGGCTGCTGAATGGCTCTGCATTCACTCCTGACACCAAGTACATCATGAAAAGAAATGGCATGTGCCATTCTCTCACCATTCGGAAATGCCAGATCAGTGATGGGGCCACCGTGACTGCAGTGGCTGATGGAATTATCACCAAAGCCAGACTGAATGTGCAAGGTCAGTGAGAATAACAGACAAAAGAGAAAGGTTGGTGACCCCATCTTCAGATCCAGAAAGATTGATATAATTTATGAGCACATTTGATGGGGAGGCTTACTCAAACTACTGACTCTAGGGCTCATTGAAATTACCAAGCTCAGGCTCATCATGGGATGAAGTGAACTAGCTACTCTTTGTTCAAAGCAGGGGGAATTTAAACATTGACTTCAGGGATTGAAATATTCCCCCCCCCCCCCCCGACTCTCACTTATCTCATATGTATTTGGGATAAGGGAAAGGGTTTAAGATTTAGAGTTTCAGGTTGATACCAAGTTTAATTGCAGGGTTTTAGATTTGTTTTAGGGTTACAATTAGGTCTAGAAGTTGGATTTTCTGTTTAAGATTATGATGGAAACTGGAACTAATATTAGGTGTAACACCTAAACAACTCAAATATGTCAGTTAACATATAAATGATTGGCTTAGAGTTAGGGGTGGAGTAAAGGTTTGGATTTAGGGATATGGTTTAGATTAATGGAAGAAGTTGAGTTTGGTTTAGGGGTAGAGATTGGGTTTAGTAATGAGATTAGTAGCAGGGTGTAGGCTGGAGCTGGGATTAGGGATATGGCTCAGGTTAATAACTGGAATTGGGTATTATGCTGGGATTGAAAGTAAAGTTTGGGTTAGAGTTAAGATTAAGAATACAAACTGGAGTTGGGTATGGGGGTGGAGTTTGGGTTTAGTCTGGGATTAGCAGTAGGATTTGGGATTAGGAAAGAGTTTGGGTTTAGGGCTGAATTCAAGCTTAGGAGTAGAGATTGGGTTTAGTGTGCAGAACGAGGATAATGTTTGTGGTTTGTACAGAGACTAGTATCATTAATTAGGTAATATCTATCCATTGTTTTGCAGAAGCTCAGGTCATGTTTCGGAAGAAGCTACAGAATGTGATAGCAGAAGAAATGCAAGATGTGACTCTGGAGGTAGAAGTAAGCGTGGAGGGAGCCGAGGTGCAGTGGTTGAAACAGGGAGTAGTCATTCAGCCAAGTAGAAAGTACACCCTGGAGACATCCGGCCAAAGACATATGCTGACGATTCACAATGTTACATTCTCTGACCGAGGGAATTACCGCTGTGAGAGTCTGCATGACAAGACACAGGCCAGACTGTGTGTGGATGGTGCGTATCTCCTGTAGGCCAACCTGTGAATGTCACTCTTGGGGGGGGACTGTATGTGTATGCTGCATGTCAAGGATAACCTGATTCCAGTGTTTCCATACTCCTTCTGCTTTTCTGATATCTGTAATACACCAGCTCGCAAGGTCGTGCTGCGAAACCCGCTGGTGGACATGGAGGTGTATGAAAAAGAGACTGTGACCTTCCAGCTGGCGTTATCACATCCAGGTGTGGAGGGTATGTGGATTAAAGATGGCATCCGTGTCAAACCAAATACCAGGGTCAAAGTCAGTGCCAGTGGCTGTCTACACAGTTTGACGCTCTCAGCACTCCTACTAGAAGATTCTGGAAATATTATATTCAGTGCAGAAAACATTCGGTCCAGTGCAAAGCTCACAGTGCGAGGTACGTCCTTAGCAACATATTACATAGTATTCAGTGTGTCACCTTAACCCTGTTGTCTTACTTCTCCATCACTTACTGACCCTATCCTTCCTTCATTTCGCAATGGATTAGGTTTACGCATACCAAGACAGAAATGAACTTCACTCCTAAAGCCAAAGTATGCAGAGTATGTTTGGCATGTTATTTGATTTATTTTTCCATATGTCTTTTCAACACTGCAGACTCTATTATTTTTCACTGTTTCCATGGTGTTATGGGCCCAAATTCAAAATATGAAGCCTAAACATGTGGGTATACATTGGCACGTGTAACTGATGTATGCGCATAACTTAATATGCCTAATCAGTGCTGGTAATTGGTAATTAATGCCTCATAATTGACACTAAATGGAGTTAAATGAAATTAGAGTTTCAAGTTTTTTAAATATTTGATTAATCGCTTACTCAAATATCTAAGCGATGAACAAATCTTTCAATTTACAGATAATACAGGGGTTATAAAAGACAGATGAACACTGAACAAAACATTTTAAATTAATGACTAACAAAATAAACAGAATAGGAAAACAAAGGGAAAGGCAGGGTAAAAAAAACAAACAAAAAAAACCTGTTGTAACTTCACTGGAAATGTCCAGTTAGTTCTTTTGTAATCCGCCTTGAACTGCAAGGAATAGGCGGAATAGAAGTCCCTAATATAATGTAATGTAATGAAATACATTAATAATGATAGAAAGAAGGACGATTATGGTAAAAAAAAAACAATAGGAGGGAAATAAAAGAAGTAGCCTTATGAAAATAAGCAAAAATAGGCTGGGATTCCTAAATATCATAAGCGTCTTTGAAAAGAAAGCTCTTAAGTTTACTTTTAAATTTATCTAAGTTCTTTTCTTCTCTGAGATAAATAGGGAGGGCGTTCCAAGTTTGAGGAGCTGTAACAGAGAAGATAGAGTGCTGCCATGTATTAATAACTTTAAGTGAGGGCTTAACTAATAGATGTTGGTCATTAGATCTCAGTGATCTAATTGTAAATGAAAGTTGGGGTTTTATATAATAGGGATTTGAAAGTAAGTAGATTTAGTTTATATTGAATTTGATGCGCAACTGGAAGCCAGTGCGCTTTCTTAAGAAGAGGAGTGACATGATCAAATTTCCTTGCTTTCATTATGAGTTTAATTGAGGTATTTTGAATGATCTGCAAACGTCTAATTTCTTTTTGAGCTATTCCCATAAGTAAAGCATTACAATAATCAATTTTCGAAATAACCAGGGCATACAACTTGGTAGGTACATAGCACAAAATGCATCATGAGCAGTGCATGTATTTAAAAGTGGGTGTGGTTAGGGATGGATTATGACGTATGCACCATTGTGCGCACATTAGGTGCAGGCATATCTTTCACTAAGATCTTGCCTTTGGAAGACCCTAACCTCTCTGTGGAGAAGTCCAAAGTACCTAAAACCCGTTGACAGAGGTAGAAGGTAAAGTTGTGCTATCCCCTGAACTTGGGGGCTGTGGTAGATGAGGATCCAGAATCAGGAGAAGAGGGACATCCCAGGGCGTCAAGAGAGTCCTGGCCGAGGATGAGTCCCTTAGGACAGCCAGAGCTTAAGTGGTGATGATGGATGGGAACCCTGTGGTCAATCAAGATCCTTCTAAAATGGCAATCCTGCACTTCATAATTAAGAGGTATCTGTATAGTGTGACCAAGAGAACCCTGGAGGAGGAGGAGGAGATAGAGCAGTTGTTAGAACCCCAGCCATATCACAAGGAAGTCATGCAGTTAACCCATAGTCATCTGCTAGGAAGGCACTTGGGGGAGGAGAAAACCTGAGAACAGATTTTGGCCCGGTTCTTCTGGCCAGATATATAAATGCAAATAGAATTATTCTGCCAATCTTGCCCAACCTGCCAGTTGAGTAGTCCTGCAAGGGTTCCACTGGCCCCTCTTGTGCTCATGCCACTGGTCAATACCCCTTTTGATCGAGTAGCTATGGACACTGTGCAACCTCTGGAGTGCACCACACAGGGCAACAAATATATTTTAGTCATTCTGGACTATGCCACTAGATATCACTCTGCACAACATGAAGATCAATGCAGTAGCCAAGGCTCTGTGTGCAGTCTTCTCCAGGATGGGAAACCCTATGGAAATACTGACAGACCAAGGAACCACCTTAATGTCCAGGGTGATGAAGCAGATGTGTGCCCTGCTAAAGGTGAAGACCTTATGGACATCCATTTACCATCCACAGACAATTGGCCTGGTGGAGCATTTTAATATAATTCTTAAGCAAATACTAAGAAAATTTATGGCCAAAGATGGAGAAAACTGGGATTCTCTCCTTCCATAATTGCGGTTTGTCATTCCTGAAGTACTCAAGAGCTTGATGGGGTTTTACTCCATTTGAATTGTTTGGACGGAGACTGGGAGGAATCCTGGATGTGGTTCAAGAAACCTGGAAGGAAGAACCCAGTCAAGAGAGGAATTTGTCTGAGTATGTACTTACTATGCAGGAGAGACTGGAAAAGGCCGCGGAAGATACCAAACTCTGGAGAAGGCTCAGGTGGGCCAAGTCTGAGCCTACAATCGGAAAACTGTGTAGAGAATCTTCCAGCCGAGAGACTGAGTCTTGGTCCTCCTGCCATCCTCCGAAAGCAAGTTAAAACATAGAAACATGATAGCAGATAAAGGCAAAATGGCCCATCCAGTCTGCCTATCCACAACATCCACTATCTCCTCTCCTTAAGAGATCCCATGTACCTGTCCCATGCTTTCTTGAACTCAGACACAGTCTTTGTCTCCACCACCTCTACTGGAGACTATTCCATGCATCTAGCACACTTTCTGTAAAAAAAGTATTTTCTTAGATTACTCATGAGCCTACCACCTCTTATCTTCATCCTATGCCCTCTCATTCTGGAGCTTCCTTTCAAATAAAATAGATTTGCCTCATGCACATTTATGCCACATAGGTATTTCAACATCTCTATCATATCTCACCTCTCTCGCCATTCCTCCACAGTACACATTTTGAGATCTTTGAGTCTGTCTTATATGCCATATGACATAGACCAAGATGTTAAAAAGAACAGGTCCAAGAACTGAAGCTTGAGGAACGCCATTGGTAACATCCCTTTCCTCAGAGAGATCTCCATTGACCACTACCCTCTGTCACCTGCCTTTCAACCAGTTTCTGAACCTCCAAGGATTCAAGACAAAGTTAGACAAGTTTCTGCTGAACAAGAACATGCACTGGTAGGGCTAGTCTCAGTTAGGGTGCTGGTCTTAGATCAGAGGGCCGCCGCATGAGCGGATTGCTGGGCATGATGGACCACTGGTCTGACTCAGCAGTGGCAATTCTTATGTTCTTATGTTCTTTGAGGCTCATCCCAAGGGCACTCAGTTTATTAATTAGACGCCTGTTTGGAACACTGTCAAAGGCTTGGCTAATATCTAAATACACCACATCTTGCGCACTCCCTCTAATCAATTCTCTGGTCACCCAGTCAAAGAAATTGTTCAGATTTGTCTGTTAATCCTGCCTCTAGTGAATCCATGTTGCTTCAGGTCCTGTAATCCACAGGCTTCCAGAAATGTCACTATTCTGTTTTAAAAATGTTTCTATTCATTTACTTACCACAGAAGTCAGACTTACCAGCCTGTAGTTCCCTACTTCTTCCTTACTTCCACTTTTGTGAAGAGGGACCACGTTTGCCCTTCTCCAGTTCTCCAGTACCACTCCCAATTCTAGAGAAGCATTGAAAAGATCAGCCAACAGAATCACCAGACCTTCCCTAACTTCCTCCAGTGCCCTCAGATGTACACCATCGCTTTGTCTACCTTTAGTTTAGCTAGCAAGTCATGAACACAATCCTATGAAAATCAATTAATAATAATAATAATTTTATTCTTATATACCACCAAAGCCGTGGTGGTAGTTCGAGGCGGTTTACAACAAAGAAGAGCTGGACAAACAGCGAGTACAGGTACAATGTAAGATCATCAAAATACAGGAGAGCATGATACAGAGGTGAGGCATAAGAGATTTTGGGAACAATTCGGTTAGGGTTGGAGAGGAGAGGATTGAGAGGACTTGGTTACAAATTGGTTAAACAAGTTTGTTTTTACAAGTTTTCTGAAACTTAGATAGGATGAGGAGTGCGTGATAATCTTACCCAGTCAATCGTTCAGTTGACCTGCTTGGAAGGCAAGTGTTTTGTTCAGATATCTTTTCTAACGGCAGGCCTTTAGTGTTGAGTGGTTAAATAGGTGTAGGCTGCGTGTGGGTCTGGATGGACATTCTAAGTTGAAATGGGGAACCAAGAATAAGGGGGCCGAATCTAGAATGGATTTGAAACAGAGGCAGGCAAATTTGAACACCACTCTCACTTCGAGGGGCAGCCAGTGGAGTTTTTGGTAGTAGGGAGTTAGGTGTTCCCATTTTTTTTCACCCAAAAATCAGTCGGATTGCCGAGTTTTGGATGATTCGGAGTCTTTGAGTGATTTTTTTGAAAGACCCCAGATAAATGATGTTACAGTAGTCAATTAAGCTTAGAATGGAGGATTGTACCAGTAAGCGGAGTGAGATAGTATCGAAGTACTTTCTGATGGTTCTCAATTTCCACAATGTTGAAAAGCCTCTTCTAACCAGCGAGTCTGTGTGCGCTTCAAGGGTAAGGTAGCGATCCAGAGTAACTCCCAGAATTTTTATGGAATCCGCAATCAGAAAGACTAGACCATTCAAGGAAATTGATGAATCTTTGATTTTGTCGTTCGGGCTCGCCAGGAAGAATTTGGTTTTATCAGAACTGAGTTTTAATTTGAAATCAGCCATCCATAGTTCGATTTGCTTTAAGATGGATGCCAGGTGATTCTTCGTCTCGGGTGTTAAGTTTGTTAGGGGAATGATAATGGTGATGTCGTTGGCGTAGATGTAAAATTTGATTTTTAAACTTTGCAATAGGTTACCCAGTGTGGCCAGGTAAATGTTGAACAGAGTGGGGGACAGGGGCGAGCCCTATGGGACTCCGCATGAGTTTACCCAGCTGAAGGAATGAGTGTTGTTGCTGTAAACTTGATATGATCGTTTACTCAGAAAACCCTGGAACCATTTTAATACATTACCAGAGAGACCGATTGACTCCAAACAGTCCATAAGAATAGCATGATCAACTAAGTCGAAGGCACTACTTAGGTCAAATTGCAGGACAAGTGCACTTGTGCCCTGGCTAAATAATCTGTGGAGGGAATCTAGCAGTGAGGCAATAACCATTTCAGTGCTGTGCCTGGAACGAAAACCTGACTGGTTGTCATGTAGTATACTAAATTTGTCCAGATAGGTTACTAAATCCTGGTTGACTAGGCCTTCCATCAATTTTACAAAGAAGGGAATGCTTGTGATGGGTCTGTAATTAGAAGACAGTTTAATTGATTCTTTGGGATTTTTTACTATCGGAGTGATCAGAATCTGGCCTAGGGCCTCTGGAAAAGTACCTGACCATAAAAGGGAAAAAAGCCAAGTGTGTAGCTTGGTTTTGAAGGTGGCCGGGGCGACTTTCATCACATTTGGTGGGCAACAGTCTAATTTGCAATAGGAATCAGCATATTTAGAATAGAACTTGCAGAATTGTTGCCACACCTCCATCCCTATTTGCATTTGTCTTCTACAGTCCCACTCCTAGTACTTCATCCGTGAAAAAAAGAAGAGAAATATTTTTAAACAATTCAGTCTAATCTTTATCAGCTTCTATGTATTTCTCCCCTTCACCTTTGAGTCTCACAAGGCCACTTTTACACTTCTTCTTATCACTAATATACCTAAAAAATGTTTTCTCTCCCCATTTTACTATTTTTTCTTCCATTTGCATCTTGGCTGTCCTGACCATTCAACCAGACTCTTAACTGAAGGTCCATGAAGCCCAGTATCCTATTTTCAACAGTGGCCAACCCAAGTACTTAGCTAGATCCCTAGTAGTAAAACAGATTTTATGCTGCTTATCAAAGGAATAAGCAGTGGATTTCAAGTTTCAAGTTTAATAAAAAAATTGATATACCACCTATCAGTCTTCTAAGTGGTTTGTACATAATAAAAATAGTAAAATAGGGTAACATACATTAAAACATACAGGACCTACTGGAATGATAGGATTAAGGTAAAGAATTCAGGATCTCCCTACATCTAGAAGACCCTGCAATAGATATACCCCAATCAACATTCGGCATGTTAAAATCACCTATTAGCAAACCTTCCACTTTTTTAGATTTATTCTGAATGTCTATTAGTAAATCTCTATCTACTTCTTCCATCTGTGAAGGAGGCCTGTATATCACACCAATGTTAAATATATTTACAATTCCCTCTTTCCAAATTGATCCACAATGCCTCTTCATTGCCCTGCAGATCCTGCAATTGTGTGGCTTCAATATGATCTTTAACATATAACGATACTCCCCCTCCTTTTCTTCCTACCCTGTTTTTCCTAAACAGATTATAGCCCGATATAACTACATCCCAGTCATGGTTCTCCGTGAACCAAGTCTCTGTGATCCACACTATATCCAACTCCTCTTCTTCCATCACAGCTTCGAGATCCAGAATCTTGTTTCCCATACTTCGAGCATTAGTATATACTGCTTTCCAGACATTGCCCCCTTTTCCCATCCGTGTAGAGGTTTTCAGTGATTTACTTACCTAAGGACTTATACTCACCTGGGAGCTTTGATCACCCTGCCCCATCACTTCTAGTTTAAAGCCCTCTTCAGTAGATTAGCCAGCCCGCTGGTGAAGACATTTCTTACCTTCTTTGATAGATGCACACCATCCCTGTTCAGTAGCCCTTGGAAGATCATCTCATGACACCATCTATGTAGCCACGCATTCATCTCCAGGATGCGAGCTTCTCTGCCCTGGCCTTTACCCTCAACAGGGAAAATGGATGAGAATACCACCTGTGAACCTGACTGCTTCATTTTCTCTCCCAAAGCCATAAAGTCACTTTTGACATGTTTGCAGGGGTACCTGGCAGTATCATTAGTGCCAATGTGGATGAGCAGCATTGGATAGTAGTCATTAGTTTTGATAACATAACATAACATCATACTTCTTAACCGCGTAACCATGAGTTCTACACGGTTTACAAAACATTATAAACTAAAAACTTCTTTGCCAGCACAATCAACTACTCTAGCCTGTTGCTTGCGCAGGCCTGGCTCCCTCTGAAATCAATTCCAGGTCATGTCAGAGGGAAAGCCAGTGCAAACGGCAGGCGTAGAAGCTGCTCTCACTGATGAAGATTTAGAGGTACAGGGGTGGGAAGGGATGGTGGGAGTGTGGAAGGAGCGGGGGACGGAGAGGAGGGCTCAGGAGGGGCGCCTCCTACTCTCGCCACTGTGTGCTGGAACATGAACCAAAACTTAGTCTTTAGTAAGTTGTGCAGGCTCCTGGCTGGAGTATCTTGATATTTTAAAAAGATTGCACTGGTTGTCGATTTTATTTCATATCCAATTCAAAGTTTTGAAACTTGTCTAACAAGGTGTTTATGACATCCTGCCAAATTATTTGGCAAAATGCCCAACACTATATATTCCGCCAAGGACACTGAGGTCCCAGTGTTAGACACTGGTTGTTGGTTGTTAGACACATCAAAGGGGAATATTTTACAATATGTATGGACCCAAAAGTCATGTTTCTCCATTGTCTGGTACCTTATGGTTTTATAGAAATCTATTGCAATTTAGAAAGTTGCTTAAGACACATTTGTTTGTTCAAGCTTTCTTAAGCTAATATTCTGCTTCCTGAGTTAATATTTTACTTTCTGAATATCATCTTTTTTGCAGGTAATTAGAATTGTGCTTCTTGATTGAAATAATGTGGTAAACAAGCAGCTGAAATGATATAATCATGATTTTTGCTGATGTTGGGGATCTTTATGTTGAGGTAATGTGGCTAATCGGACTCTCCCCTTCCCACTGTAGCACCTCCCTAGCAACATTTACATAGTAGATGATGACGGCAGATAAAGACCCGAATGGTCCATCCAGTCAGCCCAACCTGATTCAATTTAAATTTTTTATTTTATTTTATTTAATTAAATTTTTCTTCTTAGCTATTTCTGGGCAAGAATCCAAAGCTTTACCCGGTACTGTGCTTGGGTTCCAACTGCCAAAATCTCCGTTAAGACTTACTCCAGCCCATCTACACCCTCCCAGCCATTGAAGCCCTCCCCTGCCCATCCTCCACCAAACGGCCATACACAGACACAGACCGTGCAAGTCTGCCCAGTAACTGGCCTAGTTCAATATTTAATATTATTTTCTGATTCTAAATCTTCTGTGTTCATCCCACACTTCTTTGAACTCAGTCACAGTTTTACTCTCCACCACCTCTCTCGGGAGCGCATTCCAGGCATCCACTACCCTCTCCGTAAAGTAGAATTTCCTAACATTGCCCCTGAATCTATCACCCCTCAACCTCAAATTATGTCCTCTGGTTTTACCATTTTCCTTTCTATGGAAAAGATTTTGTTCTACGTTAATACCCTTCAAGTATTTGAACGTCTGAATCATATCTCCCCTGTCTCTCCTTTCCTCTAGGGTATACATATTCAGGGCTTCCAGTCTCTCCTCATACGTCTTCTGGCGAAAGCCTCCTATCATTTTTGTCGCCCTCCTCTGGACCGCCTCAAGTCTTCTTACGTCTTTCGCCAGATACGATCTCCAAAAATGAACACAATACTCCAAGTGGGGCCTCACCAATGACCTGTACAGGGACATCAACACCTTCTTCCTTCTACTGACCACACCTCTCTTTATACAGCCCAGCATCTTTCTGGCAGCAGCCACTGCCTTGTCACACTGTTTTTTCACCTTTAGATCTTCGGACACTATCATCCCAAGGTCCCTCTCCCCGTCCGTGCATATCAGCTTCTCTCCTCCCAGCATATACGGTTCCTTCCTATTATTAATCCCCAAATGCATTACTCTGCATTTCTTTGCATTGAATTTTAGTTGCCAGGCATTAGACCATTCCTCTAACTTTTGCAGATCCTTTTCCATATTTTCCACTCCCTCTTCGGTGTCTACTCGGTTACAAATCTTGGTATCATCTGCCAAAAGGCACACATTTCCTTCTAACCCTTCAGCAATGTCATTCACATACATATTGAACAGGATTGGCCCCAGCACCGAACCCTGAGGGACTCCACTAGTCACCTTTCCTTCCTTCGAGCGACTTCCATTAACCACCACCCTCTGGCATCTGTCCGACAGCCAGTTTCTGACCCAGTTCACCACTTTGGGTCCTAACTTCAGCCCTTCAAGTTTGTTCAAAAGCCTTCTATGAGGAACTGTATCAAAGGCTTTGCTGAAATCCAAGTAAATTACATCTAGCATATGTCTTCGATCCAGCTCTCTGGTCACCCAATCAAAAAATTCAATCAGGTTCGTTTGGCACGATTTACCTTTTGTAAAGCCATGTTGCCTCGGATCCTGTAACCCATTAGATTCAAGGAAGTACACTATCCTTTCTTTCAGCAACACTTCCATTATTTTTCCAATAACTGAAGTGAGGCTCACCGGCCTGTAGTTTCCTGCTTCATCCCTGTGACCACTTTTATGAATAGGGACCACATCCGCTCTCCTCCAATCCCCAGGAATCACTCCCGTCTCCAGAGATTTGTTGAACAAGTCTTTAATAGGACTCGCCAGAACCTCTCTGAGCTCCCTTAGTATCCTGGGATGGATCCCGTCTGGTCCCATCGCTTTGTCCACCTTCAGTTTTTCAAGTTGCTCATAAACACCCTCCTCCGTGAACGGCGCAGAATCTACTCCATTTTCTCGTGTAACTTTGCCAGACAATCTCGGTCCTTCTCCAGGATTTTCTTCTGTGAACACAGAACAGAAGTATTTGTTTAGCACATTTGCTTTCTCCTCATCACTCTCCACATATTTGTTCCCAGCATCTTTTAGCCTAGCAATTCCATTTTTTATCTTCCTCCTTTCACTAATATATCTGAAAAAATTTTTATCTCCCTGTTTTACATTTTTAGCCATTTGTTCTTCCGCCTGTGCCTCCGCCAAACGTATCTCTCTCTTGGCTTCTTTCAGTTTCACCCTGTAGTCCTTTCTGCTCTCCTCTTCTTGGGTTTTTTTATATTTCATGAACGCCAACTCTTTCGCCTTTATTTTCTCAGCCACTAGGTTGGAGAACCATATCGGCTTCCTTTTTCTCTTGTTTTTATTGATTTTCTTCACATAAAGGTCCGTAGCCATTTTTATCGCTCCTTTCAGCTTAGACCACTGTCTTTCCACTTCTCTTATGTCCTCCCATCCTAACAGCTCTTTCTTTAGGTACTTTCCCATTGCATTAAAGTCCGTACATTTGAAATGTAGGACTTTAAGTATCGTGCGGCCGCTCTCCACTTTAGACGTTATATCAAACCAAACCGTTTGATGATCGCTACTACCCAGGTGAGCACCCACTCGAACATTAGAGATACTCTCTCCATTTGTGAGGACCAGATCCAATATCGCTTTTTCCCTTGTGGGTTCCGTCACCATTTGTCTGAGCAGAGCCTCTTGAAAGGCATCCACAATCTCCCTACTTCTTTCCGATTCCGCAGACGGAACATTCCAGTCCGCATCTGGCAGGTTGAAATCTCCCAACAGCAGAACCTCTTCTTTCCTTCCAAACTATTGGATATCCACAATCAGATCCTTATCAATTTGCTGCGATTGAGTCGGAGGTCTATAGACTACACCTACGTAGATAGAAGTTCCATCTTCTCTTTTCAGAGCAATCCATATCACTTCTTCCTCTCCCCAGGTCCCTTGCATTTCGGTCGCTTGGATATTGATCTTTACATAGAGAGCTACTCCTCCACCTTTATGACCATCTCTGTCCTTCCTAAAAAGATTATATCCCGGTATGTTTGCATCCCATCCATGTGATTCACTGAACCATGTCTCTGTGATAGCAACAATATCTAGATCTGCCTCTAACATCAGGGCTTGCAGATCATGAATTTTGTTGCTTAGACTGCGAGCATTTGTGGTCATCGCTTTCCAGCTATTTTCAGCAATAATCTCCTTTTTCGTATGGATTTTTGTGTCGTTTCACTTTCCGTTGCAATACTAAGAAATGAGTTGCTGATATTTCTTATGTTGCAGCCTTTACTACTATCACATCTTTTCTTTTGCCGGGGGTGGTCTCTATAATTGTCCTTCGTACATACACCACCCCCACCTTCTAGTTTAAATGCCTAGAAAAATATTGTCTAAATTTCTCTGCAAGGTTTCTTTTTCCTGCTGTAGTAATATGTAGCCCATCAGTGCAATATAGCTTCTTGTCCTTCCATGTATTTCCCCATCCTGCTATCTACCTGAAGCCTTCTTGATGACACCAGGCTCTGAGCCATCTATTAAAGTCCTCTGTGTTTTTCACTCTTTGCTCTCCCTTTCTATATGCAGGCAGTATTTCAAAAAAAGCTAAAGTCTTTACAAAAGGTTTCACGCCCTCACCAAGCTCCCGAAAAGCTTTCTGTGCTGCAAGTGTGGAGTTGTTGGCCAGGTCATTTGTTCCCAGATGGATAACAACATCAGTGTTAAAATCCTTAGTTTCTTCCTTAATTATAGTCAGTATTTGCCTGGAACTCCTGGTAGCTGAGGATCCTGGAAGACATTTCACTATTTTGGTCTCCTCGCCCTGTGTTCCAAGGTTAATGCCTCTGATGATGGAATCCCCCAACAGTAATAGTTTTCTGTTTTTGGCTTTTTTATTTGTACTTAGGGTGCGCTTGTTCTCTTGAGTTACCTTCATTGGTTCCAGTCCCACCTCCCTTCTGTTTTCTTGAGTATCGCAGTGCACTAGTGGAGCGAAGGAATTCTGTAGAGGTAATATCAGTGAAGGTGGATGTTTCTGTGTTACATGTCGCAGTCTTCCTGAGCCTACTGTGACCCATTTATTCCTGGGCTGTTTTATTCTTTGAGGTAGAGGTGGTAAGTTGGTATGATTTTGTGGAGTGATGGAAGCTGCTTTAATTGTATTCAATTCCTGTTTAAGTTTGCAGAGCTCCTCCTTAATACTGGCAAGTTGAAGACAGATGGGGCAAGCCTTAAGCCTCCAAATAGTATGTCTTTGAATTAAAGCACCACAGTGATTGCATAGAATAAAGGTCATCTTGATTGGTTGTGAAGTGACTTGATTTGAGTAGTCCTGATTATATGGGTCTCTATATATGAATAGTGGTCCCTGGGGTTGGTGGGACTATAAGTCTTACCCTTATTCCTATGAACGGAAAGGGAAAGAGGAAATAAGATTTAACAGAGGAAAGAGAAGGGTTTATTTTTTTGTGCTTTTTTTTTTAAGTAAGAAACAGAGATGAGAAGAGAAATTAAGCAGATATAATGCTGAAAACCAGTGAAAAAAGCAGAATATGAAATGCTGAGTAACTTAGCTTTTAGAAGTTCACAGGGCAGCCTTGTTCACAGCAATGTCCCAAAGATAATGCAATTAACCTTAGAAGTAAAACAGAGCCCCTCCCTTCTCCACCTAATCAGCAGAAAACAATGGCTGAATGCTAGTAAGACAGAAATATAGGCTCTATACCACCTAAAACACAGTATTTTAAACAAAAATGCAGGTTCTATCAGTGCTATCCTAAAACACAGGATTTATAACAGGATTTTCCCTACTTTAGTCACCCTGAGCCACAGGCACCAGGATTTAATTAGAGTTAACAAAGTCTTACCCTTTTTCCTATGAAGAGGAAGAGGAAATAAGATTTAACAGAGGAAAGAGAAGGGTTTATTTTTTGTGCTTTTTTTTTTTAAGTAAGAAACAGGGATGAGAAGAGAAATTAAGCAGATATAATGCTGAAAACCAGTGAAAAGAGCAGAATATGAAATGCTGAGTAACTTAGCTTTTAGAAGTTCACAGGGCAGCCTTGTTCACAGCAATGTCCCAAAGATGGCAGCAGTTGTGTCAGCTCCTGTAGTGGGAGTATTAATAGTAGGAGAGTGTGAGGCACTGAGTAAAACTACATCCTCAGCTCCCTGGGATTGTGTGTTCAAATCCCCCCCATTGCCTCAGGTACATTAGATTGTGAGCCCACCGGGACAAACAGGGAAAAATTCTTGAGTACCTGAATAAATTCATGTAAACCATCGTGAGCTCTCCTGGGTGAACAGTATAGAAAATTGAATAAATAAATTTCTCGGCAACACTGCTGGTTCTGAGGGTCACTTCTCTCTTTGTGCATCTTTCTCCCCTCAGAGCGTCCTGTCACCATTATTAGAAAGTCACAGGATGTTGGTGTGCCAGAGACTGTTGGCGCTAGATTTGAGTGTGAGCTCTCTCGTGCTGCTGCTGAGGTGAAATGGTATAAGGTAATTGCTCATTTGAAGAATCTGGTTTGTGCTGTTGATAACTGTATTTGTCTCCCCAGGTCTTCTGCTCTCTCATGTCTCTGCCTCACTCTCTGTGTATGTCTCTTTCTGTTCCTTTGTCTCTTCCTGTATCTATTACTGTCTCAATTTTTAAAAAGTTCAAACTGTTTATAAAAGGAAGCCTAAACAAAAATGTAAAGACCAGATTAAATAAAGTATAATAATCCAAAGTTTTATAGACTGCCTCCAGCAAAAGCTTGATGAACTTTTATAATTTTATGCAAATAAAATATACATACGTTGCAGCAAAAAAAATATTCAAATTCAGAAAAATGTTTAGAAACCAACTTTGTTTTTATAATTTTTCTAAACTTCCACTAATCATTCTCTAATTATAAAGTGAGGGATGAAGTTTATTGAGGTGAACATAGTGAGACAAACGTGACCTTGATGGAAGGTGTGAGGGTAACAGCTCATGCTGACCCCTACTGGTTGGTATAAGATATAGACATGTAAATGTCTAATGACAAGGTCCCAAAGTTCAGAATTACATTACATTACATTAGTGATTTTTATTCTGCCATTACTCAACTAGATACCATGTTGTCCTCCAGACTTAAATCATCTCTCAGAGATTAAATAAGTCCCTAGCCCCCTCCCTGAGCTGTCGCTAAACCTCTCCTCTGCTGGAGATTACTTGCACGCAAACCAAATTCAGCCCTGCCTCCCAGCCCAAAGGCTTCCCTCAGCCTCACCATGAAGCCACCCCTCTGGCTCCTTCTTCTCCTACTATGCTCTTCTTTCAACACTTCCCTCTGCCTGAAACCTCCCACTCCCATCCCACTCGACTCCCCAAATGCCAGTAATATCTGCCCTGGCCTCAGAATCCCCAAGCTGATGCGCACCAGAAGTCACCTTTTCAAAAAAAAAAAAAAAAAAAAAAAAAACCCCAAAAAGTCAACCATGCGTCCTTAAAGCCTCTGCCCCCTGCTAATCTCCCCATCCATGCCTCTGACTCTGTCACCCCAGTCCCGACACTTTATTGCAATGCCAGATCCGCATGCAACAAGATTCAAATTTTGAAAGACCTTCTTGATGATTTTGACCCTGGATTCTTGTGCATCACAAAATCATGGATTGCTAAAGATGACCTATTTACACAAAACGAACTCTGTTCCCATGGTTACCAAGGCCTCTTCTCACCCAGATCTAACCGAAAAGGAGGCGGCCTGGCACTCCTCTACAAATCTTTCTTTGATGTTCAGCTCCTTGAAAAGGGCAGCCACCCCTCACTAGAATATATGCTAGCCTCAGTCAACGATGAACTCCGCTTTCACCCACTGGGTATCTTGTTACTATACCGGCCACCTACCCCTTGGATCAATTCCTCTGATCTCGTCCTCAAGACCATAACAAATGCCTTCCTTAAATTTCAAAGATTACTGATCAATGGCGATATTAATCTCCACCTTGACGACATCACTAGCAAGGACGCGATTGAATTTAACAACTCCCTCACCTCTCTAGGTTTTCCCCCCCTGCTTCCTCTCCAACCCATGAAAAAGGGCACACACTAGACTTCATCAGTTTCCTCGATCTTACCACTTATAAAACTTCAGCCGATGACGCTCGTTGGGAACACGTCCCTTGGTCAGACCACTTCTTAGGGGCTTTCTGTCTCCCCATTTTCATGTCGCATCTTGGGGCCCCATCCCGTTCCTCCAATTCCATTACCTTCCGCAAAAAAATTACGAGTGATCTGTTCTGGACCAATTTCCTCAATCATTTCTCCTCTGTCCTCAAGCTCGCAGATTCAGAAACCAATTGGCACAACTGGATCGCCCTCTCCGAATCCTACCACTCTCTTGCCCCACTATCCACTAAAACCATCTCCTACCCTCATAAGGCCCCCTGGTACCTTCCATTTCACAGAGAACTGAAGCAGAAATGTTGAGCTTTGGAGCGCAAATGGAAAAAATCTAAATCCCCTACAGATAGACAGACCTGGAGGGTCAATATTAAGCTCTACAATACAATATTAAAAAAAGCTAGGAAGAACTACTACAGAGACAAGATCTCCAGATCCAACAACCAGAATAGTGAATTGTTTAACATATGGCGCTCCTTAACCTCTAAAAACGACTCCACCCTGCTCCCCTCTTCTCCGTCAGCCGATGTTCTAGCAAAATTCTTCTATGAAAAGGTTACTTCTTTAAGATGCTCCTTCCCACCTGTAATCTCCTATAACTCCCTGGTGCCCACCGATTCCATCCCTACCCTACCTATCTCCAACCCCATCCCAGCCAACAGATCCTGGACTGCCTTTGAGCTTGTATCCGAATCGCAGGTCTCTAAACTCTGCCTCAAACTAAAAACTTGCAACTGTACCTTGGACCCATTCCCCTCCTACCTATTTGAGAAAATTCCCACACAGGCCATCGCATCTCTCACCAAACTTATAAACTCTGCCCTTCTATTGGGCCTATTCTCTTCTGAAATGGGACACATTGCTTTGACCCCATTACTGAAAAAATCTGACCTAGACCCCTCCACACCATCCAGCTATCATCCAATAGCAAATATCCCTCTCCTAACCAAGATGCTAGAGTCTATCATATCTTCCCAACTCTCATCCTACTTAGAAAGATTCTCTATTCTCCTTCCTTACCAATATGGATTCAGACCCAATTTCAGCACCGAATCCCTATTGGCCTCACTAATCTCTAAGGTTCAACAACTTCATTCTCGTAATAAGTTCGCTGTTCTTCTACAATTTGACCTTTCTGCAGCTTTTGACATTGTCCATCATGATATTCTAGTTTTCCAACTCTCCGAGATAGGCATCAACTCCACAGTTCTAGACTGGTTCTCAAAATTCTTACATTCCCGTTCTTACACCGTTAACATGAACGGCACCTCATCCTCCCCCTGGAAACCGACATGGGGAGTCCCGCAAGGTTCACCTCTATCTCCTATTCTTTTCAATATCTATATGTCCTCTCTGAAACTCCTCCATCTATCCCCCCTAGAAACATTTTATACTTATGCTGATGACATCCTTGTCCTCCTCGAGACCGACTCGAACCTTACTAACCGCTCAGAGAACATATCCTCATGTATAACGAACCTCCAATCCTGGGCCCTCACTGTACAAATGAAAGTAAACGAGTCCAAAACAAAACTACTTTGGCTTGGTCCAATATTAGACCATTTACCCACCTCCATTCCATTGTCCTCCGGCCCCACATTACAGCTTGAGTTCTCAAGCAAAGTTCTGGGCATCATCATGGACTCTTCACTATCCTTCAATGACCATCTCAACTCCTTGGTAAAATGTTTTTTTAGCCTTCATATGCTGAGGAAAGTGAGATCCTGCTTCCATCAAAAACACTTTGCCGTCCTTGTACAATCCATCATCCTCTCCAGATTAGACTATTGCAACTCTATCTACTTAAGCCTAACTAAGAAAAGCCTCCATAGACTCCAGCAGATTCAGAATGCCGCGGCTAAGCTTATTTTTGCAAAAAGTAAATTTCACCACGTCTCACCACTTCTGTCCAAGCTTCACTGGCTTCCAGTAATCTCCAGAGTCCACTTCAAATGTGCCTGCCTAACTTTCAAGATCCTACACAGCACTCTTCCTCCTGTTATTCCACTATCTTGGAATTCCTCTAATCCTAATTCCACCAGATCCTCTCCAAAATTAAAACTATCCTTCACTTCTATAAAAGGTATATCCCATGCTGGAAAACTAGGGACATCCCTCCCCTTTAGAATCACTGAGCTCTGGAACAACCTTACATCCCCACTCCGAAATTCAAGCTCCCTCCAACTCTTCCGTAAACATCTGAAAACTTTTCTCAAAAATGTAACACTTCCTCCCTCTCTGGCACCCTAAAACCCTCTATATCTTCTTTACACTTAATCCTATAACCCTCCTCTGGAGTTCCTTTCTATCTTAGCCCTGTAAACCATACCGAGCTCTATGATTGCGGAGAAGATGCGGTATACAAACCTAAGGTTTAGTTTAGTTTAGGTTATCTGGACAATTCTAGAAGAGTTACATAGTTGAGCGGGTTACTTTGGGGATTGAAATGCTTCCTGCGAAGTTAGTTTATCTTGATTGATTTCTTGAATAGCAGGATTTTTATTTCTTTTCTGAAAGTTTTGTAGTCTGATGTTGTGAAGTGTTTTGGAAGTACATCAGGTTGAAGTGGGGTCAGAGAAATTTGTCAAAGAGATGAGTTTTTATTGACTTTCTAAACGTTTGGTACGAAAGTGCATTTGAGATGAAGTTGGTTAAAAATGGAGCAAATGTTTAACCAACTTCATCTCAAATGCACTTTCGTACCAAATGTTTAGAAAATTCATCTCTTTGACAAATTTCTCTGACCCCACTTCAACCTGATGTACTTCCAAAACACTTCCAGATAAACCTGACTAAACTTAGCATGCCAATGTAATTTTGAAAGTTCTCTGTAAAGTCTGTATACAGTCTCTTCCCTTGTAAACCGCTTAGAACTGTTTGTGGTATGGTGGTATATAAAAATAAAGTTATTATTATTATCAGTAGATTGGCTAGTTGGTGGTCAAGTTTTGCTGCCTGCGTGGACAGTAAGCCATTGTACATTTTTTTGCATTTAACGCCTCTGATTGGGGGATAAGTGAATGGTGTCTGGGTTCTCCTTAGTCTGGTTATGGCAGGTTGGATAGGGTGGTTGTTCAAGTAGATTGGGCTGTCTCTATTCATTGCTTTAAATAGTAGACAGTAGAATTTGAATTGTATTCTTGCTTGTATTGGGAGCCAGTGTGAGTTGATGTATGCGGCGGTGTTGTGGTCGTATTTCTTCAGCGAATAGATCAGTCTCAGGGCTGTGTTTTGTACTGTTTGTAGTTGTTTTATCATGACTGTGGGGCAGGAGAGATAGAGGATGTTGCAGTAGTCTAGAAGTCCTAGGACTATGGATTGGACCACGAGCTGGAATTGTTTTCTGTCAAAGAATTTTCGGATTTGCCTTAAGTTTCGCATGACCACCAATGATTTCTGTATTGTTTTGTTGATTTGTGGTTGCATGGTACAGCATCTGTCTGTCATCACTCCCAGAAGTCTTAGGGTGGGTTGAATAGGGTATGTGATTGAGTTTATTACTAAGTTTGTTATGGTTGGGGTTTTATGTTTTTTCAAGAAGTATAAATTTTGTTTTGTCTGGGTTCAGTTTTAGTTTGTGATCTTTCATCCATGTTGCCACTGTATCTAGTGTTCTATTTAGTTTGTCTGTCATGGAGTGTGTTGGTTGATCAAAAGGGAGGAGGATGGTGATGTCGTCTGCATAGCTATAAGAAGTTAATCCTAATTTGTCTAGGCAGGTGCCGATGGATGCAATGTAGAAATTGAAGAGTGTTGGGGATAAAGGCGACCCTTGGAGTACGCAGCAGGGTTTGGATCATGGTTCTAATTTTACTTGTTTGTCTCTTCTATTATTCCCTGATAAGCAGGTTTATCAGGTTTCAGGTTTATTTAAAAATTGATAATATCGCCTATAAACCTTCTAAGCGATGTGCATAATAAAAACATAGTCATTATATTACAGCTTAAAATCTAGACAGAATCAGACAAGAAGCCACAAGGACCCACACATAACAAACAGAAAAGAGTTTATTTACAAAGATAAAGTCTACAACAAAAATGGAAACAGTAGTAAGACTAGACATTGGAAGGTCCCCTGAATGAATGAAAAAAATTATAAAAGTGATATGGAATCCCAGCACACAGGCCCAGATTCTGAAAGTGGCGCCATAATCAGCAGGCGCTGGTCATATGCCACTCTGATTACAGCACTGGAGTTTTGCAGTCCTACATTTCCAGTGCCTACTTTTAATGCAGAATTATGCTTAGTAGCCGGTGCCAAACGTCAACCCCGCCCATAACCACACCAAGTTTTGTATGCACCTCGTGGCGCCTACTTTATTTCTTATAATTGGATTTCAACAATGCAGTCAATTAAAATAATTAACGTAGGAAGGTGCCAGTAGGCACTGGACCAGCACCTAACAGTGCCGGATTTAGAATCTGGGCCTCACTCCCTAAGGCAAAAACTACCTGAGAGCCCAGAGTATTCACAAACTGTAGAATGAAAGATATAAGAACATAGGAATTTGCCACTGCTGGGTCAGACCAGTGGTCCATTGTGCCCAGCAGTCCGCTCCCGTGGTGGCCCCCAGGTCAAAGACCAGTGCCCTGAGACCAGCCCTACCTGAATACGTTCCAGTTCAACAGGAACCCGTCCAACTTTGTCTTAAATCCCTGGAGGGTGTTTTCCCCTATAACAGCCTCTAGAAGAGCGTTCCAGTTTTCCACCACTCTGGGTGAAGAAGAACTTCCTTATGTTTGTACGGAATCTATTCCCTTTTAACTTTAGAAAGTGCCCTAGCGTTCTCTCTACCTTGGAGAGGGTGAACAACCTGTCTTTATCTACTAAGTCTATTCCCTTCATTTTCATGAATGTTTCGATCATGTCCCCTCTCAGTCTTCTCTTTTCAAGGGAGAAGAGGCCCAGTTTCTCTAATCTCTCACTGTACGGCAACTCCTCCAGCCCCTTAACCATTTTAGTCGCTCTTCTCTTGACCCTTTCGAGAAATACTGTGTCCTTCTTCATGTATGGCAACCAGTGCAGTGTATTCCAGATGAGGGCGTACCATGGCCCAGTACAGAGGCATGATAACCTTCTCCAATCGGTTCGTGATCCCCTTCTTAATCATTCCCAGCATTCTGTTCACCCTTTTTGCTGCCGCCGCACTTTGTGCGGACGGCTTCATCGACTTGTCGACTAATACTCTCAAGTCTCTTTCCTGGGGGGGGGGGTCTAGAACCTCAGTCTGTTGTTTATCAGGTTGTCTACTTAGGCAGCTGGCATGGCAGATAATGAGGAGCTTCTGTTGATGTTCTTGGTCCTGTTCCCCTGTGCCTTTTACAGAAGCATCTTTTATACAAATCTTTATCAGAACTTTCCTTTTATTAATTAATTTTATAAATTTAATTGTATATCCCTGAGCTTTGGCTATGCCACAGTTTGGCGATATATCAAATTTGGAATAAAGATAAATCAAGATATTGTACAGCCATTATGGACTTTAACAGCGAATTGAATCAATTAATTGGTTGTCAGAACATAATTTGGTACTTAATATTGAAAAAGCATTGGCAATGTGGATCTGTTGAACTCATAATATATTGTTGAGAGCTTTTCCAGAAATCCAGGGCGCATGGCTACAACTATTTTCCCATATGGCTGTTTCAATCTTCAAATCAGTCATATTGTAAAATTAAGTTTACATCAACTGTGCATGGGGATCACATGATGCCATGCTCAGGAGAGGATAGTGATCTGTGACTCTCCTGCCGCCCTTCGAAAATCCTTAACTTTTCTTCAACTTTAGGATGCCCATAATAGATCCACTGCCTTAGAATCTCTTTAGCGCTCCTGGTGTGTGTTTTGGGAGAATTTAGAGAAGCCGGATGACTTCAAAAAGAGCGAAGAAAGACCAAGAGCGTATACAGGGGTCCAAGGACAAGTTGGCAGTGGCCGCTAGTCCCACGAGCTCGATGATCAGCTCAGTGTGGGTCGACAAAATCACTTTGGAGGTGACAGTGGCCCTAAAAACTGTCCTAGTAAAACAGCTGCTCCTGATTGATACCAAGTTGGCACAACTCCAGGGCCAGGATCTGGTCACTCGAGAAACTAAAGAACAGGAACCGACTCTAGAGACTCATTGAAAAGGTCAGTAAGCGGAGCTACCAGAACTTCCCTAAGTTCCTTCAGCACCCTTGGATGTACACCATCCGGCCCCATCACTTTGTCTACCTTTATTTTAGCTAGCTCCTCACAAACACTACCCTCTGAAAATCGATCGGTGTCTAATACCCTTCCATCCCTATTCATGTTTGACTTCTGCGGTCCTGCTCCCAGTGCTTCAGCCATGAACACAGAACAGTAATATTTGTTAAGCAATTTGGCCTTTTCTTTATCAATTTCTACATATTCCTCCCCTTCACCTTTGAGTCTCACAATGCCACTTTTGCACTTCTTCCTATCACTAATATATCTAAAAAATGTCTTGTCTCTCCCCGTTTTACTGTGTTAGCTAATTTTTCTTCCATTTGCTTCTTTGTTTTCCTGACTACACAACCAGCCTCTCTTAACTTTTCCAGATATTTTTGACTGTCTTCCTCTTTCTGCAATCTTTTGTAGTTTATGAGAACCAAAGTGGCCTTCTTTTCCTCTTACTTTTACTTACTTGCCTCACAAAAAGGTTTGTCGCCCTTACAATCGCTCCTTTCTGTTTTGCCCACTGCATTTCCACTCTTTCCAGACATTCCCTTCCAGATAATAATTCCTTGATGTAAACCCCCATCCGAACAAAGTTAGTTTTTTTTTTAAAGTCTAGAACCTTTGCTTTTGAATGAGCCCTCTCTATATCTATCGTAATATTAAACAGTACCATGCAGTGATCACTGGATGCCAGATGATCACCCATTATAACATCAGAAACACTTTCCCTGTTTGCAAGCACTAAGTCCAGTATGACCCCCATTCCGTGTAGGTTCCATTACCAACTGCTGGAACAGTTCTCCTTGTAGAGAATCCAGAATCTCCCTACTTCTAGAAGACCCTGCAATAGGGATACCCCAATCAACATCCGGCATGTTAAAATCACCTATTAGTAAGACTTCCCCTTTTTTAGATATACTGTATTCTGAATGTCTACTATTAATTCTCTGTCCACTTCTTCCATCTGTAAAGGAGGCCTGTATATCAACCAATGCAAATATATTCACCATTACCCCCTCTTTCCAAATTCTTCCTTGCCCTGCAGATCCTGCAATTGTGAGGCTTTAATATGATCTTTAACATATAACGCTACTCCCCCTCCTTTTCTTCCTAACCTGTCTTTCCTGAACAGAATATAGCCTGGTATAACTACATCCCAGAATAGAAGGTAGGTGTGCACAGCTCTGTTCATGATTTCTGGAACTGACGGGTTCAATTAGTGACCTCTGACACCTGCTCTCCCCCCTCCCCCCCCCAATCCTGTAATAGCACCTTTTACACTTCCTCAGTAATGCAACTGCAGGTGACAGATAACTCTATGGCATGGTCACTTTTATAACATGAAAAAGACAAAATGCCAATCTCATTTACTTTTAACAGATGAATTGCTTTCTTGTTCAGGTGTTCAGACATTGGCCTTCAAAATTTTTAAGAAAATAATGTAGTAATTGCCTGATTTTACAGGTTGGGACAAAAATCTAGTTACATTAACAGATAATTGAATTCAGTAGACACAGAAGCATGTAATAATCTTCTCTTCTCTTATGCCTTAGGATGGAAAGGAAATAGAACCCGGTCCAAACTGCCGTATCTACTCCATGGGACGTCGTCGCATTGTGCAGCTCAGTCACTGCAGATTGGAAGATGCTGGAACCTATACGTGTGATGCTGGAGACTGTGCAGTGTCTTCCACACTACAGGTCTATGGTAGGGTCATAGAGGAAGAGAGGCTTTGTGAGATTGTATTTTGAACTGTAGAATATCAAACTATAAACTACTACTAGATGGTGAAGTTCTGAAATTAATACCAGATATGTTAGGTAGATATCATCTCTGGGCACCAACATTCAATATTGATATTTGACTGGACTGAAGATAGCCACCAGGACCAATGTGGATCCTGACCAATAATCAACTGACTATCAGCCTGGACCTCCATAAGCTTAGGCTGTACATCCCCCAATGTACAGTAGAGATGTGTATGAGACATAACCAGATCCCTAACCCCACCCCGCCCCCCAATTTTCTATATTGTTCTCTCAGGGGAGCTCAGAATGGTTTACATGAATTTATTTATGTACTCAAGCATTTTTCTCTGTCTATCCCAGTGGAGGGGATTAAGTGACTTGCCCAGGGTCACAAGGAGCAGTGTGGGTTTAAACCCATAAGCTCAGAGTGCTGAGGCTGTAGCTTTAATCACTGCACCACACTCTCCCCTCACCACCCCTAAATTTCTTTCCCATTCCCAATCCACATTTAAAAGATCATATAAATTCAAGCAAAACATAAAATGCATCCTATAACTTGTTAAAATTACCAAGAAACAATGGGCATAACAGTTAAATAGCAAGAAAACCATTATTAACATGGACAGTAAGAAAACAATCATTTCAAACTACAGTATGCAAAAATAACTCCTCATTATTATTTTGGAACCATATTGCAGCAATGGTAACATAGTAAATGACGGCAGATAAAGCCTAGAATGGTTCATCCAATCTGCCCAACCTTACACTCTCTATAAATTAATGATTTAATTTAAATGGTCCTTTTTCTTAGATATTTCTGGGTCAGAAACCCAGAGCTCTGCCAAGTACTGTGCTTAGGTTCTATCTACTGGAGTCTCCATCCAAGCGCATTCCAGCCCATCTAAACCATCCCAGCCGTCGAAGCCCTCCGCAGCCCATCCTCAATTGAGTAGCCATATACAGAACACAGACCGTACAAGTCTGCCCAGTATTGGCCTTATTTCTTCAATATATACCATTAGTTTCTGATTCAAGATCCTCTGTGTTCATCCCACTCTAGTTTGAACTCTGTCACCATTTTCCTCTCTACCACCTCCCTCAGGAGTGCATTCTACACATCAATCACCTCTCCGTAAAGAAGAATTTCCTAACATTACTCTTGAGTCTACCACCCCTCAATCTCAAATTATGCCCTCTGGTTTTACCATTTTCCTTTCTCTGGAAAAGACTTTGTTCTATGTTAATACCCTGACTCTCCTCGCCTCTAGAGTATACATAGTCAGTTCTTTTAGTCTCTCCTCATACATCTTTTGGTGCAAACCTCCAACCATTTTTGTTGCCTATCTCTGGACCGCTTCAAGTCTTCTTATGTCCTTTGCCAGATACGGTCTCCAAAACTGAATACAGAAGTGGGGCCTCAGCAATGACCTATACAGGGGCATCAACACCTTCTTTCTTCTACTGGTTACGCTTCTCTTTATACAATCTAGCATCCTTCAGTCACCGCCTTGTCACACTGTTTCTTTGCCTTCAGATCTTCAAACACTATTACCCCGTGGTGAACTGGGACTGGTGCTATTTATTTTACTTATAAATGATCCATAACTTGGAACTTCGAGTAAGGTGATTAAATTTGCAGATGACACTTAACTGTTCAAAGTTGTTAAAATGCATGAAGACTGAAAAATTTCAGGTAGATTTTAGGAAATTGGAAGACTGGGCATGCAAATAGCAGATGAAGTTTAATGCAGACAAATGCAAAGTGATTCATATTGGGAAGAATAATCCAAATCATAGTTACTAGATGCTAGGATCCATCTTAGGGGTCAGTGCCCACAGAAAAAGATCTGTCAGTGTAGACCAGTGGTCTCAAACTCGCAGCCCAGGGGCCACATGCAGCCTGCCAGGTACTATTTTGAGGCCCTCGGTATGTTTATCATAATCACAAAAGTAAAACTAAAACAGTTTCTTGATCATATGTCTCTTTAGCTATAAATTACAATATTATTATTAAGACTTAGCCAAAAGGAAAGATTTATAAACTATAAAGAGTTTTACCTCATTTCTTTAATAAGACATTAACTTTTTTTTTTTCCTGAGGCCCTTCAAGTACCTACAAATCCAAAATGTGGCCCTACAAAGGGTTGGAGTTGGAGACCACTGGCATAGACAATACACTGAAACCTTCCACCCAATGTGCAGCGGTGGCCAAAAAAGCAAACAAGATACTAGAAATTATTAGAAAAGGGATGGTAAAAAATACTAAGAATGCCTCTGTATCTAATTGAATCTGAGACTTGTGAATTGCACTATGCCCAAAAAGGTTCAAGGCAACTTACAGTGCAAGTTATGGAGATACAGTTTAGTACAGTGCAAGAATTAGAGAGTTGCGCGGGGACAGAAATCCCACCCGTCCCCGCCAAAATCCCACCCGTTCCCTTGAGGAATCCCACCCGTCCCCACCCGTCCCCGCGAGGAATCCCTCCGTCCCCACGAGGAATCCCCTCCGTCCCCACCCGTCCCCGTGAGGAATCCCCTCCGTTCCCGCCCGTCCCTATAAACTTCAGAAATAGTTATTTCATTTAATTATGCTACTGAATTAAAGGCTCTTGTAGAAACCCATTTACAAATAAGCAAAGAGACTTTATTAATTTAGAAATATTAATTGAAGAATACATACTTTGTAAACGGGTTTCTACCAGAGCCTCTAATGCAAATATAAAATATAAATACTCAGCTGATAAGAACCCCCAAGCTGTCAGCTGAGGACTTCCTTTGCAGTTGGCCGGGGGTCCCTTTTGCCAAGCTTGGCAGGCAGCAGTAGCGTCCCTGAGTCACAGATGCTGGCACCTCAGTGGCTCATGGATGTTGCCAGCGACTGCTGTGCTTGGTGGAGGGGAGTTCTGGCCATCTCTAGAGGAGGTCCTCTGCTGGCGATGCTTGGGGATCCCCACCAGTCACAGCAAGGGTCAACAAGTACTTCAACACTGTAGAAATAAAACCAGAAATGCATTTCCTTTTCTTTTGAACACAATACAAAGACATCTGCTATATACATTTCCCAAAGCTAACATATTTTAGTCAGTAAAGTCCGTTTTTTACCTTTGCTGTCTGGAGACATTTTTCCATAAAGTTGGTCCAGACTTCATTCCCTCCCCCAACTTTTTCTTTCTTTCACCCTGCCCCTTTCTTTCTCTCTCCATGCCCCCATTTCTTTCTTTCTCCCTGCCCTCCTCCAAGCCACCGCCATTGGGGAACAGGCCGCCACCGCCAGGGAACAGGCTGTCACTGCTGCCGCAATCAGGGAACAGGCCGTCGCCAAGTTCTGAGATCTCCCTGTTTCCCTTCCCCATAAAGAGGATGCTGAAGTGCCGGGCCGACCAACCTTCCCATCTCCACCCCAGACCCCACCCCCATAATAGTACTAATTGTAACACCATTTTTTCCATCCATTTTTCATATATACACACATACAATATAATCATATTAACAACACATAATGGTTAACCACAAAATTAAAATACAGAAAGCACTGTATGCTTTTCAACATTCATTTCTACCAGAAAACAGATAACCCCATGCAAATGCAGGTCTAAAAACTAAAAGTACTAATATTCAAACAAACTCTAAGATGCAAGACTCTTCAAGCAGTACAACCCCCAGAGAAAACCAAACAAATGCATTTCTTCCTGAACAGACAGCAGATGCAAAATCACTATATAAAAGCATTTCCTCTACCGTTGTTGTCTCGCTCCCTCCATGTGTCTTGCTTTCTGGCCTGCCCCCCAGTGTTAGCTTCAGACTGGTCCATGGTGCGATCAACGCAGGGTCTTCGGGCTGGCTCCCTGAGTGCTGCATTGCACAAAGCTGTGGGAAGCGGCTCCTCATGCGCGTCTCACACCTCATCTGGAAGCCTTCCCTCTGACTTTGCGACGTCAGAGAGAAGGCTTCCGGGTCAGGCGCAGGCCACTGGTAGAAGCCTTTTCCCATGGCTTTGTGCACTACAGCACTCAGGGAGCCAGCCCAAAGATGCCGCATTGATCGCACCGAAAACCGGCGGCTACTGAACAATCTCTTGGGCCCGATGGAGATGCTGGCCCTGTGGACCAGAAGAAAATTTATGCGGACCGGCGGTTGAAGCTGAGCTGCGAGCCGCACTCAAGTGGATAAAGAGCCGCATGCGGTTCACGAGCCATGGTTTGCCGACCACTGATGTAGAGTAAACGGCAATCTCTTATGCATTAAGATGGCAACACCCCTTTGCCTCCCACTGAAGGTAGAAGAGTAGACTTCCCCCACTCAACCCCTCAGCAGCTTGGCATGCTCGATCTGAGAAAGGTGGGTCTCTTACAAATATGCTATATCAGTACCCAGCTTCCTGAGATGAGTCAATATCCGTGAACGCTTAATGGGAGACTTGACTCCATTCACATTAAGCGTAGTCACTTTCAAATCAGCCATAACCACAGACTATCTGGATGCCCAGCTAAACTCCACTGCAGATTGAGTATGTGCTACCAACCTCAATGCCCTCAGTACCTCATCCCACTCCCACACCCACCCTCCCCCACACACCCCACAAACATACACAGGCATACCCCCCCACACCAGACATACCATAGCCATCCAGAACACCCTTTTCAGAAACAACTATTTCTCATAACCAATCCGCAGATGCTATAATAACTGTCTATTTAGAATTAACTACCTTAGTTTCTTATTAAAAAAAAAAAAAAAAAATTTACTTTGAGTTTGGAGCATTGGTTTCTTATTTTAAAGCATGCACACTATATATTTCCGTCCACAGTAAACCAGTTTAACTCTGAAAATACTCTGCATGCATCTGCTTCCCTGGCTGCAAACGGTCCCTAGCATCTGAAATAAGAGAAATGTTGTTTATTCCAAGTAAGAGAACTCTGTCCCCTTCTTTTACCTTGCCTTTGCTTCCCTCGAAGGTGGATTACTTTTTGCGATCACCTCTCCCCTGGCTCCCCTTTTCCTATTTGCTAATAAGGAAGAATCAAAGAGAGAGAGAGAAAAAGAAAAAAAAAAGTCAAGCAGCCCCTGTTTTTTGGAAAGCTCGGTTGGTCTTCTTTTCCCTACCTGCCCTGCCGTAGCACACAGCTGACCGGAAGTCTTCCCAATGTCAGCTCTGACGTCAGAGGGAGGGAGGGCTTTGCTTAAGCCCTCCCTCCGACATCAGCGCTGACATCGTGGAAGACTTCCGGTCAGCTGTGTGCTATGGCAGGGCAGGTAGGGAAAAGAAGACGAGCCTCGCGGCTCGAATGCATCAGAACCCCGCAGGATCCCCGCGACCTTAGGAGGCGTCCCCACGGGATCCCCGTGACCCTAGGGGGCATCCCCACGGGATCCCCACGACCCTAGGGGACGTCCCCAGGGGATCCCCGTGACCCGAAGGGGGAATCCGCGGGATCCCCATGGGTCCCACGGGATTCCCATCATCCCCGTTCCCATGCAGCTCTCTAGCAAGAATGCAATACAGATATCTTATGGATTCTTTGAGGTTCAATGAGGTTATTTAGGTGCCATCGACTCGTGTTTGAGTCCTAAGCACTTCATGAATTACAAATCTAAAGAGATTAGTTTTGAGCTAGTCCAGTAAGGTCTTCCAGTTTTGTTTCTGACGCTCTCTTCGCCTGGTTCTTTCGATCTTCCCAAACATAATGTCCTTTTCCAATGATCTTTCTCTTCTGACAGTGTGACCAAAATATGACAGTCGTAACTTCATCTATGAGGTAGTGATTATCATATCCTATTAAATTTTTCAATGCTTTTTTGGTTCCATCATGCTCCCTTATATATTGCCCTATCATGTCATGATTTAAAATGTACTGTCAATACTTTTAAGATTCAACTGCTCCGTCTGGAGTTTTCTTAAAAGACTTATGGGCGCCTTAGCATTTAGCTATATCGGTTAGCACGCCTTAGTAAAAGGACCCCTTAGAGCTGAAAGTGATGGATTCATTCCTCCTTTCTTTCTTGTCTAGACTCAGTTAAAGTCCAGATGTACAGCTATTTCTAGCTTATTTTACAAAGACACATAGATGTCTACATATCTTATTCCACTTATTCCGTTTATCCATCATCCATTTATTTTTTATGATGACTGTGTAATATCTTGTCTCCATCTTAATTTTATTTTTATATACCGCCCTACCATATAGTTCTAGGTGGTTCACATACAATACTAAAAATATACAAACAGGAAACTGAAGCTGAGGACACAGAAGATAGCATTCTCAGAGATCCTGCCAGTACCGAGGGCAGATGTGAAGAGGCAGTCCAAGCTACAAGCAATAAACGCATGGCTGAGGAGATGGTGTGAAGAAGAAGGTTTCCACTTTGTGAAGAACTGGACAACTTTTTTGGGGAAGAACAAGCTCTTCAGGAGGGACGGACTACACCTGAGCACAGCAGGAATTAGACTGCTGGCGAACAACGTCAGGAAAGGAATAGAGAAAGCTTTAAACTGAGGAGAAGGGGAAAGCCGACAGTAGACCTGACGTCGACGGTTCAGACAAGAGTATCCAATGAAGATACTGAGCGGGAAAAATGCTGGGAAGAAACAAAAGACGAACTACAGGGGTCCAAGGATCAAGAGAAACTAGAGAACAAAAAGAAGAGCAAACAGCAGGAGCTAGAGGAGCAGGTGGAAATTAGAAAACAGGTTGAGGATGAAAAAGACGCACCACAGGAAAAGGAAGAACGCAACGGAATTCAGGGGCTGGCAGCCCATGAGGGGGACAGCAAGAGGAGCAAATCACAAGGAAAAAGAGCAGGAAAAAAAAACAAACAGGACTTTAATTGCTTGTACGTGAATGCAAGGAGCCTAAGGACCAAAATGGGAGAACTGGAAGTCACAGCCAAAAAAGAGGACCTAGACATCATTGGAATCACGGAAACATGGTGGACTGAGGAAAACAAATGGGACGTAGTACTGCCAGGGTACAAACTCTATAGGAGAGACAGGACTCACAAAAAGGGTGGAGGAATAGCACTATATATAAAGGACACCATTCACTCAACCGGAATGGATACGGCAGCAAAGGTGGAAGGATTGGAATCATTATGGGTCAAATTACCGGGAAGAAATGGTGCTGACATAAAATTGGGACTGTACTATCGCCCACCTGGACAAACAGAAGCAAACGACAAAGAACTGGAAGCAGAATTGAGGCGGAAATGCAAAAGCGGAAATGTGATAGTAATGGGGGATTTTAACTACCCCGGGATAGACTGGAGTATTGGAAACTCCAACTGTGCGAGGGAAGCAGAATTCCTAGAGGCTGTGAGAGACTGCTTCATGGAACAGCTTGTCAAGGAATCAACGCGAGGGGATGCTACTCTCGACCTAATCCTCAACGGGCTAGGGGGACCTGCAAATAATGTGGAAGTAGTAGGACCACTAGGAAACAGCGATCACAACATGATCCAGTACAAATTAGAAGTAGGAACATCAAAAGTGAAGAGAACCACAGCGACAACGCTCAACTTCAAGAAAGGGAACTATGATGCTATGAGAGCAATGGTGAGAAAGAAACTCAAAAACAGCTCAAAAAGGATGGAGACCGTGGAGAAAGCCTGGTCCCTATTCAAGGACACCGTGCAAGAAGCACAAAACCTGTACATCCCCAGGTTTAGGAAAGGGTGCAAAAAAAAATCGAACAAAAGACCCGGTATGGATAACAAATGAAGCGAAGAAAGCGATAGGTGACAAGAAAAAATTGTTCCGAAAATGGAAAAAGGGCCAAACCGGGGAGAACTGGAAGGAACACAAAAAACACCAAAACGAATGTCACCGAGTAGTTAGGAAAGCAAAAAGAGGATACGAAGAGAGGCTGGCTGGAGAAGCAAGAAACTTCAAAACGTTCTTCAGATACGTTAAAGGGAAGCAACTGGCAAGGGAGGAAGTAGGACCTTTGGATGATGGAGACAGAAAGGGAGTGGTAAAGGAGGAAAAAGAGGTAGCTGACAGGTTAAACAAGTTCTTTTCGTCTGTCTTCATAAGCGAGGACACATCCAATGTATCAGAACCCGAAGAGATCATAAGTGGAGGTCAAGAAGAAAAACTGTCGCACTTAGAGGTAAGCCATGAGGATGTCCTCAAACAGATAAATAGATTGAAGAGTGACAAATCATCAGGCCTGGAGGGAATCCACCCAAGGGTACATTACATTACATTACATTACATTAGTGATTTTTATTCCGCTTGTACCTTGCGGTTCAAAGCGGATTACATAAGAAGAGAACTGGACATTTCCAGGAGGGTACATGACATTGGAGAATACAGGTTGAGGGTATAGACTTAATAACAGAATGAGTGTATAGACATAATAACATTGGAAGATAAAACAGGTTACATTACATTACATAGCAGATTGTCTGTTTCCATATGTTGGTAGGTAATCGGTTTCGGTAGGATGATTTAGGTTCCAGATAGGTTTTATTTATTTATTTTTTATTGGTCGATTGAGGGTATGGTGCCAGGGGGTGCGCAGAACCTGGTCGGTGTAAGTGGAAGAGGAGAGGGAGATTAGGAAGATTGTAATGGTATTGAACAGTAGTGTTTTGATTTCTAGGGGAAGAGGAGAGGGAGATTAGGTAGATTGTATATACTTTTTGAATAGCAGCGTTTTGATTTCTTTACGGAATGCTTTGAAGTCAGATGTTGAAGGTACTAAAAGAACTAAGAAACGAGATAGCGGAAACACTCCGACAAATTTGTAACCTATCCTTGAAAACTGGGGAGATCCCGGAGGACTGGAAAATAGCAAATGTCACACCTATCTTCAAAAAGGGATCTAGGGGAGACCCGGGGAACTACAGGCCGGTAAGCTTGACTTCAGTTCCAGGCAAGATGGTAGAAGCACTGATAAAAGACAGCATCTGTGAGCACATAGAAAAAAATGGACAACTGAAAGCGAGCCAGCATGGCTTCTGCAAGGGAAGATCGTGCCAAACAAACTTACTGCACTTCTTTGAAGGGATAAACAGCCAGATGGACAAAAGGGAACCCATAGACATCATTTAACTCAACTTCCAAAAGCCTTTGACAAGGAAGCTGTGGAACCACGGGGTGGAAGGGGACGTATATAAATGGATTAAACACTGGTTGGCAGGCAGAAAGCAAAGGGTTGGAGTGAAGGGCCACTACTCGGACTGGAGGAGGGTCACGAGCGGTGTTCTGCAGGGGTTGGTGCTTGGACCGCTGCTGTTCAATGTATTTATAAATGACCTGGAAACGGGGACGAAGTGTGAAGTTATAAAATTTGCGGATGACACCAAACTCTGTAGCAGGGTTAGAACCGCGGAAGAATGTGAAGACCTACAAAGGGACCTAAACAAACTGGAAGAGTGGGCAAATAAATGAACTTTAATATAGAGAAATGCAAGGTCATGCATATAGGGAAAAAGAACCCGATGTTCAACTACAAAATGGGGGGATCAGTGCTAGGGGAAAGTAACCTTGAAAAAGACGGGTGTGCTGGTGGATACAACAATGAAATCAACGGCACAATGTGCAGCAGCCTCAAAGAAAGCAAACCGAATGTTGGGTATTATTAAGAAGGGTATTACAACAAGGACAAAGAAAGTCATCATGCCGCTGTATCGGCGATGGTGCACCCGCATCTGGAGTACTTGTCCAATATTGGTCACCGTACCTCAAGAAGGACATGGTGATACTTTAGAGGGTTCAGAGAAGAGCAACGAAAATGATAAAAGGTATGGAAAACCTTTCATACGCAGACAGGTTAGAAAGGCTGGGGCTCTTATCCCTGGAAAAGCGGAGACTCAGAGGAGACATGATAGAGACTTTCAAGATCATGAAAGGCATAGAGAAGGTAGAAAGGGACAGATTCTTCAGCCTATTGGGAACCACAAGAACAAGGGGGCACTCAGAGAAATTGAAAGGGGACAGGTTTAGAACCAATGCAAGGAAATTCTTTTTCACTCAGAGGGTGGTGGACACCTGGAATGCACTTCCGGAGGTTGTGATAGGACAGAGTACACTACCGGGTTTCAAAGAAGGATTGGATAAATTCCTGAAGGATACGGGGATTGAGGGATATAGATAGAGGTAGAGATAGGTTATGAAAGAGTATAGATAGAAGGACAAGGGGAATTAAAGGGTTTAGACAAGGATCACCTTACAGGTCATGGACCTGATGAGCCGCTGCGGGAGCGGACTGCTGGGCGCGATGGACCTCTGGTCTGACCCAGCGGAGGTAACTTCTTATGTTCTTAAGTTCTTAAAATGCATTCACAAAAATAGATAGATATTCCTTTAAAAATACAATTATAAAATCAGTGTGTAAATTTCCAATCAATATTCTGAAACATCAATTTACAAACTTTTTGAATAAATCAGTTTTCAATAGTTTCCTAAAGGACATATATGAATGGGCCTGAGAAATAATAGAACTTAGCCATGAATCCACTTTACCTGCCTGAAAACCAAGCAATTTGTCAAAGAATCTCTTGTAGCGACAAGGCGTAATATTCGGAAAAACAAATAAGTATTGCCCCTTTAGCTACTATAAGATAATCTTTAAAAGTAATCCACTTTGAACTTGACGGTGAGGTGGAATATAAGTACTGATATTAAATTTAATTTTGTGTATTTCTGATACTATTTCATGTTGTTAGCTCTGTTACTACATTATGTTTTATTATGTATGTAAACTTGTAACCCGTTCTGAACTCTTCTGGGAAGATGTGATATAAATCCAACTAAATAAATAAAGAAATACAGTTCAGAGATGTTGCATAAGAGTTTGGGGGGGGGGGGGTAAATAAAATGAGGTGAATTAATACAGTTTGATGAATGATGCCATGAGGTAGATAGAGTCTGCTATAGTCATTAGCTGGTGGCTAGTTGTGTACATGGTGCCGTGGGGGCGATGGGGTGAAATATGACTACATGGTTCAGTTTTATACTGAGGTCTGGTTTAGTTCTGATGGTTGTTGGGATGTGGATTCGAAGACATATGTCTGTCAAGCATAATATTCTCACCTGTGGATGATATCATCCTTAGAACCTGTATGGACCCTGCCAAGTGCACTGTCACTTTAAATCTTTAGGCAATGCCCATACTGTTCATGTGCCGATGCCTTCCCACCTGACATCAGCTCGTGGGACCATCAACTCTTAGTTTTCCATGGAGCCAAGAAACTGTGTCTTCGATTTCTCCTATGTACATCAAACCTAGATATCTTTTGTGCCTTCCTGGTTTCATTTTATTGTACTTTTGTTTATAATTCTTCATTTTTCTCCTTTTTCTAGCTATTCCTTCAGATTTGGAAAATTTTTTTCATTTTTAATTTTTTTGGTCTTCAAGCCACTTCAAGACCTTTTTTGCCCCAGGCAGTGTCAACAGTTTTCAGTATAATTTTCACTCGAGCTCCCCAGGCCATTGAGCCTTTTGACTTTATGTCAGCCATTTTTTCCTCTATGTCAAAGAGGGTGCCAAGTGGCTTCAAGAAATGTACTCTATAATTGGACCATTTCAGGCTCTGATCCCATAAGGAGTAGGGTTACCAGTCCCCTAGACCCATCCCCGTCCCAGTCCCACCTCCAATCCCGCCTCAGCCCCGCCCCCTGTTCTCATCAGGCAGCACATTCACGCATGCGCAGATGAGATGCAATGACATCACGCGCACGTGCACAGGTGCGTGACATCATCGCATTGTATCCACACATGTGCGGATGCCCTCCTGCACGAAAGAAAGCTGTTCAAAACACGGACACAGTGCCAGGGAAATCCGGATGTCTGGTAACCCTAATAAGGAATGTTCAGTGTCTAGATCCTGATCACTCTTTTTCAGTCAGGGTTTTGGGATGTTAATCTCTGTCTCGGTTCAGAGCAGATACAATTCTGAGCATATTGCTAGACGGAGAGAATTCAAGAAAAAAGGTTTCTTTGTATTTGCATGTGTGCACATCTCTATGGGCCCTGTGCAACTAATTCACTCTTTTTCCATTGGTTCAGAACGAGAAGTGAAGATCCTGAAGGATATCAAAACCACTGATGTACAGGAAAGTGACAGTGCTGTGTTCATGTGTGAGGTTTCACAGCAAGATGTGGGAGGTGAATGGTTCAAGAATGGAGAAAATCTGAAGAGCACAAATAGGATTAAAATACGGCAAGAAGGTGAGGAAACCTGGGGTGTCAGGGGGAGGTTAGGGCCTTCGGGAGAGCTAGAATAGGCTAGGGATTTGGGTATGGTTCTAGGGAAGTCTAAGACTTCAGGTATGGAGAAAGGCTTGCCAACCAGCCAGAATTTGGTCAGCCTGGCAGGTTTTCTGCATAGGAGGTCAGCAGCTTGCAAGAGAGACAATCAGTGAAAAAAAGAGATTAGGTTCTTACCTTGAGAATATCTTTTCCAGTACAAAAGAATGGTTTGCTGAACCATAGGGTACTCTGTCATTCTCACGAGCATATTGCAGAAAGATGTCAATCACAGCTTTTGAAAGCTCCTCCCTCTCCCAGGAGTTTGCTGCTCCATTCCATGCATTCCAAAGCATGCAGGAGTTCTTGAGTAAAAGACAGGAGAAGAAAGGACAAATGCAACGCCCCAAAACCAAGGTTCTGATCTGCTCATATAATGTTATAATGGTCAATAATGAAACATATAACTAGCAATCTTAGGGGAACTTAGAGGACATATTCCAACTCCTGTAGAAACTTAACAAAGAAATCACTAATATTAAGATGCAGGCAGTAGTCCAGCAGCAAGATGGGGGTTATCCATTCTTTTACACTGAGTGTTACATTTTTATCTCCCAGTTGGTGAGAGGTCTTATGTGTGTGCTTGGTGCAAAGAGCTCCTAGCACTCAGGGAAAAGGTCCGATCTCTTAAGGCTAGAGTAGCAGACATGGAGGAGCTAAATGAGACAGAGAAATACATCTTCATCATTTTCTGTGTTCTAATCCCATGTTGACTTTTGGTTTTGGCTTTTCTCAGTAGATACATGTCTTCTTTACTGCTGATAATTAGTGTTGTATCATCTGCATAGAACAGGTTGTTTATATTTGGGCCACCAACTCTGAAACCAATGCTCTCTTCTTCCAAATTTGCTTTTCTAAAAATGGCTTTGTTGTAAAAGTTGAACAGGTAAGGTGACAAGATGCATCCTTGCCTGATGCCACATTTTATTGGAAACCAATCAGTGTTGCCATATTCTGTTCTAACTGCAACTTCTTGATTTTCATAGAGGCTCTTTATAACCTGAGTTAAACATAGAAACATAGAAATAGACGGCAGATAAGGGCCACGGCCCATCCAGTCTGCCCACCTAATGACCCTCCCCTACCATTACCCTGTGAATAGATCCCACGTGTCGATCCCATTTGGCCTTAAAATCAGGCACGCTGCTGGCCTCAATCACCTGAAGTGGAAGACTATTCCAGCGATCAACCACCCTTTCAGTGAAAAAGAATTTCCTGGTATCACCGCGCAGTTTCCCGCCCCTGATTTTCCACGGATGCCCTCTTGTTGCCATGGGACCCTTGAAAAAGAAGATATCTTCCTCTGCCTCGATGTGGCCCGTGAGATACTTGAACATCTCGATCATGTCTCCCCTCTCTCTGTGCTCCTCGAGCGAGAATAGCTGTAGTTTATCTAGCCGTTCTTCGTACGGGAGATCCTTAAGTCCTGAGACCATCCGGGTAGCCATTCACTGGACCGACTCCAGGCTCAGCACATCCTTGCGATAATGCGGCCTCCAGAATTGCACACAGTATTCCAGGTGGGGCCTTACCATGGATCTATACAGTGGCATAATTACATAAGAACATAAGAAGTTGCCTCCGCTGAGGCAGACTAGAGGTCCATCTCGCCCAGCGGTCCGCTCTCATGGCGGCCCATCAGGCCCACTACCTGAACAGTGGTCTCTGACTAATTTTACAATTTACCTCTAATCTTATCCCTATAACCTTACCTCTACTCTTATCTATACCCCTCAATCCCTTTGTCCTCCAGGTACCTGTCCAGACCTTCTTTGAAGCCCTGTAGCGTGCATCTGCTTATCACATCCTCCGGTAGCGCGTTTCATGTATCCACCACCCTCTGGGTGAAAAAGAACTTCCTGGCATTTGTTCTAAACCTTTCCCCTCTCAATTTCACTGAGTGCCCCCTTGTACTTGTGGTTCCCCATAGTTTGAAAAATCTGTCCCCGTCCACTTTTTCTATGCCCTTCATGACCTTGAAGGTTTCTATCATGTCTCCTCTAAGTCGTCGCTTTTCCAGCGAGAAAAGCCCCAGCTTTTTCAGTCTGTCAGTATATGAGAGGTCCCCCATACCCTTTATTAGCTTAGTTGCTCTTCTCTGGACTCTCTCAAGTACCGCCATGTCCTTCTTGAGGTATGGCGACCAGTACTGGACACAGTACTCCAGGTGCGGGCGCACCATTGCACAATACAGTGGCAGGATGACTTCCTTCGTCCTGGTCGTGATACCTTTCTTAATGATACCCAACATTCCGTTCGCTTTCCTTGTGGCTGTGGTGCACTGCGCCGACGCCTTCAATGTTGTGTCTACCATCACTCCCAGGTCTCTTTCAAGGTTGCTCACCCCTAGCGGTGATCCCCCCATCTTGTAAGTGAACATCGGGTACTTTTTCCCAACATGCATGACCTTGCATTTCCCTATGTTGAAGCTCATTTGCCATTTTTTGGCCCACTCTTCCAGCGTTGTCAGATCTTTTTGGAGGTCTTCGCAGTCCTCCATGGTTTTGACCCTGCTGTATAGTTTAGTGTCATCCGCAAATTTAATGACCTCACATTTTGTTCCCGCCTCCAGGTCATTAATAAATATATTGAACAGAAGCGGTCCCAGCACCGACCCCTGTGGAACTCCGCTCGTGACCCATTTCCAATCTGAGTAATGGCCCTTTACTCCAACCCTCTGTTTCCTGTCCGCCAGCCAGTTTTTGATCCATCGGTGGACCACCCCTTGCACCCCGTGGGTGCTACTTCCATAGCTTCCTTAGCAGTCTTTCGTGTGGTACCTTGTCGAAGGCTTTTTGGAAGTCAAGGTAAATGATGTCTATGGATTCCCCTTTATCCACCTGGCTGTTTACCCCCTCAAAGAAGTATAATAAGTTCGTGAGGCATGACCTACCCTTGCAGAAGCCATGCTGGCTCGACTTTAGCTGCCCATTGTTTTCGATGTGTTCCCAGATGCTGTCCTTAATCAGCGCTTCCATCATCTTTCCCGGGACCAAGGTCAAGCTCATCGGCCTGTAGTTTCCCGGGTCTCCCCTTGAGCCTTTCTTAAAGATGGGCGTGACATTTGCTATTTTACAGTCCTCCGGAATCTCTCCAGTTTTTAAGGATAGGTTGCATATCTGTCGAAGTGGCTCAGCTATTTCGTTCTTTAGTTTCTTGAGTACCCTTGGGTGAATGCCGTCCGGACCTGGCGATTTGTCACTCTTTAGCCTGTCTATCTGCCTGAGGACATCCTGATCTCCTTTTACGATCTCCTCGGATTCCGGAATGTTGGTTGTGTCCTCCCTTGTGAAAACTGACGTGAAGAACTCATTTAACCTATCTGCTATCTCCTTTTCCTCTTTTACCACTCCCTTTCTGTCTCCATCATCCAAGGGTCCCACTTCCTCCCTAGCTGGTTGCTTCTCCTTGACGTACCTGTAGAATGATTTGAAGTTTGTTGCTTCCCCTGCCAGTCTCTCTTCATATTCTCTTTCTGCTTTCCTATCCACTCGGTGACACTCCTTTTGGTGTTTTTTATGCTCCTTTTGGTCATCCTCTGTCTGGTCTTTTTTCCATTTTTTGAATGATGCCTTCTTATCACTTATCGCCTTTTTCACTGCATTTGTTATCCACACTGGGTTTTTTGTTCTATTTTTTTTGCACCCTTTCCTGAACTTGGGGACGCACAGGTTCTGTGCTTCGTGCACCGTGCCCTTGAGTAGGGTCCAGGCTTTTTCTACGGACTCCATCTTCCTTGCGGTATCGTTGAGTTTCTTTCCCACCATTTTCCTCATGGCATCATAATTCCCTTTTTTGAAGTTGAGTGCTGTCGTTGTGGTTCTTTTCACCTTTGATGATCCAATTTCTAGCCTGTACTGGATCGTGTTGTAATCACTGTTTCCTAGTGGGGCTAGTACCGCCACCTCCTTAGCGGGTCCCCCTAGTCCGTTGAAGATTAGGTCAGGCTTACGGCTGACGAAACCCCTGCGTATGCAACCTATGATTTGTCTTGCCTTGGATGAAGCTTGCTCTACTTGATTGGCAGCCTTCATGTCCTCACTGACAATCACCCCTAAGTCTCGCTCTGCTATCGTTCTTGTTAGGATCTCGCCATTAAGGGTATAAGTCTTGCATGGATTTTGGCTGCCCAGGTGCATAACTTTGCATTTTTTGGCATTGAAGCTGAGTTGCCAAGTCCTAGACCAGCGCTCCAGTAGGAATAGGTCGTGCATCATGTTGTCGGGCATTGAATTTTTGTCCGTTGTGCTTTTGCCCACTACATTGCTTAGTTTGGCGTCATCGGCAAATAATGTTATTTTACCTCGGAGCCCTTCTGCCAAGTCTCTTATAAAGATGTTGAATAGGATCAGGCCCAAGACCAAGCCCTGGGGCACTCCACTGATCACCTCCGCCATTTCAGAGGGGGTGCCGTTCACCACTACCCTTTGAAGTCTACCTCCAAGCCAGTTCCCAACCCATTTTGTCAATGTGTCACCCAATCCAATTGTGTTTTTGCGTATTCTCATTTGTGCTAGAGTTCTCCATAGTTTATTGTTGTCCACACAATCAAAAGCTTTGCTGTAATCAATGAATCAAAAGTATAGGGACTTCAGATATTCTTTGCTCTTCTCTAATATCCATCTAACATTGGCAATAATGTCTCTTGTTCCTCGACCTTTTCTGAAACCAGCCTGAACTTTTGGTAGTTCTTGCTCAACGTATGATTGTAGCCTTCACTGTATTATTTTCACCAATATTTTGCTGGCATGTGGAATTAATGCAATTGATCTGTAGTTGTTACAGTCCTTGGCATTGCCTTTCTTTGGTATAGGTATGAACAGTGATCTTCTCCAAACGATTTTTTTTTCCTCCCATATCTGTTGACACAGTCGAATGAAGGCAATGATAGCATCTTCTGAGCCTTTAATTTAATTGGAATACCATAGATACCAAGTGACTTGTTTTTCGATAATTGCTACTATGACTTCTTCTTTTAAAATATCTGACTCTTCTTCAGCATCATTCCAACTATTCCGAACACACCTAAAAACTTGGCTATTTTCAAAAATGTAGATTTCCACTTCCCCCTACCACCAATTCCTACTGTACTTCCCTTTTAATTTTTGTAAACCATGTCGAGCTCTATATTTATAGAGAAGATGCAGTATATAAGCTTAAGGTTTAGTTTAGGCATCAGTTTCCAGTTCAATTTCCCCAATGTTATCCTCTTTGCCTTTTTTGTATAGATTTTCTATATATTCTTTCCATCTCTTTTTAATGTTTCCTGGATCATTTAATATCATTCCATTGGTGTCTTTAAGCATCTCCAATCGAGGATGGAATTTCTGCCCCAATCTCTTAACCTCCTGATATGCTAATCTAGTTTTTCCATTTACATGTTCTGATTCAGTTTTCTGACAAATATTCTTTAGATATTGTTCTTTGTCTTGCTGAACTTGACATTGAAACAATGGGTTCATTTGTGATACTTTTTCTCTATCGTCCGAAAGTTTTGCTTGTCTTCTTTTTCTGCTACTTTTCTGATTTCTTCTGAGATCCAAGCAATTTCTTGGCTTTCTTTCTCTTCTAGAGTGTTTTTTTAGCTTCATCACTAATTACAGTTTTGATGTCATTTGATAACTCTTCGGGCTCTCTATCTCCTGTATCAAGACAGGCAAATACGAGTATGTTGTCTAGTTTTATCCAATAGTCTGATGGAATATTTTCAATGGCAAATCTGATATAAAATCACCCAACTATATTCAGATATTACTTTTAGAAATCATATCAACTTATAATGAAACGTGTGCTCAGAGACATGGAGGCAAAAACCAATGGGCGAACCCCAAGAACATTGCCTCACCACCCAATCATCGCATTTTCAATAGATTGCAGTTGATATAAAAAAAGTCTTCACTCTGTTGTGTACCCACAGTCTATCACTTGCTCATATAGTTATTTTTGAACTATTAACTATATGAGCAAGTGATAGACTGTGGGTACATAGCAGAGTGAAGATTTTTTTATATCAATTGCAATCTATTGAAAATGCGATGATTGGGTGGTGAGGCAATGTTCTTGGGGTTCGCCCCTTGGTTTTTGCCTCCATGTCTCTGAGCACACGTTTCATTATAAGTTGATATGCTTTCTAAAAGTAATATCTGAATATAGTTGGGTGATTTTGTATCAGATTTGCCATAGCACCTTTAATCACTCACATAATATCAAGTACCCGATTTGTGGGCCCCCTTATCAATTTATTTGATGGAATATTTTCAATGTCATATTTTGGGAGGTCTCTAATGATTTTCTTCTTGCGAAGCTTTACTTTGATCTTGCATGTCAAAACCTTGTGGTTACTTCTACAATCAGCTTCTGGTTTAGTCCTTCAGTCAAAACTACAGACTTCTATCTCTGTTTTATGCTGATATAGTCAATTTGATTTTGATACTTGCCATTTGGAGAGCTTCATGTATACTGGCAATGTTTGTGGTGTTGAAAATGCGTATTGACAGTTGGTTCATTTTGCAAAACTGTACTAAGTTATCACCAGCTTCATTTCTCCTAAGCCATGCTTTCCAACTACTGCACCTTCAGGTGTACTTTCTACTTTTGCATTGAAGTCCCCCATAATGATCAGTAGATCTTGTTTCGGCGCTTGATCTACTGATCATTATGGGGGACTTGATCATTTTGAAGTTGTTCATAGAACAACTATACATCCTTATTTTCTGCATCTGTCATTGGAGCATATACTTGGATCAAGATGACATTGATTGGCTTTCCCTGTAAATGGATTGACACGACTCTATCACTGATAACATTGTACTTTAGTACCATCTTTGAAAGCTTATTGTTGAGTATGAATGCCACACCATTTTTCCTGTTTCATGATCAGAGTAGCAGATCCATTACTTGCTTGATTGAGAATGGCCATGTTTTGTCCATTTGCGTTCACTGATCCCTATCAAATCAATTTTGGATTTTTCCATTTGATCTTTAACAATTTCCAATTTCCCTTAATTCATTCTTCATGCATTCCATGTTCCTATGTTAAGAATATCTTTACAGCTTCTGATCTCCCTTTTTTTATCCAGCAATATCAGCATCAGGATGTCCTGGTGACTTTGATTCTTTAGCTTTACAAACACTGGGCATACTCTGAGTGATGATCAGTTCTTCCCTAGTAACACAGTGAGTGCCTTCCAACCTAGGGGACCACCTTCCAGCACTATACGTCAATTCTTTGTCTCATCATCATTATCAAGGTTTCTTGACAGAATACAGAAGTAGACTGCCAGACCTTTCTTCTGCGCAGAATAAATTCAATATTGTCACCATTGTTGTATCAAACACAACCTCCACTTTCAGTACTGCTACCCAGATGGGTGGTACATCGTTAGTCTTACATTTCCACTGAAACTTGTCTGCCTTGGGAGGCCCTGTTGGTAGTGAAACTACCAATGGCATAGCTTTTAGCTTCTCAGATGTGCACAAGCTCCAGTGGCATGACAACTAAGATTGTTAAAATGCCCCTGTATTGCTCCATGGTGAGACCTCACCTTAAGTATTGCATTCAATTCTAGTCACCTTATCTCAAAAAAGATTTAACAGAACTAGAAAAGGTTCAAAGAAGAGCACCAAAATGATAAAGGGGATGGAACTCCTCTCATATGAGGAAAGACTTAAAAGGTTAAGACTTTTCAGCTTAGAAAAGAGACAGCTGAGGGGAGATATGATTGAAGTCTACAAAATCCTAAGTGGTTTTGAATAGATACAAGTGGATCAATTTTTTATTCCATCAAAAATTAGAAAGATTAGGGGACATTCAATGAAGTTACAGGGAAAAACTAGGGAAGTTACAGGGAAAAACCAAAAGGAGGAAATATTTTTTCACTTAGAGAATAGTTAAGCTCTTGAACGCATTGCCAGAGGTTGTGTTAAGAGCTCTTAACTTAGCTGGTTTTAAGAAAGGTTTGAACAATTTCCTGGAACAAAAGTCCATAATCTGTTATTGAGACAGACATGGGGGAAGCCATTGCATGGAATGTTGCCACTTTTGGATTTTTTCCAGGTACTAGTGACCTGGATTGGCCACAGAAATGATGGGCTACTGGGCTAGATGGACCATTGGTCTGACCCAGTAAGGCTAATCTTATGTTCTTAAAATGTGTGTATTGTCCATGCCATATGCCTGCCAGAACAGATTAATGAACTCTGGGGTAAAGACCTTAGTAGACAACTTCCCCTTTAGAAGGGAGGAGAGGCCTCTTCTTTGGTTGCGGAGTCTCTGCACCAGTTTGACGCACTGTGCTACTGTTTCACTCTCCTAACAGGCTCCAAAGCTGTGTGTCATGCCCCAGAGGCCTTGTGGGAGCTGAACTTCCCACTTCCCCTCTTCACTCATCACAGCATCTGGTGCAAGAGCGCTCTTCTGCCAATCATCCTTCACAAACAAAGCATGATATAGGGGTATTCGTGTTAGAGGACTTCATCCCTGGCAATATGGAAGCAAAATAAGGTGTTTTGGAGAAGTTTGAGAACTTAGAAAAAAACAAATTGGGAAAATGAAAGATGACTGCTGCTGGAGAATTTTATTGCTAAAAAACAGCTTAAAATCACCTCAGGGCTGGACAAAAACCTCAAAAATTGGATTTTATGGGAGGCTCACAATCTATCTAATGTACCTGGGGCTATGGAGGACTGAGTGACTTGCCCAGGGTCACAAGGAGCAGCGCGGGGTTTGAACCCACAACCCCAGGGTGCTGAGGCTGTAGATCCAACCACTGCGCCACACACTCCTCCACTCCTCCATTTTGCTGGGATCTCTGGGATGCCGGTTGGACCTCCATGGACTACCCCTCAACCCCACCCCACCCCCATCTCATAAAAAAAAGAGGGAGGGGGAGATGAAACATAGTTGGCAACATGAGAACCCCAAAGGAATGCTCTTAGTTTCAAGTTTATTAAAAATTTTTAAACTGCTTAATCAGGTTTCTAAGCGGTGTACAATATTAAAATTACATAAGAACAAATGTAAAAGTTAGGGATACTAGACAATACCAAAATAGATTATAAGACACATAATAAGACATAAAGACTAACTTCAAACAATGGGGAAGAAGGGTGAGAACTACAATTGTGAAAGAAAGAGCACAAAAAGGAGGAAAAAACAATAGGTTAGGGTAAAAAGCTGTAAAGCTTGTTTTAGTGCCTAAACAACCTACGTTCCAGCCCCTGACCAAGTCAAAGGGGTGAGCAAACACCAGGGGAATGAACCCTGATCCCACTAATCTTCAGCAAGCTGGCTGAAACAGGTCACCCGAAGGATACACCTGCCAGCTGCAGATTTAAAATCTACTCCTCTCCCCACAGGCAGAGTAGACCCTTATCAAAAGGGATCTCTGCGACTAGAGTAAAAAACCACAAAACATCTTTCATGCTCGCCTGCACAAAGAGAAACTGAAAGGGGCAGCAGACTCCTGGGAGAGGGAGGATGTTTCAAAAGCTGTAATTGACAGTATGCTTTCTACAGTATGCTCGCAAGGTTCAGCATACCATTCCTATTGCACTGGAATAAATGTCAGTTTTCTGCCAACTGACAATACCCATCTGTTTTCAGCTGTTGCCTTCAAACTTTGTCCACCCCTTCCTCCAAATCGTAAGGTATCACCTCTGGACCTGCATCCACTGCAGTAACAAATAAGAAATGTGGGGCCCTGGGCCTGTGCTTACCCCACAAGGTTCCATTCTTTTTATCTACTAGGGTAAATCGAAAAGTAAAGGCAAAATATACTCAACAGCTTTAATAGAAGTAACTATGAGCAAGTGAACAAATCGCTTTTCCTACAGAGTCCCTATGCAAGATGACACATTTGTTGTATTGTTCAACTAGCTTCTGCATTCCTGCATTGGGCTGCTCTTGAAGCCAGGTGAGCACCACTTCATCATAAGAGGTGAATATGTGACCTTGCAGTATCTCCTTCAGTGGACTGAAAATGTGATCATCGTTAGGTGCCAGATCTGGGCTGTAAGGAGGATGTGGAAGATGTTCGAACCCAAGCTGTTGCACTCTTCTATCACTGCTGCTGTATGAGGATGTGCATTGCCATGGTGCAGCAAGACTGTTTTGCTGTGAATTGCAGATTGAAGTTCATTTTGCAGCAATGCACAGTCATTTTCACTGTTTAGTATTTGCCCGTGCTGAGTCAATATCCAACAGTGAATTTCCACAGGCTTTATTTTACTCCCTCTGCCCAAAGAAAGTGCACTACTGCAGGTTGTTCTTCAATGGTGCAGTCGTGCAATGGAGAGTCCATGTTTCTGACCTCATGGCTGCCATAAGACTAAAGGCCGAGCGCTGCACTGTGCGTGGATGACCTATCCAACAGGCAATGTACGAGTACATATGTTGCATTTCGCTAACTCCATTCCATTTATTGAGTGATTTAACAATTGCCTTTAATTTTTGATTTGCCCTCGTATTACTGTGGCAAATGCATGTATAGGAGGAGGATGCATTTTGATTGGCCTTGGCCAGCCTGGGCACTGGAGGGGAAAATTGGTACCAGTCTTGGAGGGAAGGTGAGAACAGGTTGGAGGACACAGGATGGACCATTCCACCAGAGAAGAGAGAGACAGAAACAAAAAAGACAGACAGGGAGACACTGGACATGATGAGGAAGAGAATAGTATATTGAAAGATGCTAGACATTAGGGAGGACTAGATTTGTTCTAAGGGACCTGAGTAATTTTTTAAGTTTGCATTACTTCACAGTATGCCTGATAGTGAGGGGGTTTATGTTGCTGTTACTAAAATGATACTAGAATCACAATTTGTTTTGTATGGTAAATTTTATGGGGAACTATCCTAGCTCTGCTCTATACCCATTGTTTAGGGAGGTCTATGGATACAGGATTTAATATCATATGTGTTAGGGGACTGTGGATCAATAGGGGCTAGAGTGCAATCTCTTGGATTCATCCCCTCCCCCAATGCAGCGTGTAGGCACTGAAGTCTGCATTGCTGCTCTCATTGCAAATATCTGTTGAGGGCAGGGGTGAAATGTAGGCAGAGATAGATGGTGGGTTTTTCTCTTTCAAAAACTTAGCAACCCTGTATGAGAGTCATAGTAGACTGGAACTTTGGGTGTGTCACATAGTTTAGACTAGGACTTTGGCAGGAGGGCCTGAGTTAAGCTAGAGTTCCATGCATGAGGGCTCATGAGAAGCGGGAGTCCTGGGTACAGGAGGAGGCCATGCTGGGAATCCAGGTATAAGGAGCTTTTGAGGATGGGGCTATGGGTATTGGGGCTCATTGAGTCTTGAGCTCCGAGTATGAGGAGCAGTGGAGGCTAGACATGTGAACAATGTATGCGGAAGCTAGTAAGGGTTGGGAATTGGATATAAGGGGGCTGATGGCTAGAGCTCTGACGTTTGATTGGAGGACGATACTAGGAACATAAGTGCCAATGAAGGATAGGGCTTACGCATGAGGCCCAGTGAAGATTAAAGGGCATAAAATTTAAGACTGATCTCATCATCATGCTTCATTTTTCTTCACTTGTTAGGATCAAAGCATTTCCTGCTTATCTGTGATATCAAGGATGAAGATGCTGGAGAAATAGTATTCATAGCAAAAAAGGCCGTATCCAAGGCTCAACTCACTGTTAATGGTTTGACCACCATGCTATAGGAAACGTTGTAAGATACATTTGTTTCTGACATTGAGGGGAGCACATAGTAACTTTGGGGTTTATAACCAAGTGTTAGGGGAAAGCCCAGCAGTGTAGCAAGGCAAGGAGGCACCCGGGGCAGGAGCACTTGGCATTGCCGTACCACGCACAGCTCCTCTCCCCGAGTACTTCTTGGCAAAGCCAGCACCTCTCCTCCTTGCCATTCATTCATCTCTTCAAATCTTCACCAGCAGTGAGTAGCATTACCTACCTGCTGCTCACACTGGCCTCAGCTCTCCCTCTGACATCACTACCTGGCCCCCTGACCAGGAAGTGACATCAGTCGGAGAGCTGAAGCTAGCATGAGAAGTAGGTAGGCGATGCTGCTTGCTGCCAACGAAGATTTGAAGAGATGGGTTGGCAGCAAGGAGAGAGGTGCTGGCACCCCTGCCACAACAGTGCCCAGGGAGGTTCACCCCATGCCCCCCCCTCGCTACGCCACTGGGAAGGGCATGATGCTGTTTTATAAACAAATGTGAGGAACAGGGAATGCTGCCGAGGTTTATAATCCAGTGTCCAGGTGAGGGCATGGTACTGGGGTTTACAACTGAATGTCAGGGGGTGAGGGCATGCTTCTGAGATTTATATTCCAGTGTCTGGGTGAGGGCATCATACTGCGGTTTACCACTGAGGGTCCAGGGGTGAGGGCATGCTGCTGCATCAGCTCCCACTATTCTTGCCTCAATAGCCATGTTGTGTTTTCAACTTCTTCATCCCGAATCTATTCCATGTATTTTTTTAAATTTGTATTCTTTCAGAAGGGCATTCCAAGCATCCATCACCCTCTTTGTGAAAAGTATTTCCTGACATTACTCTTGAGTCTACCTCCCTGCAACCTCCATTCATGTTCTCTAGTTCTATTAATAGATGATTTCAATATGATGGATGTTGATTGGAGTATCCCTGTTGTAGGGTCATCTAGAAGTAGGGAGATCCTGGATTTTCTGCAGACAGAACTTTTCCAACAGAGATCCCATGCATGATGGGGCCATACTGGACTTAGTGCTTACAAATGGGGACAGTATTTCGGATGCTTTAGTGGATGATCATCCTGCATCCATAGGATGGTGTGGCTCAATAGTAAAACACAATAAACCACACTCCAGTAAGCTGGTAGATATGTACTAATAAACACAGAGGCAAAAAAGCCTCAGAAGGCACATAGAGCCATTTCTCATGTGACTACTGAAGCTTATGTTTATGTTGATTAAAATCTGTATATACCGCCCAATTTGCCTACAAGGATCAAAACGATTAACAATCCAATCAAAGTAATGAAAAGAACTCCATTTAAAAATAGGAAAGACAAAGCAAAATAAACTAAGCATCTAGCTCTGTTTCATATTGTCTATCAAAGGCAAAAAAAACCCCTTTACCATGCATTATTCAAACCAGTGTTAATATGCCGAAAACGGTTAATGTTGCATAAAGCTTCTGGAACTACAAAAGAACGATTACAAGTAGTTACTCATTTGCTTTGAGTTGTAATAATACTTGGAATAAACTTTAATTTGTTTATCTTGAGAAAGCACAGGATCCCCTGATGGTGGCCATCGTTTCATGGCTTAAGCTGCCGTCAAACTGTCCTACAGCATTTTTCTGCTCTAGAAGATTTTAAGTCCTGAAGCAGCAGCAATACAGCTGTGAAATGATGGCCACCATCAGGGGATCCTGTGCTTTCTTAAGATAAACAAATTAAAGTTTACTACTACTATTATTTATTATTTCTCTAGCGCTGAAAGGAATACGCAGTGTTGTACATTTTAACATACAGTACCTGCTCAGAAGAGCTTACAATCTAATTTAGACAGAAAGAAGAAATGATACAGTGGGTTTAGTTATCTGACAGCAGTGAGTGGGAGTTAAGAGTTGAAAACAGATTTTTTAAAAAGTGGGTTTTTAGCTTGGATTTGAACATTGTATTGATTCAGGCAGCCTGTTCCGAGCATACGGTGCTGCAAGAAAGAAGGGACGGAGTCTGGAGTTGGCAGATAAGAGGGGCTTGCCCAATGAACGTAGATCACAGGGAGGAGCATAGGGGCAGATAAGTGGGGGCTTCAGAGTGAATCCACTTATATTCAGAGATGGACGGGGAGCCAATGAAGTGACTTGAGGAGAGGGGTAATGTGAGAATAGCGGCTCTCATGGAATTTATTCCAAGTCTTACTAGCAGCTCATGCAGCATAACAATTCAAAGCATATGAGTAACTGCTTGTGATTGTTCTTTTGTAGTTCCAGTAGTTTTATACAACATTTAACAGTTTTCAGCCTAAAAACACTGTGACTGCTATTTTTTGTCTGCTGGTTTGAATAACATATGGTGAAGGTTTTTTGCATATGAGAAACATTATGAAGTAGAGCTAGAGGATCTCAGCTCACTTCATTAGGCACATGAGACATGGCTGTGTGTGCCTTCGGAGTCTTTTTTCCTTCACCTAGGTTTTCTCTGTGATTAGTACATATATACCAGTTTACTGAAGTGTGGTTTATTGTGTCCTACAGTTAGTTTATATTTTGATTTTGTTCAATAGTAAGACATATAGAGAGAGGGTTTATTCAAAAGTGCAGACTCTAGACTTAAAAAAACGGAAGGAATTGTTAACTCGATGGGAACATCTGGGGTAAGCAGAACAGCAGTAAAACTAAAAGGAGCTATTTTAAGTACAAAAATCCTTTTTGTAAGGAAAAGAAATAAAAATAAGAGGAAGAGACCATGTTAGTTCTCAAACGTAGCAACTGAAAAAGGTTAATTAAAACAGATTAGCTTTCATAAATCTAATCTACAATTTCTGGGTCGCTTTATGCTTATCTAGGTTGAAGGTGACTTACAATTCAGGAGCTATACAGGAAGTTTAGATAATACAACAGTAAACGAGGACAGACAGAATAGTATGTGATATATACTGGAGATAAGAGAAAGTTGAATCCATCATAGCAGGAAGTACAGTGAAAACACTAGACATACTGTAGTTTCAATTGCAACCCAGTTGATTGAGTAAAAGGTAGACATAAATGATGAGTAGGTCATTCAATACTTGAATGATGCAATGTTATGTAATTTGTTAAGTGTCCATGGTGCATATGTTTTCAAAGAGGAGAGTCTGTCATAGGGGAAAACACCCTCCAGGGATTCAAGACAAAGTTAGACAAGTTCCTGCTGAACCAGAACATATGCAGGTAGGGCTAGTCTCAGTTAGGGCGCTGGTCTTTGACCAGAGGGCTGCCGCATATGCGGACTGCTGGGCAGGATGGACCCCGGGTCTGACCCAGCAGCAGCAATTCTTATGTTCTTATGAAATCTGAGGTAGTTAGGTTCAGCCCTGATAATCATTGGAAGATTGTTCCATGTCTTTGTGCCAAGATAGGTGAGTAAATTACAATAGATCACAGAAAAGGAAAACAGGCAACAATATCTAAAAAAAATCTAAGAAAAGTAGTCAGGAAAGCAAAGATGCAAATATAAGAAAAATCAGTCCATACAGTAAATTTGGGGGAGGCAAGATATTTTTAGATATACTAGTAATAGGAGTAAACGTAATAGTTGCATTATTAAACTTAAGGATGATAGGGAAGAATATGTAGAAGCTGATAATGATGAGGCAGAATTGTTTCACAAATATCTGTTCTGTGCTCTCAGAAGAAGGTCTACAGAAGACAAGCATAAAGGTGTGGTAGACCTTGAACAATTTTCTGAAGACTGTGTTTGTGATGAGCTATAGCCAAACAAAAGGTGGACAAAGCAATAGAGCCAGAGAGTACCGGTATCTATTTGAGGTTATTGAAATAACTCTGCTATCATATCTCTTCAATTCTTCCTTAGAGATGGGAGTGGTCCTGGATAACTGGAGAAGGGTGGATGTAGTCCCTCTCCATAAAAAGAGAAGTAAGGAAGAGGTTGAGAACTATAGTCCATTTATTCTGTCTTATGTGGTCAGTAAATTATGGCAATCATTCTAAATAGGATAGTGAGATTCCTGGAATCCAGTGGATTTCAGGACCCAAAGCAGCAGGATTTTATTAGCTGTAGGTCTTGTCAGTCATATCTGATTAATTTATATCCTTGGCTGCAAGAAACTTAGATTGAGAGAGAGAGTGCTAAATGTGGTGTACTTAAATTTTAGCAGAGCCTTTAACAGTTCCACATAGGCAACATCAATAAATTAAGTATCTTTGGGATGGACCCTAAAAGTGATTGATTGGGTTAGAAACTGGTTAAGTGGAAGACAGCAAAGGGTAGTGGTAAATGGATTCTCTCTGAGGAAAGGGATGTTACTGATAAGCCACAAGGATCAGTTATTGGTCCCTTTTTTGACTTTGTAAGTGATATTGCATAAGGGTTTTCTGGTAAGGTTTGCCACTGCAAATGATACCAAAATCTGCAACAGGGTAGATAATAATAATAATAACTTTATTTCTTCTATACCGCCATAATCTTACGACTTCTAGGTGGTTCACAGTGAAGAGAACTGGACAGTCAGGGAATTATAGAATACAAATGGCGAGGATGATAGAGTACAGTGTGGATAGAAGCCAGGGGAACAGTACAATATAGGGGATGAAGTGCTTATATGCACAAAAGAAAAGTGGGACTTGAGGGTGTGCCTTGTGACCCTGGGCAAGACACTTAATCCTCCATTGACCCAGGTTCGTTAGGGATATTGTGAGCCTGCCAGGACAGATAGGGAAAATGCTTGAGTACCTGAATGTAATACTGCTTAGACAACCTCCATATAAATACTAATAAAACTTGAAACCTTAAGGTAGCCAAACAGGGTAATAAAGGTGATGACAATAGCCATAAATATGCTTTATGTTTATTAAAATCTGATATCCTGTAGAAGCTTATAACAGTTCTCTGTGGCTAACAATTAAAACATACATTGGAATTCCATAACATATAGGACCATGCAGAGAGCCGCGCTTAATGGCCCGCGCTGCTCCTGACACTCATAAGAATTGCCTCCTGCTGGGTCAGACCAGTGGTTCATCGTGCCCAGCAGTCCGCTCACGCGGCGGCCCCCAGGTCAAAGACCAGTGCTCTAAATGAGTCCAGCCTCACCTGCGTACATTCCTATGAGCATCGGGAGCAGCGCAGGCCATTCATCGTGACTCTCTGCGCTAAAAACTGCTAGTGCAGTTTGATAGCAGAGGCCCATAGTAAAGACCCAGAGAAATGGGCAGCAGGAAAAAGGAGGTAATAGTGAATTGTATAAGTCTCTGGTTCATCCCCATTTAGAGTACCAAGAACAAGCCAAGGAGACCCCCAATGGCACATGAACCAGTCAAGAAAGAGAGAAACCAGATCAGTACCTGGTCCCTAATCCCAAGAGGAAAAAGGGATAGAGCTCATACTGAGGGCAGTGCTCAGGCCTAAAGAGTTGCATGAAAAGCCAAAACAAAGTCAATAAAGGGGATGGTGTGAAAATATTCAAAAATGGAAAATATTCGAATGGAAAGGCATAAAAAATATCTGTTGTGACATGCTGAGGAGAAATCAAAGATATGACCTCTCAGTTTGAGAAACCTGCGCTTGCGCATCAGGTGAGAAAGCAGCCATGCATGGTGGGATGCTGTTATTAGTTTCTTCAGGCTGGGCAGAATCCACACTGAGTGCCATCAGATGACGTCACCCAGATGTGAGAATAATATTCACCTGTTTGTCCTTAGAGAAATAGCTTTACAACAACCAAGGCATACATCTGCCCGTGTTCAGCACATCTTGTGACCTCTTTAGCAAGTTAACCAGTTAAATTTTATCCATATAAGGCTGAAAATATACTTGCCAGCAAACATATAATTCCCTTTGAATATATCAGGCCCATAGAAGAATGTTATAATGCCTCTGTATCGCTCAATGGTGCAACCTCACCTTAAGTATTGCGTTCAGTTCTGGTTTCCTTATCTCAAAAAAGATATAGAAGAGTGACCAAAATGATAAAGGAGATGGAACTCCTCTCATATGAGGAAAGACGAAAACGATTAGGGCTCTTCAGCTTGGAAACGAGAAGGCTGAGGGGAGATAGGATTGAAGTCTACAAAATCCTAAGTGGTGTAGAACGGATTCAAGTGGATCGATTTTCTACTGATCAAGATTTAAAAGATTAGGGGTCACTCAATGAAGTTGAAGAGTAAAACTTTTAAAACCAGTAAGAGGAAATATTTTTTCACTCAAGAGAGTAGTTAAGCTCTGGAACGCATTGCCAGAGGAAGTAAGAACGGTTAATGTAGCTAGTTTGGAGAAGTTCCTAGAGGAAAAGTCCATAGTCTGCTGTTGAGAGAGACATGGGGGAAGCCGCTTTTTGTCCTGGATTGGTAGAATAGAATTCTGCTACCATCTGGGTTTTAGATTAGCCACCGTGAAGACGGGATACTGGGCTAGAAAGACCATTGGTCTGACCCAGTAAGGCTATTCTTTTTTTTTTTTTTACATATATATTTTATTATTACAGATAACCATACAAAGCAGTACAATCCATAAACAAAAACTGCAATATACAGAGAATGAACAAGAAAAAGCATTTTTAATTTCTCCCTCCCTCCCTTCCCCCCCAAATCTAAAGAGTTCTTAAGCCTGCTCCATAAGAAAAACATAGCCAGATTGATCACAAGTTGAGTATTTATTTATTTTAAAAATGCATATACCGTTTAAACCTAAACGGTTTACTTATCATTATATACATAATTCAATAAGACAAATAAAATCAAACAAACATTAACATATAATCATCAGAGTAGTTTATTTGGGCAACAGGTGTCAATGAGTTCCAGAATGGTTCCCAAGTAAACTGTAGCCTTCTTTCTCTAGGAGTGTCTAAGGGAAATACTTTTAAAACCAATAGGAGGAATTATTTTTCACTCAAAGAATAGTTATGCTCTGGAATGCATTGCTAGAGGTTGTGGTAAGAGCGGATAGCATAGCTGGTTTTAAAAAAGGTTTGGACAAGTTCCTGGAGGAAAAGTCCATAGTCTGTTATTGAGAAAGACATGGGGAATGCACTGCTTGCTACTCCTTGGGTTTTGGCCAGGTACTAGTGACCTGGATTGGCCACTGTGAGAATGGGCTACTGGGCTTGATGGACCATTGGTCTGACCCAGTAAGGCTATTCTTATGCTCTTATGAGAGTCCTCCACTGTTCCATCTGCAAATGATGTATAAGGAGTGCCCTCCACTGCACCAGGGAGAGAGTCTCTGAAGTCAACCAAAGCAGCAATATGGCCTTTACACCCAAAAGGGATATCTTTAAAAAATTTCACATACTCTTGGGCACAGGGGCAACTATTACATATTGAGAAAAGATTAACATGAGTGTTCATGAACAATGTGCCTGCCATAGAACAGAGATATGTTGTAAAATCCTCCTCAAAAAATGCTGGATAGCTGTGCATAGATAAAACATATGACTAAGAGTAGCATTCAGGTTACCACACTTTGGACAAGTAAAATCGGAACGGAATGTTATACGTTGGGCTCATCTAGGCGAGATGTAGTAGTGCATAACAGTTTGTAGCTAATTTCCTACAGAGAAAACCGATAAGTGTAATTTCATACAGATATAATGTTTGAGTTTATCAACCGATAGGGTCATGCCTAAGTCCACAGACCATTGAGTACTAAGACGCGAGTAATTGTAGTCCGGCTGTAATTCTTGTAAACTTTTATGATGGAAACGTAAAGGGATAGCATTTTGGGCAACTAGACAAAGAGCTCCTTTCAGTTGCTCAAGAGATTCAGAAGTCAGTGCTGAAGAGGGCAAAGAGAGCTCATAATGGCGCAATTGCCAATAAGCATATAAGTCCTGTGCTGGTAGAAGGAACTCCGTCTGTTAAGCTGAGAAAGACTTGAAAAAGATAAGTTATGCCCCAAGCCCTCCAATATTGAAATACTCGCGAGGTCCTTCCCAGTTCATAATCAGGGTTGCCCCCTATTTGTAGCAACGGGGAAGTAGTCAGTTGAGTCTTCAATCAAGAGCAAAGCCATCGCCATGCCAATCGCATGGTGGAGTAGATGAAGGTTAGGACTTAAATGAGAAACCAAGGTGGCAAGGGAGCCTCTTCTGGTGATACAGACAGGTCGTGACCAGTTTGGGCTGCCGCGGGAGCAGACTGCCGGGCAGGATGGACCTATGGTCTGACCCGGCGGAGGCACTGCTTATGTTCTTAGGACAAAAGTGTTTCTAAGAGGCATGAAATAAAGCACTAAAGTGATAGGGAGATAGCAGGACTATCTCTGCCAAAGTAAAAGAAAATGTAGTAAGATCTCTAAACCAGTTATTAATAAGACGGAGCTGGCAAGCCACAGCAAATAACTGAATATTTAAAAGCCACAGCCCTCCTTTATCCCTTGGGAAAGCAACTACTTTGTACGCCAACCTAGGTTTCTTAACATTCCACAAGAACTTGTTTAGAGTCTGTACTATGCATTTATGGGTTTGAGGCGTGGGTACCAAAGGCAACATTTGAAAAAGATACAATCAGTAGGGTAATAATAACATGTTGTATAAAGAGATTTAACCCAGGAGAGAAAGAGGAAAAGCCCTCCACATTGATTTCTGTTCCATAAAGCATTGGCGGGAAGTAATGTTAAGGGAGTATAATTGAGATAGATCACAAGGCACCCAGACACCTAAATATTTTATTGCTCCCTCTGCCAACGCTAGGGGGAAATCTGCCTGGCATGTTGCGGGTATTCCCAGTTTATGGGAGGACTACGGATTTATGATGGTTAAGCCAGAATCCAGAATAAAATCCAAACTCATCAACAAGCCTCAAGAGAGCTATTAAGGAAGGCTGTACATTAGAAAAGGCTAACAATATATCATCAGCAAAGGCCAAAACTTTTATCTGCTGTCCTCCCAAAGCTATGCCTTGTACATCACCGTCCTTCTGTATAGTGCGAAGTAAGGGTTCCCCGCTGTATAGGAAAGGAAGGAGTAGTCCTACAGTTCACCAATACAGAAGCCGCTGGGTCATGGTATAGAGTCTGAAGAGTCTAGTAAAACCAACCAGAAATGCCCATATATTGTAACATCATTGAACTTCATCAAATGCCTTTTCGGTGTCCAAGCTAACCAAGACTGCTGGAATGGACTTGAGTTTACAATGCAAGTTTCAAGTTTATTAAAAATTTGATAAAACGCTAATCATAAATTCACTACAGATAGCACGACCTTGCGCACATTAACTACAGATTGGCGCCCCTTGATGAACCCCACCTGCTCTGGGCAAATCAAATCAGGGAGAAGGTCCGATAGTCTATCAGCCAACACTTGAGATAAAAGTTTTAAATCAACATTGAGAAGAGAAATGGGCCGATAGAACTCCGCATATAAGGGATCTTTACCTGGCTTAGGGATCAAGGTTATAAATACAGTGTTGGAATTTACATGAAACCCACCTTGAGCTATCGCTTGTTCAAAATATGATAGGAGCAGCACACACACACACCTGCATTTATAAAATTCAGATGTAAACCTGTCAGGCCCAGGGCCATCGAGTTGTGCAACATTTTAATCACTCGTAGTTCTTTGGCCGTTAGTGGGGTGTTAAGTTTAGCTATCTGAGCAGCAGTAAGATGCGGTAGACCTGAGTCTTCCAAGTAATCTGTAAGTTGAGGACTCCAATTAGACTGAGGTGTGGAGTACATGGATTGAAAAAAATCTCAAAAAAGAATGGCTGTGTTTTGTGGTTTATGTTGCAGGGTACCCGTACCATCATGAAGCACTGGAATGCACATAGTACCCTGCCATGTTTTTGAAATCCTGGCAAGGAATCTCCCTGGTTTATTTCCAAAGCAGTAAAAGTTTTTGGGTTTTTTTTGTACATTTGTGAATCATGGCATTTAATGCCACCTGGGTGGCCAAATAAATTTCTCTGGTAAGAGTAGTTGGGCTGCAGAGGAACTGATATTTCGCTTTCTGTAGCTGCTTTTCCAGGTATACAATACCCTGGGAAAGATGCCTGTTTCTAGTAATCATGTACTGTATGATGTTCCCTCTCAAAAATGATTTTAGAGTTTCCCAATATAGGGTGGGATTATCTTTGTGCTGATCATTATGAAGGGCATATTCTTCATGTTTGGACTGTAGGTAGGTTTGAAAATGCTTGTCTTGAATTAGAAAAGAAGGAAACTTCTATCTAGTGATACCTTTGTAAGCTAAAGATACGTTGAATTCCACCCAACAGATAGCATGATCAGAGACCACAATGGGGCCTATATTGGCTTGGATAGTATGTGAGAAAAGATTTTGTGATACCAATATACCATGTTTCCCCAAAAATAAGACCTACCCCGAAAATAAGCCCTAGCATGATTTCCAGGGTAGGTCCTAAATAAGCCCTACCCCAAAAATAAGCCCTAGTTGGATCGGCCTCTGAAGCCCCTCCCAAATGTCAACACTCCCTGATTCGCCGGCGGCAACACTTTCTTTCCCCCCCCATGTGCAGCATCTTTCCTCCCCTCTCACCCATCTCCTTGCACAGCATCTTTCCATCCCCCTGTGCAGCAGAGCCCTGCCAACCCTCCCACTGCGAGGCTAACATACCTCCATTCCAAACAGCAATACTAAACAGGCTGCTTCGCAGCTTTACCCACCGGGGCCTTCCCTTTGCCACATCACTGATGACATCACCAAAAACAAGCCCTAGTGTGTTTTTTGGACCCCAAATTAATATAAGACAGTGTCTTATTTTCGGGAAAGCACAGTATAATCTATACGGGACATTGAGCCGTGAGCCCTTGAGATATCAAGTTTATTTCAGTTTTTGATTAAACGCTTATTCAAATATACAAAGCAATTTACAAAGTATTAAAAAAATAACATAAAAACAGATAAATATTTTGACAAACTGACCATAGCAGACCAAGATAACAAATCTACTAGGGATTTGACAAGTAGACATACATGACTAATTGACGAGTACATATAGGGTGTATATGTGTACAATCTAATTTAGACAGGACATTTCAGGGTTGGGGAGATTATGGTAGAGGAAATGATACAGTAGGTATAGATATCTGACAGCCATGAGTGGGAGTTAGGAGTTGAAAACAGATTCAAAAAAGTGAGCTTTTAGCTTGGATTTGAACGCTGCTAGGGAGGGAGCACGATGTATTGATTCAGGCAGCCTGTTCCATGCATATGGTGCCGTAAGAAAGAAGGAACAGAGTTTGGAGTCCTTGTCCTGGCCTCAATCCCCCCCCCCTATTTTTGTTTCAATTTATATTTTATTTTTTTTTAAGCTATTTAAAATATTAAAATTTTTATTATCGGAAACTGACCAGATACTTGTGATGGTCGGTATATCAAGCTATAAACAAACTTGAAACTTGATAAGAGGGGCTTGCCCGATGAACGGAGATCACAGGGAGGAGCATAGGAGGAGACCAGTGGAGATATGGGGGGGGGGTGGCTTCAGGGCGAACGCACTTGTAAGTCAGCAAGAGCAGTTTAAACTGTATTCGGAGAAGAACAGGGAGCCAATGAAGTGACTTGAGGAGAGGGGTAATGTGAGAATAGCGGCTCTCACAGAATGAGTCGTGTAGCACCATTTTGAACGGATTGAAGAGGTGAGAGGTAGGCCCTTGGGAGGCCCGAGAGAAGTACGTTGCAGTAGTCTAAGCACGAGGTGACGAGAGCATGGACAAGGGTTTTGGTCGAGTGTTCAGAGAGGACAAATTTTGGTAATATTATAGAGGAGGAAGCAACAGGATTTGGCAGTCTGTTGGATCTGAGCAGAGAAGGAGAGAGAGGAGTCAAAGATCAAGATTACGAGCCAACGAGACAGGGAGGAGGATAGCGTTATCTACCAAAATAGAGAATGGTGGGTTGGGGGAGGCAAGTTTAGGCGGAAAGACAATGCACCTGCTCACAAGGCTAGCAAAATGATGGCAAGACTGGCAAAATGACCATCCACCCTACTCACCAAATCTTGCTCCATCTATTTTCTGTTTCCAAACCTTAAGAAGAGTTTGAAAGGGTGTCAACTTTTGAGTGATTCGGAGGTGATTGCAGCAGAGCAGTTTTTCAGTGTCCAGACATCAGAGTATTTTTGGAAGGGTTACAGAAACTTCAGACATGATGTGCAAAAGTGTGTTGAGTGTTGAACTTAGGTGAATATGTGGAATAAATTGTAACTTTCATGGCTCCATGTCATTCATTTCTTGGTAGGGCTAAAAACTTTTCAGCACCCTCTCGTTATGCATTTATACACACACAAACACATGCACATACTTAAGATCACAAATTCAGCTAAAAAATTCAAATATATTATTTTAATGGACAAATATGAGCAAGTTTATCTTTTTACATTGGGTTAGGGATTTGGCAAACTTAAAAATATTTATAACAAGAGGAGAGAAAAGATACAAAAACTTGAGTGTTGCATTCGATAGGAAGCCTTCTTGGGCCACTCCAATTTACAATAAACACTGCCCAGGTTCAAATGATAACAAAGTGAAGAATTATATACAGTCCTCTTATCCTCCCAAAACCTGCAGGCAGAAACAGATATACAAACAATTCACACACTTCCCACAGGTACTCCTATTACATTCTCTGAAGCAGGGGTGCCCACACTTTATGGGCTTGCGAGCTACTTTTATAATGACTAAGTCAAAATGATCTACCAACAATAAAATTTAAAAAAAAACACAAAGCACACTGAAAGGCAGAGAAAATGTTAATTATTCATATTCCGGGTTTTTTCAAAGAGGTCACGGCAGATGACTCTTTGCAATGTCACCTCGGTAACAAAATACAAAAATAGACAAATACACCCCCTCCCTTTTTACTAAACCACAATAGTAGGTTTTAGCACAGGGAGTTACGCTGAATGCCTCGCGCTGCTCTCAATGCTCATAGGCTCCCTGCGCTAAAAAACGATATTGCGGTTTAGTAAAAGGGAGCCATAGTGCAAAATATAGACAGCAGATATAAATTCTCAAAACAGACACATTTTGATCACTAAATTGAAAATAAAATCATTTTTCCTACCTTTGCTGTTTGGTGATTTCATGAGTCTCTGGTTGCACTTTCTTCTTCTGACTGTGCATCCAATCTTTCTTCCTTTCTTTTCAGCCTCCTGTATGTTTCCTCTCCTCCAGTCCTCATTCTCTCCCCCAACTTTTTCTTTCTGTCTCCCTGTTCCCCCTTCTTTCTGTCTCCCTGTCTGCCCCCTTTCTTTCTTTCTCCGTGCCCTCCCCCAAGCCACTCGGTTTGCTGCCACCGCCATCGGGGAATAGCCCCCAAGCCACCGCCGTCCCAAGCTTTCCCTGCAGAAGCATCGCGCTGACCAGCATTCCGCTCCCTGACGTCAATTCTGATGTAGGAGAGGAAGTTCCGGGCCAACAAGGCATTTCTCCTCATTCCATCCAGCCTGAGCCCCATCTCTCCTTGATCCAGCATTTCCTTTCTGTGTTTGTCAGAATTACCATTCCACCTATTTTCCAGCATCACCCTTCTTTGTGTCCATCTCACCTATATCCCTATCTCACCACTTTTTCAGAATCTTCATTTGTCTCTGTCCTTGTCTTTACCCCATGTTCACCATTTGTCCTTTCAATGTCTTTATCTCCCCCCCCCCACACTTTTTCAGCATTACTTCTATGTCTCTATTTCACCTCCTCTTCATGTCCCCTCTGTATCTCTATCCTTATTCAGTAGGTCCTGCTTACCCTTTCTCTTCTTTGTGTCACTTTCTCCATTTTCAGCTTTCCCCCCTTTTCCTTTGTTACTGCACCCGGTAGCCAAAATCTTTCCACCCTCCCTCCACTCCGGCCCAGCCCAGTATGAAATATTTCCTTTTGTTTCCCTCCCCTCTCTCTTTCTCTTCTCCTCCCTTACCCACGAGTCCTGCATCTGGCCCTCTCCCTTCTACCTGCACCTGGCAACACCCCCCTGCTCCACGGCTCTCTTCAGCAACTCGTTAGCAGCGGTGATCAAGACAAGCTGCCGACATCGAGGCCTTCGCTCTACGAGTCCCGCCTTTGTGGAAAAAGGAAGTTGAAACAAGCGGGACTCGCAGAGGGTAGGCCCCGACGTCAGAAGCTTGTGTCGATCGCTGCTGCTGAGTTGCCGAAGAGAGCCGCGGAGCAGGGGCTGTGGCCGGAAGCAGGTAGAAGGGAGAGGGAGATAGGAAGGCTGTAGAAGCTCTGGAGCATGACACCGACCCCGGCCAGGATGATTTCTTTTTCAGGCTGCTGCTGCTGCCACTGCCAACCCCCACCCGAAATGACAAAAACAGCCTAATGCCCGCGTCGGCGTCTTTGACGTCGGGGAGAGGAAGGCTGATAGGCCCGGTAGATCGGGACGGCAACACGAGTCTATCACGGAGCCCGGGATGGGCTCTGCGATCGACTCACATTGCCTTCCTGAGCTACCGGTCGATCGCGATCGACGTGTTGGGCATCCCTGCTCTAAAGCATCTGCTGCTGAGCATAGCATGGTAAAATTGCAGGGACTGAGGGGAAGATTCTCAGAACTTTAACGTGGTCTCTAAACCGGTTCCAATCGGTTTAGCGTTCATGTATTTTAGCGGCGGATTATCAAAATGGCTTACCATTGTTTTTTCCGAGGTTCCTAGCAATCTCTGACTCTGCCATGCAAATGTATTACAATGAGGTGATTAATATTTAAACAAGCACTCCAGGTAATTCTCTATTTTCACCGGGTGATTCCCTAAACTCGCTGTCCTACATTTGCAAGCAAAATTATCCAGCAGGTCTGAGCTGTCCTAGCCTTACTTTCTGGTAAGCGCCTGAGCGCTAATTGGCTCCGACATGACAGGAAAGTAAGGCTTGACAAAAGGGCATCCGCTAAAAATCAGGGATGGAAAATTTCATGGCGACACCAGAAAGTATTTCTTCACCGAAAGAGTGGTCGATCATTGGAATAAACTTCCAGTGCAGGTGATTAAGGCCAGCAGCGTGCCAGATTTTAAGAGTAAATGGGATGCGCATGTGGGATCTCTAAGAGGGTAAAGTTGGGGGGAGGGTCTTCAGTGTGGGCAGATTTGATGGGCTATAGCCCTTTTCTGCCATCATTTTTCTATGTTTTCTATGTTTCTATCAGAAAATTTTGCCACCGTCAAGCAACCCCCTCCACAACCCCACCCCCCTCCCAGCCTGTAATTTCCTGGATCTTCCCTGGAGCCCTTTTAAAAAAATCGGTGTAACATTGGCCACCCTCCAATCTTTAGGTACTACAGATGATTTTAGCAACAGACTACAGATCACTAACAGCAGGTCAGCAATTTCATGTTTGAATTCTTTTAGTACCCTGGGATGTATACCATCTGGTCCTGTCGATTTATCACTTTTTAACTTGTCAATTTGGCTTAGTACATCTTCCAGATTCGCCGAGATTTCTTTCAGTTCCTCCACATCATCACCCTTGAACACTATTTCCAGTTCAGGTAGATCTCTTACATCTTCTTCCGTAAAGACCAAAGCAAAGAATTCACTCAGTCTTTCCAGCTTTGAACTCTATACACACCCAGCACCATTCTCAAAAGTATCTCTGTTGGGATGGACTGAGACTGCAGAAACTATGAGCACCATACACATCCAACTGTAAGCTCCACACACACTAACAGCCTGTTTTACTAAGCCGCATGGCAACAGCTTTGGGGCTTAGTAAAACAGTATAAATGGTTACTGCGGATGGGCAGACTGGATGGGCCATTTGGCCTTTATCCATCATCATGTTTCTATATGCAGAGACTACAGGAGATTTGAGCACTCCCATATCCAGTGTTGCCCTTCATTACTAGGTACTTTTGTATACTGTATTGTAATGGATTGATACTTTCAAGGATTACTCTGCACCCTTGTGTCCTAAGCTAAGAACCCAAGAAACCTCATCTACCCTGAAAACTGCTTTGGACTCTGTTCCCAGCAGACTGCCTACATGCTGAAAATCTCTATGGGCTTCGGGGCCATTACTGCGTGGCTTTGTAAAACAGCCCCTAAATGTTCCTGCACTATTTTCTAAAATATCCCTTCCTTGGCCAGGCTGGAACTGCAAGAACCTGAGCACTTGAACACCAATCTGTGAGCTCCTCCCCCTCCCAGCACTGCTGCATAATTCCTACTACATTTACTGAGAAAGTCTGGGCTACAGGTATGAGCTCCTCCATGACCAATACTGCTGTACAATACGCTGCAGCATCTCCTGCTGAAAGCTGTATGCTTCTCTACAGCCAGCTTTCCTACACCTTTTCCTGTAGCCACCTTCTCTAGGCAGAGGGTCTGTAGATTTACCTGCACCTACTGTGAAACCTGAAATTTATACTCTTCCCACCCCCATTTGGTGGTATTGTCATTAAGTGCCCCGTCGTTTAGTATCTATCTTTACCTTTAGTGTTTGTTTTTTTATAATTGTCTTTTCTTTCTATTCTTTATCTCCTATCACTATTTTAGGGTATTTATAGTGTTGTAAATTGCTATAATATCCTTTTAGCATCTTCAGTGGTATATCAAGTATTTAAGTAATATAAACAAGTCATCTCCTCCTATTCAGCAACCTTTCTCTCTTACCCTCTATCCAACATCATGTGTTTCTCCTCCTTCATTGCACAATACCCTTCTCTTTGCCTCTACATGCTGCACAATAACTGGGAAGGGGGGCAGTAAGGTGATGGTTCAAATGCACAAGTCACACACTCCAAGAATTGCCCATGCTAAGGAAAAGCCTAGGATTGAAAAAGCATTGTGATTCTCAACACCTGGAACTCCTGCACCACTACCTATAGCATATCCTGGGATCTCAGAGAGAGGGGAAGAGATAATGGTTACTGCGGATGGGCAGACTGGATGGGCCATTTGGCCTTTATCCGTCATCATGTTTCTATATGCAGAGACTACAGGAGATTTGAGCACTCCCATATCCAGTGTTGCCCTTCATTACTAGGTACTTTTGTATACTGTATTGTAATGGATTGACACTTTCAAGGATTACTCTGCACCCTTGTGTCCTAAGCTAAGAACCCAAGAAACCTCATCTACCCTGAAAACTGCTTTGGACTCTGTTCCCAGCAGACTGCCTACATGCTGAAAATGAATAGCTCTAATTGGGTGTGCCCCACACTCTCAAGACCCTACCAATGCATCTCAGAGATTGTCACCAGCAGCAGTTATCCCTTCTTCACAGGAAATTCTAATTTGTGCAAGCACTAGTGTAATCTGAAAAGCCCTGGCCAGGGTCTAAAGGTACTCACACTGAAATATCTTCCAACTGTGTGCAGATAACCCACAGGACAGTGCAAGGAAAGCAACTGTCCTCAGAAATAATATTGAAACTGCTCCAACTGGTACAAATACTGTGGACATTGGGTTTACACCAATAAAATCAAGCTATGTACCTGTAGCAGGACAGGTTGCAAGTCTTTACAAATGGGTGATGTCATCCAACAGGGTCCACAAGATTATGTCTCTCCTGTTTCGTAAAAACCTCTAAAAGCCACTGAGAGGTGCCTTCATGTATGCACCTGACTTCCTTCTTTGCACCATCATACCAGGACCACTTCAGTTCTTAAATAGCTGAGTTTAGAAGATAACTATAAAGCTATAAATGGAGACAGCCCAACCTACTGGAACAACCGACTACTAGAAACAGCTTTTTCTTATGCAGGTCCATTCTTATGGAACACTTTACCTCCATCTATTTCTGAACTGTGTAAAATTTTGGAGACATGGTTGTTTTCTTCTACTTTTTCTGACACTTGATTGTTGTAATTTTCCTTTTTTTTCTATTGTTGGTTTTATTGTTGATCATATCATTTTTACTATTTTAGTATTTGCCATTTAGTATGTTGATACTTGATAAGATTTGGTTATAGTGATTGTATTATAATGATTTTTCTATTATAAACTGCTTTTAAAGCTTTTGGTACTGAGCAGTAAAAAAATCAAATCAAAGCAAACCCAGTATTTATGACTTGCTATCCAATCTGTCCCAAGAGAATCAAAGCAAAACTAAGGCAGTAAAGTGAAGTTACTTAACTGTAGCAGATATTCTCTGAGGTCAGCAGGCCAAATATCCTCACAGCTGGGTGACGTCATCCAGTGGAATCCAGCTTGGACACTTGTTAGCAAAATTTAGGTAAAAGTTTCTAGCAGCACTGTACCGTGCATGCTTTCCCACCTGACAAATGAGCACCACTTCCTCAGTCCTATAACATAGCTTAAAAAATTCAACTCCAAGGTGAAAATATTTGGCTTGCTATCCTTGGAGACCACCTGCTACATGTAAGTAACTGCTTTCTCCAAGGACAAGCAGGCTTTCAAATTTTCACAGATGGAAATCCCTAGCTACCAGGCTTACCAAAAACAACAAGGCTAGGACAATAAGGACTCAAAACACTGAGGCCTGAGAATTAAAACATGCTAACATGAAGGTACAGCATGGAACAGAATAAAACATGGGTCTAAGGGATAGAGTTGGATTCTGCAGTACTATCTAACCAAACCAGCTGTCATGTTGGGAATTCTGTGCAAGGCAGAAGAGGGATGAACATAAGAACATAAGAAGTTGCCTCCGCTGAGGCAGACCAGAGGTCCATCTCGTCCAGCGGTCCGCTCCCGCGGCGGCCCATCAGGCCCATTGCCTGAGCAGTGGTCCCCGACTAGCTCTATAGCGACCTCTACTCCTATCCCTATAACCTACCTCTACACCTATCTGTACCCCTCAATCCCTTTGTCCTCTAGGAACCTATCCAAACCTTCTTTGAAGCCCTGTAAAGTGCTCCTGCCTACCACAGCTTCTGGAAGTGCGTTCCATGTATCCACCACCCTCTGGGTGAAAAAGAACTTCCTATCGTTTGTTCTAAACCTATCCCCTTTCAATTTCTCCGAGTGCCCCCTTGTACTTGTGGTTCCCCATAATTTGAAAAATCTGTCCCTGTCTACTTTTTCTATGCCTTTCAGGATGTTGAAGGTTTCTATCATGTCTCCTCTAAGTCTCCGCTTCTCCAGGGAGAACAGCCCTAATTGTTTCAATCTGTCAGTATATGACAGATTTTCCATACCCTTTATCAGCTTAGTTGCTCTTCTCTGGACTCCCTCAAGTACTGCCATGTCCTTCTTGAGGTACGGCGACCAGTACTGGACACAGTATTCCAGATGCGGGCGCACCATTGCACGATACAGTGGCAGGATGACATCCTTCGTCCTGGTCGTGATACCCTTCTTAATGATACCCAACATTCTGTTTGCTTTCCTTGAGGCTGTGGCGCACTGTGCCGACGCCTTCAGTGTTGTGTCTACCATCACTCCCAGGTCTCTTTCAAGGTTACTTACCCCTAGTAGTGATCCCCCTATTTTGTAAGTGAACATCGGGTTCTTTTTCCCCACATGCATGACCTTGCATTTCCCTATGTTGAAGCTCATTTGCCACTTTTTGGCCCACTCTTCCAGTATCGTTAGATCCTTTTGGAGATCCTCGCAGTCTTCCATGGTTTTAACCCTGCTGCATAGTTTGGTGTCATCCGCAAATTTAATGACCTCACATTTTGTTCCCGCCTCTAGGTCGTTAATGTAGATATTGAACAGGAGCGGTCCCAGCACCGACCCCTGCGGAACTCCACTCGTGACCCATTTCCAGTCTGAGTAATGGCCCTTTACTCCAACCCTCTGTTTCCTGTCCGCCAGCCAGTTTTTGATCCATCGGTGGACCTCCCCTTGCACCCTGTGGTTCCATAGCTTTTTAAGCAGTCTTTCGTGTGGTACCTTGTCGAAGGCTTTTTGGAAGTCAAGGTAAATGATGTCTATAGATTCTCCTTTATCCATCTGGCTGTTTACCCCCTCAAAGAAGTACAAAAAATTTGTGAGGCATGACCTACCCTTGCAGAAGCCATGTTGACTTGACTTTAGCTGTCCATTATTTTCGATGTGTTCACAGATGCTGTCCTTAATCAGCGCTTCCATCATCTTTCCTGGGACCGAGGTCAAGCTCACCGGCCTGTAGTTTCCTGGGTCACCCCTTGAACCCTTCTTGAAGATGGGCGTGGCATTTGCTATTTTCCAGTCCTCCGGGATCTCTCCAGTTTTTAAGGATAGGTTGCATATTTGTTGAAGTGGCTCTGCTATTTCGTTCCTTAGTTCCTTGAGTACCCTTGGGTGAATGCTGTCCGGACCTGGCGATTTGTCGCTCTTTAGCTTGTCTATTTGCCTAAGGACATCCTCTTGGCTTACCTCTAATTGGACCAGCTTATCATCTTGGTCTCCATTTACGATCTCCTCGGGTTCCGGAATGTTGGTTGTGTCTTCCCTCGTGAAGACTGACGTGAAGAACTCATTTAACTTGTCAGCTATCTCTTTTTCTTCTTTTACCATTCCCTTTCTGTCTCCATCATCCAAGGGTCCCACTTCCTCCCTTGCCGGTTGCTTCCCCTTAACGTACCTGAAGAATGATTTGAAGTTTGTTGCTTCCCCCGCCAGTCTCTCTTCGTATTCTCTTTTTGCTTTCCTAACCACTCGGTGACACTCCCTTTGGTGTTCTTTGTGCTCCTTTTGGTTGTCCTTTGTTTGGTCCTTTTTCCATTTTTTGAACGATGCTTTCTTGTCACTTATCGCCTTTTTCACTGCATTTGTTATCCACACTGGGTTTTTTGTTCTATTTTTTTTGCACAGTGCCCTTGAGTAGGGTCCAGGCTTTTTCTACGGACTCCATCTTCCTTGTGTTGCCATTGAATTTCTTTCCCACCATTTTCCTCATGGCATCATAATTCCCTTTTTTGAAGTTGAGTGCCGTCATTGTGGTTCTTTTCACCTTTAATGATCCAATTTCTAGCTTGCACTGGATCGTGTTGTGATCACTGTTTCCTAGTGGGGCTAATACCACCACCTCCTTTGCGGGTCCCCCTAGTCCTTTGAAGATTAGGTCAAGAGTGGTATCTCCCCGCGTTGGTTCCGTGACCAGCTGCTCCATGAAACAGTCCCTCGTGACCTCCAGGAATTTGGTCTCCCTCATGCAGTTTGAGTGCCCAATATTCCAGTCTATCCCAGGGTAGTTGAAGTCCCCCATCACCACTACACTTCTGCTTTTGCATACCTGTCTCAGTTCAGCCTCCAGGTCCTGGTCGATTTCTTCTGGTTGTCCAGGTGGGCGGTAGTACAGACCCAATTTTATGTCTGCTCCAGTTCCTCTCGGTAGCTTAACCCATAGTGATTCAAAGCCATCCGCCCTTACTGTTGTTTCCATCCTGGTTGAGGGTATGGAGTCTTTTATGTATAGCGCTATTCCTCCACCCTTTTTATGTGTCCTGTCTCTCCTGTATAGTTTGTACCCTGATATGGCCACATCCCATTTATTGTCATCAGTCCACCACGTTTCTGAGACTCCAATTATGTCTAGGTCCTTCTTGCTGGCTATGACTTCCAGCTCTCCCATTTTGGCCCTTAGGCTCCTAGCATTAGTGTATAGGAAATGTAAGTCCCGGTTGTTTGCCCTCCCTATTGGTTTTCCTCGATGTGAAGAGCACTTTGCAGCCTTGCATATCTCTTCAATGGAGGCTGACGTCGCTATGGCTCTGACATTATAAGCCTTGACATCACCTCCACGAGTCAGACTAGCCTGGGTGTTAGTAAAGGAGATGCAATCTGCTAGCCAATTTGCAACTCTGCGTTCGAAGATAGCTACCCCTAACTGGTTTGGGTCAAAAGAAACAAAAATCAGGATGAACTGTCTATGGCTTTATACTCTGCTCCAGAAGGCTAAGAGCCGCTTGCAGTTTAAGGCATGCAGTACACTTTTGCCAGGACCACCAATTCTCCAATTTACTTATAACGACCCCAGACTACAAATTGTTCAGAAAATAAATAAAAACCATGCTAGTCAAGAAATCCTTGAAGACAAACTAACACCACAAAACTCTTCCCAATTCTCTGAAACAACTCACTCTTCTCTTCACTTCCTCTGGAAATGGCCAGATAACTTCTTTTGCAATCCACCTTGAACCGCAAGGTATTAGCGGAATAGAAATCACTAATGTAATGTAATGTAATGAGCATAAGATTTTGGGAAAAATGTTGGCAGAACTATTGACTGGTTAAGATGGAACTCTGCCACAAGCCTAGGAAGAAATTTCATGTGTGTATGTGAGGTGTTCTGTTGTGATGAATCTGCTACTAAAGCTGACACTGTGAGCTGAAGTGATGCCACCAGGAATACCCCTTTCCAGGTCAAAAACTTCTGATGACAGGAATCCAGTGACTCAAAGTGAGCTTTCATCAGTTGGGTAAGATCTCATGACACATTAGGAAGTTTGATAGGAGGGCTTGTCAACAATAAATCTCTCATATGAATCAAACTAGGGGCTTCCCCCTCCCCCCCTCCCCTAAGAATGGTAAGCACCGATTGCATAGATAAATACTCTTACAGAGTGGGTTTTCAAACGAGAGTATTTATTACTCTTTCCAAAAATACTAAGACTAGGGAAATGCAATGAAGCTATTAACTAGTAGATTTATAACAAACCAGAGAAAATATTTCTTCACACAATGTATAATTATACTCTGGAATTAATTGTCGGAGAATGTGGTGAAATCAGCTAGCTTAGCAGATTTCAAAAAAGGTTTGGATAATTTCCTAAAAGAAGTCCATCGGCCATTATTGAGATGGCTTGAGGAAATCCACCTCTTGCTCCTAGGATAAGCAGCATAAAATCTTTTAATACTTGGGATCTTGCTACGTATTTGGGACCTGGGTTGTCCACTGTTGGAAACGGGATACTAGATTTGATGGATAAAGCTTAGACATAGCTTTAGAAAGTCTGAAAGAGCTTTCTGAGGTATCCCATTGTTCTGTAACCAGACCACAAAGCAATGGATGGGATAGGAAAAGGGAAGACAGTACATTAGAACAGTCCATGACCGAAGCCTGAAATGTGGAAGGTGAAGCATCCAATTTGAGTGCTTTCAGAACACCAGCAATAAAAAGATGGACAGAGCCATGCTTAAAAAGTTTGCGGACAGAAGGGTCATCACCCAAATCCGGGCGGCCGAGGTGACTAGTTCCAGCAAGGGTATCAGTTGGATCCAATATAGAAGCAGTGTCAGGAGACAGAAGAGGCATAATTATTATTATTATTATTATTAAGTTCTTATATACCACCATACCCAAAGAGTTCTAGGCAGTTCACATCAATTAAATTAGGATCCGGTCTGAACACGGATTTACAAAATTTTGTCTGAATTACAAGCAACGAGGAAGGAAGTATTGGGGTTTTAGCAGATGTTTATCATAGTTGGATTGGAAGAGAAAAGGGAGGGAGAGGGAACCAAGAGAGAGGAGGGGGAGAGAAAGGAAGGGGTGGGGGGTAGGATTGTAGCGGGGAGAAAGGGTTAAGGGTCCTGTTCGCGGAAGAGGTGTGTTTTGAGAAGTTTTCTGAAGTCGAGGTAGGTCGGGGCCACTAGCATCATTTGGGCTAGCCAAGGGTTCAGCCTGGCCGCCTGGAAGGCAAAGGTTTTGTCGAGGAATCCTTTGAGCTGGCATAATTTTATGGAGGGGAAGGCAAACATCTGAATTCTGCGGGATTTCCTATTGGTGCAATACATAGTGAAATGGGGGGAGAGGTATTTTGGTGAAAGACCAAATACTGTTTTGTGGCAGATGCAGGCGAACTTGAAAAGGACTCGGGATTCGAAAGGTAGCCAATGCAGTTGGTGGTAGAAGGGAGTGATGTGTTCCCATTTGTTCAGGCCGAAAATGAGGCGGACGGCTGTGTTTTGAATCAGTTTTAGTCTTCTGGTGATTTTCTTTGTGGAGCTTAGGTAAATGATATTGCAATAGTCCAGTATACTGAGAATGGAGGATTGAACTAGTAGGCGGAATGCGGTGTCATCAAAGTATTTCTTTATGGTACGGAGTTTCCAGAGTGCTGAAAGGCCTTTCTTGACAGTGAGGTCGGTGTGATTTTCTAGGGATAAATGTTTGTCAAGCGTGACTCCTAATATTTTTAATGTTTGTTCGAGTGGGAAAACCAATCCTTTCACTTGGATTGTGGTGTCTTTGATTTTGTCTTTGGGGGTGGCTAGGAAGAATTTTGTTTTGTCCGGGTTGAATTTTAGTCTGAAGGAGAGCATCCAGAGTTCTATCTGACTGAGTATGCTAGTTATGTAGGTGAGAAGTTCCTGGGATAGACTGGTTAGAGGAATGACAATTGTGATGTCATCTGCATTGATGAAGAATTTGAGCTTGAGTTTGTGAAGGAGGTTACTGAGGGAGGCGAGGTAGATATTGAACAGGGTGGGGGACAGGGGGGAGCCTTGCGGTACGCCGCAGGAGTTAACCCAGCTGTAGGAGAAGTTGTCATTTTTGCGTACCCTGTAGGATCTGTTTCGTAGAAACCCTTGGAACCAGCTGAGGACCAGGTCGGAGATGCCAATGTGGGCCAGGCATTCCAGGAGAATAGTGTGGTCGACTAAGTCAAATGCACTGCTTAGGTCAAATTGCAAGATCAGGGCGCTGGAGCCCCTACTGAAGAGTATGTGCAAGTGGTCAAGTAAGGAGGCTATAATGGTCTCTGTGCTGTGGCCCGTGCGGAAGCCCGATTGATTGTCGCTTAGGATATTGAATTTTTCCAGGTATGCGGAGAGTTCTGCTTTTACTGCCCCTTCCGCGATTTTGGTAAATAGCGGTATGCTAGCTATTGGTCTATAATTGGAAGGTGCGTTGGAAGGTTCCTTTATGCTTTTTATGATTGGGGTTATTAAGATATGTCCTTGCTCTGGAGGAAAGTTTCCTGCGGATAGTAAGGAGTTGACCCATAATAGCATGTTTGCTTTGAAGTGGATCGGAGCCGTTTTCATTACATTTGGGGGGCAGGTATCTAGTTTGCAGAAGGAGTTGGTGTATTTGTTATAATATTTGTTGAAGGTTTTCCAGTCGATTGTGGTAAAGTGGTTCCAGTTTAAGTCGGATCTAGACCCTTGGTCTGGTTTAGCTATGTCGATGTCAGGGAGGATGGGAAAGAGCTCCAGGGGATTGGTCATGGTGGGTAATGATGATCTTAGTTTTAGGATCTTGGAGTTGAAGAAATCCGCTAGGGTGTTGGCGGTTAGTGTTGATTCTTCATGGTTGTTAGTAAGTGTTTCGATGTTGTAAAGGTTATTGATGAGTTTAAAGAGGTTGCTGCTGTTGGTTGTGATGTTACCAATTAAGTGGGAGTAGAATTTTTTCCGTTTTTCCTTGGTAAGGTTTTTGTAGGTTTTTAGTTTGAGTCTCCAGGCAGTTCTGAGTTCCTGGGTTCCTGACTTTATCCATGATCTTTCTGACTTTCTGAGGTCCCTCTTTAACAGTAGCAGCTCTGTGTCGAACCATCCCTCCTGATTTGTGGTTCTGATGTGGCGGGTTTTTATAGGAGCTATTTCATTTAAAATGTTTGTGCTGTCAATAATCCAGGCGGACATGAGTTGATCTGTTTCTTCATTTTGTTTTGTGTGCGTGTCGTAGTGAGACCAGAATTCCGCTGGGCCTATCCTTCCTCTGGAAGTGTGGGTTGTGATGTTTCTTGTTTTGCTGTTTTTTGAATGTTTTTGTTGGCAGTCCATGGAAAAGTCACATAGTCTGTGGTCAGACCATAGGGAGTCTGTCCAGTTTGCTTGTTTCCAGTATATTTTTGGGTTGGTCGGCTCGTTGGAGGAGAAAGTGACCAGGTCTAGTTGATGGCCCTTTTAGTGAGTTTTGATTGGGGGGGGGGGTTTGAAGAAGCCTAGTTGGGAGGTGAGTGACCAGAAGTCAGCAACTTCTGGTTGGTCAGCTTGCTCCAGGTGGATGTTGATGTCTCCGCATAGAAGGTTGTAAGGACTTGTTAGATAATTAGTTAATAAGGAATCCGCGAGGTCCTCTTTGGCTAGGGACCATTTTTTGGGCGGGATATAGAATAGAGTGATAGTTAGCGAGGAGGCCAGGGATTTAGAGGTGAGTGAGATGGCTAGTATTTCTGCATTGGGAGAGGATTTGATGTTAAGTACAGTACAATTAAGCTGGTCTCTGAAGATTATTGCTAGACCTCCTCCTCTTCCCCAAGTTCTGGCCAGGGAGAGGATCTTGTATCCTGCGGGTAGACAATCTTTGATTATAATATCCTTGTCTGATAGTAGCCAGGTTTCGGTGAGTAGGACAAAGTCGGGGTTGGTATCAGTCAGCCAGTCTCTAATTAGAATGGCTTTGTTCCTCATGGAACTAATATTTAGGTAGAAACCTAGTAGGTTCTGGTGGTTTGGGTAGTTGGCTGGGGCATAGTGGGAGTAGGCCAGTTTTTTTAGTGTTCTAGGTTTTTTTGAGCAGGGTTTGGTGGGTTTGCGGGATGGTGGCGGGTTTGGGGACGGAATCGTGTTAGGGTGAAAATATGGGGTGTGGGGTGTGAGCGAAGGTACTTTGGGTTTTAAAGGGCGATATAGGGAGAAGTGGACAGGGATGGTGGTTGCGTGTGATGGGTCTGCAGAGCAGATCCTGAGGGTGATGAGATATATTAGAAGTAGTGCTGCACATTGAGGGGTGTTTGGCCATGCCATGGTGACACGCTCGTGGGGGGGGGGAGGAAGTGGGGTTTGGTAGAAGCCAGGGGGGAGGCTGAGGGGGGAATAGTAGGGGGGAAGGGTGCAATACCAAGTTGAGCAGGTTACAGCGGTGCAATAGGCAATATAAAGTAGAGCAGGTTACAGCGGTGCAATAAGGCAATACAAAGTTGGGCAGGTTACAGCTGTGCGCTAAGGCAGTACAAAGTTGAGCAGGTTACAGCGATGCAATAAAGCAATGTAAAGTTAAACAGGTTGAACAGGTAAGCGGGTTCACGCAGTGCAGCAAGGCAGTATAATGTAAACTTTTCTAGGTTCTAACGAATAAGGCGGTACAATGCAAAAAACACTATGTACTTTTGTAAAATGATGCCCTGCCCTATCAGCTCAGGTTCCGCGTTGCAGGAAGGCCAGATAGAATCGTATCGGTAGACCCGTCGCAATAGTGTGGGGTGACCAGGCTGTGTCTAGTCCAGTCTGTGATGTCAGGACCCCGCGTGAGGGCGGCAATAGTGATGAGAGCAAATAATGCTCTCTCACCGAGAGAAGAAATGAGATGAGATGGCAGCCCGGGTGTTTGGGGGCTAGGTATTGCTGGGATCCGGGTGATGGGATCTGGCTCACCAAGTACAAGAGTCGCTCGCAGTCGCTTCGCAAAGGCGCGTGCTAATGGCAACTACTGCAATTGAGATCTGCCACAGCCGGATGAGAGGGTTCCCAAAAAGGAATCTCTGCCACTGGCGCAACTGGCTGAGAAAGACTCCACGTGCCCGCCGGCTACGTCAAATGAGTGAGGTCTGAAGAATATGCTTTTCAGAGGAGCCAAATAAAGTCCAGTAAAAAGCCACACACCGCAACCATGGCAGGGCTCTGTTGAGGCACACACACTGCGCCAAAAGAGTCCCCAAACTCCAGAACAGCCTCTGGGTGAGATATTTTCCTGAAGTCATGGACCCCGGCCTGCTCCCCGGCCTGCTCCCCAGCCCTAGAGTACTTGGAGGAGGCAAAATCCAAAGCTCCCACCCCCTCTTCCAGTGTGCTATGGAACGCAGTACATGGTCGCTGATCCGGCACCAATCCAGTGCAATCAATACACACATTCAACAGATTAGGGGCTGGGAAGTCCATACCAAATGTTTTTGAAGCAAATCGAGGAGTTTTGAGGCAGAAATAAAACTTTGAAAAAAAGACTGTTTAAAATCCATGATGGCTGTCGCCAGTGAATTTGTGCCTAAACCAGCAAAAATAAACAAAATCTGAAAATAAAGAATAGCAATTTGGGGTCTGTGGAGGTGAGGGGCCTGAACCCTACCCTCAGAAACTGTGAAAAATCACTTTTAAATCATTTAACAAGCCACCCCCAAAGTTCCCATAGGAAATAATAGAGGGTTACTCACTGTCACTGAAGTGCCTTGCCTGTCAGCATTTTCACCGAGCAGCTGAATGGAGAAAAGGATTTTCTGCCTCAGAATAGCTCCAAATGGATAAGACTTGAAGATCTTCGGAATGCCAGTCAGCCAGACACTGACTGTGACCTCCGCCCCCACAGATCTTCGCCATGCGATTGGGAGTGGAAAAAGCAGCCTGCGGGGGGGGGGGAAGGGGGGGTCACTCCAGACACATACAGCCTGCGCTTAAACCCATGATAAGGTCAGCAGGCAAGCGAACTCCCAGGGGAATGGACCCCGAGTCTAAGAAGGGTGGCACATAGCAGGCTGGCTCCACAGATCCACCAAAGTTTCTCTGAGAAGCAGCAGTCCAGCTCCACAGGACTGCCTCCTTTCCTCCAACAGGGGACCAACAGAAAGGGCACTGAAGCCACCAAAAAAAAAACAAACTTTAGATGAAAAATAAGAAAAGAATGCAGAGCAATTCAAAAGACTTCTGTACAGATTTCTTGCAGAAATTGAAATTGGATATGGCTCTAGCTCTCAGTCTAAGGGGGAGGAGTATGTGCTCAGAAAAGTGTTGGATTTCTGCAACTCCCAGATTGTGAGTTGGGATTGAACACCTAGGGTCTCTTTTACAAAGTCGCGCTAGCAGTTGCAGCACGGTAACGGCCCCAAAGCCCATGGAGATTTAAAGGGCTTTGGGGCTGTTGCCACGCGGCAGCTTTTTTGTAAAATAGGCCCCTAGTGTATGAAATCCAGAAGGGACGTAGTAAAAGGATACTTAAAAGAGCTGCAAAAAACTAAATAAATTCATGGGTTGGGAACAAAAAAAATAAAGAAAAAAGGCAAATAAACTCCAACAGGAAGGCACAATTAAGCACATGAAAAACTATTGAGGCACGAGAATGATAAAGACACATTTTTCTGTTCCACAGAAAAATGAAGACTGAGACACTGGCATTCACATGTTGGGTGGGAAGACACCCACACATGCACGGTGCATTGTGCTGCTAGAAACTACTGCACAAATTTTGCTAGCAAGCATCTGTACCAGGCTCCATCGGTTGATGTCATCCAGCTGTGAGATTATGAAGACCTGCTTGTCCTTGGAGAATTTGTTTTACTACCCCTTTAAAAGATACCTAGAAATCTCGGCAGGTAATTTTTCTACACATGTAGGTTTATTTATACAAAAAATACAAACATTGTTGCATAGCCCACTGTCTCCTGACCCCCTAAGAATATCTCCCAGCAACATGCAAATTTTTCACACATGGGGATGAGTAATAATCAAAGTCCCACTTTTGTTTTCTCTGCAAAAATATCTTGATTATTACATTCCCTATGCTCAAAAACAGGAATATCTGCATCTATCAAGAGAAGACTTTTAAAAAATATCTCCTTGATTTGTGGCAGAGCTGCAAATAAGCCAGCCGTATGAACTTCCTGTATTTAGCTACTGGATGTTCCCAAAGTACTGAGCTTCCAGCGCCACCATCCTCTAGGATCCCAGTTAAAGGACAAAAAAACCCAAATAAACCTCCTGCCGAGCAGTTTGATTCTTTCACAGTAACAAACTAGAAAATATGTATTTTCCCTCCCCCACAATACCATGTCTAGTCCTGGATTATACTTCCCTTCATGCACCCCCTTGGGATGCCAGATCCACTCCTGAGTAAGCTTCAACCTCCCCAATGAATGACAAGTTCAGCCCTGAAAGATATACTCCCTCAGAACACTTCATCCAGCCCTGCTGTGGCCAGTGTCAGTGTATGTCTTTAAACCTCCTCCTCAGCATACTGCGTCCAGCGCAAAAGCACACTGTCCCCTTTCAGATACCCTATCTATCTCTGCAGCATATCTCCCTCTCCCCTGGGTATCATAATGTTCGCCAAGCCACCTCTCATCTTCAGCATCACTCTCAATGCCAGAGTATGCCATCTCACTTGGGTATCACAACCCCTGCCAGAAGACATCACCCCCCATGGGAAACATGTCCAGCATCAGAACATGTTACTCCTCAGGTTCCACAATCAGAACAAGAACACATCATTCCCCCATCACCTAGGTGCTGTGCCTGAGCATATCACCACCTAGCACTTAGCATCACAGAGCATAGCATCACCTAGGTACTAGGCCAGAGCATATTAATCCTTGCTTGGGTACTACAGTCATTGCCACAGAATCCTTGTTTGCATACCGGAATCATCATCAACATATGTCAATCTTCCAGACAAGGTATGTTCTCAAGTGTCAGACTACTCCTCCATGAGATTTGCTCTAAGGACTTCAGGCAGACAGTGCACAGCCCTGGACAGAAGATTTTGAGCATAGCATTCTGAAATTCTTTTGAAATTTTGGGCCAGCTTTATTTAAGCTAAGCTATACCCTGACAGCTTGTCCAGAGCCTGCAGTAAGTGGAACTGTGGAGCCGCAGTCATAATCCAGATCCACCACGGTATGGGAACTCAAGGATGGTCCTGTCTGACGATCCCGAAAACTTTGGATGTAGCTCTGAATAATACAAAAGAGAAACATGTGGGTTCATCAAGTTCAGAATAACTCTGTGCCTTTCTCTTCTACCCAAATTCTCTGTTCAAGATCCTGTCTCAATCCTCATTGATTACCTCATTCCTGTCCCTCCCCATGAGTTTTTCAGATCCCTGCTTTCTTTCTCCCCCTTGTCATCTATCTACATCTATCCTGCTCCATCTCCTGTTAGATACCCCATCTATCCACTACAGTTTATCCCTGTCCTTTCTCTCCTTTTCTCCATGGTTAATCTTTGTATTATCTTCCCTTCTGTGCACTGAAGGAAGCTATTTGCAGGAGGTTACAATAGTGTTGCCCATAGGAAAGAATGCTATGAGTATACACTGGGTCTTTGAGAAGGGGATCCAAGAAAGATGACAGGATCAGCACATCTCCTGATCAAAGTCTGCTAACAGACATTCGTAATTAAGACAACTAGAAAGATCAACTATTAGATTGTTTGGGAGGCATTCCTAACTCTTCAACTGAAGGGAAAACTGCCTGCAAGATGTAATGTAATGTAATGTAATTTATTTCTTATATACCGCTACATCCGTTAGGTTCTAAGCGGTTTACAGAAAATATACATTAAGATTAGAAATAAGAAAGGTACTTGAAAATTTACTATTTAGAGGAGCCGAAAGAAAAAGCAACTAGGAGGAGAGACTCTGAGAAAGGTGAGGGATTATGGGATATGGAACAAGCTCCATATCCCAAAATAAGCTAGATGTAATTTACTTGTATTTCAGCAAAGCCTTTGATACAGTTCCTCATAGGAGGCTATTGAATAAACTTGAAAGGCTGAAGTTAGGACTCAAAGTGGTGAACTGGGTCAGAAACTGGCTGTCGGACAGACGCCAGAGGGTGGTGGTTAATGGAAGTTGCTCGAAGGAAGGAAAGGTGACTAGTGGAGTCCCTCAGGGTTCGGTGCTTGGGCCAATCCTGTTCAATATGTTTGTGAGTGACATTGCTGAAGGGTTAGAAGGAAAAGTGTGCCTTTTTGCAGATGATACCAAGATTTGTAACAGAGTAGACACCGAAGAGGGAGTGGAAAATATGAAAAAGGATCTGCAAAAGTTAGAGGAATGGTCTAATGCCTGGCAACTAAAATTCAATGCAAAGAAATGTAGAGTAATGCATTTGGGGATTAATAATAGGAAGGAACCGTATATGCTGGGAGGAGTGAAGCTGATATGCACGGACAGGAAGAGGGACCTTGGGGTTATAGTGTCCGAAGATCTAAAGGCGAAAAAACAGTGTGATAAGGCAGTGGCTGCTGCCAGAAGTATGCTGGGCTGTATAATGAGAGGCGTAGTCAGTAGAAGGAAGAAGGTGTTGATGCCCCTGTACAGGTCATTGGTAAGGCCCCACTTGGAGTATTGTGTTCAGTTTTGGAGACCGTATCTGGTGAAAGACGTAAGAAGACTTGAGGCGGTCCAGAGGAGGGCGACAAAAATGATAGGAGGCTTGCGCCAGAAGACGTATGAGGAGAGACTGGAAGCCCTGAATATGTATACTCTAGAGGAAAGGAGAGACAGGGGAGATATGATTCAGACGTTCAAATACTTGAAGGGTATTAACTTAGAACAAAATCTTTTCCAGAGAAAGGAAAATGGTAAAACCAGAGGACATAATTTGGGGTTGAGGGGTGGTAGATTCAGGGGCAATGTTAGGAAATTCTACTTTACGGAGAGGGTAGTGGATGCCTGGAATGCGCTCCCGAGAGAGGTGGTGGAGAGTAAAACTGTGACTGAGTTCAAAGAAGCGTGGGATGAACACAGAAGATTTAGAATCAGAAAATAATATTAAATATTGAACTAGGCCAGTACTGGGCAGACTTGCACAGTTTGTGTCTGTGTATGGCCATTTGGTGGAGGATGGGCTGGGGAGGGCTTCAATGGCTGGGAGGGTGTAGATGGGCTGAAGTAAGTCTTAACAGAGATTTTGGCAGTTGGAACCCAAGCACAGTACCGGGTAAAGCTTTGGATTCTTGCCCAGAAATAACTAAGAAAAAAAATAAAAAAAAAAAAAAAAATTTTAATTGAATCAGGTTGGGCAGACTGGATGGACCATTCGGGTCTTTATCTGCCGTCATCTACTATGTTACCTGGTCAAGGGATTCCCAGAGGAAACCAGGAAATAGGGTTGGCCATTTATGGGGCAAGGTCCTACGCTACTGACATGGTTGGCCAGATCCTCCTCAAATGATACAACTTTACCATGGTGGTCATGCAGAAGCTCTAGAGAGTTTATATTATTATACCATCTACAAAGAGTGCTAGCACTTCAGCTCATAAGATATACTGGCATACCCAAGGACTGTCATATACTCTTTCTGATGATCCTGCAGTGAGTACCAGATGGCCATAAAGCTCCATCAGTCATGTCACTGATAATAAATTTTAGGACTGTAAACAGAGTCATGGCCAATGTTGTCCCAACTGGAAGGGTATCCTGAGAGAAGGCTGCCTACTGACTTTAGCCTCATACTATAAACATAAGCATAGACTTTTGTGTCGCAAATCTTTTATTTCTAGGGCAATATCCAGACTTCCCTCACTGCTTACTCCTGGTACAATTCCAGGCAGAACAAGCTTTAGGGTATGCCATGGGATAATGGGAAGCATACTTTGAAATGTGTCATTAGGTGGGAAGGAAAGAAAGCTGAGATGGGAGAAAGATGGCGAGGAAAAATATGTGCCTGCTAAGGTGCTGAGAATGAGAGGTGGCGGTAATGTGTGTGGGAGGAAATAGAAAGATGGGGTATATATGTTTAGAGGGAGACACTACGGACAGATATAATTTGAGGTTTTGCTAGGAGCTAAATGGATAGAGAACCAAGTGGGGATTGGATAGGTTGGAATGGGTATGGAACAAGATTGAGTGCTAGAGAGGTTGGAGCCTAAAGAAAGAAAAGTCGGAAGTAGATTTCAGGTCTGAGGAGGAGTCAGGCCTGATGATGGGGGAATTCTGTACAAAAGTTACAAAGAAACTATGCAGAAATTTTAAATACTTTGTGCATAATTGTAATTTATTTGTGCAGAATTCTCCCAGAAGTAACAGCTCTAAAGTCTCTTTGTACTAGTGTGAAAATGAGAAGTAGATAATGGATAAAGTACCCACTAAATTCTGCATCTGCATTTTGTGTGCAATAATACTTGTAGAGCTGAAAATATAATGTACTCATGATATTTGCCTCCTCCAATCTAAGAAGATTGCTCTTGGGAATGTCTCCTAATGCCACTACAACTGCATACAGTGCGTTCTTGATATGAGTGTCCAATATTTGCTATTTTGCATATATGCAGGTATGTGAATTGTGACCACTATTTTCCATTTGTGCCGTGTTTGCGTATTCGCAGACATGCACATTTAAAAATCAGCCTTCTTTGCTTTCACTTTCAAGGTTTTGGCATTTGCTTCTGGAAATGGCCACCTAGCATTCAGGGAGTGAGTTGCAAGCAACTAATCCAAAAAGAAAAAACATGTGATGTATCTTAATGACAAAATATGTGTTTTAGACAGGCTTTGTTCTGGCAAGTCTGTTTCTGCTGTTAGCCATGAGTTAATGTCAATGAATCAACAATCTGATCAATCTGGCAAAAAGAGGAAGGTATTTGTCGGTCTGTTCATGAAGTCACATAGGAAAGTTCCAAAACAACATCTGTGGTTTGTGATGAGTCAATAGAAAAAGTTGAAAAGCAGCTCAATTTGTGGATAATGCAAATGGGGGATAGCATTGTTGTGAGGATGAAAATCAAAGAGATTTATAAACATATCACCCAGGGCCATGAAAACATGAAACCATTTTTTGCAAGTTCTGGCTGACTAGCCTGTTTTAATAGGGGATAATGTAAGCTTTTCCAGAAAGGCAGGTTCAGCTAACAATGAAGCTGCTGAAGAATTTTAAAAACACCTGCTAAGTGTAATAGAAGAAAGAGTTATGTGCCAGATCAGGTCTTCAATGTCAATGAGACTGGCTTTTACAAGCAAACTAGGAAACGGACATATATAATGAATATGGCAACAAAAGCCCCAGGACTTAAGGCATTTAAAGATTGTGCCACCCTGCTATTGTATGTTAATACAAAGGGTTATTTCAAATGCAAGCCTCTTATGATTAACACAGCCCAAAATCCATACGCATTTAAAGGAATCTTTACGCACTTACGCATTAGAGATGGCGCTGCAAAGCTTAGATGACGTCCGCATTATTCTGGGATTAGTTCAGCAACTGTTTTGTTCCAGAGGTTGAACATTATCTCATCATGAAAACCTTGCCCTAAAGGTATTACCGATTTTGTCAGCAAGACCTTGAAAATGCACAGCCTGACGTTGAAGTTCTTTTCATGACTCTGTCGTTCAGACCCATAATCAGGGAATAACAAAGACTTTCAAGATCCACTCCATGTGAGAGCTGTACAACAAGATCTGTGAAGCTTTAGATACTGACCAGGAAATTACCATGTATGATTACTGGAAGACAGTGACAATATGCAATGTAATAGACTATGTTGGCATAGCCTGGGATGGCATCACACAGGCTACTTTGCTTGCTAGACTATGTAACAAACTTTGAAGGCTTTGAAGGTGTAGCAGAAAATATGAATAGAAATGTGGAAACCATCATGTGCTTTGCTTGAAAAATCAGAAGGCTTTGAGGACATGATACATGAAGATGTTGAAGAAATATTGGAAGAGAGTACCACAGAGCCCAGCAATGAAGATCTGGATGAGATGAAGTGAGGATTTGCTAAGGGGAAGAAAAGCTCCATTGGAATAACTACCTGCTAGCAATCAAACTTGGGCTTCAGTAGGTTATTTCATTGTCCTTCTCTTTTACAGTACTTTTATAGTTCAGTACTCTCTTGTTGTTTTTCAGCAAAGTCAGTTTAGGCAATACTATAGCTTTTACAGTCTCTGTTATGGTTTCTATATAAGGAGAGGGATATAATCAAAAGAAACGTTTAAGTCCTTTTTTGGCCAAAAAATACGTCCAAAATATTCCCCCCCCCCAAAAAAAAATCATCTAGTTGGATGACCAGCTGTTTGATCGTCCAGACTGCTATGTCGTCTAACGTTATACCCCATTCTCGTCCAAAAATTCATCCAAGTCAAAAAAGCCCAGAACAAAACCTTTTGGATGGGGGCAGAGTCAGCAAAGTGATGGACTGGACACCCAAACATTGCACCAGAGTAGTGGGGTACCTTACAGGGCACTGCTGTGAACTTCACAAAAAGGGTGCCACATAAACATCTCACAACTCCCTTATAGGTCATGGTGAGCCCCCCCAAAAAAAACCTACTAGAACCATCTGGCCCTTATGGCTGCAGGTGCTATTTATATGGCAGTACAAAAGGGTTTTGAGAGGTGCACGTTTCACCTTAAATGTAGTGATTAGAGTGGCTTATGGGCCTGGGTCCTCCTCTCCATGGTTCACTAACCTACCCCCAAGACTACTTACTTAAGCCACCTCTGTGCAGCTCTACTAGGCTTTCCTATGCCAGGCTGCCAGATGCTGATGTTCTGGAGGCAGATGTGTATGATTTTATTACGATTTTTATGGTGTGTGTGTGAGGGGGGGTGTCTGTACTTTGTGGCTGCAGTGCTTCTCTGGTCACTTTGGATACTTTTTGCCACTTAGACATGTGTTTACATGGCCTAAGTCATAACATACAACTTCAATCCAGGCAGCCTCGTTAAAGTTTTGGTTATACTTGCAGTACAACTAAGTTTAGATCAGCCCACATCCCGCCCTCACCACTCCTCCTAAAACACCCCTTTTAGCTCTGATCGTACAGCAGCACTGACAAGGCCTAAGTCGTTTTTAGGTACGTCTAAAACCCGTTTCAATTATCGGCACGTGGATGACTTGTCTTTTAGATCGTCCAAGTACCAATTTAGGTGGGATTTTAGATATATGCCTATCCAAATACAGGTCCTTTCTGGACAGAACTTTTAAGTTTCAAGCTAGTAAACAGCAGACCTGGCTATGCAATTACATCAACAGAGCCAGGTTGACCTACGGCGCATTTCAGAAAGAAATTAAGACAGCACTGTTCGATAGATTTATCTCCTAATCAGATACCATTTTAAAACTATTAACACCACGCTGATAGCTTTGAGAAATGTGTATTTTTACTAATTGTATTCTGCAATTCGTTGACTGTTCAGTGACATTTTCGCTATTTGTATTCTGTAATTCGCTGATTGCCAAGCTCTCTTCAGTGTAAACCGCCTAGAAGTCGTAAGATTGTGACGGTATAGAAAAAATAAAGTTATTATTATATTTATTTTTTGATTATGAGCCCCAAAGTGTTTTAGTCTAAATTAGTATTTTAGGTTGCATTTCACAGCATAACATAAGATAATAATCTACTATAATAAAACGCTAAGCAAGCATGCACACTCTTACCTGCGTGATCCCTGATCCGTAGGTCCGTGGCAGGCAGGAATGCGCATGCGCGCATACAACGGTCCCTCTCTCGCAGACCCCAAGGTGATGTGCGGTCTTGACGGCTTCCTTACACTTCATGCCCGGCTGAAGTTTATTTTTAAGATAAAAGGCCCGGCAGCGGCTCCTCTCACGAGCCGCACCTATGTCGGAGAAGACTTCCGATGCAGGCGGCGATCGTGAGAGGAGCCACTGCGGCACCTTTAAACTTAAAAATAAACTCCGGCAAGAGACTAAGGGAGCTAGCCAGACTACGGGAAGGGAAGGGAAGGGGGGGGGGCAAGAAACAAGGGAGCAGGCCAGACCGTGGGAAGTGGGATAGGGGAAAATGCTGATGCACAGAGACGTGGAGGGGGAAGGAAATACCACTGCTGCTGCTGCAAGGGAAGTGGGGTGGGGGGAGGGAAATGCTGCTGCACAGGGAAATGGAGGGAGGCAGAATGCTGCTTCAGCTTCTACACAGGGTAGTGGGGGGAGGGAAATGCTGCTGCTGCACAGAGAAGTGGAGGGGGAGGGAAATACTGTTGCTGCACAGGGAAGTGGGGTGGGGGGAGGGAAATGCTGCTGCACAGGGAAATGGAGTGAGAGGGAATGCTGCTTCAGCTTCTGCACAGGAAGGAAATGCTGCTGCTGCACAGAGAAGTGGAGGGGGAGGGAAATACTGCTGCATAGGGAAATGGAGGGGGAGGGAATGCTGCTGGACATGAAAGTGGGGGGAGGGAAATGCTGTTGCTGCTGCACAGTGAAGTTGGGGGGGAGGGAAATGCTGCTGCTGCACAGTGAAGTGGGGTGAGGGAAATGCTGTTGCTGCTGCACAGGGAACTGGGGTGGGGAGAGGGAAATGCTGCTGCACAGGGAAATGGAGGGGTGGGAATGCTGCTGTGGCTGCTGCACAGAAAAGTGGGGGGAGAGAAATGCTGCTATTGCATAGGGGGCAGGGAGAGAGAGATAGAAAGACAGACAGTGGGAGGGAGAAAGAAAGGAAGAAAGACACAGGGGCAGGGAGAGAGACAGAAAAACAGACAAAGGGGGCCAGGGAGAGAGACAGACAGAAAGAAAGACAGCGGGAGGGAGAGAGACAGAAAGAAAGAAAGACAGACATATATCTAGCACCCGTTAATGTAACGGGCTAAAAGACTAGTAATAATAATTATTATTTATTTATAACCCGCTATACCTTAACAGTTCACAGCGATTTACAATAAAGAGAATCTGCCAGATGCAGATGAAATACAAATGGAATTATATAACTAGTATGGTTGGGTTTCTTTAGCCAAAATTGACATACAAAAGAGATTTCACAGGTTTCCTTAAACATTTGGTAAGGGGGAAGAATTCACAGAAGAGGTTTCTCAAGCAAATTTGTCATACAAATAAGATTTCACAGGTTAGGGCAGAGAGAACCGTTAGGGAAAGTCTCTTTTTAATGTTTAACATTAGTTTAAAGTACAGTTGGGAAAAAGTAGCCCTAAAGACCATTTTATTTTTGCAAAGATCTTTTCAGTTAGGCAATCAACTGCTCCTTGTCCTGAAGAGGTGCTGCAAGGATCTGCTAAGGGAAAGAAAAATTCCATTGGAATATCTTAACAACTTGGGAAAAGGTACTACTTGGGCTTCAGTAGGTTATTCCATTGTCCTCTTTTACTTTTTTAGTCCAGTACTGTGCTTTTTCAGCAAACTAAGTTTAGGAAATACTGTTGCCTTTAAAGTCTCTGTTAGAGCATTTATATAAAAAATATTTTAGTCTTTTAGTATTTTAGGTTGCAATTCAGACCATAAGATAAGACCAGAATAGGGCACAGACAGCAGCTAAGGAAAGTCTTTAGTGTTTAATTCCCATCCTCCTAGCTCCCACCCATCCCACATCTATTTTTTTTTTTATTTATAGACTCTTCAGCCAATTAGGAACAGGGCATTGCTTTGATAGGATTTTTTCTGCTTTTTCTTCTCTTTTATTTCCCATCAGGTGTGAGTACTTCTGCAACTCTAATATGGCTGGAAAACATCATGTCATCAAAGCTGTTTGCCAAGTCACAGCTTCTGTCTATGGGCAGACAGAAAATGTTACCCAAGCAGAGGGAGTGGTTCCATGTACAAGCTGTGTCCAGCTTGAATACTTCATGCAGGAAGTAAAAAAACTGAGAGAGGAGGTGGCAAGACTGAGAACCATCTGTACGAAAGCAATGTTGCTTACCATAACAGTTGTTATCCAGGGACAGCAGGCAGCTATTCTCACTAGTGGGTGACGTCATCCAACGGAGCCCCGATGTGGACATCTCACAAGCATACTTGCTTGTAGAAACTTTTAGAAATTTCGAGTTGCCCACACCGCGCATGCACGAGTGCCTTCCCGCCCGATGCACCGGGCGTGTCTCCTCAATTCAGATAGCCAGCAGAGAAGCCAACCCAGGGGAGGTGGGTGGGACATGAGAATAGCTGCCTGCTGTCCCTGGATAACAACTGTTAAGGTAAGTAACATTGCTTTATCCCAGGAAAAGCAGGCAGGTATTCTCACTAGTGGGTGATCTCCAAGCTAACCCAAAGGGATGGTGGGAGAGTTGGCAACTTAGGAGAATAAATTTTGTAATACTGTTTGGCCAAACTGTCCATCCCATCTGGAGAAGGTATCCAGACAATAGTGTGAGGTGAAGGTATGAACCGAGGACCAAGTGGCAGCTTTACAAATCTCCTCAATCGGTGTTGATCTGAGGAAAGCTACAGAGGCTGCCATTGCTCTGACCTTATGGGCTGTGTCTTTACTGTGAAGGGGTAATCCAGCCTGGGCATAGCAGAATGAGATATAAACCGCCATCCAGTTGGAGATGGTACGCTTAGAGATAGGGCGTCCCAACTTGTTCGGATCGAAGGAGATGAAAAGTTGAGGAGCAATTCTGTGATGCTTGGTGCGTTCCAGGTAGAAAGCCAAAGCACATTTACAGTCCAGAGTGTGAAGAGCTGATTCTCCAGGATGAGAATGAAGCTTTGGAAAAAACACTGGAATAAAAATGGATTGATTCAGATGAAATTCCGAGACCACCTTCGGGAGGAATTTTGGATGAGTTCGAAGGACCACCTTGTCATGATGGAACAGTGTAAAAGGCGGATCCGCAACCAAGGCCTGAAGCTCACTGACTTGACGAGCAGAAGTGAGACCAATGAGAAACACCACTTTCCAAGTGAGAAACTTCAGAGGAGCCTTGTTAAGAGGTTCAAATGGAGGCTTCATAAGCTGGGAAAGAACAACATTGAGATCCCAAACCACTGGAGGCGGTTTGAGGGGAGGATTGACATGGAAAAGCCCTTTCATGAATCTGGAAACCACAGGATGTGCAGAAAGAGGTTTCCCTTGAAGAGGCTGATGGAAAGCAGCAATTGCACTAAGATAGACTCTGATCGATGTAGACTTGAGGCCAGATTGAGACAGGTGCAAAAGGTAGTCCAAAACAGAGGACAAGGAGGCATGTTGAGGTTCCTTTTGATGAGAAAACCACCAAGTAGAGAATCTAGTCCATTTCTGGGAATAGCATTGTCTAGTAGCAGGCTTCCTGGAAGCCTCCAAAACATCCCGCACCGCTGGTGAAAAAAGAAGGGGAGTTACGTTGAGAGGAACCAAGCTGTCAGGTGCAGCGACTGTAGGTTGGGATGAAGTAGAGATCCCTGATGCTGCGTAAGCAGAGATGGAAACATTGGCAGAAGGAAGGGCTCCCTGCTGCTGAGTTGAAGTAGAAGGGAGTACCAAGGTTGCCTGGGCCACTGAGGAGCAATCAGAATCATGGTGGCCCGGTCGAACTTGAGCTTGACCAAAGTCTTTTGAATGAGAGGAAACGGAGGAAATGCATACAGAAAGAGATTCCCCCCAGTCCAGAAGAAAACCATCTGCCTCGAGATGATGAGGAGTGTAGATCCTGGAGTAGAACTGAGACAGTTTAAAGTTGTGGGGAGCTGCAAAGAGGTCTATCTGAGGCGTTCCCCATAGGGAGAAGACATGATGAAGGGGCGTGGAATGGAGAGTCCATTTGTGAGTCTGGAGAAGACGAAGTTGTCCACCAAGGCATTGTCCGCCCCCTGAATGTAGACAGCTTTGAGGAAGGCATTGTGGCGAATCGCCCAATCCCAAACTTTCAGAGGGAGGCCGATCCCGTGCCTCCCTGCTTGTTGACATAATACATGGCGACCTGATTGTCCGTGCGAATGAGGACCACCATGTCGTGAAGCAGATGCTGAAAAGCAGGGAGAGCATTGAAAATCGCCCTGAGTTCCAGGAGATTGATATGGCACAGATGATCCGCACTCGTCCAATAGCCTTGGGTGCGGAGACCGTCCAGATGAGCCCCCCCAAGCATAGTTCGAGGAGTCGGTCGTGAGGACCTTCTGATGGGGAGGCATGTGAAACAGCAAACCTCTGGAGAAATTGGAAGAGGGCATCCACCAGCGAAGCGACTGTAGCAGAGCAGGAGTGAACTGAATGTGTCGAGTCAGAGGGTTGGAGATCTGCGACCATTGAGACGCCAGGGTCCACTGAGGAATCCGTAGGTGAAATCTGGCAAAAGGAGTCACGTGAACTGTAGAGGCCATGTGGCCCAGGAGCACCATCATGTGTCTCGCCGAGATGGACGGGCGAGAGGAGACCGAGTGACAAAGATGAAGAAGAGCCGCCAGGTGTTGAGGGAGGAATGCTCAGAGTTGAATAGTATCCAGAACAGCTCCGATGAAGGGAAGAGTCTGGGAAGGTTGTAGGTTTGATTTGGAAAAGTTGATCTCGAATCCCAGACTGCAGAAACCAGATCGTCCTCTGAGTGGCCTGGACGACACCCTGAGACGTGGAATCCTTGATGAGCCAGTCGTCGAGGTAGGGAAACACCTGCAGACCATGGTTCCTGAGTGCTGAGGCCACTACAACAAGGCACTTGGTGAAGATTCTGTGTGACGAAGCTAGGCAGAAAGGGAGCACTCTGTACTGAAGATGAAGATGTCCCACACGAAATCTGAGGTATTGACAGGAGGTCGGATGGATGGGAATATGAGTGTAAGCCTCCTTGAGATCCAGAGAGCATAACCAGTCGTTCTGCTCGAGGAGGGGATAGAGAGAAGCCAGAGTCAACATGTGAAACTTCTCCCTGACCAGAAATTTGTTGAGCACTCTGAGGTCCAAAATAGGACGCAGGTCGCACGTCTTCTTCGGAACAAGGAAGTACCGGAAGTAAAAACCCTTGTTCTGTTGGTCCACAGGGACCGGCTCGATGGCACGAAGCCGGAACAACGCCCGAGCTTCCTGAAGAAGAAGGGCGGTCTGGGTTAAGTTGGAAGGATACTCTCTGGGAGGATGTTCCGGAGGAACTTGATGGAACTGAAGAGAGTATCCCTCTCTTACGATGGAAAGGACCGAGAGGTCGGTGGTAATAGTCGTCCATCGATGATAAAAGTGGAGACGACCTCCGATGGAAAAAAACGGGGAGGGCAGAACGATGGAAGTTATGCCCCCTACGAGACAGTCAAAAAGGCTGGGGAGCCTTGGGGACAGCAGAAGGTTGAGGCTTTTGTTGGGGCTTCTGCTGGTGCTGCCTCTTCACAGGCAGATGGATGGTGGGTGCCTGCTTCGGCAGATAGCGCCTCTGATAGATCATAGGCGGGCGAGACGGACGAGCAATAGCAAGCTTGGGCTTCTGGCGGAGAATAGACTGAAAAGACTTTTCATGTTTGGACAACTTCTCCGTCGCCGCCTCGATGGACTCGTCGAAAAGGTCTGCTCCAGCACAGGGAACGTTCGCCAGCCTGTCCTGAAGATTCGGGTCCATATCCACGCCAGGCGTCTCATGGCCACCGAACAAGCAGCAGCTCTGGCCCAGAGTTCAAAGGCATCATAAGACAATTGCATCATCTGCAGGCGGAGTTGGGACAACGATGCCAGGACCTCCGAGTACTCGAAGCGAGCCTGAGAGTCCAGATAGGGCAGAAACTTTTGAAGAATGGAGAGAAAAAACTCAAAGTAGGTCGCAAAATGAAAACTGTAATTCAGGACTCGAGAAGCCATCATCGAGTTCTGGTAGATGTGCCTGCCAAATCTGTCCATGGTTTTGCCCTCCCGGCCAGGAGGAGTGGAGGCATAGACCTGGGAGGGATGAGACTGCTTCAAGGAGGATTCAACCAAGAGGGACCGGTGAGAGAGCTGCGCCCCGTCGAAGCCCTTATGGTGCACTGTGCAGTACCTGGCATCCAACTTCCCTGGGACCGCTGGGATAGAGTACGGGGTCTCGAAGCATCTCATAAAAGTCTGGTCTAGGAGCTTATGGAGAGGCAGATGGAGAGACTCAACGGGAGGTTGAGGAAGATGCATCGTCTCCAAATACTCTTTAGAAAACTTGGAACCCGAATCCAGGGTGATATCCAGATCCACCACCATGACGAGAAGGACAGCTGGTCAGCCAGGGCCAGGCCTCGAAATGGACTCGAAAAAGACGAGGCGGCCTGGTCCGCTGAGGCCGAGGACCGGCAGGGAGAGAACGAACCCCCGAAGTCCTCGAGTTCCGGCATAGGAGGAGGAGGCGAGTAATCCGGTGAAAATTCCCAAAAAGGCTGCTTACGACGAGGCGAGGCATGCCTCGAAGAATGCCTCGATGAATGCCTCGAGCGACAACCAGAACTGTGTCGAGAAGCAGGCCTCGAGCGTCGAGGCGAGTGAAGCCCAGGCGAGGCAGCCAAGTAGATGGGGCTGGAGGCTGTATATCGAAGCAGCGGAGGCTGAGACGAAGCCCCCCGAGGCACCCCCCAAGGCTTGAGGCTCGGCATCGAGGAGGTAGGTTCCGTTCCAGGCAAGGTGGGTGCGCCATGCATCAAGGGTATCGGTTCCAAAGGTGGCATGAGCAAAGACTCTGCTCCCTGCGAGGCATGCCCCGAAGCCAGACTAGACACTCACCGAGACTTTGCTCCCAGCAGCGAGAGTGTGCATCGAGGAGGCACCGGAGGCGGCTCGATCTCGCCTGAAGCTTCCACGTGCCCAGGCTGGATTTGGGAGAGAAGCGTCGGACCAATCTTAGTAAAAAGCTCGACAAATCGCTTCTCCATCATGGCATGAAATGAAGCCGGCAAAGAGGGATCCGCATCCGCAATGGGACCTCCAGCACGGACATCGCTAACTCGGCCGCCCGGGGGCTTGGGTTTAGAAGCCTTGGGCACCTTGAGCACCACTGGAGAAATGGGAGGCTGCGTTACCTGACCTGAGGAGACGGCGGAAGGCACCGCAGCAGGCGTCGGAGTCGAAGCCGGCACGAACGAGACAGGCTTGAGCAGACTCGAGGCTGAAGCGGAAGTCGAAGGCATGGCGCTCTGCGATGAGTGCAGCTCCGGGCATGCCTCCATGCTGAACAGCGACTCCCACAAAATGCAGCGACGCTTAAAAGCACGTGCTGTAAGTGTGGGGCAAGGCCGGCACGATTTCGGAAGATGTTGAGGCCCTAGACACTGAAGACAGCGTCGATGAGGGTCCGTCAACAAAATCACGCGCTGGCACTTGACACACTTTTAAAAACCGGTAACAGGCCGGGACATAGGCCGAAAAAGCTCCGCCGCAAGATCGAAGCTGCGGGGCCACGGCCACGCAGCCTGCCCAGTCGAACGATCGAAAAAAGAAAACGTAACGCGAGACAATGATAATGAGCAAAGTAAAACTCAAAACCGCGGGCACAGAAGGCACAAGTTAAGGGACTTCGCGCAGAGAGTCGAAGACGGACTTCTCAGCTCCGCGAAAGAGAAAGAACTGAGGAGACGTGCCCGGTGCATCGGGCGGGAAGGCACTCGTGCATGCGCGGTGTGGGCAACTCGAAACTTCTAAAAGTTTCTACAAGCAAGTATGCTTGTGAGATGTCCACATCGGGGCTCCGTTGGATGACGTCACCCTCTAGTGAGAATACCTGCCTGCTTGTCCTGGGATAATAATAATAATAATAACTTTATTCTTGTATACCGCATTACCATGGAAGTTCTATGCGGTTAACAGAAGAAGAGACTGTACAATTACAGCGAAGTTACAATTTCGTTAATGTTACATTAACATTTTAGACAATGCATTTTTCAGTCAAGTTAAATTTACATTTTAGACGATACATTTACGGAGAAGTTAATTTTTGCAGGTAGGTAATATATTCGGAGTAGTTATGTTTGCTATGAGTTAAATACAGCAGTGTTACAAATAGAAGTATTACATACAGCGGTAAAGAGTCTGGGGAGAGTCGAGGTCAGAGGGGGAGGAGGGAGGAGAGCGGAACATTCAGAGGAATTTGTCAAAAAGGTAGGTTTTAGTTAACTTCATGAGGCATCACAGATTTCTACCAATGGAGAAGAAGAGGCTGTGCTGATGGAAGACAGCTGGATTCAGATTACAGGACCATGCAGGATTGATAGAAACATAGAAACATAGAAATAGACGGCAGATAAGGGCCCACGGCCCATCCAGTCTGCCCACCTTAATGTCCCTCCCCTACCTTTGCCCTGTGAATAGATCCCATGTGCCGATCGCATTTTGCCTTAAAATCAGGCACGCTGCTGGCCTCAATCACCTGTAGTGGAAGACTATTCCAGCGATCAACCACTCTTTCAGTGAAAAAGAATTTCCTGGTGTCACCTCGTAGTTTCCCGCCTCTGATTTTCAACGGATGCCCTCTTGTTGTCGTGGGACCCTTGAAAAAGAAGATATCTTCCTCCGCCTCGATGCGGCCCATAAGATACTTGAACGTCTCGATCATGTCCCCCCTCTCTCTGCGCTCCTCGAGCGAGTATAGCTGTAATTTGTCAAGCCGTTTTTCGTATGGTAGATCCTTGAGTCCCGAGACCATCCGGGTGGCCATTCTTTGCACCGACTCCAGTCTCAGCACATCCTTGCGATAATGCGGCCTCCAGAATTGCACACAGTATTCCAGGTGGGGCCTCACCATGGATCTATACAGTGGCATAATGACTTCCGCCTTACGACTGACGAAACCCCTTCGTATGCAGCCCATGATTTGTCTTGCCTTGGACGAAGCCTGCTCCACTTGATTGGCAGACTTCATGTCCTCACTGACGATTACCCCCAAGTCTCGTTCTGCTACCGTTTTTGCTAGGATCTCGCCATTAAGGGTATAAGACTTGCATGGATTCTGGCTGCCCAGGTGCATAACTTTGCATTTTTTGGCATTGAAGTTGAGTTGCCATGTCCTAGACCATCGCTCCAGTAGGAATAGGTCGTGCATCATGTTGTCGGGCACTGAATCTTCGTCTGTTGTGCATTTGCCCACTACATTACTCAGTTTGGCGTCATCGGCGAATAATGTTATTTTACCTCGAAGCCCTTCTGCCAAGTCTCTTATAAAGATGTTGAATAGGATTGGGCCCAAGACTGAGCCCTGTGGTACTCCACTAATACCTCCGTCATTTCGGATACTGTGACTCCACCTGCCCTTGAACTGAAAAACCAGCATGCAGCCCTGGAAGTGGAGAAGCTGAGAGCATCCCAGGGAGAGAAAAATACCAAAACTCAAAATTCCCCAAATTGCTGGATCAGTGACCACTAGGAGGCATAAGGTAGTGGTGGTTGGTGATTTCCTTCTGAAGGATACAGAGGGGTCCATCTGCGGATCAAACATGATATCTCTGGAGGTATGCTGTCTGCCTGGTGCCCAAATCCAAGATGTTACAAAGAACTTACTGAGACTCATCAAGTCTAAAGACTATTATCCAATGCTACTCATTCATGTTGGCAATAATGATACTGCTAGGTACCCCTATCAAAAGTGACCTTGTGGCTCCGGGATAGAAGGTGAAGCAGTCAGGTACGCAGGTGGTATTCTTGTCGATCCACCCTGTTGAGGGTAAAGGCCAGGGCAGAAAGCCTTACATCCTGGAGATAAATGCGTGGCTGCATAGATGGTGTTATTGAGAACGTTTTGACTTCCTGGATCATGGGATGATTTTCCAAGGGCTGCTGAGCAGAGATGATGTGCATTTATCAAAAAAGGGAAGAAGTTGAAACCCTCACCTCAATGTACACCGGCGGCTAAGAAAGCAAATAGAATGTTAGGAATTATTAGGAAAGGAATGGAAAACAAAGATGAAAATGTTATAATGCCCTTGTATCACTCTATGGTACGGCCACACCTTGAATACTGTGTGCAGTTCTGGTCGCCATATCTCAAAAAAGATATAGCGGAATTAGGAACACTACAGAGAACAGTGATGAAAATGATAAAAGGAATGGGACAACTTCCCTATGAGGAAAAGCTAAATCAGCTAGGGCTCTTCAGCTTAGAGAAGAGATAGCTCACAGGTGATATGATAGAAACATGATGGCAGATAAAGGCCAAATGGTCCATCTAATCTGCCCATCCCCAGTAACCATTATCTCTTGCTCTCTCCGAGAGATCCCACATGACTATCCCAGGCCCTTTTGAATTCAGACACAGTCTCTGTCTCTACCACCTCTTCTGGGAGACTGTTCCATGTATCTACCACCCTTTCTGTAAAAAAGTATTTCCTTAGATTACTCTAGAGTCTGTCACCTCTTAACTTCATCCTATGCCCTCTCATTGCAGAGTTTCCTTTCAAATGAAAGAGACTTGACTCATGTGCATTTACATTACACCTTTTGATGAAGACTACATACCATTTTAGTAGCCTTCCTCTGGAACAACTCCATCCTTTGTGCTTTCTCAGCTAGATTATTATAACTCAGTTTATCTGGGCATTAAGCAGGGCAGTCTAAAGCGACTTCAGGAGGAGGCTCTGGTGGAATCTGAGTGAAATGAAGAGAGTATCCTTCCCTGATGATAGACAGCACCCAGAGGTCGGATGTAATTGTCGTCCATCGGTGGTAAAAATGATGGAGACGACCTCCTATAGGGGGAAGAGAAGTCAGAGACAGAACAGTGGAGGTTATGCTCTGTTTGAGACAGTCAAAAAGGCTGTGAAGCCTTAAATGCAACAGAAGGTTGAGATTTTTGTTGCTTCTGAGGCTGCTGTTTCTTAGAAGGAGGGCGAGTGTAAGGAGCCATCCTCGGAGCAAAACGCCTCTGGTAAATGGGAGGAAGACATGTAGACTTGGCAGGAGCTGGCTTTGGCATAGGTCTGACAATAGAAGCAAAGGATTTTTCATGTTCAGACAATTTCTTGGTGGCAGCCTCGATAGATTCATTGAAGAAGTCATTGCCTGCACAAGGAATATTAGCCAAGCAGTCCTGAAGATTAGGATCCATGTCAATAGTACGAAGCAGCCGCCCGGGCAGACAACTCAAAGGCATCATAAGACGACTGAAGTAGATGTAATCTGAGTTGTGATAGAAAAGCGATGACTTCCTGAAATTCAAAGTGCTTTTGAGTGTGTAAATAGATAAGAAATTTAGGCAAAAGAGCAATGAGGAACTCAAAATAGGTGACAAAATGGAAATTATAATTGAGGACATCATGGAATTTTGATAGATGCGACGCCAAAATTTGTCCATAGTTTTCCTTTCTCTTCCAGGAGGAATTGTAGCATAAACCTTGGAAGGATGGGATCTTTTTAAAGAAGACTCCACAAGTAGGGATTGATGAGTTAACTGTGAATTCTCAAATCCTTTACAATGGAGAGTTTTATATCTGGAGTCCAATTTTCCTGGAACAGCTGGAATTGCATAAGAGGTCTCCAGGCATCTGGTAAAAGTTTGAGACAAAAGCTTGTGAATAGGAAGCTTAAGAGACTCTGCTGGAGGTTGAGGAAGATGCATGACTTCGAGGTACTCCTTAGAGTATTTAGAACCAGCATCTAATTGAAGTTCCAGGTCAGCAGCCATCTGGCGAAGAAAAGAGGAGAAAGATAGCTGATACGGTAATGCTGTGCCTTGAGAAGGACTCAAGGTCGTCGAGGCAGCCTGGGTCGAAGATGAAGCTTCAGCTGGAAAAAAGGCCTCAAAATAATAGGGAAACTTGGACGAGGCTATGGAAGCCGCTGAGTCCTCGAGGCGTGGAAGTGGAGACCTCGGGGTCGTCGGTCTAGTAGAAGTAGGTGTAGATCGAGGCTTAGTTGAGGAAGGACGCTCCTTAGAAGAAGAACTATGCCTGGAAGGATGCCTCTATGAAGGCCTCAATCGTCGGTGAGAACGGTGCTTGGAAGCAGATCTCGAAGATCGAGGAGACTTCGCCCCGGAGATGGAAGCAGCCGATGCCACCAAATGGATAGGGCTGGAGGCTGTAGATCGAAGCTCCAGAAGCTTGATGGAGGAACCTCGATGCACTCCCAAAGACTCTACTCCTTGTATGGAGTGTGAGGATTCCTGCCGAGGCACTGGCAAAGAATCTGCTCCTTGCTTCATGTGCTTAGATGCTAGACCAGATACTTGCAGAGACTGCTCCCTGCATAGAGTGTGTAGACTCAGACTGAGGCATAGGAAGAGGCTCGACCTCGCGGGAGTCTGCAGAATGCCCAGGCTGGATTAGAGTAGCTAGCTTCGGTCCCATTTTGGTGAGGAACTGAACAAATTGCTGTTCTAACATGGTCTGGAAAGAAGCCGGCAAAGATGGATCCATGTCTGAAACCGGACCACCTGCCTTGGCTGGAGGTTCCACCGAGGCAGTGGAAATGTGCTTCGACTTGGAAGTCTTAGGCACCTTAAGCACTACCAGTGGAACTGTTTGCTGAGCTATCTGACCTAAGGATACAGGGGAAGATATAGCAGACGTCGTTGAGGAAAGAGCTGCTGCAAACGAAGAAGGTCTGATGAGGCTCGAAGTCGAAGCAGTGGAGGCAGGAGGGCCCTCAGTTGAAGGCGAGACTGAGGTCGGCTTCGGAGTCGAAGAAGTGGACGAATCCATCTGGAAGAGCTTCTCCACTGAAAGTAAACGACGTTTAAGGGCTCGAGGTTGAAGAGTAGCACAGCGTTTGCACGACTTCGGATGATGTTGTGGCTCAAGGCACTTGAGGCACCTGGTACGAGGGTCCGTGAGAGAAATCGCACGTTGACATTGGCTACATTTCTTGAAGTCTGTCGCTGGCCGGGACATAGAAGGAAAAACAGCCGCTGCAAGATCGAAGCCCCTGGGCTGTGGCCGAGCGGCCTGCCCCGGCAGCCGAACGGAAGAAATAAATTTTTTTTTTTTTAACTAGAAATAAAATAAAGAAAGTACGAACAGCGATTCGTGAAGAAAAACACCACAAACCACAATGTAGAGAAGGCACGAAGTGAAAAAGTTAAACGCAGAGAGTCAAAGACGGACTTCTCGGCTCCACAGAAAACTGAGAACTGAGGAGACGCGCCCTATGCTGGGAGGGAAGGCACTCGCGCATGCGCGGTGCAGTCGACTCGAAACTTCTAGTTTCTACAAGCAAGTCTGCTTGCGAGGCTTCCGCATCCGGGCTCAGTCAATGACGTCACCCATATGTGAGAATAGGCTGCCTGCTTGTCCTGGGATAATTTAAGTATCGTGGGATAGGTGGCAAAGTTCAGTTGTGGATTAGGAATTGGTTATTGGATAGAAAACAGAGAGTAGGGTTAAATGGTCATTTTTCTCAATGGAGGAGAGTAAATAGTGAAGTGCTGCAGGGGTCTGTACTGGGATCGGTGCTATTTAACTTATTTATAAATGATCTGGAAATTGGAATGACGCGTGAGGTGATTAAATTTGCAGATGACACTAAACTGTTCAAAATTGTTAAAACACATGCAGATTGTGAAAAAGTGCAGGCATTGGAAATTGGAAAACTGGGCATCCAAATGGCAGATGAAATTTAATGTGAGCAAATGCAAAGTGATGCACATTGGGAAGAATAACCTGAATCACAATTACCAGATGCTAGGGTCTACCTTGGGGGTTAGCGCCCAAGAAAAGGATTTGGGTATCATCATAGACAATACGATGAAACCTTCCATCCAATGTGCGGCAGCGGCCAAAAAAGCAAACAGGATGCTAGGAATTATTTAAAAAGGGATGCTTAACAAGACTAAGAATGTTATAATGCTCCTGTATCGCTCTATGGTGCAACCTCATCTGTAGTATTGCATTCAATTATGATCAACTAATTTCAAGAAAGATATAGTGGTGGTAGAAAAGGTTCAAAGAGCGACCAAGATGATAAAGGGAATGGAACTCCTCTCGTATGAGGAAAGAAAATGATTTAGGCTCTTCAGCTTGGAAAAGAGACGGCTGAGGGGAGATATGATTGAAGTCTACAAAATCCTGAGTGGGTTTAACTCTGTCAAAAATTACAAAGACTACAGGACACCCGATGGAGTTACAGGGAAATATTTTTTAAACCAATAGGAGTAAATTTTTTTTTCACTCAGAGAATAGTTAAGCTCTGGAACGCATTGCCAGAGGTTGTGGTAAGAGCAGTTAGCATAGCTGGTTTTAAGAAAGGTTTGGATAAGTTGCTAGAGGAAAAGTCCATAGTCTGTTGTTGAGAAAGACATGGGGGAAGCCACTGCTTGCCCTGGATCGGTCGCATGGAATATTTCTACTCCTTGGGTTTTGGACAGGTACTAGTGACATGGATTGGCCTCCGTGAGAACGGACTACTGGGCTTGATGGACTATTGGTCTGACCCAGTAAGGCTATTCATATGTTGGAACACAAGTCTTGTTTGAATACCAGGAGAACAGAAGAACCACTAGTACCTCACTGCCTGTCAGCAGGCCATAGGTTTTTGATCTGCAATGCTGCGCATTGGAGGTATGTCAACACTCCATACGTGAGGGTGATTCGTCCCGCTATCTCCGCCAGCGAGAGCAGCAGTGGATTTATTTGAATTCAGTTATTCCAAGCAGGTTAAATTCCTGCACTGAATGGTCAGCATTTTTTTTTTACCTAGTTTGTGATTAGCTGTTCTTCGAATAAGGTGGAAAGAGCTTAGCTATTTTCTCTGGCTTCTGGGTGTCGGTGTTTGCCAGCACCATTTTTTGGAAGCCCTAACAGACTACATTCCTGTGGATTACAGTTGAAGTGTTCATTGCTAAGTGTTTATTTCAATTACACCAACACTGACTGGTTAAATGTTACACCGGGGAGTGCTAGGGAGGTAAAATTCCTAGATGTCATAAATGACTGCTTCTTGGAGCAACTGGTTTGTGAACCAACAAGAGGGGGTGCTATTTTAGATTTGGTGCTTAGTGGAATGCAAGACATAGTACAGGAATTAACTGTGTTGGTTCCACTGGGAAACATAACGTGATCAAATTTGAGCTGATACCGGGAGTACCATCGCAAAAGAAATCTACTGTAGGGGGGGTTAATTTTCAAAAGGGCAACTATGATAAAATGAGGAAAATGGTTAAAACGAAGCTAAAAGGATTAGATTCAAAGGATAGGACTGTAAACCAGGCGTGGATGTTATTTAAAAATACCATCATGGAAGCCCAGACCAGATGTATTCCACATATCAGTAAAGGTGGAAAGAAGAGAAAACGAGAACCGGTGTGGTTAAAAGGTGACGTGAAAGAGGCTATTAGAGCCAAAAATCATCCTTTAAAGAATGGAAAAAATATTCGAATAAAGAAAATAAGAAGAAACACAACAACTGGCAAGTTAGATGCAAAACATTGATAAAAACAGCTAAGAAAGAATATGAAGAAAACTTGAAAAGAGGCAAAACCTCATAACAATTTTCTTAGGTACATCAGAATAAGAAAACCTGTGAGGGAATCTGTGGGACCGTTAATAATTCCTAGCATCCTGTTTGCTTTTTTAGCCGCTGCTGCTCATTGGGCGGAAGGTTTCATCATATTGTCTACAATGACACCCAGATCCTTTTTTTGGGCGCTAACATCCGGTAACTGATTTGGGTTATTCTTCCCAATGTGCATCATTTTGCATTTATCCACATTAAATTTCATCTGCCACTTGAATGCCCAATCTTCCAATTTCCTAAGGTCTGCCTGCAATTTTTCACAATCTGCATGTGTTTTAACAACTTTGAACAGTTTAGTGTCATCTGCAAATTTAATCACCTCACTCGTCGTTCCAATTTCCAGATCATTTATAAATAAACTGATAACAAGGGGAAAGCCGATAGTTGATCTGACCTCGACACATCGGACCACAGTATCAAGCAAGGATACTGAAACAGGAAATGGCGATAGTGGACTAGAGACAAAATGGACACTTTATGGACATAAACCCAAAGATGCAGCACAGGGACCCGAGAGGCAACTAGAAATAAAGAGCAAGACAAGGAGGAAACAGCAGGACCCAGAGGGCTATCAAAGAACAAAAAAGCGGGCAGAGGACGGGATAGACACACCACAGGAGGCAACACGTGAGGAGACCAGCAGGAACAACAAATCAAGAGTAGATCCAAAAGAAAAGGTAACAAACTGGGACTTAAATTGCCTATATACAAATGCTAGGAGCCTAAGGACTAAAATGGGGGAGCTAGAAGTTATAGCCGGAAATAAGGACATAGACATAATAGGAATCACAGAGACATGGTGGACAGAGGACAACAAATGGGATGTGGCCCTTCCAGGGTATAAACTCTACAGGAAGGACAGAGCACACAAAAAGGGGGGAGGAATAGCACTGTATATAAAGGACTCCATTCCTTCATCAAGAACAGAAACAACAACAAGGGCAAACAGTCTGGAGTCACTATGGGTGAAGTTAACAGGAGGGGTAGGAGCTGACATCAAATTGGGATTGTACTATCGCCCACCAGGACAGTCAGAAGCAAACGACCTGGAACTGGAGGCCGAACTGAGGCAGGTGTGCAAAAGTGGAAGGGTGGTAGTTATGGGGGATTTCAACTATCCGGGAATAGACTGGGACATTGGGCACTCAAACTGCACGAGAGAAACTAAATTCCTAGAGGCGATAAGGGACTGTTTCATGGAGCAGCTGGTCGCAGAACCAACGCGAGGGGATGCCACTCTAGACCTAATCCTCAACGGGCTAGAAGGACCCGCAAAGGAAGTGGTGGTAATAGCACCATTGGGGAACAGTGATCACAACATGATCCAGTACAAATTAAACATGGGAACATCAAAGGTGAAAAGAACCAAAACGACAGCACTCAACTTCAGAAAGGGAAACTACAAGGACATGAGGAAAATGGTAGGAAAAAAGCTCAGCAGCAACTCAGGGAAGGTGAAGACCGTAAAGGAAGCCTGGACACTGCTTAAGGGCATAGTGCTCGAGGCACAAGACCTGTGCGTCCCAAGGTTTAGGAAAGGGTGCAAAAAGAAAAATCGAACTAGAAACCCAGCATGGTTAACATCTGCGGTTAAAAAGGCGATAAGCGACAAAAAATCATCCTTCAAGAAATGGAAAAAGGATCCAACAAAGGAAAACCAGGAAGAGCACAAAAGACACCAGAAAGAATGTCATAGAGAGGTCAGGAAGGCAAAGAGAGAATATGAGGAAAGACTAGCAGGAGAAGCAAGAAACTTCAAACCCTTCTTCAGGTATGTGAAAGGGAAACAACCAGCCAGAGAGGAAGTGGGACCACTGGACGACGGAGACAGGAAAGGAGCGATAAAGGAGGAAAAAGAGATAGCTGAAAGGTTAAACAAATTCTTCTCGTCGGTCTTCACCAGAGAGGACACATCCAATATCCCAGAACCCGAGGTGATTATAAACGGAGAACACAACGAAAGGCTGGTACAACTAGAGGTAAGCATAGAGGATGTCCACAGACAGATAGACAGACTAAAGAGCGACAAATCACCAGGCCCGGATGGCATCCACCCAAGGGTACTAAAAGAACTGAAAAACGAAATAGCAGAGACACTTCGCCAAATATGTAACCTCTCCCTAAAAACAGGGGAGATCCCAGAGGACTGGAAAATAGCGAATGTCACGCCCATCTTTAAGAAGGGATCAAGGGGTGACCCGGGAAACTACAGGCCTGTGAGCTTGACCTCGGTTCCTGGAAAGATGATGGAAGCAATGGTAAAGGACACAATCTGCGAACACATAGAAAACAATAGACAACTGAAGGCGAGCCAGCATGGCTTCTGCAAGGGAAGGTCGTGCCTCACGAACTTGCTGTACTTCTTTGAGGGAATAAACAGTCAGATGGATAAGGGTGAATCCATAGACATCATTTACCTTGACTTCCAAAAAGCCTTCGACAAGGTACCTCACGAACGGCTACTTAAAAAACTGTGGAACCACGGGGTGCAAGGGGATATCTACCGATGGATCAAACACTGGCTAGCGGGCAGGAAACAGAGGGTTGGAGTCAAGGGCCAATACTCAGATTGGCAATGGGTCACGAGCGGAGTTCCGCAGGGGTCGGTGCTGGGACCTCTACTATTCAATATATTTATTAACGATCTGGAGACGGGGACAAAATGTGAGGTTATCAAATTTGCTGATGACACCAAACTCTGCAGCAGGGTTAGAAACACGGAAGACTGCGAAGACCTACAAAGGGACCTAACGAGACTGGAAGACTGGGCAAAAAAGTGGCAAATGAGTTTTAACGTAGAGAAATGCAAGGTCATGCATGTAGGGAAAAAGAACCCGATGTTCAACTACAAAATGGGGGGAACACTGCTAGGGGTGAGTAACCTGGAAAGGGACCTGGGGGTGATGGTCGACTCATCACTGAAACCATCGGTGCAATGTGCGACAGCCTCAAAGAAAGCAAACAGAATGCTGGGCATCATCAAAAAGGGTATCACGACCCGGACGAAGGAAGTCATCATGCCGCTGTATCGCGCAATGGTGCGCCCGCACCTGGAGTACTGTGTTCAATACTGGTCGCCGTACCTCAAGAAGGACATGGCGGTACTCGAGGGAGTGCAGAGGAGGGCGACTAAGCTGATAAAAGGTATGGAAAATTTTCCATACGCTGACAGGTTAAAAATGCTGGGGATGTTCTCCCTGGAGAAGAGGAGACTTAGAGGGGACATGATAGAAACCTTCAAAATCCTTAGGGGCATAGAGAGAGTAAATAAGGACAGATTCTTCAAACTGAGAGGAGCCACAAGCACAAGGGGTCACTCGGAGAAATTGAAAGGGGACAGGTTTAGAACAAATGCTAGAAAATTCTTTTTTACACAGAGGGTGGTAGACACATGGAACGCGCTTCCGGAGGAAGTGATAGGCCAGAACTCTGTACAAGGATTCAAGAAGGGTTTGGATAGGTTCCTGGAGGATAAGGGGATAGAGGGGTACAGATAGAACTTGAGGTAGGTTATAGAAGTGGTCAGAAACCACTTCACAGGTCGCAGACCTGATGGGCCGCCGCGGGAGCGGACCGTTGGGCGAGATGGACCTCGGTCTGACCCAGTGGAGGCAACTTCTTATGTTCTTAAGTTAAATAATTTCTGGTAAAGACAGCAACCAAATTTGTCCACAGTACGACCCTCACGCCCTGGTGGCGCAGTGGCATAAATCCTGGAGCTGGAGGATTTTTTAAAGGTCGATTCCACAAGCAACAATTGATGAGGTAGTTGCAGTTTGTCAAAGCTAGGTCAAGATATTATTCTGTAGAGTCAATCTTTCTCGGAGCTTTAGTGATAGAAAGAGGAGTCTCCCAGTTTTTAAAGAGAGCTTCTTTGAGGAGACTGTGTAAAGGCAACTTTAGAAGCTCTTTAGAGGGGGTCATCAAAATCCAATTCATCAAGGAGTTCTGCTCTGGGCTGTGTTGCCTCCAATTTGACAGGCAGAGCTTTCTCCAAGTGTCTAATATACTTAGTAAATGAAAGTCCTTCAGGATAACTTCTTCTAGGAGGAGGAGGAGACAGATCTGAAGGAATACTATACGATTCAGGAGCAGATAATGTAGGGTCATACTCAGTATCAGTAAGGTGACGGGAAAGGTCAGAATCTACTTCTTCAATCATAAGAACATAAGAACATAAGAACTGCCATCTCCGGATCAGACCCATGGTCCATCGAGTCCGGCGATCCGCACACGCGGAGGCCCAGTCAGGTATACACCTGATGTAGTTTTAGTCACCCATATCCCTCTATGCCTCTCATAAGGAGATGTGCATCTAATTTGCCTTTGAATCCCAGCACAGTGGATTCTTTAATAACCTCCTTTGGGAGAGCATTCCAGGCGTCTACCACTCGCTGCGTAAAACAGAACTTCCTGACATTTGTCCTGGACTTGTCCCCCCTTAGCTTCAAACCATGTCCTCTTGTCCGTGTCCCAGGAGAGTTTCTGTAGTATGAAGATTTTCTAGGTGGAAGAGACCAAGAGCATCAAGAACAGCTTCCTTGATGACATCAGCACCAATCTGATGAAGCTGCTGAGGATGAGCGATGCGAGGATCTTTTGGATCTGGAAGCACGTGATGTCAATGTATGTCGATGTGACTGAGAATGTTGATGCCTCAATGCAGAGCAGCGATGTTTGATGATTAGAATCAATGCCTCGAAGGACAGCGTCGATGTCTTGAAGAGCACCAATAGGAAGAAAAACAGCGTCTTGATGTAGACCTGGAATCGGTACCATGTGGCCTCAGAGTGCTATGCTTAGGCTGGGCTGGTACCAAGAGAGTCAATGTAAGCACCAGGGTCGAGTGCAACTTAAACATGTCACCGATCTCCCTCTGGAAAAACTCACTGAGTTGTTCCCTGAATATCTGCACTGTTACCCTTGGCTCAAAAGCTGGCACCATCAGTGCATCAGGGTGTCAAGGGGTGGGAGACCTCGAGGATGCATGCCCTGAAGGAGACATAGCTTGCACTGAAGGAGAGCAATGGCATTGACGTTTGGCCTTCATCGAGGGGCTCGATGTTGTAGAGGCCTGCAATGCTTGCTGGGAAGAGGATAGCTTCTTAGCGAGCTTGCCCGATACAGGAATCACATCTAATATTGATGCCAGTACTGCCAGTACTGAAGGTTCGGATTTATCACCAGAGACCATGGTCGAGCCAAACAGCTTCTCATGCTGGATATGACGAGCCTTCAACGAGCATTTCTGCAAGGTAAAACAGCGAGTACAACTGTCTATTCGATGCTCAGGGCCCAAACGCTGCAAACACCAACTGTGCGGGTCAGTGATTGAGATAGGGCGCTGGCAGCGACAGCACTTTTTAAAACCGCTTGAAGTTTTAGACATTGATGGAAAAATCTTGGTGGCGAGGTCAAACTCAATTATGACAAACAAAGATGAAAAAATGCAGAGGGAAGAAAAAGAGCGCCGACGACTGAGTTAGAAGAAAGAAAAGGGAATATATATACAGTGGAACCTTGGTTTAAGAGCATAATTCGTTCCAGAAGCATGCTCGTAAACCAAATTGCTCGTATATCAAAGCAAGTTTCCCCATAGGAAGTAAGGGAAACTGCTTTGATTGGTTCCACCTCCTCCCCCCCTCCACGAGGCTACCGGCGCTGCTCCATTCTCCCCCCCCCTTGAGGAATCTGACGCTGTTCCAAACCCCTCCCCACAATCCAGCTTCCCCCCCCTGCTTGCGTTGCCCCCCTCCACCGCGATGCTACTTTCCCCCTCCCGAGCAGTCAATGACACCCTTTATCCGACTTGGTGCCGGTGCCCGAAGATCCTCCCTCTTCTGGCGCGGTTGGGCGGTGCATCGGAGATCCTCCTTCTTCTGGGCTGGGCTGGCTTTGAGCATTTGCACATGCTCAAAGCCTTCTGGTCTCGCTCTCTCCGAGATTGAGAGCGAGACCAGAAGGCTTTGAGCATGCGCAAATGCTCAAAGCCAGTCCAGCCCAGCCCAGCCCAGAAGAAGGAGGATCTCCAATGCACCGCCCAGCCCAGGCCGCGCCAGAAGAGGGAGGATCTTCGGGCACCGGCACTGGTGCAAAGTCAGGTAAAGGGTGTCATTGACTGCTCGGGGGGGGGGAAGTAGGATCGCGGTGGAGGGGGGGCAATGTGAGCGGGGGAGATGCTGGATCGCCGGGGGGGCGCTCGTACAGCAAGGCAAGCTCGATTTACGAGGCACCAAGTTTGCGAATGTTTTGCTCATCTTGCAAAACACTCGCAAACTGGTGCACTCGTAAACCGAGGTACCACTGTATACTGTATATATATATATATTATATATATTCCCTTTTTTTTCTTCTAACTCAGTCATCGGCGCTCTTTTTCTTCCCTTTGCATTTTTTTCATCTTCGTTTGTCATAATTGAGTTTGACCTCACCACCAAGATTTTTTGACACCCCCTCTCCCATCTATATCAAAAATATGATTTTTAGTAACAATCCACATATAGCACAACAAGAGTGTACCTAGGAAAAGGCAGCATCTTAAACACTGCAGTGAGCACTAGAACACCAACACACATTGTAAAACTAAACAAGCCAGATCCTGCACAGTCAATTGATCCTGTAGTCAATGCCAACTGAAAACTATGTCCTTTTCATACACACAGAACAGAGACATACTCTCGCCCGATATGGAATAATCACAAACTAAAAATAGAAATATGTAGACAAAAGTTAAACTGAACTGCCAAGAAACCAGCCTCTGCATACAATGCAACACCACAATACCACAAAAACAAGCACACATGTCCCCTACTACTGTGCAAAATATAAAGACAGTAGATGTAAATTTAAAAAAACTGATACATAACAATCACCACTTTACAAATTAACAAATAAAAATAAAACAAATAATGAGAAATAAGAAAATACCATTTTATTGGACTAATCCATTTTTCAATTAGCTTTCAGAGGCCAAATCTTTCTTCAGAACAGTACAGTATACTGCTGTTATAGTATCCTGTCCTGAGGAAAGGGGTTTAGTCCAAAAAATTGCCTTATTTCCATTTCCTATTTATAAACTTTTATCAATACAGTTACAATACTACTTGATTCTAAGTAAAGCAACAAAAATATCTTTCTACCTTTTGTCGTATCTGCTTTAATCATCTTCTCTTTGCTCTCTTCTTTCTATACAGCGTTTGTCCTCTCTCCTTTCCATGCAACATCTACACTCTCTTTGCCCCTTCCACCCAGCTTCTGACCTCTCTCTCTACCCCTTCCAAATACTATCCACCCTCTCTTCCATATGGCATCTTCCCTCTTTCTATGTCCCTTCAATAAACTGTATATCCGGGGTCCCTTCTCTCCTATGCACATGATTCATTTCAGCTTCACCCTCTCTCCATTTTTCTGTCTCCACTCCCTCCTCCGTTGGGTCACTAAGATAAGTGCTTGACATCTAAAAGTTACATATTTTATTAATTTTGAAATTTATTTAGAGCTGCTGGTTTATTATGCTCAATTGAAACGAAGAGAGATTCTGATAGAACAAAAACTTTTTAAAAATTTTGGCAAATTAAAAAATTTTCAAAAAATATATATTAGATAAGGAATTAAAATTATATAAAAATATTACACAGGGGTTTTTGACCGGTGACGAAAACCAACCCCAATTGGCTATGGTCTGTTTGATCATATTCCAGGGGTTTTTTGAGGTCTTTTCTCCTCTGTTTTAGAATCTACATTATATGTAACAATGGACCTTTCAGTGCCATCTTTAACCGGTGTATCCCAATAACTATCAAATGTATTAGGGAGACAATTTTCAAAAGGTCTGCACTGGGACATTTTACCTATTGCTTTCCCCCGTTTTCAAAGAGAAAGTTATCTCCATGATATATGCACCTTTGTTCTGTATGGATAGATTTTCTAAAGAAAATAACATGCATAGATGTGAAAATACAATTTCTATTTGCTGATCCCATCAAGAACATCTTCCATAAATGCAGGCAGATATTCTCAACATTTGGGTGACGTCACCAACGGAGCCCCATAGCAGACAGCCTTACAAGCAGACTTGCTTGAAGATTTTTTAAGAGCTTGCGAGTGCCTTCCCGCCCGAGTTAGGGCACGCATCTCCTGTGAGGTACCTCAGTTCAGATAACTAGCTAAGAAGCCAACCAGGGGAGGTGTGTGGGTAGTGAGAATATCTGCCTGCTCTCCCTGGATAACAACTGTTATGGTAAGTAACTGCTTTATCCCAGGACAAGCAGGCAGCATATTCTCAACATGTGGGTGACCTCCAAGCTAAGCATAATGGGATGGAGGGAGAGTTGGCAAATTAAGAAAACAAATTTTGTAAAACGGACTGGCCAAAATGGCCGTCCCTCCTGGAGAAAGTATCCAGACAATAATGAGAGGTGAAAATATGAACCGAGGACCAAGTGGCAGCCTTGCAGATTTCCTCAATAGGAGTTGATCTGAGGAAAGCTAGACGCCGCCATTGCTCTAACTTTGTGGCCCGTGACTCGACCCTGCAGAGGGAGACCAGCCTGAGCATAGCAGAAGGAGATGAAAGCAGCCATCCAGTTGGAAATGGTTCACTTTGAGACAGGATGCCCCAACTTATTTAGATCAAAGGAGATGAAAAGTTGTGGGGCTGTTCTGTGAGGTTGAGTGTGTTGCAAGTAGAAAGCCAAGGCACGTTTACAGTCCAAAGTATGATGTACAACTTCTCCAGGGTGAGAATGAGGCTTTGGAAAAAAGACTGGAAGAACAATAGATTGATTAATATGAAATTCGGAGACAACTTTAGGCAAGAATCGTGGATGAGTGCGGAGGACCACCTTGTCATGGTGGAAAACTGTGAAAGGTGGATCTGCAACCAAGGCTTGTAACTCACTGACTCTTCGAGCAGATGTGAGGGCAATGAGAAATACGACTTTCCAAGTGAGATACTTGAGATGAGCCTTATCAATTGGTTCAAATGGAGGCTTCATCAATTGAGCGAGGATGACATTGAGATCCCAGACCACTGGAGGTAGTTTGAGTACTGGGTTAACATTTAAAAGTCCTTTCATGAAGCGGGAAACCACAGGATGTGCAGACAGAGGTTTCCCCTGAAGAGGCTGATAGAAAGCAGTAATCGCACTAAGATGGACTCGGATAGATGTAGACTTGAGACCCAAGTGCGATAAGTGAAATAAATAATTCAAAACTGAAGACAAGGAGGTAGATATTGGCTCCATGTTGCGAGTAGTACACCAAGCAGAAAATCTAGTCTATTTCTGATTGTAACACTGCCTAGTGGACAGCTTTCTGGAAGCTTCTAAAATGTCCTGTACAGACTGAGAAAACTGTAGAGAAGCAGTTAGGTTGAAAGGTACCAAGCTGTTAAGTGTAGAGACTGCAGATTGGGATGCAGTAAGGACCCTTGACTGAGTAAGCAGAGAGGAAAAAACTGGTAGAAGCAGAGGCTCCCTGTTGCTGAGTTGAAGTAGAAGGGAGTACCACGGTTGTCTGGGCCACCAAGGAGCTATCAGAATCATGGTGGCATGTTCGGTCTTGAGTTTGACAAGAGTCTTGAAAATCAGAGGGAATGGAGGGAAGGCATAGAGAAACCGATCTGTCCATTCCAGGAGGAAAGCATCTGCCTCGAGGCAGTGAGGCGAGTATATCTGGGAGCAGGACTGAGGCAGCTTGTTGTTGAGGGGAGACGCAAAGAGGTTTATCTGAGGGGTCCCCCATTGAGCAAACACCTGACGTAGAGACGAGGAATTAAGTGTCCATTCGTGAGATTGCAGAAGGCGACTCAATTTGTCCACCTGACAGTTGTGCTGACCTTGAATGCATACAGCTCTGAGAAAGATGCTGTGATGCACTGTCCAATCCCACAGCTTCAGAGCTTCTTGACAAAGGGAGTGAGATCCCGTGCCTCCTTGTTTGTTGACACAGTACATGGCGACTTGGTTGTCCGTCCGGACAAGGACTACTTTGTCGAGATGTTGAAAAGCTTTGAGAGCATTGAAAATCGCTCTGAGTTCCAACAGATTGATGTAATAGAGACGGTCTGCGGGGGACCAATGGCCTTGAGTACGGAGACCGTCAAGATGGGCTCCCCATGCGTAGGTTGACGAGTCTGTTGTGAGAACCTTATGATGAGGAAGAGAGTGGAAAAGCAAACCTCTGGAAAGATTGGAAGAGAGCATCCACCAGTGGAGAGATTGTCTCAACAAAAGAGTTACTGTAATGTGTTGAGAGAGTGGGTAAGTAGCTTGCTGTCACTGAGATGCCAGGGTCAACTGAGGTATGCGAAGGTGAAGTCTGGCAAAAGGAGTCACGTGAACTGTAGAGGCCATGTGACCAAGTAGAATCATTATTTGTCTCACTGAAATTGATGCGAGAGACACTTGATGGCAAAGGCGAATGAGAGCATCTTGGTGTGGTTGAGAGAGGAACGCTCCAGAATGGCCCCAATGAACTGAAGAGTTTGAGAGGGGTGCAACTGGGATTTTGGAAAATTGAGTGCGAACCCCAGACATTGGAGGAACATAGTAGTCTGTCGGGTCGCTGCAATAACCCCTTGTTGAGAGGGGGCTTTGCTGAGCCAGTTGTCCAGGTATGGAAAAACTTGAAGACCCTGGGTACAGAGGACTGCAGCCACCACCACTAGACACTTCTTGAAAACTCTGGGGGATGAGGCGAGTCCAAAAGGAAGAACTCTGTATTGTAGATGAAGATTCCCCACCCAAAATCTTAAGTATCTGCAAGAGGCTGGATGGACTGGTATAGGAGTGTAAGCCTCTTTGAGATCCAGAGAGCATAACCAATCGCCGTGATCCATCAAGGGATACAAAGTTGGTAAAGAAAGCATCTGAAACTTCTCTTTGACTAGAAATTTGTTGAGGGCTCTGAGGTCCAGAATGGGTCGCAAATCCCCCGTCTTCTTTGGGACTAGAAAATAAAAAGGAATAAAACCCCGTGTTCCGTTGGTTCAAGGGAACTTCCTCGACCGCTCAAAGGCGAAGAAGAGCCTGAGCTTCCTGAAGGAGAAGGGGAAGTTGCGACAAACTGGAAGGAAACTCACTTGGAGGGAGATTTGGAGGTACTTGAAGAAAGTGAAGTGAGTATCCCTCGCGAAGGATGTTGAGAACCCAGAGATCTAAGGTGATCAGCTCCCACTGGTGATAAAAATGGTGAAGTCGACCTCCAATGGGCAGCAGAGAAGTCTGATGGAGGGAGGTTGGTATGCTCAGACTGAGAATGTCAAAAAGACTCAGCTGGTTTAGCCGCAGCAGGAGTCTGAGGTTTCTGCTGTCTTTGCTGCTGTGGCGGACGTCTAGGCGGGGGCCTGGAGAAAGCTGGCGTCGTTTTTTTGAGGATAACGACGTGGTGGAGGCTTGTAAGGCCGAGCAGGAGTCTTAGGCTTCGGCCAAATCAAGGAGACAAAAGAGCGCTCATGTTCAGAGAGACGCTTTGTAGCAGCCTCGATAGAATCATCAAAAAGTTTAGTCCCTTGGCAAGGCAAGTTCGCTAGACAATCCTGTAAATTAGGGTCCATGTCCACAATGCGGAGCCAAGCGAGGCAACGCATAGCCACCACAAAGGCAGAAACTTTGGATGAGAGCTCAAAGGCATCGTACATGGCTTGTAGCATGAAGAGTCGAAGTTGTGACATTACGAATAATCTGTTTGAACTCAGGAAGACACTGCTCCTCAAGAGCCAGGAAAAACTTAGACATTTTGAGGAAGTGATTAAAATAAGCAGTGAAAATGTAATTGTAGTTGAGAATTCTATTGGCCATCATGGAATTCTGATATAGCCTTCAGCCAAACTTGTCCATAGTACGGCCCTCCCTACCTGGAGGGACCACAGCATAGATCTTAGATGGTTGAGCTTTCTTTAATGAAGATTCCACAACTAAGGACTGGTGAGATAATTGGGATTTCTCAAACCCCTTATAAGGGACGATGCGATACCTGGATTCCAGTTTAGAAGGTATGCCCGTAATAGAGTAAGGAGTTTCCATATTCCTAAGGAAAGTTTGTTTTAAGACAGGAGTCATGGGAAGCCTCAAGGTCTCCTTGGGTGGATGAGGCAACTCCATGTCGGCCAAGTACTCAGGAGTGTACTTAAAGAGTCAGAGTGGAGATCCAGCTGAAGAGCTTTCCCCATGTCAAAGACAAATCTCGCAAATGAGGCAGACTTGGACGTAGACGGTTCCTCAGGAGGACAGTGAGACCTAGGAGCCGCAGAATAGGATGGAGAAGCCTCTCTGGAATATTGAGAAGGAGGCTCAGAGTCCAGCACCATGGTCACCGAGGAAGCTCCACTATCTGTGATAGGAGGAGTCAGAGAGTGTTTGCGTTTGAGAAGCCTCAATGATGAAGTCCCCGGGGTCCGAGGAACAGAGTGGGTCGAGGCAGGAGGAGAAAGCTCCCTCGGAGGCGGTCTTGATGAAGGAGTCTTCGACCTGGATGGGCTTTGAGGCGAAGCAGGAGGTGTAGAAGCTTTGCGAGACCGAGACTTATGTTTAGTTTTTGGAGGAGCCTCGATGGCCCTCGATAAACGAGGCATAGAAGACTCGGTACTGGGAGGAGAGCCCTTTTGCTAGAGAGAAGACTCCTGATTCCGCTTGGAAGCAAGATGCCTCGAGTGATGCCTCGATCGAGGTTCAGGAGATTCTGCCCCAGGAGGAGGCGAAGAGTCACTGGATGATAAGCAACGAGACTTGCCTCGAGGTGCTTCGACAGGAGGCTCAGGATGGCTCATAGGAAGCAGGGTCGAGGCCAGGACAAGTTGAGCCATGACCGAGGAAATCTGAGTGCTCAAAATGGCTTTCAACATATCCTCGAACATAGGCACCGAGACGAAAGGATCAGGTCTCGAAGGTGCAGCAGTGCGCTCCTAAGAGGGTGACCTCGAGGATGAGTATTCCCTATGTCTGAAAGCACGCTTAGCTGGAGGTCTCGTAGAGGCTGGCAGGACCGTAGGCACAGCCTCAGATGCCTGAGACTCTGGAGGCTTCTTAGGAAGGAGAAACAGGAGACTTACCCACAGATGAAGACTTAGAAGGGACTGCAGTCGAGGCCTTCAAGGCCGAAGTTGTAGAGGCTGAGGTCGAGGCCTTGGTCGAGGTAACCATGGGGGTCGAGGTCGAGGTCTTGGAAGTCGAGGCCGTCCCCAAAGCCGAGATCGAGACCCTCTCAGCAGACTGCTACATAGTGCCAAATAGTTGAAGAATTTTAGCACAGCGTCTGTGAAGGGCTCGAGGTTGAAGGGTAGCACAGCGCGAATAAGTGTCAGGACAGTGTTCAGAACCCAGGCAAACAATACACCAACAATAAAGGTCAATGATTGAAATAACCCAGCTGCACTGGCTACACTTTTTAAACCCGGTTAGAGGCCGGGACTTAGAAAAAAGAGAATCCTGCAAAAGAAAGAGGTTTGGCAGCCTGGCCTAGGCCCAAGGGCCGCCGACCGAAAAAAGACAAAATAAAAACTTTTTTTTTATAAGGAGAAAAAATAGAAAACGCGCAGGCAAAGCGACTGAAAGAAAATAACAAAACCGCGGTGCAAGAAGGCTACAAAGAAATGCAGAGCTAAAGTGAAGAAGACTTCTTGGCTCCGCGGAAAACGTTGAACTGAGGTACCTCACAGGAGATGTGCCCCCTAACTCGGGCGGGAAGGCACTCGTGCATGCACGGTGCAGCACTCGTAAGCTCTTAAAAGATCTTCAAGCAAATCTGCTTGCGAGGCTCCGTTGGTGACATCACCCACATGTTGAGGATATGCTGCCTGCTTGTCCTGGGATAATGTATTAAACATACTAATGAAGGAAATATTTCAAAATGCCCATTGAAAAATAGCTCTTTTAACACTAGCAGTGCAGCTATCTTTTCACATTACTGGGTTCTTACTGACCGTGTGAGGTGGGAGATGATTACATTACATTACATACTTATGTCAAGGCTTAATCTTGCAGTTCTAGGCGGATTACAAAAGAGGGCCCTGGACATTACCAGGAGAGATACAGGATTAGGTACTGGTCATATTCTAGGTGTATCATGATAACTCAGTGAAATGAGCCAGGGATTAAGGATTAGGACTGTAGTGAGGGTTGCATAATGAAGGGGGTAGCATTCAGTTCGCAGCGGGCAGAATTTTTTTCAAACTTCAACCACTGCCACTGACGTTATGCCCAGACATCCAATGCGGCACCATGAGCATATACTGGCATTAAATATCCAGGTATGTATGGCAGGTCAGCTGACACTTAACTGGCTAAGTGCCAATATTCAGCCTTAACCAATTAAGTTAAACTGGACAAATATAGGACTTCTATTTATACGGATCTATCTGGCTGGATAACTTAACCAGTAAGGGTTAAAATATTGGCCCATATCTGGTTAAGTACTGACTCTACACTGATTCAACTCCCTCCAGTTTCACCTTTAGCAATTCATAGGGATATCCAGCGATGCTATCTGAGTACATGCTGACTCTTCCTCGAACCACTCATATAATAGCTGGTTTCAGTGGTGCTGTCTGGTACGTATGAGTCTGCCTCAGACCACCCACAAAATAGCTGGTTTCAGTGGTGCTGTCTAGGTTACATGTGACTCTGCCTCATACCACTCACTCAATAGCTGGTTTCAGTGTTGCTATCTTTGTACGTGCTAACTCTTCCTCTTACCGCTCACACAGTAATTGGTTTCAGTGGTGTTGTCTGGGTACGTGCTGACTCTTCCTTGGACACCCACACAATAGCTGGTTTCAGTGGTGCTATTTGGGTACCTACTGCTGAATATTCTCTCATGGCTCGGTCAACATGAATTAACTGGATAATAGCCTCTCTTAACCAGTTAACTTACTTTGAATAGCAACCCCTAAGTTAACACTGAAGAACATTTATCATGCCCCAAGGTCAGCACAGCGAGCTATAGAAGGATCTGTACCCTGCAGCCAGGACTCACAGGGGAAAGTACGTCCCCATCAAAACGCCGCACCGGGTTGGGCTTTCTACGGTATGCTGGTTCTGGCCGGTAGGTGGACTTGTGCTGGTGATGAGGATGATGGTGAGGTTTCTTCTTCTTCTTCTCTTTCTGTTCTCCTTGCTGCTTTACACGCATCAGCTGAACTCGGCGCTGCTGGCGACTAATGATCACTGAGGGAGAGACTAAATGTTAGCCAAAGCAGAAGGGACATTGCAGTATCATGTGACAGATCAAATATGCTAGAAGAGGCATGCCAGTTAGACCAGGAGGAACATATGAGGTTGGCAAGGAGAACTTGGCCAGAGTAGCCCATAACCTGCTCAGACATGAGATATAAGCTGGGCATACGTCACATGCAAGATGATCCATGACAAAGATGTAGATCAGAGCCAGACATGCTAGGCAGAGCAGGTAGGTCAAGTGACACAAAACAAGTCGGATGGAATGTGTGATGTGAGTTAACTCTAGATGAAGAGTTAACTGTGATGTAATGGATACATCCAAAAAATAACGTATCACACAAGGAATACCATAAGAGATAGGCCAAACAGACATTGCTGGAAGACGGCATAAGTCCCACAACACATCTTTTGCAGTACCCAGCAAAATATGAAGGTCAGAACCTGAGAATTTTGTAGGAATAGCTTCCTTAGGACCAATAAGCCTCAATATAAAACTACCTGCCCCAGACCCTTACCCTTGGTATGAAAGTAGCTCTTCTATAACACTTATCCTCAGTATGAGTCTAGTTCCCACAGGACCCCTATTCCAATGAAGCAGTAGCTCTCTTGAGATTTGTACCCCCAGTGTAGTACTAGCTCCTCCAAGATCAGAGAGAGAAAGAGATAATGGTTACTGTGGATGGGCAGACTAGATGGGCCATTTGGCCTTTATCTGCCATCATGTTTTACGTAAGACTGTCACCCACAGTGTGGAACACGCTCTCTTGGGTTACTTCCCTTTAAAGTGTGACTAGCTCTCCTAGGACCCTTTCCTTGATGCGGAATCCTTAGCTATGGGAAGATTCCAAAGGATCCTACCTTCAGCACAGGGCCTTAAACAACCTGAATTATCACCAGCGATGGGCACATTCAAATTCAGCAAACCTTCGCTACTCTCCACCACTCTCATATGCATGAGTGGTTTTTGGAGAATGACTCGCTTTTTTTAAGTCGCAACAATAATGGTTGCAACAGCGGCCCATTAGTTTTTAACGCAAAGTTTTGAGAATCTAGCCCTTAGTATACAACTATATTTCTAAATCTCTTATCATCAATGGGATAGTAGCTTCTTCGAACCCTTACCCTCAATATCAGACCACCTCCCAAAGGTCCCTTTTACTCAACATGGTAGGTGTTCCCCTGGAGTCTTTAGCGAACAGCTTCCCCAGGATTTTTACCCTCTGAGTAGGATTAACTTCCCTGGTATTCTCACTCTTAATGTGGGACTAACTTCCCCAGGACCCTTACTGTGTTACTTGCTCCCTGAGACCATGTAACACAGTAGTTGATGACAAATAAAGACGTGGACCGTCCATCCAGTCTGGTGCTCCCATGAGACCCTTACCCTCTGCATGGGGTTAGATGTCTCTTATGCAGGGAAAGGGGCTGAGTTGAAACTTTTACACTCACTATGAAAAGAGTTCCCCAGGATCTTTATCCTCAATGTGGATTAGATTCCGTAGTCCTTTACCCTCAGTCTGGCCTAGCTCCTGAAGAACTCTTACCCTCTGCATAGGACTAGCTGCCAAATGTCTCTTTCACATGAGGTAGCTTTCCTAGGACTTTGATACTCAAGGTGAGATGAACTCTTACCCTCAGTATGTGAGTAGCCCTCTGCGGTGACTTTCCACTGCACTAGCACTCCCAAAGTGCTAAGGATGGGCCAGATGCTAAGGATGACCCAGCTGTACCAGCAGACAGGCTGTGCAGGTGCCACCTTCACCCGTTCATAAACGTACTGCACCAGGATGAAGACCTCAATAAAGTAGTCCACTGTCACAGTCATAATGGCACTACCAAAGACTGCAGTGGAAAGTGTGGTGAAGAAACGCTGCCATTGCAAGGTGAGCACAGCAAAGAGCATGCCCACCCCAAGCAGCATGCCAATGGGGACCCAGACAGTGCTTGGGTGATAAAACTGTTCCATGATGATAAGTGTTGCTACAGCCACCAAAAGGCCCAGCAGCAGACCAACCATGAAGAGGCCCACACTGCGAACCAGCATTGTGACCAGACCACAGAGGATGCCAATCCCCAGCCCAATGCCCACACTGGCCTCCACACTCAGCTGAGTGTCCAGAACCCGCTCCTTGTAACACAGCATGAAGATTACGATAGACCCAAACATGAGCCCGGTCAGGAACATCACAGCCTTAAAGCAGCGATAACCTGGAGGAGAGAGAGAGAAAGAGTCAAGACAGCCTTAAAGCAGAGCGTGACACAAAACCCCCAAGTACCAAGGAATGCAGGCAGAGACCAAGAAAAGTGGCAGAAAATTAAGAAAATATTTCCCACTATAATGGGACCTGATTAAAAGTAATTCCTAAGCACACCTTATTAATTTGCCTATACATATTATTCCATATGAACTCCAAAGAAAGCTTTTTTTGACATGATGCAGGTATGAAGTTGAGCACTAGCAGAATACATGAGAAACTGGAATCATACTGCCTTAGGAGTGAAATTCATTAGGAGGGAGGGAGAGAGAGAGAGATCTTTAAAGCAGAAACAACCATCTTTCATCCCCCCAGGATGAGAGGTAGTGCAGACTTAATCAATAAACTGGAATGTGTATGGTTGAGCAAAAAGACACAAAGAGACCATGAAAAACACTTCTATGATCAAGAGCACCTCATCATTTAGGCAGGTAGAATATTTAATACATTCCTCAAAGACAGAACAAAGAGAGAAAGTCTAGGATACCAATATACAGTACCTCCTATTGGCAGGTACAGACTGCTAGAACTAGTAAAACACTTCATCTCAGTGACACAGAGAGCTCGCAACAAATAAAAAATATAGTGAGCATAGACTAGAAATAGAAAATGCAAACAAAATCTGCACTGCAAATCCCACACAGCAATACTCTGCAAGCAATGCAACACTGGAAAAACAGAAACAGAAATGTATTTCTTATGTATTGTGCAAATTATAAAGATATCAGAGAACATAACCTGAGATGTGCACACTGAATCAGAGAAAAGGTTCACCGAGTCCAGTACCCTGTCACTGACAGTGGCCAATCTGGGTTTTATGTTGGCTTTCCAAAACTGAAGCTATGATCAAAGGGTAAAAGGGACATTTGGGAAGATGACTACTACTACTACTACTACTACTTATCATTTCTATAGACATATGTAGTGCTGTACATCCAAACTTCAATGTCTCTTTTATAAGAGACAGTCCCTGTTTAAAAGAGTTTACAGTCTAGTCAAGACCAGACAAACTGGACAAGAAGGTGCTCAGGTGGGGGACTTACAGAAATTGGCACTTAGCAGGTGGGTTGGAATTAGGGCAGCCAATTTCTGTACTAGAGTGGAGGAGTGGCCTAATGGTTAGAACTTCTGCCTCGTCGCTACTGAGGTTGTGAGTTCATGCCCAGTGCACTTAAACCTCCATTGCCCCAAGTACCATAGCTTAACTGTGAATACTCAAAGAGTACTTGATTAGATTGTAAACCGCTCAGATGGCTGTGCTAATGGGTGGTATAACAAATACAAATAAAACTTGAAAACTAGGTGGGATTTGGGGTAGTTTATGATGAACACTAGTAGCTCCAGAATCCAAATAGTTCTGAACATGGATTCTGAGGATCACTCCAGAGTTGTGTTCTTGACCAGCCAATTGCCCAAATAGGAAAACACGAACTTTCCCAGTCTACATTGTGACGTGGCTACTACCGCTAGACATTTGGCAAAAACCCTGGGAGCTGACACGAGGCCAAAAGGCAGAATGCAGTACTGGTAGTGGTGTTTTTCTACATGAAATCTGAGATACCTTCTGTAACTGGGTGTAGGCATCCTTCAAGTCCATAAGAATGTAAGAATAGCCTTACTGGGTCAGACCAATGGTCCATCTAGCCCAGTAGCCAATTCTCAAGGTGACCAATTCAGGTCCCTAGTACCTGGCCAAAACCCAATGAGTAGCAACATTCCAATGCTACCGATCCAGGACAAGCAAAGGCTTCCCCCATGTCTTTCTCAATAACAGACTATGGACTTTTCCTCCAGGAAATTGTCCAAACCTTTCTTACAACCAGCTACGCTATCTACTCTTACCATAACCTCTGGCAACACATTCCAGAGCTTAACTATTCTCTGAGTGAAAAAAATATTTCCTCCTATTGGTTTTAAAAGTACTTCCTTGTAACTTTATTGAGTGTCCCCTAGTCTTTGTAATTTTTGATGGAGTGAAAAATTCATCCACTCAGGATTTTGTAGACTTCAATCTCCTCTCAGCTGTCTCTTTTCCAAGCTAAAGAGCCCTAACCTCTTTAGTCTTTTCTCATATGAGAGGAGTTCCATCCCCTTTATAATCATGATTGTACTTCTTTGAACCTTTTCTAGTTCCATTATATCTTTCTTGAGGTAAAGCGACCAGAATTGAACACAATACTTCAAATGAGGTCACACCATGGAGCGATAAAGCACAGTTACTGACCGTAACAGGTGTTATCCGGGGACAGCAGGCAGATATTTTCATATATGGGTGATTTCATCCACAGAGCCCAGTACGGACAGTTTGATAAGTGAACTGATACTTTAACTTTCAAAAACTTCATGACTGCACGCACCGCACATGTGCGAGTGCCTTCCCACCCGCAGAGGCGTGATATATGTCAGTTCCATAAGCAAACTAAGAGGCCAACCAGAGAAGGTGGGTGGGCTGTGAGAATATCTGCCTGCTGACCCCGGATAACACCTGTCACGGTAAGTAACTGTGCTTTATCCTATGACAAGCAGGCAGCATATTCTCACATATGGAACTCCCTTGCTTACTGTAATGGGATGAAGGAAGAGTTGGCCAGATAAGAGAATAAAAATGATAATACTGCTTGGCTGATGTAACCATCGCATCTGAAAAGAATTCCAGAGAACAGAGAGAGATGAATGCACGAATTGAGTACCAAGTAGCTGCTTTGCAGATTTCAGCAATGGAAGTGGAATGCAAGAAAGCAACTAAAGCTGCATAGCTCAGATCTCATGATCTCCGAGCTACAGCCCATCCTGAGCATAGCAAAAAGAAATACAGGCTGAAAGCCTTGTGGAAATTGTTTTTTTTTTTATGGCAGAGCGGCTGAATTTGTATGAAAAGAGCTGAGCAGTTAAAACGATGCTTTATAAGACTTTGACCTTGATAAGTAATAAGTTAAGGCTCAATTACAGTATAAGGCATGAAGAACTGTCTTGGCAGAATGAGAAATAGGTTTTGGAAAGAAAACTGGTGACACGATGAATAGATGGAAATTAAAATCCAAGACTATCTCTAGAGCAGTGGTCTCAAACTCAAACCCTTTGTAGGGCCACATTTTGGATTTGTAGGTACTTGGATGGTCTCAGAAAAAAAGTTAGGGATCCTTTTACAAAGGTGCGTTAGGGCCATAACGCTTGGAATAGCGTGCACTAAAATGCCCTGTGTGCTAGCTGCTACCGCCTCCTTTTAACCAAGCGGTAATTTTTCAGCTAGCGCATGCTAATCTTGTGCGTGTGCTAAAAACACTAGCGCACCTTAGTACTACACTTCGATTCGAAAATTAAAAACCTTAGAATTCATTGTTCAACAAACGACCCTAGTGATCATCTGATACCTATCACCCAAGGAAATGATACACTGGCAGACATGATCTGGAGCTCCTTTCAAGATTTAGAGTGGAACAATTACAACAAACTATATAACAAATACTCTAAATTCTATTGCGTTCTGGACTCATGCCCCCCAGAAATCATGAAAGCGGCACCTTTAGCATTTAAACTATCGTTGATGCAATATTTGGCTCATAACCTAAAAACTGGAAAGTTCCTCTCTAATAAGGTCACATAATAATAACCCCAATTCTAAAAAATCGAAAAGAATCTTCAGCTATAATATCCAACTACAGACCAGTAACATCCATTCCGTTTATTGTAAAAATTATGGAGGGATTGGTACACACCCAACTGATGGATTATCTGGATCAGTTCTCTCTCCTACATGAAACTCAATCCGGTTTTAGACCGTTATTCAGTACTGAGACAGTAATTGCGGCTATTTTAGACAATCTGTGCCTACTGTTTAGTAAGGGCCTTAATGCCCTGGTTATGCAATTCGATATGAGTTCTGCCTTTGATCTAGTAGACCACGGGAAACTGCTGCAATGCCTAGACGCCATTGGTATCAGGGACGAGGTGCTGAATTGGTTCCGTGGCTTCCTTATGTCCTGCACTTATCAAGTACGTTTTAATTATGAACTTTCAGATACCTGGAGCAATCCATCCGGTGTGCCACAAGGGTCTCCGCTATCTCCATTGCTCTTCAACATCTACATGTCCTCACTAGGCACGCAGCTAACCCAGTTAGGGATAACTATTTAGTTATGCAGATGATTTTACGATCATCATCCCATTCGTTAATTCTATCTCTGAAACTATTTCTAAAGCTTCAGAAGCCATAAACGTGATGGAGCACTGGATGACAACCTTTAGGCTCAAACTTAATTCAGAAAAGACAACTTTCTTCATTGCTTCGCCACATCCGCTTGACACCAAATCACCACTACGTATCAATAATCTTAATTACCCTATCCAACCTACCATAAAGATACTAGGTGTAACTTTGGATCAGTGCCTAACCATCAGAGACCAGGTGGACTCCTTGATCAGAAAGGGATTTTTCACTCTCTGGAAACTCAGATCCATTAAAGCTTATTTCGATACAGCGGCATTCAGAACCCTAGTCCAATCCCTCGTACTGAGTCTACTTGACTACTGTAACATCGCCTATTTAGCAATTTCCCAAAAGAACATGCAGCGTTTACAATTGATGCAAAATGCAGTGGTCAAACTGATCTTTGGGCTGAGGAAATTTGACCACGTGACACCCTACTACTGGCAGCTGCATTGGCTGCCAATGGAGGCGCGCGTAAAGTTTAAATTTGCCTGCTTCATATTTCTTTAAATTACGCATGATACGCTCTATAGCTAAATTTCTTGAACCTAAGTCTATTAATATACTTATTCACTCTCTGATCATCTCCAAAATTGACTACTGTAACTCACTTTTCTTTAATATTTTACAAAAGGAAAAAAAAAGGTTACAAATTATTCAGAATATGGCAATTAAATTAATACATAAGGCAAAAAAATTTGACCATGTTACACCTCTAATGATTGATTCACATTGGCTACCAATTAGCAATTGAATCACATTCAAAATACTTCTTTTAGTTTTCAAAGCCCTAACTTATAAGAACCGCAGTTTATTACACGGATGCTTATTCCATACAATGCAGCTAGAACTCTTCGATCATCGTCCAATAATTTATTAACAGTTCCAACTTTGAAAATAATTGGAACCAGAAGACAGGATATGTTTTCTGTCACAGCACCTCTTCTATGGAACTCCATTCCTCAATATATTAGAAATGATAAAGATCTTGTCTCTTTTAAAAAATCCCTAAAAACTTATCTCTTCAAAGATGCTTTTAATCTATGATTTTCTTAACCAAACTTCCTTTTAACTTGTTATTTTAAAGTCCTATTTCCTTTATGTTATTTTCCTTTATATGTTCCTTAACTCTTGAAAAGAAATTGTAACTTCTCCCTTCTTTCCTCCCTATTCGTGTATTGTCTTTTTTGTAGTTTGTTATTTATTTATTATTGTATTACTTGTTATTTTTTTAAATTTGTATTGTACATCGCTTAGGAAATTAAATAGGCGATTCATCAAGAATTAATAAAACTTGAAACTTGCTTCTGCTTCAAAGCATTACACAGACTTGCCCCTAAATATATAACTGACCTTTTTGTCTTCTCAGCCAACAGACACAAGAGAAGCTCTCATTCCAACTTCGTTTCCCCCCCAGTGAGAGGTTATAAACTGAAAAAACACCATGAACATCTTCTCTTGCACCAAGCAGCATCATGGGGTAAAGACCTAGAACAATTGCTTTCGCCCACTACTTATGAGGAATTTAGGAAACGTCTGAAAACACACCTGTTCCTAAAGTATCTAGACAACTGATCCTCTCTTCTCTCTCCCCTCTATAGCGATTAACTTGTTCTATTGATCATTCTCTCCTCAAAAATGGATTTCCTGTCCTATTAACCCTCTTTCTTCCTCCCCTCTTAAAGTCAATCAATTTGTACCTTTGCTTAATCTTTGAAAACCGCATAGAACTTCACGGAATTGCGGTATATAAGCTGTTATTATTATTATTATTATTATCACACAACTCCCTGAGCACCCTGGGTGTAGGTTGTCAGGCCCCATTGCCTTGTTAACCTTAAGCTTTGACAGCTCGCAGTAGACACCGCTGGGTGTAAACTCGAAATTACTAAACGGGTCATCTGCGTCAACCCTTGTCTGTAGCTGAGGGCCGAGTCCTGGCGCCTCGCGGGTGAAGACTGAGCAGAAGTATTCATTTAACAGTTGGGCTTTTTTCGAGTCCGCTTCTACATAGTCTCCGTCTGGTTTCCTAAGACGTACTATCCCGCCTGAGTTCTTATTTCTGTCACTGATATACCTGAAGAAGGATTTATCTCCTTTCTGGATGTTCTGGATAAGCAGCAGAGGTTGACCCTAATATTCAAATTCCAGTCTATGGATTTGATACTATAGAAGGTGCTCTGAAGAAAAATACTGTTTAGAGACAGATAATTTGCTTATGAGTTGCTTTAGAGACAAAGGAAGAAATTGGAAAAAAACAAAATCCTGTTCGCCAGCATAAATTTTTGACAAAGTTGTTAAGGTACTAGGGGTTGTATAGATTTGAACCTATGACCTTTGGAAGACACACACAGTGCCTTTAACCACTGAGCCATAAGTGCTTCTTTGCAAGAATGTATGTGGATCCACAGAATACAGACAGGAATCTACCTGTACCAGGAGTCTAGTGTTCATGGGGAAACCATAACATATAAAAGTGTATCCCAAATGTAAAAAGAAATTGAAGCACTGTTCCAACATGTAGGAACTCAGTAAGTGAGTCAGGAAGAGCTTTAAACTTAAAGCAGAACTGTGCAGAGCTAATCATATATCCAGGAAAGAAAAGGTCTAATGAAGAAGATCTGATCCTGAGAAGCAATTCCTTGTAAATTTAATCTAATCTAATCTTCAATCTTATTATATACCGGATCATTCCTCTAGGGGACTCAACCCGGTTAACAAACTTTAAGTTAATAATATATTAGTGATAAAGTGATGAAACTACAAAAGTAGTAAATATTAACATTCATCAATTGATTAGAAAAATTCCCTAAGAGGCATCCTCTTTCAACTATCCGTTAAAAATTTCTTAAACAGATACGTTTTCAAACTTTTTCTAAAGTGGATCAAAGCTAAAGAAGTTCTAATAACCAAGGGAAGATCATTCCAAACTTTCACCATAGTATATGCCAAAGAATGTGAGAATTTACCCAAAGTTAGAATCCCTCTAACAAAAGGAAATTTTAATTTAAACTTTTGTAGATTCCTTGTAGACTGAAGATGATGCAAATTAAGAGGAAACAATGGGGAAAAATACCATATAAACTATTAAAAACCACATTAGCACAAGCCCTCAACAATGGTGTAACATGGTCAAATTTATTTTTAACAAAAATCAGTTTGGCAGCCGTGTTCTGAATAAACTGTAATTTCTTCGAAAATAAATCAAAACCCTGCTACTCAAAAAATTTATCTAGATATCAAAACTCATCCCCATGTCTATCCCCTCTCTTGTAAACTTCCCTTCAAAGTCTCATCCACTCTTGTAATTTTCCTTTCAAAGTCTCAATCATGTAAACAGCACCCTAAATTGTAATTTTTCTGGAAATGTCCAGCTATCTTCTTTTGTAATCCGCCTAGAACTGCAAGGTACTGGCAGAATAGAAGTCACTAATGCAATGTAATGTAATATTACATTTGCTTAAACCGATGTAAAGAGAATTAGCAAAGTCCGGATATGCTAAAATTATAGCCTGGACTAAAATCTTTAGCATCCGTAGACTCAGAAAACACTTTTTAGATAAGTTATTAATTTGATTAGTCAATGATAAGGTTGAATCTAAAACAAATCTAAGAAGTCTAGATGAATGCTGGAAGAGTCAGGCATAGGTAAAGCAAAGTCTGGATGAAAGTTAAAAAATCCAGTCTTTGAGTAAAAATAGGATGATCTCAGTATCAATCTGATGAAGACCATGACGAGAATCGATGAGTATCTGTTATTCACGTAAACACATGAGAAATGATGCAACGGAGAAGAGTGTTGATGCTTCAAAGTAGTGGATTGATGTGTTGATAAAAAGAACCAGAAGGCTGATATAAGATCAATGTCTGGTCGATGGGAAATGCTCAGAAGTGCCATGAGTAATAAGAAGCTCTGATGGATAGCTAACCAATACCTAGAGGCCTCGCAGCATAGCGGGCCAGTACCAAGGGAACGTATGATAGCCTCAGCATGGTGTACCAAACTTCCTTCTGTAGGGCTCATGTAGGCTTGTCCTGAAACATGTACCGGTATCAGTAGCGAATATTTGGTACCACTGGTGCAGAAGGTTGTCTCGATGCACATATAAAACTGAAGACACTGTGGTGTCATTGAGTGGTCTGCATCAAATAACTGAATGCTATTGAGACCTACAATACCTTGAAGTATGCACCGATACTAATGGCTGAACAGGCGGTACCCTCGGTGCAGCAGGTTGACTCGGAGTGTTTGATTGTCAATAAGGATACAAGTTAACATGACTTAATTGAGAAGTCGAGTCAAGTTGAATTAATTTTATGGAGAAGATTAATAATATTTTTATCTATAGGATATTAGAGGAGGGGAAAAAAAAGTTCATCTTCTATTTTTTAGAGATATGAATTCTTTAATAGAGAAGGTGATTCTTCTCTTTAATTTCAAAGGTTATATATAAGTCTAACTTGAACTATATTGAGAAGGATTTTAATATATGAAAAAAAAGTGAATTGATTAAATGTTAATGTTATTAATTGAAAGTTATGTAGAACATGAAATAGTTTTTAAATGGAAATTCAAATGTTGATTAAGAATATTATCTTGATAACAAGAGCTATAATGTTTTATTTCTTTTATTGTAAAAAGTAGTAAAAGGATTTATGGGATTGGTCAAATATAATTTTATAAAATTGATTTAATTGGAAAAGGAATAAAATGGGCTTTATGAAATACTTTTTTGATATAAATAAGTAGGATTTCATTATATATAGGGGTAATTATTGAGGGAATACTTGATTTGTAATATATTAAAGTATAAGTTTATTACTTTTAAGTATAGTCAAGGGAAAGGGATGATGGAAGTTGCCTGGGGGAGGAAGTATTGTGATTACTAATCCTATGTGTGTTCCAAGGCAGTCAATTTATGTAGGGGGTGTGGGAGGGATAAGGGAGGAAGGTTTTTCAAAAAAGGGATTGAGAGGATTTTGAAAGGAGAAATTTCACTTTAAAAGTTTTTAACAATGGTACATTGGTGTCTATTCATATTAAGTTAAATAAATGTAAAATATATTGTTGGATTATGAATCTGGGAAAAAAATTTATAATGGAGATTAAAATCTTTTCATTAAATGTTAATGGCCTTAATCATCAAAGAAAAAAGAAAAAAATGCTGGCCTTCTTAAAACAACAGAATGCAGACATTTGTTATATACAAGAGGCACACCTATCATTAAAGGAGTCAAAAAAATTGGAAGGGGGATGGGTAAAACAGAGTTTTTTTGCTCCTGCAATTGGGAAAAAAGCTGGGGTTGCCATATTAATAAATATAAAATCCAAAGCTAATTTTCAATTGATTGATTTTGATCCCTTGGGTAGGTGGGTTCATGTGAAAATGAGCATGGGAAATAATACCCTGGATTTGCTTAATGTGTATGCTCCAAATGTGAATCAGAATGAAGTTTTTAAAAAGTTACAACAATTGATACTCTCACTGGCCGCTTCTAATTTAGTGGTGGCTGGAGATTTCAATGCTGTCATGGATTCATTAATGGATAAAAAAACCAAGTAAAATAATGAAATCATTAGGATTAGATAATTTGGTTCAATCTTGTGATTTGAAGGATATATGGCGGATACTTTTGGCTAAGACTTTGGCTTTACATTTAGCCAAGGCTCACCCTTTTATTATTAATATGCACCAAACTGGATTCGTTGCTGGAAGACATTCATCTAATAACACAAGATTGGCTTTTCATATATTAAATTTAACAAAAGCCATGAAAGATCCGGCTTTTCTGTATCCTTGGATGCAGAGAAAGCCTTTGATTGAGTGGAATGGACCTTTATGAATCAAGCTATGGAATGGTTTGGAATAGGTTCAAGATTTATACAAATGATTCAAGCATTGTATAGCTCCCCTGTTGCAAAATTATATATTAATAATAATTTTTCAGAATGCTTTAATTTGTGGAGGGGAGTTAGACAAGGTTGTCCCCTATCTCCTTTGCTTTTTGATATTGTTTTGGAACCCTTGTTATTAGCTATTCAGCAAGTAAAGGAGATACAGGGTATTCCTTATTCAGACCGGGAATACAAAGTCTCTGCATATGCAGATGATATTTTGCTTCATTTGAGAAATCCTGAAATAACCATTCCATGCTTACTTGATTTGATTGAGAAATTTGGAAAATTTTCAGAATATATGATAAATTGGAGTAAATCTGAAGTACTTCCACTAAACGTGTATTGTACAAAAGGCTTGTTTGATTCATTTTCTTTTGTATGGAAGGAAGGTGGATTAAAATATTTGGGTATTTGGATAAAAAACAGGCTGGAAGACACAATGAAAGAGAATGAAAAAAATTTATTGCAGAAGTTAACAGAAATGTGCGAGCAATGTAATCCATTACATCTGTCTTGGTGATGGAGAGTTCAAACTATTAAAATGATATTGCCTGTGGTATGTTATCAGATAGGAATGTTACCAGTTTTTTTTAAGGGGTCCTTTTATAAAAAGTTAAACAGTATTCTTACAAAATTTGTTTGGTTGGGCAAAACTCCTAGAATGCTTTAGTATCTGTACAAAAATCAATAGGGGAGGGTGGGGTAAATTTTCCCAATTTCTATAGGTATCATCAAGCCTATATTTTGGTTGCCGATGTCGGGACTTATCAGACATAAGTAAGGGCTCAGTTGTTTGAACAGCCCGATGAAGACCTCTCGGCTCCGCAGATAGTACTGGCATGGAAGTCGAAGAGGCAGAATGGACCGGTTCCGAAAGAGTGGAAGCCGACAATAGCGGCTGCTCCATGGTCGGTACCAGCGGCTCAGACTGGACCGGGACTGGAAGGTTCGGTGCCAACAGAGCAGGAAGGAGTTGCTGCAATTGCTCCTTAAGTTGGACTTGAAGGACAGCCGCAATACGGTCATCCAAAGAAGGCACCGGTATCACTTTCTTTTCTGCGGTGCCGCTCGACGCCCAGAGGATGAGGAGGCTGAGGAGGATGCACTCACCCCTATAGGGGCGGAGCGTTTACGGGGGCGCCTCGAGGTGGGCAGGACTGCACTCTCTGCCACAGTGACCGGAGGATGCTCCAGGGAGGAAGGCTTCTTAGCGGCTGGAGCGGTGTCACACTGCGTCGAAGAAGTGGGAGCCGGTTGAGAAGCTGTCGATGCCGGTGTCGATGCCGAGGGATCAGTCATTGCGGCGCCGAAAAGGAGTTTCTGCTGAAGCTGCCTGTTTTTTAAAGTGCGCTTCTTCAGAGTAGCACAACGGGTGCAGGTGGAAGCCCTGTGATCCGGACCCAAGCACTGCAGACACCAACTGTGTGGGTTGGTCAACGAGATGGGGCGCGCACACCGTTGGCACTTTTTGAATCCTGGCTGAGGGGGCATGAAGGTGAACACGGCCTCCGCCAAATCGAAAACGGAGGCTTCGATGATGACAACAGGCCCTGCCGGGGCGAACCCGAGAAAAAATAAAATAAAAGAAAATTGTTTTTTGGGTTTTTTTTAGAAGTCGAGAAACTTATGAAAAAAGAAGAACTTTTTCGAAGAAAAAATATGCGAGCGGGAAGGCAAGCGAAAAAATTTCAACGGCCGTTGAAAAACACGCGTCTTCTTAGCTCCGCAGAAACTAAGAAACTGGGGACCGCGCACCTCCATCGGGCGGGAAGGCACTCGCGCATGCACGGTGCGGCCTAGCTAGAACTTTCTAAGTTCTTAGAGTGCAATCACTCTAAAATTGTCCGTACCGGGGCTCCATCGGTGCCGTCACCCATCAGTTAAGAATATGCTGCCTGCTTGTCCTGGGATAATAAACTTTTATTGATCATGACAGGAGTCGCCATACAACAGTAATTGGAAAAATTACAGTAGACTAAACTATACCTTCTGGTGGAATTCATTATGCCACACTTACAAAATGGAAAGAGTAATTGCCATACAAAGAGGGAATTATAATAATTTTAAAAAGTTTTGGGGGTCATTGACAAGTTATTTCAATTATTAGACACCATTATCCATTGAAAGTACACTTATATATAGGGGGGAGGGTATAAAGTTATATTAAGGTTCGATCAATTGATAATATTTATATGATATTTTTGATTAAAATATTTGTGGGAAGGGTGGGAGGGGAGGGTATAAATGTATGTTTTTAAGATGATGTTAAAAGAAATACAAGTGATGTTTACAAGGTTTAAATGATGTAATATTGTTTTCTTGATGTAAGATGATAAAATGAATAAAGAATTTTGAAAAAAAAAATAAAAAATAAGGATACATACCGAAGAGAAAAGTCAACCTATGAACCTGTAGTGCAATGGCATCGATGTATAGTCTGCATGAAGACTCGATGCTGGTAAGACCTTTGACACCTTGAAGTATGCACCAGTACTAAAGGCTCCACAGCCGGTACCATCGGTGCAGCAGGTTGTCCTCAATGCACACCATGGATAGACAATCTGTGAAGCTGGGGAGCATTGTCATCGATAAGTGGTCTGCATTGACTACTATAGAGACCTGCGACACTTACTAAAAAGATGAAGTATGCCTCAATACTATAGAATCGACAGCTGGTACCATCGGTACAGCAGGTTGTCCTGGAATGGTCGACCTCAACACCATGAAGGAGAGACAACCATGAAGGAGAGACAACCTGTGAAGCTGGTGAGTGACGGTGTCGATATGTGGTCTGCATCAACTGACTCAATGCTGTAGAGATCTGCAACACTTACTGATAATATGAAGTATGCACCAGTACTATAGGCTTGACAGCCGGTACCATCGATGCAGCAGGTTGTCCAGGAATGGTCGATTGGAGAGCGAGAGTGTGACAGTGAGAGACAGAGACACTGGACCAACAGATGAAAGGAAAGAGAAAGGTGGGTAGGTGAAAGGTACATGAGGAGAAGAAGAGAGAGGAGAAACTTGACATGGGGATGGGAGGACAGGGACCAAAAAGGGTACTTTTACAGCACTATCCCTGTGCTGTAAAAGTAGCACAGGGATAGTGACACAGAGGAGCAAAACTGGACATAAGGGGAGGGATAGGGACACAGAGGGAGATGCTGGAGAAAGCAACACAGAGGATTCTGGACATGGGGAGAGCATAGGGAAAGGGATACAGAGGGCAGTTGTAGGACAGAACAGATAGGAACACTCAAGAAAGAGGGATGGTGGATACAGAAAAGAAATGTCAAAAGGACAGGAGACTCTGGAGAGAGTTAAGAAACTTTATTTTTATTTATTTAAAATTATTTATAACCCACCTATCTACAAATCTAGGAGGGTAACAAAGTAACATACACAGTGCATTAAAAACACAAAACCAGAATACATATAAAATAAATCAAAAAATTAAGTGTTCTCAATACTAGAACCAAATGAATGTTCATACTGCAGCATTTTCAACCCCCTTTAGGATCAATGCGGTGCTCAGACAACACAATAATATTTTTCTGAATGTTTTAATTGTAATGTGTCAGTTTTGGGAAATGTGCATCCTGCCCTCCCCAGTCCCCACTACCTTGAGAGTGATGGTGTTATAGGGGGCTCATCTAAATTTTTCCACTGGGAAAGTCCTAGTACACTACTGAGACACAGGTTATATACAGAGGTTAATGGATGTACTGAATGTAATTAAAAGTTACAAGGTTGCAGTAACCTTTATTACTCACCGAAGAAGCAGTAGATGACACCAAAGAGGCAACACATGGCGCAGACCACAGAAGGGACAATGTCATACCTACGCTGGATCTCCTGCTCACAACTCTGCAGCCACTCATCACCCATGTCATGAGGAAGCAGTTTCAAGAGAAGGGTTTGCACTGTGGAAGTCATTTTCTGCCCCCACACCTCCCCAGGCACGGCTGTTAGAGGGAGCTCCATACAAGGATCAGGAAGAACCTGCAAAAAAAAAAAAAAAAAAAAGATAGGTCAGATCTCCAGAGTAAGACCCCAGGGCAAAACCACCTCTACCATCACAGTCTTTGGTTACTACTTAATCCTACCTTTCCTATATGCTAAAATAACCACAAACATACAGACCCCTGCAGACAAGAGACAAGATGTTTCAAAAGATTAGGTTCTTACCTTTGCTAATCTTCTTTCTTGTAAATCCATACTCTATTCCTGGACAAGTGGGTTATGTATCCCATCTCACAAGATCTCTTGTAGGGGTTGTCACTTGTAAGGGACACCCCTCTTACCTCAGGACTGCCTTCTGACTTCCAGTTGGTATAAAAACAGACAGTCATACCTGTACAGGACAGAGAAAAGAGGGAGGGGTACGGGGATACTCCCCGAGAAACAAGAATAATCTGCTCACATTAGAAACTGCATAACAATCATGAATGATCATAAGAGTGTAAACAACTTAAAATTCATATACACCAGAACAATAAGGTGACACAGCCTGCACTAACAGGGTGGGGACACAGTAGCCACAAACCCCTGGGACAAAGTGTACAATATGTTCGGATAGTAATCTTAGAAAGGCTGGTCAAGGAAACAGAAGTCCAACTTACCAGTACTTATTGAGGCAGACAATCGGCAAATCAACAATTCCCAGTGCAGGTTCCAGGAACAGAGTGTGAATTTACAAGAAAGATTAGAGAAGGTAAGAACCTCTTTTGTTCTTATACAATCCCACTCTATTCCTGGACAAGTGGAATGTAACAGAGCGACCCCTCAAATTCAGGAAGGGACTGATGAGCCAGCTGCCAGAACTGAAGACCTAAAAGCAATTCTGTTTTGCTGCCATGTCTATCTTGTAACACTTTGTAAAAGTATGCTAGGAGGACCAAGTGGCAAATCTCTTCAGGGAAACTGCTGAAGATTCTGTCCACAAGGAAGCAATGCCTTGTGTGGAGTGCACCTTTATCAAAAGGGGAAGCTGCTTTCCAGCTCCAACATAGGTGGATGAAATAGCTATCTGGAAATGGTGCCTTTCGAAGCCAGTCTGCCCTTGTAGGCAGCACCCACAAGCATGAACAGATGATCGGTCAAACAAAATTTGTTCATAACTTTTAAGTACTTCAATAAAAGTCTGCGCACATCCAGCGATTTCATCACCCTGTCATGCTTGCCCTAAAATCTTGTTGGAAGCTGACGCCAAAAGATCAAACGTTGGGCATCCCTATCTGTTCACTATACTCTGGAAAGTTCTCTGCAACAGAGGCCATTCTCCCGGATCTAGTTTGCTGGCTAATCCGCCTGCATGTTGTCCACACCAGCGATGTGCGCCGCAAAATTGCCAGAAGATGCTTTTCCACACAGTGAAAGAGTAATTGAGCCTCCTGTTGCAGAGGCATGCTCCTAGTGCCCCCTACCACTGTGGCACTGTTTGAGAAAACCCAGCCTGTCTGGTTCTGGAGCGCACCCTCAAAGTGTGGAAGAGCCAGCCGGATCGCTCACAGCTCCAGGCAATTGATCAACCATTTTCTCTTGGAAGGTGGCCACTATATCCAGCAATCTCTGGACAGTGGCTCGTACTTTGGACTCTTTGTCTGGCCTCCCCATTGGAGAATTCAGGAAAAAGTCTGGAAGAGGCCGAAATAACTCATTTGTACCCGTCGCAGAGAATGTTCAGCACCCAGCATTCTGTGGTGATGTTCATCCACTCCTCCAGGAATGCCAAGAGCCTCCCTCCGATCCACGGAGGATCAGCTGAAGGCCTGGTGTCATCACTGCTTCTTACGAGCAGAAGCAGAGCGGACTCCAAATAATTGTGGTTGCTGAGCTCCACCAAACCAGTTTGGTGTTCTGATAAGGTCTTTGACCCACGTAATCTCCTGAGGATTGGTGATAGTGCCTGGAGGAATGAAAACCAGAATATCCCAGTCCTCTAGAGCAGTGCTCTTCAATCGTTGGTCCATGTACTGGTGTCGGGCCGCAAAACAATTCCTGCCGGTCCGTGAAGAATTTGTGTCCCCTACAAGCGGTCTCTTCCAATCAGTTAACTTGACCGTTGGACACTGTCTTGCAGAGTGGTGAAGATGCAGGGGGATTGCGAAGAGCTGCAATGTGACATAATCAGGCTCGAGGAATGGGCATCGACATGGCAGATGAGGTTCAACGTGGATACTTGTAAAGTGATGCATGTCAATAACAAAAATCTCATGCACGAATACAGGATGACCAGGGTGGTACTTGGAGAGACCTCCCAGGAAAGGAACTTGGGAGTTCTGATCGACAAGTCGATTAAGCCGTCCACCCAATGTGCGGTGGTGGCAAAAAAGGGCAAACGGAATGCTAGGAATGATAAAGAAGGGAATCATGAACAGATCGGAGGTTATCATGCCGCTGTACAGGGCCATGGTACGCCCTCACCTGGAGTACTGCGCACAGCACTGGTCGCCGTACTCCCCCTTAAAAGGGGAGGGGCCAATGGCAATCAGCCGTTCGGCTCTGTAAGCGGCTCTAAGAGGAGGAAAGGAGAGTAGCAGGAAAGGAGCAGAGGGGGACAGCAGAAGCTCGGAGGAAGGGAAAGCAGGAGGCAGGAGAAGGGGCAGCAGCAATAGTTAGCTCCGCCCACCCCCAACGTCATCCATCGGAGCTCCCCTAACCCTTAGCGAGAGCACCTTTGCGAAGGGCCTTGAGAAGGGACGAGCCACCACTAAAGGAGAGCAGGAGACCATAGCAGACACAAAGGATATTCAACCAAACAGACAGCAGGTAAAGAGGACACGCAACCAGGCAGACACAGCAGGTACAGAGGACACACAACCAGGCAGGTGCAGAGGGCACAACAGGCGCTGAGGACACAAAAACAACCAGGCAGACACAGAGGACACTCAACAGGCGCAGAGGACACCCACAGCAGGCACAGAGGACACAACAAGCAGAGGATACCCACAGCAGACACAGTAGGCGCTGAGGACACACAGCCAGGCAGACACAGAGGACACAACCAGGCGAGCACAGAGGACACAACAGGCACAGAAGACACACAACCAGGCAGACACAGAGGGCACAGGACAGTCACAGCAGACATAGAAGACATCCACAGCAGACCGGTAAGCGGGCAGCAATGAAAGCAGCAGACAGAAGTAGGATGTTGAGCTACCCAGTTTTCTGCACCGTCTGCCATATGTATGACTATCTCCCCTCTGGGAGGCGGTTTTACATATGCACTCGATCCGGAGAACCGGAGAGCCTGAAGAAGCAAGTCCAACTCCTGGAGGGCAGCATACTGGAACTAGAGGCACTTCGAGCAGTGGAGGAAGACAAAGATGCAGAGAACATCAAGACAGAGGACACCATCGAGGAAGAAGTCCGGAAGCTGGAGAACTTCAAAGAAGAGGCATACAGGGAGAGCATAAGAACATAAGAAAAGCCCTCACTGGATCAGACCGAGGTCCATCCAGTCCGGTGATCCGAACACACGGCGGCCCATTTAGGTACTCCTGATTGGAGACCCGTAGCCCTCAATATGATTTGCAAGAAGGTGTGCATCCAACTTGCGCTTGAATCCCAGAACAGTAATCTCTGTCACAACATCCTCTGGGAGAGCATTCCAAATTCCCAGCACTCGCTGTGTGAAAAAGAACTTCCTGACATTCGTCCTGAACCTGCTGCCACTCAGTTTCAGTCTGTGACCTCTTGTCCGTGTCACATCCGAAAAAGTTAGTAATGCTTCTTCTTGGTCTATTTTATCAAATCCCTTTATTAATTTAAAAGTCTCTATTAAATCCCCTCAGTTTTCTCTGCTCGAGGGTAAACAGTCCCAATTTCCTAAGGCGCTCTTTGTAGCTCAAATTCTCCAATCCCTTGACAAGTTTTGTGGCTCTCCTCTGTACCCTCTCCAGAAGAGTTATGTCTTTCTTGAGGTATGGAGACCAGTGTTGTACACAGTATTCCAATTGCGGTCTGACCATTGCTCTATAAAGTGGCATTATTACGTCTTCCGATCTACTCGTGATCCCCTTCTTAATCATGCCCAACATCCAGTTTGCTTTCTTCGTCGCTGCCGCACATTGTGCCGAAGGCTTTAGGGTTCTGTCAATCAGTACCCCAAATCTCTTTCTTGTTCGCATTTTGCTAATGTCGCCCCCAGCATCTTATATTCGTGCTCTTTGGTTTTTTTTCCTAGATGCATCACCTTGCATTTGTTTATGTTAAAATTCATCTGCCACTTTGTTGCACATGTTTCCAGCTTGTTCAGATCCTTCTGGAGTTCCTCGCAGTCCCTTTGAGAGTCAACCACCCGACATAGTTTTGTATCGTCTGCAAACTTTATTATATTGCAAGTTGTTTCCTCTTCCAGATCGTTTATAAAAATATTGAACAAGATGGGCCCAAGAACCGAGCCCTGGGGCATGCCGCTAGTCACTCTCTCCCAGTCCGAGAATTTCCCATTTATGGTAACCCTCTGCATTCTGTTCTCTAACCACTTGCCGATCCATCTGTGCACTTCTCCTCCTACTCCATGGCTTAGTAGTTTCTTCATAAGCCTTGCATGTGGAACCTTGTCAAACGCTTTCTGGAAGTCCAAGTAGACTATGTCCACTGAATCCCCACTATCCACTTGTTTGTTCACTTTCTCAAAGAATTGTAGTAAATTAGTCAAACATGATTTCCCTTTCCTGAATCCGTGTTGACTAGCCCTTATTAGGTTGTGATCCTCCAAATGTTGTACAATGTTGTCTTTAATCAGTGTTTCAATTATCTTCCCAGGAACCGAAGTGAGACTCACAGGTCGATAGTTTCCTGGATCACCTCTTGATCCTTTTTTGAAAATTGGGATAACATTTGCTATCCTCCAGTCTTCTGGTATTTGCCCGGTTCTAATTGACATATTAGTCACAGTTTGTAGGAATTCACCAATTTCGACCTTAAGTTCCTTTAAAACTCTCGGGTGAATTCCATCCGGTCCAGGGGATTTGTCGCTTTTCAGTTTGTCAATCTGAAAGTATATCATGTCCAACGTCACATTTACTGTTGTGAGGCTTTCTTCTATGCCTCCGGTGAATATTTTTCCTGTGTTTGGCACTGTTGAAATGTCCTCATTTGTGAAGACAGAGGCAAAGAATGAATTTAACCTATCGGCAACCTGTTTATCCTCTTTAATTGATCCTTTCTTTCCTTGGTCGTCGAGAGGGCCCACTGTCTCTCTTGCTGGTTTCTTACCTTTTATATATCTAAAAAAGAGCTTGAAATTTTTGGTTTCCTGAGCTATCTTTTCTTCATAGACTTTTTTGGCGTCTCTTACCACTTTATGACACTTTTTCTGGTCAATTTTGTGACAGTTCCAGGCCTTTAATGTTTTTTCTCGTTTCCATTTTTTGAACGAATTCCTCTTCTCCCTCACTGCATCTTTCACCTCTTTTGATAACCACGCTGGTTCTCCTTTGTTCTTCTTCCGCCTTCCTTTAGATATCTTCGGTATGTGAAGATTCTGTGCTTCTGTGATGGTGTTTTTCAGCAGAAACCATGCTTGATCAACTGTTTGGTTTTCTGCTTTGTGCTTCTTGAGCCGTTTTCTAACCATGGTTCTCATGCTGTCGTAATTCCCTTTTTTGAAGTTAAAGGTCGTGGTTGTATTCTTGATTGGTTTCCCCTTTCCGATGCTAATGGTAAAAAAGATCATATTGTGATCACTTGTCCCTAGCAGGGCCTTAACTTTTACATCTGTTGCTCTTCCCGAAATGCCATTTATGACCAAATCCAGGACTGCGTGGCCCTGGCCGTGGAAAAACACCAGTAACAGTGGAACTGCCGGGATACACCTACAGAGTATGGACCACCAGATGGTCAGCCACCAGGAGGAAATGGGTGACACAGCAGCAAGATCTGGAAACAGCGGAGGGAACCCACAAGAAGACGAATGCCAGGATAAGAAGAAATGGATGGGAACGAAAGGCACGGACCTATGGCTGGAGAGACAGACATACACCAGAGACACGGACCTGCGGCTGGAGAATCAAGAGAAGATGGAGAGGACAGCAATCATCGTGGAGGACTCCATCATCAGACAAGTCGACAGCCACATAGCCGGAGGAAGACTGGATCGGCTGGTGACCTGCCTACCGGGAGCCAAAGTAGAAGACATAGTGAGCCATATGGCAGTAGTGATCCATATGAGGACAAACAATGTGGGCAACAGAAACTACAACAGAGAAGGACCAGTTCCGGAGCTGGATCGAGGACATATGCTAGATGTAATTTACTTGGATTTCAGCAAAGCCTTTGATACAGTTCCTCATAGGAGGCTGTTGAACAAACTTGAAGGGCTGAAGTTAGGACCCAAAGTGATGAACTGGGTCAGAAACTGGCTGTCGGACAGACGCCAGAGGGTGGTGGTTAATGGAAGTCGCTCGAAGGAAGGAAAGGTGACTAGTGGAGTCCCTCAGGGTTCGGTGCTGGGGCCAATCCTGTTCACTATGTATGTAAGTGACATTGCTGAAGGGTTAGAAGGAAAAGTGTGCCTTTTTGCAGATGATACCAAGATTTGTAACAGAGTAGACACCGAAGAGGGAGTGGAAAATATGAAAAAGGATCTGCAAAAGTTAGAGGAATGGTCTAATGCCTGGCAACTAAAATTCAATGCAAAGAAATGCAGAGTAATGCATTTGGGGATTAATAATAGGAAAGAACCGTATATGCTGGGAGGAGAGAAGCTGATATGCACGGACGGGGAGAGGGACCTTGGGGTGATAGTGTCCGAAGATCTAAAGGCGAAAAAACAGTGTGACAAGGCAGTGGCTGCTGCCAGAAGGATTCTGGGCTGTATAAAGAGAGGCGTAGTCAGTAGAAGGAAGAAGGTGTTGATGCCCCTGTACAGGTCATTGGTGAGGCCCCACTTGGAGTATTGTGTTCAGTGTTGGAGACCGTATCTGGCGAAAGACGTAAGAAGACTTGAGGCGGTCCAGAGGAGGGCGACGAAAATGATAGGAGGCTTGCGCCAGAAGACGTATGAGGAGAGACTGGAAGCCCTGAATATGTATACCCTAGAGGAAAGGAGAGACAGGGGAGATATGATTCAGACGTTCAAATACTTAAAGGGTATTAACGTAGAACAAAATCTTTTCCAGAGAAAGGAAAATGGTAAAACCAGAGGACATAATTTGAGGTTGAGGGGTGGTAGATTCAGGGGCAATGTTAGGAAATTCTACTTTACGGAGAGGGTGGTGGATGCCTGGAATGCGCTCCCGAGAGAGGTGGTGGAGAGTAAAACTGTGACTGAGTTCAAAGAAGCGTGGGATGAACACAGAAGATTTAGAATCAGAAAATAATATTAAAGATTGAACTAGGCCAGTTACTGGGCAGACTTGTACGTCTGTGTCTGTGCATGGCCGTTTGGAGGAGGATGGGCAGGGGAGGGCTTCAATGGCTGGGAGGGTGTAGATGGGCTGGAGTAAGTCTTAACAGAGATTTCGGCAGTTGGAACCCAAGCACAGTACCGGGTAAAGCTTTGGATTCTCGCCCAGAAATAGCTAAGAAGAAAAAAAAAAAAAAAATTTTAATTGAATCAGGTTGGGCAGACTGGATGGACTATTCGGGTCTTTATCTGCCGTCATCTACTATGTTACTATGTAATGATAAAGAAGGGGATCACAAACAGATCAAAGGTTATCATGCCGCTGTACCGGGCCATGGTGCGCCCTCACCATGAGTACTGCGTCCAGCACTGGTCGCCGTACATGAAGAAGGACACGGTACTACTCCAAAGAGTCCAGAGAAGAGCGACTAAGATGGTTAAGGGGCTGGAGTAGATGCCATACAGCGAAAGATTAGAGAAACTGGGCCTCTTCTCCCTCGAGCAGAGATTGAGAGGGGACATGATCGAAACATTCAAGGTAATGAATGGAATAGACTTAGTAGATAAGGACAGGTTGTTCACCCTCTCCAAGGTAGGGAGAACGAGAGGGCACTCTCTAAAATTGAAAGGGGATAGATTCCGTACAAACATAAGGAAGTTCTTCTTCACCCAGAGAGTGGTAGAAAACTGGAACGCTTTTCTGGAGTCTGTCATAGGGGAAAACACCCTCCAGGGATTCAAGACAAAGTTAGACAAGTTCCTGTTGAACAAGAACTTGCGCTGTTAGGGCTGGTCTCAGTTAGGGCACTGGTCTTTGACCAGAGGGCCGCCACGTGAGCAGACTGCTGGGCACGATGGACCACTGGTCTGACCCAGCAGCGGCATTTCTTATGTTCTGGCTTGGCTGCTCCTTATTTTCAGCACTAGCTGCACTTGTTTGCTGGCATAGTGCACAGTGGGTTTTGCACGCTGCACGTAGCTGACCCTGTACACGAGATGGAAACAGGACAGAGTTCATGGGGACAGGACAGGGACCGAGTTGATGGGATGGGGCAGAGATAGGGTTTTTAAATTTCAGTCTTAGTAGTTTGCCAGTCCACAAAGTAATTCATTTATTTCCACCAGTCCATAGGTGTAAAAAGATTGAAAAACACTGCCCTAGAGGATCGAGGCCTGCTGCCAGGCAAGGACTTTGGTTTATGGTCGTTCACACTCGCCATAAGATCATCATAAAAGAGCACTCCACTGACGAGGGCTGGCTAGCCTCCAATTTCAATTCCTGAAGGGAATCTGAAATAATCCCCACCAAAGTGGATGGTTTAAACAGACCTGCCCACCAGGGAATGCAATATCCTCTTGCACCGAGGATGTCTCTCCAGGGACTTCTACTCAGGAAGGAAGGTTTAGGACAGCTGTTGTAGTTGGTGATTCAATCATTAGGCATGCAGATAGCTGGGTGGCTTGTGGTAGTGAGGATCGCCTGGTCACTTGCCTGCCTGGTGCAAAGGTGGCGGACCTCACATGTCACTTAGATAAGATTTTAAATAGTGCTGGAAGGAGCTGGCTGTCTTGGTACATGTAGGTACCAATGACATAGGAAAATGTGGGAGTGAATTTCCAGAAGCCAAATTTAGGCTGTTAAGTAGAAAGCTGAAATCTAGATCCTCCAGGGTGGCATTTTCAGAAATGCTCCCAGTTCCATGCGTAGAACCCAAGAGGCATATATATAATAGGCATCTCAGAGACCTCAGTGCTTGGAACCGTGCTCTTCAACATCTTTATAAACGATCTGGACATTAGTACAAGTGAGGTGATTAAATTTGCGGATGATATGAAGTTAATCAGAGTAGGGAAGACACAGGGGGATTGCGAAGACTTGCAACATGACATAATCAGGCTCGAGGAATGGGCATCAACATGGCAGATGAGGTTCAACATGGATAAGTGTAAAGTGATGCATTTAGGTAACAAAAATCTCATGCACGAATACAGGATGTCTGGGGCAGTACTTGGAGAGACCTCCTAGGAAAGAGACTTGGGAGTTATGATCGACAAGTCGATGAAGCCGTTGGCGCAATGTGCGGTGGCGGTGAAAAGGGTGAACAGAATGCTAGGAATGATAAAGAAGAAGATCACAAACAGATCGGAGAAGGTTATCATGCCGCTGTACCGGGCCATGGTGCGCCCTCACCTGGAGTACCGCGTCCAGCATTAGTCGCCGTACATGAAGGACACAGTACTACTCAAAAGGGTCCAGAGAAGAGCGACTAAGATGGTTAAAGGGCTGGAGGAGTTGCCGTACAGCGAAAGATTAGAGAAACTGAGCCTCTTCTCCTTTGAACAGAGGAGATTGAGAGGGGACATGATCGAAACATTCAAGGTACTGAAGGGAATAGACTCAGCTGACAAGGACAGGTTGTTCACCCTCTCCAAGGTAGGGAGAACGAGAGGGCACTCTCTAAAATTAAAAGGGGATAAATTTCGTACGAACATAAGGAAGTTCTTCTTCACCCAGAGAGTGGTAGAGAACTGGAACGCTCTTCTGGAGTCTGTCATAGGGGAAATCACCCTCCAGGGATTCAAGACAAAGTTAGACAAGTTCCTGCTGAACCGGAATGTACTTAGGTAGGGCTAGTCTCAGTTAAGGTGCTGGTCTTTGACCAGAGGGCTGCCGCGTGGACAATGGACCACTGGTCTGACCCAGCAGCGGCAATTCAATGTCAAATTCTGAACAGTCTCAAGAATGACAGTTCTATTATTGTGCAGAAAGCGGACAAAGGTGGTGGTATTATGGTACAAGATTACTATAATTATAGAACTGAAGCTTTACGTCAATTAGATGACGAAACGTTTTACAGGAAAGTATGCACAGATCCCACACTTAATTTAACAACTGAGATTCAAGATATTTTATCGGAAGCCAAATACGATGGCATCATTACACAGAAGGAGTTTAAATTCCTGGGGCAAATTAAACCCCCGATTCCTCAGATTTATTTTTTTACCTAAAATACACAAGTCTACAGTAGATCCACCTGGCTGTCCCATTGTTTCTGGTATAAAGTTTATTTTAGAACCTTTGTCCCAATATACAGACTTTTATTTGAAACCGTTTGTATCTTTGGCTGAATCTTATGTTAAGGACTCCACACATTTTTTGAATTTGTTCAAAGAACTCGAGGGTATGGATTTGGATGACTGTTTTCTAATCACTGCTGATGTCACCTCTTTATAAACCAACATTCCACAAGATGCTGCTATTGATCTTGTACGTGACATTCTTCGTCTAACAAATCTTTCTGATAAGAAACAAAATCTTTTGACTAAATTTAGTGAGCTGGTGATTCAGTCTAATTATTTTAAATTTGAAGAACAATTCTATTATCAGACTAAAGGGGTGGCCATGGGAGCCACTGTATCATCCTCCATTGCATGTCTTTTTATGTCTAGGTTCGAAGAAACTTTTGGCTATCAGTCCCAATGTATTAACAGAATACTGTCATGGAAAAGATTCACTGATGATGTCTTTTTTTATTTGGAATGGATCTGAAGGAGAATTAATGGGTTTTCTAGACGATCTTAACCAATTTGATACTAACATCAGATTCACCTTCAATATACAGAGAGAGATCTCTTTTTTGGATATCTTGAATTTTAAACAACAGAACAAGTTATATACTACTCTGTACAACACCCTATTCGAATATAGCAGTCATCATCCTAAGAAATTAAAAGAAGGCATTCCAATGGGACAGTTTCTTAGAATCAGACGTTTATGCTCTGATGATCAGGACTTTTATATCCAGGCCAACATCTTATTTGAAAAATTTAGGGAAAGGGGTTATCCCTTAAAAATTTTGAAAAAAGCCTGGAAGAGAGCGTATTTTTGCCACCGTGATTGGTTATTACGATCGGCACAAAAAGACCACATTAAACCTTTGTTCTGTGTTCTCCCATATCCTCCCCGATGTCATCAAATTTGTCAGATCATATGTAAACACTGGGCGATCCTAAAAGTACACCACCCTTTACAACAGTTTCCAAAATTTGCCTTCAGAAGGGGTAAGAATATAGGTGAAATAATTAAACATAATAATGACCCCATAGTATTTAATTGTCATCAAAATTCTCCCCATAAGCCTTGTGAGCATTGTGTGTACTGTCAATTTATTTGGCAGGACGACTCTGTTGTGATCCCCCGGACTAGGAAAAGGTATTTTTTTAAGTCCAATACTACCTGTGATTCGGCAGGAGTGATATACTGCATTGTTTGTCCCTGCAGTAAACTTTACATAGGTCATACTAAACGGAAAGTTAAAATACACATTGGGGAACATCTTTCCAACATTAAGAGAAAACAGTTGCAAGCTCTATTAGTAGCCCATTGGGTGGAATGTAATCATGCACTTGCTGACTTTCGATATACTGTTTTGAAACAGGTATATCTCCCCAGAGGCGGTGATATTTCTCACAGGCTGCTTTTGGACGAATTGAGATTTATTTTTGATTGGCAAACTTTGAGTCCGGGAGGTCTTAATGAAGACATTGAATGGTTCAAACTGTGATTGGTCAGTTTGTCCGGTATGGGTGGGTTTGGGATCAGCCGGTGTTTCCATTGGTCTGACTCACTACATACATCATTGTGACGTTTTGGTACCAGCTCCTTTAAACTAGTCTAGTTATTGATAGCGTTCTCTCCTTTCCACTGTTCCTCTTCGAGTTTCAGTGAACTCCTTGGCCATATTAGTAAGTGGTTGTAATATATTCTTTATTATAGGTTTAAGTTGTTTATTTGTTTAAGCTTATATTTAGATTTGATTTTTTCAATCAGACTAGTGTGCTTTGTGAGTATGTATTTTTGTCACACTGCTGTTTTTTGTTTGTTTTATTTTTAGTGCCCCCTTCCTGATGACGCTTCGAGCGAAACTCGAGTCGAAGGGAGGCCAACTAGTTTATTGAACACAAATTTTTAAAGGTTCCACAGCATGTGAAATGGGTTTGAGTGATGACTAGTTCAATGTATTGCCAAGCGTCTACCCCCACAAGTGACTCCATTTGAAACAGATAAGTAATTTTTTGAATTACAAATAGAAGAAGCAGTTTCATTTATATATTTGTTGTATGGAGGGCAGTGAGAGGGACCCTCGTAGTGCTATGATGATCCCTGGTTGGTGACTGAGAAATTTATAATTTGAATACATTAGTAGAGTGTTTTGCGTATATTCCATATCATGAACAAATAGACTTGTGGTAGCATTTGTTGCACTGATTTTTTAACACAAGCAATTTATTTTTTGAGCTCCTATTTTTGTTTTAGTACCTTTATTTTAGCCAGCTCCTCAAAAACACAACCCTCTGAAAATCGATCAGGGTCTATTACTCCTCCATCCCTATTCACGTTTGTCTTCTGCGGTCCCGCTTCCAGCACTTCAGCTGTGAACACAGACAGAAATATCTGTTAACCATATCTGTTGGTGGTTCATCTACCAATGCAGCTGTAGGTCCCAAAGGTTAAGTGAATGAAGACCGAACATCTATTCTAGAACCTCTGAAGCTAACAGATAGGTTGAGGAAGAGGCAGAGAAAAATCTAGTATGCTCGTCAGAGGCAAATGAAAAAGGATTAAACAGATGAGGAGGAGCTATTATGTGAATTTTCTGAGGCTACTGCTAGATTTTCTGGTTTGCAGCAAGAGCCCAGTCTTGCCTGTGACTCAAATAGAAAGGAAACTGTTATTCAAGTATTCCAACTCCTTCTATGTAGATGAACGAAGGTGTTGATGCCGCTGTGCAGGTCGTTGGTGAGGCCCCACTTGGAGTATTATGCTCAGTTTTGGAGACCGTATCTGGCGAAGGATACAAAAAGGCTTGAAGAGGTCCAAAGGAAGTCAACAAAAATGATAGGAGGTTTGCGACAAACGACGTATGAGAAGAGATTGGGAGCCCTGAATATATATACCTTAGAGGAAAGGAGGGACAAAATACTTGAAAGGTATTAAAGTAGAACAAAATCTTTTCCAGAGAAAGGAAAATGGTAAAATCAGAGGACATAATTTGTGATTGATGGATGGGAGACTCGAGAGCAATGTAAGGAAATTCTTCTTTACAGAGAGGGTGGTGGTTGCCTGGAATATGCTCCCGAGAGAGGTGATGGAGAGAAAAACGGTGATGGAGTTCAAAAAAGTGTGGGATGAACACAGAGGATCTAGAATCAGAAAATAATAGTAAATATTGAAGAACTAAGGCAAGTACTGGGCAGACTTGCATGGTCTGTGTCTGTATATGGCTGTTTGGTGGAAAATGGGCTGGGGAGAGCTTCAATGGCTGGGGAGAGCTTCAATGGCTGGGAGGTTGTAGATGGATTGGAGTGAGCTTTGACAGACACTTCAGTAGTTGGAACCTAAGAACAATACCAAGCAGAGCTCTGGATTCTTGTACAGAAATAGCTAAGAAGAGGGGAAAAAAAACCCCAACAAATTTTTAGATTGTATCAGGTTGGGCAGACTATGTAACGCAGCCACCTTGAGAGAGAGACCCCCAGCAACTTGATATTTCAGAGCTCACAACATAGCAAATGATATAGATAAGCAGCAGAGGTTGGCCTTAATATGCAAATTCCATTCTATGAATTTGATACTATAGAAAGTTGCTCCGGAGAAAAATACTGGTTAAAGACAGATTATTTCCTTATGAGTTATTCCAAACATGTAGGAACTCAGCAAGTGAGTCAGTAAGAGCTTTAAACTTAAAGCAGAACTGCGCTGAGCTCATCATATATCCAGGAAAGAAAAGATCTACTGAAGATCTGGTCCTGAGAAGTAATTTCTTGTAAAAATAGTTCTAAAGCAGGGGTAAACAATTCCAGTCCTCAAGAACCGGAGCCAGGTCAGGTTTTCAGGATATCCACAATAAATATGCATGAGATAGATGTGCATCTCAAGGAGGCAGTGAATGCAAATCCATCTCATACATATTCATTCTGGATATCCTGAAAACCCGACCTCGCGGACGGCTCTCAAGGAACGGAATTGCCTACCCCTGTTCTAAAGGAATGCTGGAAGAGTCAGTCATAGGTAATAATAATAATAATTTTATTCTTATATACCGCTATACCGAAAAAGTTTTAGGCGGTTCATAACAAGGTGAGCTAATACATGGGATACAGATAAAATAAAGTTTCAATATGCCAAAGCAAATCCTGAATGAAAGTTAAAAAGTCCAGTCTTTAGAAACATAGAAATAGATGGCAGATAAGGGCCACGGCCCATCTAGTCTTCCCAACCTAATGTCCCTCCCCTACCTTTGCCCTGTGAATAGATCCCATGTGCCGATCCCATTTGGCCTTAAAATCAAGCACGCTGCTGGCCTCAATCACCTGCAGTGGACGACTATTCCAGCGATCAACCACTCTTTCAGGGAAAAAGAATTTCCGGGTGTCACCTTGTAGTTTCCCGTCCCTGATTTTCCACGGATGCCCTCTTGTTGTCGTGGGACCCTTGAAAAAGAAGATATCTTCCTCCGCCTCGATGTGGCCCGTAAGATACTTGAACGTCTCGATCATGTCCCCCCTCTCTCTGCGCTCCTCGAGCGAGTATAGCTGTAATTTGTCAAGCCGTTCATCGTATGGGAGATCCTTGAGTCCCGAAACCATCCGGGTGGCCATTCTCTGCACCGACTCCAGTCTCAGCACATCCTTGCGATAATGTGGCCTCCAGAATTGCACACAGTATTCCAGGTGGGACCTCACCATGGATCTATACAATGGCATAATGACTTCCGCCTTACGGCTGACGAAACCCCTTCGTATGCAACCCATGATTTGTCTTGCCTTGGATGAAGCTTGCTCCACTTGATTGGCAGTCTTCATGTCCTCACTGACAATTACCCACAAGTCTCGTTCTGCTACCGTTTTTGCTAGGATCTCGCCATTAAGGGTTTAAGACTTGCATGGATTTTGGCTGCCCAGGTGCACAACTTTGCATTTTTTGGCACTGAAGATGAGTTGCCAGATCCTAGATCAGCACTCCAGTAGGAGTAGGTCGTGCATCATGTTGTCGGGCATTGAATCTTCGTCCGTTGTGCATTTGCCCACTACATTACTTAGTTTGGCGTCATCGGCGAATAATGTTATTTTACCTCGAAGCCCTTCTGCCAAGTCCCTTATAAAGATGTTGAATAGGATTGGGCCCAAGACTGAGCCCTGTGACACTCCACTGATCACCTCTGTCATTTCAGAAGGGGTGCCGTTCACCACTACCCTTTGAAGCCTACCTCCAAGCCAGTTCCCAACCCATTTCGTCAATGTGTCACCTAATCCTATAGAACTCATCTTGCTCAGCAACCTGCGGTGTGGTACGCTATCGAATGCTTTGCTAAAGTCCAGATACATGATGTCCAGGGACTCCCCAATATCCAGCTTCCCCGCACCCAGTCAAAGAAGCTGATCAGGTTGGATTGGCATGATCTCCCCTTAGTAAATCCATGTTGTCGGGGATCCCATAGATTCTCCTCATCCAGGATCTTATCCAATTGGTGTTTGATTAGAGTTTCCATTAGTTTGCTCACTATCGATGTTAGACTCACTGGTCTGTAGTTTGCTGTCTCCATCTTTGAGCCTTTCTTGTGGAGTGGAATGACGTTAACCGTCCTCCAGTCCAACGGGACACTGCCTGTATTAAGGGAGAGGATGATCTCGATATCGATCCGATGAAGACCAATGAGGATCGATGAGTATCTCTTATTCACTTAAACACAGTTGTTAAGAAGAACCAGAAGGTCGATGGGAAGTGCTCAGAAGAACCAAGAGTAGTAAGAAGCTCTGATGGATAGCTAACCCCAGTACTAAGACGCCTTGTAGTGAAAATCACAGTGGGCCGATACCAAGGGAACTTATGCTAGCCTCAGCATGGTGTACCAAACTTCCTTCTGTAGGACTCATGTAGGCTTGTCCTGAAACATGCACTGGTATCAGTTAACGAATATTTGGTACCATCGGTGCAAAAGGTTGTCTCGATACACATAGAAAACTGAGGATATAGTGGTGTCACAGAGTGGTCTGCATCAAACAGCTACACCAAACAGCTACGAAAAGATTAAGGGATACTACCTAAATACCCGCTCCGTGAGAAACAAAGCACACATAATAAATGACTGGATACTACAAACTAAACCTGATCTCCTGTTTCTGACAGAAACATGGATGATCTCTGACACAAACACTATCATGAAAGAGATCCTACCTCAGATACAAAATTATCCCACTATCAAGAAGCTGGAAAAAAGGAGGAGGCCTAGCGATTATCCTAAAAGAACACTTTGACTACATCAAGACTGACTCCAAAACTTCAGAAAACCTTGAAATACTAACTTGCAAAATCACTAACGCACAGTTAGAAGAATCACTAATTACAACTCTATTCTATATCCCACCCAAAAAATGGTCAAACGCAAAAGAAGAATTATTCAAATTCCTTACCGTAGCTACCCTAAAAGGACCATACAACCTACTTCTGGGAGACATAAACACTCACCTAGAACAAAAGACAAAACCAGAAGTAACTGAAATCGCCAACTTCCTAATGTCACTAGACTTTCCAAATCCAGACGCAGAAATAACCCATGAAAAAGGACACAAACTAGACATAATCACCTTCTCCCACAAAGAAACAATAGACCCCAAAATACAATATTATCCAGGGTCCTGGGATAAATGCATCTGGTCAGATCACTACATTGGCAAGTTCAACCTACACTGGCTAAAACAGAATACACAACAAAAACACAAAAGCAACAACACGAAAACAATAACCAGCCGTGGCATTATAAACCCAACCGAATTCTGGGCTCACTAAGAGTTACGTCCCATAACCAAAGAAATTCAGGACTTCCCTACAAGATGGGAAAATTACAGCAAAGAACTTCTAGACCAAATAGCCCCATATCAAACATACAAAAAGAAAAATAGACCACCAAATGAATGGTTTGATTGTGAACTACTAACTACCAAACAGGAACTAAGAAAATTGGAGAGAATCTGGCAAAAAACAAACAATGAGTTAGTCAAGACAAGCTGGAAACAAAAAATGAAAATATACAAAAATCTGATCAAAGAAAAACGCACTAAGCACTATGCAAAAAAAATTGGTACTTCAAAAATAAACAGTAAAGAATTGTTCAAACTGGTAAAAACACTAACCGATACACCACAAATCCTGAAAAAGGATAATGAGCGCACTCCATCGGCACAAACCCTAGCCAACTTTTTTAAAAATAAAATCGCTGATCTAAGAGCAACTCTACCCACAACCACAACAAATGCACTTCACTACCTCGAACCCCATGACCAAGACTCCAGAGTAGACATGATGTGGGACCACTTCGAATACCCAAACTGGCATCAGTTCCTAAATTTATTCAACAATTACACCAAATCTAACTGTCTACTTGACGCATGTCCCCCCAAAATCATGACAGTTGCCCCACCAGAATTCAAAAAGGAACTATTCGCATGGCTAACAACTGCCCTTACAAGCGGAACACTAAACAAAAAAATGGGACACATACTAATCACTCCCATCCCCAAAGATCAGAAAACCTCTACAGCACTGACATCCAATTTCAGACCCATAGCAAGCATTCCCCTTTTCACAAAGATACAGGAAGGATTGGTCAATCTTCAACTAGTAAACTACCTAGACAAATTTAACATCCTTAGTGAACACCAATCAGGATTCAGGAAAGGATACAACACAGAAACTGTCTTAGCCTCCTTACTGAACCACCTTTATGATCTCTTCAGCAAAGGCAAAAGCGCGCTGATCCTACAACTAGACCTCAGCAGCGGGTTCAACCTGGTAGACTATGAAATCATGCTACTGTGCCTTGATGTAATGGGAATCTCTGGAAAGGTAAAGAAATGGTTCCAAGAATTCCTAACAAACAGATCCTACCGAGTAATCAGCATTGAAAATTACTCCAACCCATGGAAAAACCCGTCAGGCGTGCCTCAAGGCTCCCCCCTATCGCCCACCCTTTTCAATATCTATATCGCCTCCTTAGGTCACCTCCTACAAAAACTAAACTTAAAGCACTACATATACGCAGACGACATATCCATTCTAATCCCCTTAAACGACATCACAAATGAAATTGTAGACAACCTCTCAAACATAATGACAGAAATCAAAAAATGTACCACCAATTTCAAACTGAAACTAAACGCAGAGAAAACAAAAGTCTTTCTGGCAAGCCCTAATGACAAAATTACGAGAACATCGATAAAAATAAACAATCATGAATACCCAATATCCAAAACCATAAAAATACTCGGTATCACTCTAGATACACACCTAACCATGACTGACCACACAAACTCACTAGTGAAAAAATGTTTCTTCATGCTATGGAAACTAAGGACCATTAAAAAATACTTCGACCCAACATCCTTCAGGTTGCTGGTGCAGGTGCTGATCCTATCCATTCTTGACTACTGCAACATCATCTACCTGGGTATCCCACAAAAAAACAGTAAAAAAAACTGAGATTAGTACAAAACACCACCGTTCGCCTAATCTTTGGACTAAGAAAAAATGACCACATTAGCCCTACTATAAAAAACTGCACTGGCTACCAATAGAAGCGTGAATATTATTCAAATTTGCTTGCACCTGTTTCAAACAAGTCTGGGGACTAGCACCTTCATACCTGCAAACTCACTTCATCCTACACAACCCCACACGAACAACCAGAAACAAAAACATCTTTGCATACCCAAAGATCACAGGCTGTAGATACAAATCATTCCTGGATAGAACCTTTAAGTTCCAAGTGAATAGACAGCAAGTCTGGCCGAGAAACTACATAAATGAACCCAATCTGACTTACAGTGAATTCCGAAAATCAATTAAAACCGCCCTATTCGCCAAATTCATTGACTAAAACTGTCCTCTCCCTCACTAGGATTTCCCCCTCTGTAAACGCCTTTTCTTTCTCTCAAGAAGCTCCTTTCATGTACTCATGTATTCTTTACCCATAGAACTCCAATTAGTATGTAAGCTTTTTATTTAGACTTATTGTATTGTATTTAGACTTATTGTATTGTATTAAGACTTATTGTTATTCGCTGAATGTCCAGCCTTCTTTCAATGTGAACCGCATAGAAGTCGCCTGACTATGGCGGTATAGAAAAATAAAGTTATTATTATTATTAAATAACTGGATACTGTTAAGACCTACAGCACCTTGAAGTATGTACTAGTACTAATTGCTGAACAGGCGGTACTCTTGGTGCAGCAGGTTAAATCAGAGTGGATAATTGTCAATAAGGATATATACCGAAGAGAAAAGTCAACCTGTGAAGCTGGAGCGCAATGGCATCAATATATGGTCTGCATGAAGATGCTGGTAAGACCTTCGACACCTTGAAGTATGCACCAGTCCTAAAGGCTCTACAGCCGGTACCATCAGTGCATCGATGCATACCATGAAGGAAAGACAACCTGTGAAGCATCATCAATAAGCAGTCTGCATCGACTGACTTGATGCTGTAGAGCTTGTGACGCTTACTAAAAAGATGAAGTATGCACCAGTACTACAGGCTCGACAGCCGGTACCATTGGTGCAGAAGGTTGTCTCTGAATGGTCGACCTTGATGCACACCATGAAGGAGAGACAACCTGCAAAGCTGGGGAGCAACAGCATCAATGTGTGTTCTGCATCGACTGACTCGATGCTGTACAGACCTGAAGTATGCACCAGTATTATAGGCTCAACAACCGGTACCATCAGTGCATCAGGTTGTCTCGGAATGGTCGACCTCGATGTATACCATGAAGGAGAGACAACCTGTGAAGCTGGGAAGCATCATCGATAAGCGGTCTGCATCAACTGGCTTGATGCTGTAGAGACCTGTGACGTTTACTAAAAAGATGAAGTATGCACCAGTACTACAGGCTTGACAGCCGGAACCATCGGTGCAGAAGACTGTCTCAGAATGGTCGATCTTGATGTATACCATGAAGGAGAGACAACTTGCGAAGCCGGGGAGCAACAGCATCGATGTGTGGTCTGCATCAACGTGTGGTCTGCATCGACTGACTCGATGCTGTAGAGACCTGAACTATGCACCAGTATTATAGTCTAAACAACCGGTACCATTGTCTCAGAATGGTCGACCTCGATGCATACCATGAAGGAGAGACAACCTGCAAAGCTGCATTTATGTGTGGTCTGCATCGACTGACTCGTTGCTGTAGAGACCTGAAGTATGCACCAATACTATAAGCTCAACAGCCAGTACCATTGGCTAGGCTGATTTTCAGCAAGGGTAAATTTGAACATGTATCTCCACTACTGGCCAAACTTATTGGCTTCCAATATTTTCAAGGATATTTTTCAATGTTCCTGTTTAACTTTCAAGATTCTATTTTGTATATATTCTTCACACTTTCCTGGAACTTTCAAAGATTGGGTCTTGTTAGGACCATGCAAAAAACTCAAACTTTCTTTTCCTTCTATTAAGAACATAAGAACATAAGCAGTGCCTCCGCCGGGTCAGACCATAGGTCCATCCTGCCCGGCAGTCCGCTCCCGCGGCGGCCCAAACAGGTCACGACCTGTCTGAATCACCAGAAGGGGCTCCCTTGCCACCTTGGTTTCTCATTGAAGTCCTATCTTCCCATTGTAGTCCTAACCCTCCGGTCTTGCACATGCACGACCTGTTGGGTTTCTATACTTATTACCTGGTTAGCTTTCTATACTTGTGTTACATCCCAGCTCCTCCCTCAGTATCCCATGATCCCTTTATCCCTCAGGAATCCGTCCAATCCCTGTTTGAATCCCTGTACCGTACTCTGCCTGATCACTTCCTCCGGTAGCGCATTCCAAGTGTCCACGACCCTTTGGGTGAAAAAAAACTTCCTTGCATTTGTTTTGAACCTATCTCCCTTCAGTTTCTCCGAATGCCCCCTCGTACTTGTTGTCCCCTTCAGTCTGAAGAATCTGTCCCTATCCACCCTCTCTATGTCCCTCATGATCTTGAAGGTCTCTATCATATCTCCCCTGAGCCTCCTTTTTTCCAGAGAGAAGAGCCCCAGCCTATCCAACCTCTCAGCGTATGGGCAGTGTTCCAGCCCTTTTACCAGTTTCGTTGCTCTCCTTTGGACTCTCTCAAGAATTGTTTTTACTGTTAAATTAGGGAAATTCTATTCTTTCAAACTTAACAAAAATATGGAATGATATTGCTCCCCTAATCCCACTATCCTGGAATTCTTCGAAACCTAACACTACCAGATCCGCCCACATACTCAAACTATCTTTCCCCTCATTAAAAGGCATCATTTATGCAGGTAAATTAGGAAAATCCCTTTTCTTCAAATTCACTGAGCTTTGGAATAACCTCCCTGCCCCGCTGCAGAACCTAGGCTCATTCCAATTATTCCAAAAGCATCTGAAAACCTGGCTTTTCTCCAAAACGTAACGCTATCTATTTAAAATGTAAAACTAGCTATCCTCTTCATAACCTCTAATTTCTTATTATGGCCTTCCCTAATTTATTGAATTACCTGTAAACCGTGCCAAGCTCTATCTTTATGGAGATGATGCGGTATACAAACTAACAGTTTAGTTTAGTTTAAGGTTAAGACAATTAGGTTCATTTTAACTTTTTCATAAAATTTTAAAACATGGGTATTCTCTAAATTGTACATAAGAACATAAGAATTGCCACTGTTGGGTTCATCGTGCCCAGCAATCCACTCACGCGGTGGCCCTTGGTCAAAGACCAGCGCCCTAAATGAGAACAGCCCTACCTGCGTACGTTCTGGTTCAGAAGAAACTTGTCTAACTTTGTCTTGAATCCCTGGAGGGTGTTTTCCCCTACGACAGACTCCGGAAGAGCGTTCCAGTTTTCCACCACCCTCTGGGTGAAGAAGAACTTCCTTATGTTCGTACGGAATCTATCCCCTTTCAATTTTAGAGCGTGCCCTCTCATTCTCTCTACCTTGGAGAGGGTGAACAACCTGTCCTTATCTACTAAGTCTATTCCCTTCAGTACCTTGAATGTTTCGATCATGTCCCCTCTCAATCTCCTCTGTTCGAGGGAGAAAAGGCCCAGTTTCTCTAATCTTTCACTATACGGCAACTCCTCCAGCCCCTTAACCATCTTAGTCGCCTTTCTCTGGACCCTTTCAAGTAGCATCATGTCCTTCTTCATGTACGGCGACCAGTGCTGGACGCAGTATTCCAGGTGAGGGCGCATCATGGCCCGGTACAGCAGGATGATAACCTTCTCCGATCTGTTTGTGATCCCCTTCTTTATCATTCCTAGCATTCTGTTCGCCCTTTTTGCCACCGCCGCACATTGCATGGACGGCTTCATCGACTTGTCGATCATAACTCCCAAGTCTCTTTCCTGGAAAGTCTCTCCAAGTACTGCCCCAGACATTCTGTATTCGTGCATGAGATTTTTGTTACCTACATAGAAACATAGAGTATGACGGCAGAAAAGGGCCATCGGCCCAATAAGTCTGCCCACTCAAAGAACGCTCCCCCTAAGCACTTCCTCGAAGTGAACCCACATGTTTATCCCATTTTTTCTTAAAATCGAGCACACTGATGGCCTCAACTACCTGAAGTGGAAGATCATTCCAACGATCAACCACCCTTTTGGTGAAGAAATACTTCCTAATGTCACCATGAAATCTCCCACCCTTGATTTTTAATGAATGCCCTCTTGTCGCTGTAGGTCCTGTAAGGAAAAAGATGTCTTCTTCCATCTCAATACGACCAGTAACATATCTGAACGTCTCTATCATGTCTCCCCTCTCTCTGCATTCCTCGAGAGAGTATAGCTGCAACTTACCTAGACATTCTTCATATGAGAGATCCTTGAGTCCTGAGACCATCCTAGTGGCCATTCGCTGAACCGACTCTATTCTCAGCACATCCTTTTGATAATGTGGCCTCCAAAACTGAACACAATACTCCAGATGAGGTCTCACCATGGACTTGTACAGCGGTATTACCACTTCAGGCTTTCGGCTGACAAAACTTCTTCGGATACAACCCAGCAATTCTCTAGCCTTGGATGAAGCTTTAACTTGATTGGTAGTCTTCATATCTTCACTAATGATTACTCCCAGGTCCCGTTCTGCAACAGTTCTTGTTAAGGTCTCGCCATTCAGAGTGTAAGTTCTGCATGTGTTTCCGCTACCAAGGTACTTCCGCAACCTTATACTTTTTGACATTAAAACTCAGTTGCCAAATAGTAGACCATTGCTCCAGTAAAAGTAGGTCCTGCGTCATAGTGTCAGGCTCGGTAACTCCGCCCACTACGTTGCATAGTTTAGCATCATCAGCAAATAATGTAATTTTACCTCGAAGTCCTTGAGGCAAGTCCCGTATGAAGATATTAAATAGGATTGGACCCAAGACCGAGCCCTGCGGCACTCCACTGATCACTTCCAACGTTTTGGAGGGAGTACCATTTACCACCACCCTTTGAAATCTACCACTGAGCCAGTCTTTAACCTATGCAGTCAATGTTTCTCCTAGTCCCAACGAACTCATCTTGTTCAATAATCTACGGTGTGGGACACTATCAAAAGCCTTACTGAAGTCCAAAATCATGACATCCAGGGACTCTCCCTTATCTAGCTTTTTCGTTACCCAGTCAAAGAAGCTGATTAGATTGGATTGGCAGGACCTACATGCATCACTTTACACTTATCCACGTTAAACCTCATCTGCCATGTTGATGCCCATTCCTCAAGCCTGATTATGTCACATTGCAGATCTTCGCAATCCTCCTGTGTCTTCACTACTCTGAATAACTTTGTCCGCAAATTTAATCATCTCACTCGTCGTACCAATGTCTAGATCATTTCTAAAGATGTTGAAGAGCACGGGTCCAAGCACCCAGCCCTGCGGCACCCCACTGGTGACGCTCTTCCAGTCCGAGTATTGTCCATTTACCCCACTCTCTGTTTCCTATGACCCAGCCAGTTTTTAATCCACCCTCGATTCCATGGCTCGCAATTTTCCGAAGTAAACTCATGTTCTTTTCTATATTTTTTTAATTGATGTAAATCGAGTCAAGCTTTATTATATGAAGATGACCCGGTTAATAAATCTAATTTTTAGTTTAGTTTAGTTAGTTGTTTCAGAATGCTCGACCTCAATGCATACCATGAAGGATAGACAACCTGCAAAGCTGGTGAGTGACAGCATTGATGAGTGGTCTGCATCGACTGACTCGATGCTGTAGAGACCTGAAGTATGCACCAATACTATAAGCTCAACAGCTGGTACCATTGGCTAGGCTGATTTTCAGCAAGGGTAAATTTGAACATGTATCTCCACTACTGGCCAAACTTATTGGCTTCCGATATTTTCCAGGATATTCTTCAAATGTTCCTGTTTAACTTTCAAGATTCTATTTCGCATACGTTCTTCACGTTTTCCTGGAACTTTCAAAGATTGGGTCATGTTAGGACCACGCAAAAAACTCAAACTGTCTTTTCCTTCTCTTAAAATAATTGTTTTTACTGGTAAATTAGGGAAATCCTATCCTTTCAAACTAACATAAATATGGAATGATATTCCTCTACAGTTAAGAGAATTAGGTTCATTTTTACAGTTAAGAGAATTAGATTCATTTTAACTTTTTCATAAAAATTTTAAAACATGTTATTCTCTAAATTGTAAACTCATGTTCTTTTCTATATTTTTTTAATTGATGTAAACCAAGTCGAGCTTTATTTTATGAAGATGACCCGGTCTATAAATCTAAGTTTTAGTTTAGTTTAGTTAGTTGTCTTGGAATGCTCGACCTCGATGCATACCATGAAGGAGAGACAACCTACGAAGCTGGTGAGCGATGGCATCGATGTGTGGTCTGCATCGACTGACTCGATGCTGTAGAGACCTGAAGTATGCACAGGTACTATAGGCTCAACAGCTGGTACCATCGGTGCAGTAGGTTGTTTCAGAATGGATGACCTCAATGAGGATGCACACCGTAAAAGAGAGACAACCTGCAAAGCTAGGGAACAGTGGCATCGTTGTTTGGTCTGCATCGAGTGACTTGATGCTGTAGAGACCTGTGACACTTGTTGGGAAGCAAATGGCCTCTTAACTAGCTTCCCCAATGCCAGAATGTTTTGCAATGTCGATGCTTTCGATGTTAAAGGCTGCAAAAACCTGGCACCGTCCATGCTCACGCCAAAGAACTGTTCTCGACAGAAAAAAGGGTTCGGAAAAAATAAATTATTTTAAAGTAAATTAATGCTGTTACAGAAGAAAGCCGCCACAACAAAAACCAACAAGTTCAGCAACAAAAAAACATAACTACCACTGCACAAGCCGTCACCAAGGACGGAAGAGATATTTGATGGAAAAATTCTCTTACTTTTTTGTTTTGTTTTAACCTGTCATAAATAAAACTGAATTACTAAACTCGAAAGAAAAAACATTGAATAGAAATAAAAGACGCAAAGCGGGAAGGCAACAAAAAAAATGAATGGTGTTCAGTGAAAACAAACTTCTTCACTATGTGGAAAACGAAGAACTGAGGGGCTCGTGCTGGTGTTGGGCGGGTGGGCCGTGGCTGAGTTTTTCCAACTTGAACTGACAGTTCACTTGTCAAATTGTCCATGCCAGGCTCCCTGGATGACGTCAACCATATGTGACAATATGCTGCTTACTTGTCCTAGGATAAACAGCAAATTCAGATACCCCACCCCCCTCCCTCCCCAAACTGCCCTGTAGGTTGTGACAGCCCTACCCACAGACCAGACGCTGGGAAGATGTGCTGCAGCCTGTCACAGCTTCTCTCAGGGTAGCTGGAATTAGGAGATGACTTCTGCTACCAGGAAAGCTGCCTCTTCTGACTCTTCAGCTGCAAGTCGGGCCACAGTCAGACTGAGCTTCAACCCACTGGACTAGAATCCAAATGCCGTGAAGAGGAGGTAGGAAAGTGCAGCTGACACCGTGTGCGCTCCGAAGAAACACAATTGGTGCCTATACAGCCTGGACTAGCACTTCTGATCAAGTCAAGGAGTGAGCACACAGAAGGAGAAACCCCTGAGCTTCACAGTTTAAGCAGGCTTGTCCCTGCAGAATCCACCTGTCAACAGTAGACTGAAGTCTGCACATCTCATATAGGATAGGTAGCCACTGGAGCTGAACAAAATCCCATGAAAATCACAAAAACTACTTGAAAAACAAAAAAGAAGACCGAGCAGATAAAGTTAGTCTTGCAGGCTCGCTTGCAAAAAAAAAATATAACTGACTGAAGGCAGCAGGGAGAAGTGCTGAAAACAGAAATCAGTATTTCCTGCAACAGACTCAAGGGAGAAAGACCCTATTGCACTGGAATCTTGGCTATTACCCTACTTCCCCCCCCCTCCCAAGTTCACAGACTCCTGTGCCATAAACCCACTCCCCCACACACACACACAGTTACCAAAACCCTGTCCATCACCCCCACTCCTTTTCCCACTATTCCCAGAATTTTGTACTATGACTGCACTTCCCCTCTCCAATGTTCTCAGAATCCTGTTCATCACCATTCCCCCTCCCACTGTACTCAGAATCCTATACCACAACCCCCACTCCAGCCCAATGTTGTGAAAATCCTATTCTATGAACCCACTCCTCCACCCCATTCACACAATCCTGTCCATCACCTCTACCCCACCTCTCACTATTCTAATTCTGTCCCACAATGCTCCCTCCCTCCAGTACCCAGAATCTTTTTCCATGACCCCATTCCCCCTTCAACTGTTCCCAAAATCTTGTGTCATGACCCCACTGTTCCCAGAATCCTGTCCATCACCCCCACTCCACCTCTCACTCTTCTCCCAATTCTTTTGACCTGGAAACGGGGATGAAATGTGAAGTTATAAAATTTGCGGATGACACTAAACTCTGTAGAAGGGTTAGAACTACGGAAGAGTGTGAGGACCTACAAAGGGACCTAAACAAACTGGAGGAGTGGGCGAATAAATGGCAGATGAACTTCAATGTAGGGAAATGTAAGGTCATGCATATAGGGAGAAAGAACCCGATGTTCAGCTACCAAATGGGGGGATTAGTATTAGAGAGAAGTAACCTTGAAAGAGATTTGGGTGTACTGGTGGATACAACAATGAAGTCAACGGCACAATGTGCAGCAGCCGCGAAGAAGGCAAACAGAATGTTGGGTATTATTAAGAAGGGTATTACGACCAGAACAAAAGAAGTCAACCTGCCGTTATATCGGGCAATGGTGCGCCCGCACCTGGAGTACTGTGTTCAGTATTGGTCACCGTATTTTAAGAAGGATATGGCAACACTTGAGATGGTCCAGAGGAGAGCGACACGAATGATTAAGGGCATGGAAAACCTCTCATACACTGAAAGATTGGAGAGACTGGGGCTCTTCTCCCTGGAAAAGCGGAGACTCAGAGGAGATATGATAGAGACCTACAAGATCATGAAGGGCATAGAGAAAGTAGAGAGGGACAGATTCTTCAAACTTTCAAAACATATAAGAACAAGAGGGCATTCGGAAAAATTGGAAGGGGACAGATTCAAAACAAATGCTAGGAAGTTTTTCTTTACCCAGCGTGTGGTGGACACCTGGAATGCACTTCCAGAGGACGTAATAGGACAGAGTACGGTACTGGATTTCAAGAAAGGATTGGACGATTTCCTGCTGGAAAAAGGGATAGAGGGGTATAGATAGGGAGCTACTGCGCAGGTCCTGGACCTGTTGGGCCGCCGCGTGGGGGACTGCTGGGCACGATGGACCTCGGGTCTGACCCAGTGGAGGCATTGCTTATGTTCTTATGTTTTCCATGATACTATTTCCAGAATCCTATGCCATGACTCCACTCACTCCCAGTTCCCAGAATCATATAATATGACCCCGCTCTCCACAATGTTCTTAGAATCCAGTTAATGACCCCAACTCCTCCTCCAATGATTCTCCAAATCCTGTGCTTTGACTCCACTCCCTTGCGTTCCCAGAATCCTTTACCATGACCCTATTCTCCTTTCCACTGTTCCCAGAATCTTGTGCATTGACCCCACTCCCTCCCCAGTTACCAGAATCCTTTTCCATGACCCCATTCTCTCTTCAACTCTTCCAAGAATCTTGTGCCATGACCCCACTCCCCCCACTGTTCCCACAATCCTTTTTCATGACCCCATTCCCCCTTCCACTGTTCCCAGAATCTTGTGCCATGACCCCACTCCCCCCACTGTTCCCAGAATCCTTTCCCATAACCCCCTTCCACTGTTCCCAGAATCTTGTGCCATGACCCCACTCCCTCCCGTTACAAGAATCCTTTCCCATAATCCCATTCTCCATTAAACTGTTCCCAGAATCTTGTGCCATGACCCCACTCCCTCCCCAGTTACCAGAATCCTTTTCCATGACCCCATTCTCTCTTCAACTGTTCCCAGAATCTTGTGCCATGACCCCACTCCCCCCACTGTTCCCAGAATCCTTTTTCATGACCCCATTCCCCCTTCCACTGTTCCCAGAATCTTGTGCCATGACGCCACTCTCTCCCCTGTTACCAGAATCCTTTCCCATAACCCCATTTTCCCTTCCACTTTTCCCAGAATCTTGTGCCATGACCCCAGTCCCTCCCCTATTTCCAGAATCCTTTTCCATGACCCCATTCTCCCTTCAATTGATCACAGAATCTTGTGCTATGACCCCACTCCCTCCCCTGTTACCAGAATCCTTTTCCATGACCCCATTCAACTGATCCAAGAATCTTGTGCCATGACCCCACTCCCTCCCCTATTCCCAGAATCCTTTTCCATGACCCCATTCTCCCTTCAATTGATCACAGAATCTTGTGCCATGACCCCACTCCCTTCCCTGTTACCAGAATCCTTTTCCATGACCCCATTCTCGCTTCAACTGATCCCAGAATCTTGTGCCATGACCCCACTCCCTCCCCTGTTCCCAGAATCCTTTTCCATAACCCCATTCTCCCTTCAACTGATCCCAGAATCTTGTGCCATGACCCCACTCCCTCCTGTTATCAGAATCCTTTTCCATGACCCAATTCTCCCTTCAACTAATCCCAGAATCTTGTGCCATGACCCCAGTCCCTCCCCTATTCCCAGAATCCTTTTCCATGACCCCATTCTCCCTTCAATTGATCACAGAATCTTGTGCTATGACCCCACTCCCTCCCCTGTTACCAGAATCCTTTTCCATGACCCCATTTTCCCTTCAATTGATCCCAGAATCTTGTGCCATGACCCCACTCCCTCCCGTTATCAGAATCCTTTTCCATGACCCCATTCAACTGATCCAAGAATCTTGTGCCATGACCCCACTCCTTCCCCTTTTACCAGAATCCTTTTCCATGACCCCATTCTCACTTCAACTGATCCCAGAATCTTGTGCCATGACCCCAGTCCCTCCCCTATTCCCAGAATCCTTTTCCATGACCCCATTCTCCCTTCAATTGATCACAGAATCTTGTGCCATGACCCCACTCCCCCCAGTTCCCAGAATCCTTTTTCATGACCCCATTCCCCCTTCCACTGTTCCCAGAATCTTGTGCCATGACCCCACTACCTCACCTGTTACCAGAATCCTTTCCCATAACCCCCTTCTTCCACTGTTCCCAGAATCTTGTGCCATGACGCCACTCTCTCCCTTGTTACCAGAATCCTTTCCCATAACCACATTTTCCCTTCCACTTTTCCCAGAATCTTGTGCCATGACCCTAGTCCCTCCCCTATTCCCAGAATCCTTTTCCATGACCCCATTCTCCCTTCAATTGATCACAGAATCTTGTGCTATGACCCCACTCCCTCCTCAATTACCAGAATCCTTTTCCATGACCCCATTCTCCCTTCAATTGATCCCAGAATCTTGTGCCATGAACCCACTCCCTCCCGTTATCAGAATCCTTTTCCATGACCCCATTCAACTGATCCCAGAATCTTGTGGCATGACCCCACTCCCTCCCCTGTTCCCAGAATCCTTTTCCATAACCCCATTCTCCCTTCAACTGATCCCAGAATCTTGTGCCATGACCCCAGTCCCTCCCCTATTCCCAGAATCCTTTTTCATGACCCCATTCCCCCTTCCACTGTTCCCAGAATCTTGTGCCATGACACCACTCTCTCCCCTGTTACCAGAATCCTTTCCCATAACCCCATTCCCCCTTCCACTGTTCCCAGAATCTTGTGCCATGACGCCACTCTCTCCCCTGTTACCAGAATCCTTTCCCATAACCCCATTTTCCCTTCCACTTTTCCCAGAATCTTGTGCCATGACCCCAGTCCCTCCCCTGTTACCAGAATCCTTTTCCATGACCCCATTCAACTGATCCAAGAATCTTGTGCCATGACCCCAGTCCCTCCCCTATTCCCAGAATCCTTTTCCATGACCCCATTCTCCCTTCAATTGATCACAGAATCTTGTGCAATGACCCCACTCCCTTCCCTGTTACCAGAATCCTTTTCCATGACCCCATTCTCCCTTCAACTGATCCCAGAATCTTGTGCCATGACCCCACTCCCTCCCCTGTTCCCAGAATCCTTTTCCATGACCCCATTCAACTGATCCCAGAATCTTGTGCCATGACCCCAGTCCCTCCCCTATTCCCAGAATCCTTTTCCATGACCCCATTCTCCCTTCAACTGATCCCAGAATCTTGTGCCATGACTCACAGCACAAGATTCTGGGATCAATTGAAGGGAGAATGGGGTCATGGAAAAGGATTCTGGGAACAGGGGAGGGAGTGGGGTCATGGACCATGACTCCACTTCCCCAACTGTTCCCAGAATCCTTTTCCATGACCCCATCATCCCCACACTCTCTCCCAGTCCATGCCCTCCTCTCTCTCATCTCTTGGCAGTACCCAGCCCTGACCCCTAGCGGTAACCTCTTTCTACCCACTGCTGCCTGTACTTCTCCCCTCCCCCAGCTGATGACGTTACTAGCCTGGAGCGTGCATCAATCGTCCGCGCGAGCCTTCGCACCCTCTAGCAGAACGCACCCCTCCCACAACCGCACACACCTGCCCGGGTTAGAGGTCAGCGCTGATAGGCGGCACGTGCCGACACCCGAAGGGTTAACGCAACAGCACAGCTCGCTCCTGAGGCCGGCTCGCGGGCAGCCGGTGGCGCTCGCTCGCACGCGCTACAACTGACTGGCTTAGACACTGTTGCTAAGACGACAGGGTACAATGTGATTGGCTGCAACAACAGCCGAGCGCTTCACAGTCCGCGGCAGCATCTTTACCTGCGCAGCAGCTCCCCAGCCCCTCCCCCCACAGACACAGGCAGTGCATGCTGGGATAGCATGGAAGGGGCCAGTCACTGCATGTTAGGATATAATTAGGGGGTGGGGAGTGGGCTTAGCGTGAGCTAGATGATAATGAGAATCAGACAGTGCATGCACAGATCGAATATCAAAGGATGAAGACACTATCATAGGATGTGAGAGGATGAGATGCAGATAGTGCATGCTCAGAACAAGGGAGATGCAAGAGGATGAGAGGCAGACAGTGCATGCTCTGATAGAACAAGGGAGGATGCAGGAGGATGAGAGGCAGTGCATGCTCAAATAGAACAAGGGAGGATGAGAGGCAGACAGTTCATGCTCAGATAGAACAAGGGAGGATGTAGGAGGATGAAATGCAGATAGTGCATGCTCAGATAGAACAAGGAAGGATGTGAGGCAGACAGTTCATGCTCAGATAGAACAAGGGAGGATGAGAGGCAGACAGTGCATGCTCAGATAGAACAAGGGAGGATGAGAGGCAGACAGTGCATGCTCTGATAGAACAAGGGAGGATGCAGGAGGATGAGAGGCAGACAGTTCATGCTCAGATAGAACAAGGGAGGATGCAGGAGGATAAGAGGCAGTCAGTGCATGCTCAGAACAAGGGAGGATGTAGTAGGATGATAGGCAGACAGTGCATGCTCAGATAGAACAAGGGAGGATGTGAGGCAGACAGTGCATACTCAGAACAAGGGAGGATGCAAGAGGATGAGAGGCAGACAGTGCATGCTCTGATAGAACAAGGGAGGATGTAGTAGGATGATAGGCAGACAGTGCATGCTCAGATAGAACAAGGGAGGATGTGAGGCAGACAGTGCATACTCAGAACAAGGGAGGATGCAAGAGGATGAGAGGCAGACAGTGCATGCTCTGATAGAACAAGGGAAGATTCAGGTGGATGAGAGGCAGACAGTGCATGTTCAGACAGAACAAGGGAGGATGAGAGGCAGACAGTGCATGCTCAGATAGAACAAGGGAGGATGTAGGAGGATGAGAGGCAGACAGTGCATGCTCAAATAGAACAAGGGAGGATGCAGGAGGATGAGAGGCAGACAGTGCATGCTCAGATAGAACAAGGGAGGATGTAGGAGGATGAGAGGCAGACAGTGCATGCTCAAATAGAACAAGGGAGGATGCAGGAGGATGAGAGGCAGACAGTGCATGCTCAGATAGAATATGGAAGGATGCGTGAGGATGAGAGGCAGACAGTTCATGCTCAGATAGAACAAGGGAGGATGTAGGAGGATGAGAGGCAGACAGTGCATGCTCAGATAGAACAAGGGAGGATGTAGTAGGATGAAAGGCAGACAGTGCATGCTCAGATAGAACAAGGGAGGATGCAGGAGGATGAGAGGCAGACAGTGCATGTTCAGACAGAACAAGGGAGGATGAGAGGCAGACAGTGCATGCTCTGATAGAACAAGGGAAGATTCAGGTGGATGAGAGGCAGACAGTGCATGTTCAGACAGAACAAGGGAGGATGAGAGGCAGACAGTGCATGCTCTGATAGAACAAGGGAGGATGAGAGGCAGACAGTGTATACTCAGATAGAATATGGAAGGATGCGTGAGAATGAGAGGCAGACAGTTCATGCTCAGATAGAACAAGGGAGGATGCAAGAGGATGAGAGGCAGACAGTTCATGTTCAGATAGAACAAGGGAGGATGAGAGGCAGACAGTGCATGCTCAGATAGAACATGGGAGGATGAGAGGCACACAGTGCATGCTCAGAACAAGGGAGGATGTAGTAGAATGAAAGGCAGACAGTGCATGCTCAGATAGAATATGGAAGGATGCGTGAGGATGAGAGGCAGACAGTTCATGCTCAGATAGAACAAGGGAGGATGTAGGAGGATGAGAGGCAGACAATGCATGCTCAGATAGAACATGGGAGGATGCAGGAGGATGAGAGGCAGACAGTGCATGCTCAGAACAAGGGAGGATGTAGTAGGATGATAGGCAGACAGTGCATGCTCAGATAGAACATGGGAGGATGCAGGAGGATGAGAGGCAGACAGTTCATGCTCAGATAGAACAAGGGAGGATGTAGGAGGATGAGAGGGAGACAGTGCATGCTCAGATAGAACAAGGGAGGATGCAGGAGGATGAAAGACAGACAGTGCATGCTCAGAACAAGGGAGGATGTAGTAGGATGAAAGGCAGACAGTGCATGCTCAGATAGAACAAGGGAGGATGCAGGAGGATGAGAGGCAGACAATTCATGCTCAGATAGAACAAGGGAGGATGAGAGGCAGACAGTGCATGCTCAGATAGAACAAGGGAGCATGCAGGAGGTTGAAAGGCAGACAGTGCATGTTCAGATAGAACAAGGGAGGATGCAGGAGGATGAAAGGCAGATAGTGCATGCTCAGAACAAGGGAAGATGCAGGATAAGGGTCAGTGCATGCTCAGATAGAACAAGGGAGGATGCAGGAGGATGAGAGGCAGACAGTGCATGCTCAGATAGAACAAGGGAAGATTGCAGGATGAGAGTCAAACAGTGCATGCTCAGATAGAATAAAGGGATGAGAGGCAGACAGTGCATGCTCAGATAGAACAAGGGAGGATGCAGGAGGATGAGAGGCAGACAGTTCATGTTCAGATAGAATAAGGGGGAATGAGAGGTAGACAGTGCATGCTCAGATACAACAAGGGAGGATGAGAGGCAGACAGGGCATGCTCAGATAGAACAAGGGAGGCTGAAGGAGGATGAAAGGCAATGCATGCTGAAAAGCCGACTATTACGGCCTCTACTGATAGACCATTCAACTCTCTTTATGCTGGTTCAAATAACATCAATTTAATAATCAAACAGCAATAGTTTACAGGAATAAATCACACAGCATACAGAGTGATAGAGCATACACCAGGCTGGCCAGACTGATGGAGAACCTCCGAAGAGTTCTGAAACTACGGTCTAGGGAGCTTTCATTTATATGATTCTGACAGCTCTGGCCCGCCCTGGTGCAAGTTGCATGTCATATTTTCATTGGTTAAACATATTTATTATCTCATTTATTAATCTATTGATTGGTTAGCATAATGAGTGATACTGTGTGTGTCACGCCCTTCCTTATCTAATTCTGTCCTATTTCCCAGTAAATGTCCTGTTAATATACCAAGATCCTCTTTCAAGTACCTGGACCTAATGGCTTTTCAGCCCTGTGGTTAGCTCTCTTGCATTCTCACATCTCTTCTTGCGCAGCATCCGTCAGTGTCTTGGTGAGTTTATCACATCAGCATCCCTTTCCTTATGAAACTTCTATCGTGAGTTTCTCACATCAGCATCCCTTTTCTTGTAAAACTTCTATCAGTTGGACCTGCTAATATAGGGCCGATCCCTTTTTCACTGGAATTGTTTTTCTCTCCAGCTGTGCCTTCTGTTTGACCTTACTCTCAAGAAAGCAGAAATGTCTTTCAGAGCTGACAATTTTTTAGTCAGAGTGTCCATTTTGCTCTTTCGGCAACCATTTTAGGGTTTAGCTGTAATGGCCTATTTCTGCTTTATTGGGGCAGGGGTCTTCTCTACCTTTCCTCAATGCTCAGATAGAACAAGAGAGGATGCAGGAGGATGAAGCAGACAGTGCATGCTCAGTTAGAACAAGGGAGGATGCAGGAGGATGAGAGGCAGGCAGTGCATGCTCAGATAGAACAAGGGAGGATGAGAGGCAGACAGCGCATGCTCAGATAGAACAAGGGGTATGCTATGCAGGAGGATTAGAGGCAGACAGTAGTATCTCTTTCCCTCCCTCCCTTCCCACACCACCCCAGCCTATGCAGCATCTTTCTAGACCTTACAGACCTTTCTCTTGAGGCCACCAGTAGCGTTCTATTCTAAATTCTGCTGGCAACTGACTCAGAAGCCTTCCCTCCTTAGCAAAAAGCATCAGAGGAAAGGTTTCTGGGTCAGCTGCTGGCAGCATGCAGAAAGGAATGCTGCTAGCAGCCTGAAGAAAACAAGTGTGGCGACCTGGACTCTCTAGGGGGAATCGGGAGAGCTGGTTAAACCCGGACAGACTCCACCATTTAAAAACGACTATCTGGACACCTGGACCATCCTAAAAAAAGAGGACATGTTTGGGTTTTCCCAGATAGTTGGTAACCCTGCTCCTCCCAAATCTGTTCTTTTGTAGACTGTTTGGACATGGACATGTTTGCTTTATGCCTTTATATGTCTCCACACTGAGCCTATTGAGCAGGTTTTACCCCATTTAGTACATGCCCCAAATGTAACTTTAAACATGCAACATTAGGATATATGACATAACATAACATAACACTGTGCTTGTTGACCGCGTAACCATTAGTTGAACGCGGTTTACAAAAGGTTACTAATGAAAATCATAATAAATGGATTAATAAGTTAGTTGATCAAATATTTAGCAAATAGATAAGTTTTCAGTTGAGATCTAAAGTCTTTATAAGAGTAAGCTGCAAGCAGCAAAGCTCGAAGCTCCTTATCATGAAGGGCTGCCTGGGATGCCAAATAATAATAATAATAATAACAGTTTATATACCGCAGGACCGTGAAGTTCTATGCGGTTTACAAAGATTAAAAGATGGTACAAATTGATTGAATTTAACAGAGGTGAAAGATAGTGATTAACAGCTCAAGGGGTCAGATATTGAGGAGAAAGAGTTGTACGGGTCAGCTGCCTAGATATTTCAGGAACAGATATGTTTTTAGGCGTTTCCTGAATTCCCCATAAGTAGTAGGCGTAAGCAATTGTTCTAGATCTTTACCCCAATAATGCTGCCTGATGTGAGAAAAGGTGTTGATGGTGTCTTTTGAGTTTACATCCTCTAACTGGAGGGGAAACAAAGTTCAAATGTGAGCTTCTCTTATGTCTGTTGGCTGAGAAGGAGAAAAGGTCAGTTATGTATTTAGGGGCTAGACCATATAGTACTTTAAAGCAGAAACAGGCGAACTTAAACTTTACGTGTGCCTCCATCAGTAGCCAATGCAGCTGTCGGTAGTAAGGTGTCACGTGATCAAACTTCTTCAGCCCGAAAATCAGTTTGACCGCTGCATTTTGCATTAATTGTAATAGTCGCATATTCTTTTGGGAAATTGCTAAATAGGCAATGTTACAGTAATCAAGTTGACTCAGTATGAGGGATTGTACCAGAATTCTAAATGCTGACATATCAAAATATGCTCTAATGGATCGAAGTTTCCAGAGAGTGAAAAAACCCTTTCTGATTAAGGAGTCTACTTGGTCTTTCATGGTTAGGCACTGATCTAGTGTTACATCCAATACCTTCATAGTAGTCTGAATCGGATAACTAAGTTATTGATGCATAGTGGTGTTTTGGTGTCAAGCGGATGTGGCGAAGCTACAAAAAATTTTGTTTTTTCTGAATTAAGTTTCAGTTTGAATTCAGTCATCCATTGCTCCATCAAATTTAGTGCTTCTGATGCCTTGGGAGTAACTTCTAAGAGAGAGTTAGCAAATGGGATGATGATCGTAAAGTCATCTGTGTAACTGAATAATTTTACCCCCAGCTGGGTCTATTGCGCACCTAGTGAGGACATGTAGACATTGAAAAGCAATGGGAATAGTGGTGACCCTTGCGGTATGCCAGATGGATTGCTCCAGGTATCGGAGAGATCATAATTGAAACGTACTTGATAGGTACAGGACATAAGGAAGCCTCGAAACCAGTCCAATACCTCTTCCCTAATACCAATAGCATCTAGGCATTGTAGCATTTTCTCATGGTCCACTAGGTCAAAGGCAGAGCTCATATCAAATTGCATGATCAGGGTATTAAGGCCCTTGCTGAACAAGAAACGCAGATTATCTAAGATAGCCGCAATTACTGTCTCAGTACTGAACAAAGGTATAAAACCGGATTGAGTTTCATGTAAGAGAGAGAACTGATCAAGATATTCCATCAATTGGGTATGTACTAATCCTTCCATGATTTTTACAATAAATGGAATGGATGCTACTGGTCTATAGTTGGTTACCAGTGCTGATGATTTTTTACTATTTTTTGGAATTGGGGTTATTATTATGTGACCGTTATTAGTGAGAAACTTTCCATTTTTTGGTTATGGGCTAAGTAATGCAGTAAAGATAGTTTAAATTCTAATGGAGCCGCTTTCATAATTTCCGGGGGACATGAGTCCAGAACGCAGTATGATTTAGAGTATTTGTTATATAGTTTGATATAATTATTCCATTCTAAATCTTGAAAGGAACTCCAGATCATGTCTGCTGGTATTTCATTTCCTTGTATGTTAGCTATTTGATGACCATTAGTGTCATTTGTCGAACAGTTGTTTCTTAGGTTTTTAATTTTTGAAATGAAATGCTGTGTTAAATCATTTGCTGAAGGTAGTTTAATATTGTGCACGAGTTGAGTGTAGCGTGTGGTGTCAAATAAATTTGTAACCAAGTTGAACAGCTCTTTTGCATTGATTCCTTTTGAACTAGTGCTAAATAAGTTGATTGTAGAAGAGTAGAATGCTTTACGTTTGTCTTTTATCAGTTGTTTGTAGATTTTTATGTTAGATCTCCAGTTGTTACGGTCTGACAATTCTCCTGTTTTTTTTCCAAATTCTTTCCAGTCGTCTTACTAGTTGTTTCATTTTTAGAAGTTCGGTGTCAAACCATTTGTTATATTTATTGGCGCAGCTTTTGCTATTTCGTTTAGGGGCAATTTTATCTAAAATGGATGTGCTAGTTTTCATCCAGTGATCCCAAAAATCGACTCCACCTATCTCCGCTTGTAGTTCATATTGTGACCAATATTCTTCTGAATTAATATAACCTCTTGTGTGATGTTCTCTTGTGTTTTAGATTTTAAATGAGTCCAGCTTAACTTGAAATAATAAGTAAAATGGTCAGACCAGATATCGTGACACCAGGTGACATCAGGTAGAGAGATGGCAGGGTCTAAAATTTCCTTTGTTGACATAGCTACCACATCTAAGTGATGACCTTTTTCATGTGTTTGTGTGGGTAAAGGGAGATTGTAATTGAGTAGGGATAGAAAGTTTTTTTTAAAATCTGAATTGTCCTCTTCATCTAGGTGTATGTTTATGTCACCTGTGATGATATTGTAGGAAGGAATAACTGAATTATGGAGAACAAATTCACAAAAATCCTCTTTGGCTTTTGGCCAGCTTTTCGGTGGGACATAGAATAATAGTGTGATTGAGAAATTTTATGCTTTTACAACCCTGGATTGAAGGAGAATTAAATAAGGAATGGGTTCTTCTACTGTGTGTAAGAAGCCAAAGAAAATCTGTTAACCAAGTAATGAGGGGCTGTGGCGTAAAGAACCTTGTAACAAAAGCAGCCCAACTTGAACAACACACGAGCCTCCACAGGCAGCCAGGGCAACTCACAGTAAAAAAGCATGACATGATCATACTTCTTTAAACCATAAATCATTCTGACCGCTGTGTTCTGGACACATCAAAATTTGACAATATTGGACTTCTTTCTGCTATTTTCCAATTCTGGTGGAAGTAACTGCTTGACCTGGATCGGTAGCATGAAATATTGCTACTCCTTGGGTTTTGGCCAGGTACTAGTGACCTGGATTGGCCATGAGAATGGGCTTCTGGGCTTGATGGACCATTGGTCTGACCCAGTAAAGCTATTCTTATGACCCAAAGTTGCTGTTTGGAGTATATTCCATGAGCTTACCACTACCTAGAGCAGTGTTTTTCAACTCGATCCTGGACTACTCCCTTACCAGTAAGATTTTCATGATATCCACAATGAATATACATAAACTGGATTTGCATACACTGCCTCCATTATATGCAAATTTATTTCATGCATATTCATTATAGATATCCTGGAAATCTGAGTGGAAAAGGGATACTCCTGGACCAAGTTGAGAAACAGGACCTAGAAGACTCGCTCATTTTCTGCATGTGGTCATACTACTTGCAATAAAATCGATTTTGTGTGGTTGACTGCTGCTTGATGTCTCAACTTTACAAACCTGGAGAGGTTCTTTGATTCTATGGTATGGTATTTTGATTCTAGGCTGGGTATACAGCTTCAGCAGACTTGGACTCCCTTCCGGGATACATCACCTGGGGCACCGTCTGTGTAGAATGATTTTCTACTGTACTGGAGCTAGGATGAGGGAGTGTGGGAGGGGGGTGGATGTTATATAAAATATGGACCAAGAAACATTCAAAGTGTCTCATAGCTTTTTGTGTCAGGTTTTGCTTATTATGCTAAACATAGTAACATAGTAACATAGTAGATGACGGCAGATAAAGACCCGAATGGTCCATCCAGTCTGCCCAACCTGATTCAATTTAAATTTTTTTTTTTTTCTTCTTAGCTATTTCTGAGCAAGAATCCAAAGCTTTACCCGGTACTGTGCTTGGGTTCCAACTGCTGAAATCTCTGTTAAGACTTACTCCAGCCTATCTACACCCTCCCAGCCATTGAAGTCCTCCCCTGCCCATCCTCCTCCAAACGGCCATACACAGACACAGACCGTACAAGTCTGCCCAGTAACTGGCCTAGTTCAATCTTTAATATTATTTTCTGATTCTAAATCTTCTGTGTTCATCCCACGCTTCTTTGAACTCAGTCACAGTTTTACTCTCCACCACCTCTCTCGGGAGCGCATTCCAGGCATCCACCACCCTCTCCGTAAAGTAGAATTTCCTAACATTGCCCCTGAATCTACCATCCCTCAACCTCAAATTATGTCCTCTGGTTTTACCATTTTCCTTTCTCTGGAAAAGATTTTGTTCTACGTTAATACCCTTTAAGTATTTGAACGTCTGAATCATATCTCCCCTGTCTTTCCTTTCCTCTAGGGCATACATATTCAGGGCTTACAGTCTCTCCTCATACGTCTTCTGGCGCAAGCCTCCTATCATTTTCGTCGCCCTCCTCTGGACTGCTTCAAGTCTTCTTACGTCTTTCGCCAGATACGGTCTCCAAAACTGAACACAATACTCCAAGTGGGGCCTCACCAATGACCTGTACAGGGGCATCAACACCTTCTACTGACTACGCCTCTCTTTATACAGCCCAGAATCCTTCTGGCAGTAGCCACTGCCTTGTCACACTGTTTTTTCGCCTTTAGATCTTCGGACACTATCACCCCAAGGTCCCTCTCCCCGTCCGTGCATATCAGCTTCTCTCCTCCCAGCATATACGGTTCCTTCCTATTATTAATCCCCAAATGCATTACTCTGCATTTCTTTGCATTGAATTTTAGTTGCCAGGCATTAGACCATTCCTCTAACTTCTGCAGATCCTTTTTCATATTTTCCACTCCCTCTTCGGTGTCTACTCTGTTACAAATCTTGGTATCATCTGCAAAAAGGCACACTTTTCCTTCTAACCCTTCAGCAATGTCACTCACAAACATATTGAACAGGATTGGCCCCAGCACCGAACCCTGAGGGACTCCACTAGTCACCTTTCCTTCCTTCGAGCGACTTCCATTAACCACCACCTTCTGGTGTCTGTCCGATAGCCAGTTTCTGACCCAGTTCACCACTTTGGGTCCTAACTTCAGCCCTTCAAGTTTGTTCAACAGCCTCCTATGAGGAACTGTATCAAAGGCTTTGCTGAAATCCAAGTAAATTACATGTAGTATATGTCCTCGATCCAGCTCTCTGGTCACCCAATCAAAAAATTCAATCAGGTTCGTTTGGCACGATTTACCTTTTGTAAAGCCATGTTGCCTCGGATCCTGTAACCCATTAGATTCAAGGAAATACACTATCCTTTCTTTCAGCAACACTTCCATTATTTTTCCAACAACTGAAGTGAGGCTCACTGGCCTGTAGTTTCCTGCTTCATCCCTGTGACCACTTTTATGAATAGGGACCACATCCGCTCTCCTCCAATCCCCAGGAATCACTCCCGTCTCTAAAGATTTGTTGAACAAGTCTTTAATAGGACTCGCCAGAACCTCTCTGAGCTCCCTTAGTATCCTGGGATGGATCCCGTCTGGTCCCATCGCTTTGTCCACCTTCAGTTTTTCAAGTTGCTCATAAACACCCTCCTCCGTGAACGGCGCAGAATCTACTCCATTTTCTCGTGTAACTTTGCCAGACAATCTCGGTCCTTCTCCAGGATTTTCTTCTGTGAACACAGAACAGAAGTATTTGTTTAGCACATTTGCTTTCTCCTCATCACTCTCCACATATTTGTTCCCAGCATCTTTTAGCCTAGCAATTCCATTTTTTATCTTCCTCCTTTCACTAATATATCTGAAAAAATTTTTATCTCCCTTTTTTACATTTTTAGCCATTTGTTCTTCCGCCCATGCCTTCGCCAAACGTATCTCTCTCTTGGCTTCTTTCAGTTTCACCCTGTAGTCCTTTCTGCTCTCCTCTTCTTGGGTTTTTTTATATTTCATGAACGCCAACTCTTTTGCCTTTATTTTCTCAGCCACTAGGTTGGAGAACCATATCGGCTTCCTTTTTCTCTTGTTTTTGTTGATTTTCTTCACATAAAGGTCCGTAGCCATTTTTATCGCTCCTTTCAGCTTAGACCACTGTCTTTCCACTTCTCTTATGTCCTCCCATCCTAACAGCTCTTTCTTCAGGTACTTTCCCATTGCATTAAAGTCCGTACGTTTGAAGTCTAGGACTTTAAGTATCGTGCGGCCGCTCTCCACTTTAGCCGTTATATCAAACCAAACCGTTTGATGATCGCTATTACCCAGGTGAGCACCCACTCGAACATTAGAGATACTCTCTCCATTTGTGAGGACCAGATCCAATATCGCTTTTTCCCTTGTGGGTTCCGTCACCATTTGTCTGAGCAGAGCCTCTTGAAAGGCATCCACAATCTCCCTACTTCTTTCCGATTCCGCAGACGGAACATTCCAGTCCGCATCCGGCAGGTTGAAATCTCCCAACAGCAGAACCTCCTCTTTCCTTCCAAACTTTTGGATATCCACAATCAGATCCTTATCAATTTGCTGCGATTGAGTCGGAGGTCTGTAGACTACACCCACGTAGATAGAAGTTCCATCTTCTCTTTTCAGAGCAATCCATATCGCTTCTTCCTCTCCCCAGGTCCCTTGCATTTCGGTTGCTTGGATATTGATCTTTACATAGAGAGCTACTCCTCCACCTTTATGACCATCTCTGTCCTTCCTAAAAAGATTATATCCCGGTATGTTTGCATCCCATCCATGTGATTCACTGAACCATGTCTCTGTGATAGCAACAATATCTAGATCTGCCTCTAATATCAGGGCTTGCAGATCATGAACTTTGTTGCTTAGACTGCGAGCATTTGTGGTTATCGCTTTCCAGCTATTTTTCAGCGATAATCTCCTTTTTCGTATGGATTTTTGTGTCGTTTCACTTTCCGTTGCAATACTAAGAAATGAGTTGCTGATATTGCTTATGTTGCAGCCTTTACTACTATCACATCTTTTCTTTTGCCGGGGGTGGTCTCTATAATTGTCCTTCGTACATACACCACCCCCACCTTCTAGTTTAAATGCCTAGAAAAATATTGTCTAAATTTCTCTGCAAGGTTTTTTTTTCCTGCTGTAGTAATATGTAGCCCATCAGTGCAATATAGCTTCTTGTCCTTCCATGTATTTCCCTATCCTCCTATGTACCTGAAGCCTTCTTGATGACACCAGGCTCTGAGCCATCTATTAAAGTCCTCTGTGTTTTTCACTCTTTGCTCTCCTTTTTCATATGCAGGCAGTATTTCAGAAAAAGCTAAAGTCTTTACAAAAGGTTTCACGCCCTCACCAAGCTCCCGAAAAGCTTTCTGTGCTGCAAGTGTGGAGTTGTTGGCCATGTCATTTGTTCCCAGATGGATAACAACATCAGTGTTAAAATCCTTAGTTTCTTCCTTAATTATAGACAGTATTTGCCTGGAACTCCTGGTAGCTGAGGATCCTGGAAGACATTTCACTATTTTGGTCTCCTCGCCCTGTGTTCCAAGTTTAATGCCTCTGATGATGGAATCCCCCAACAGTAATAGTTTTCTGTTTTTGGCTTTTTTATTTGTACTTAGGGTGCGCTTGTTCTCTTGAGTTACCTTCATTGGTTCCAGTCCCACCTCCCTTCTGTTTTCTTGAGTATCGCAGTGCACTAGTGGAGCGAAGGAATTCTGTAGAGGTAATATTAGTGAAGGTGGATGTTTCTGTGTTAAATGTCGCAGTCTTCCTGAGCCTACTGTGACCCATTTATTCCTGGGCTGTTTTATTCTTTGAGGTAGAGGTGGTAAGTTGGTATGATTTTGTGGAGTGATGGAAGCTGCTTTAATTGTATTCAATTCATGTTTAAGTTTGCAGAGCTCCTCCTTAATACTGGCAAGTTGAAGACAGATGGGGCAAGCCTTAAGCCTCCAAATAGTATGTCTTGGAATTAAAGCACCACAGTGATTGCATAGAATAAAGGTCATCTTGATTGGTTGTGAAGTCCTGATTATATGGGTCTCTATATATGAATAGTGGTCCCTGGGGTTGGTGGGACTATAAGTAAGACTACTAGTAAGGCAGAAATATAGGCTCTATACCACCTAAAACACAGTATTTTAAACAAAAATGCAGGTTCTATCAGTGCTAGACTCAGGGGTCCTTTTACTAAGTCACGCTAGCTGTTTTAGCCTGTGCTAAATGCTAACACATCCACAGAATATAAGTGCATACTAGAATAGATTATATGTACGTTGTGTATGCAAGAGTCTGTCAATGTTATGAGCATCTTTGTGTGTATGGATACAACCGCCCAGAGAAGCATCATTCTTTGGCATGATTGATCCTTGAAAACTAATGGCAAGTAATTTTATTTTTTTTATTTTGTTTTGCAGTAGTTATCTTAACCTGAGCAACAAAGCAATCAAGGCTTTGTTACTGTTTGGATCTTCTTATCTTTGCGAACTTAGATTTTCAGCTCTTCCACTTAGCACCTCTTCAAGATATGATGCTGGGGGAAGGTGCAAACAGTATATTCTAAGATGTGATGCTGGAGTGGGAGATGCTGACAATGCGTGTTGCGATAAGACGCTGGAGGTTGTGATACAAACACTGTGCATGCTTAGATTCATGTTGGTGAAGAAGAGAGAAACAGGATATATTTCTCAAAGGTTTATTTGGGTTTAAAATCAGATTAAAAAACAACAACAACAAAAAAAACAAGATACAATAGGGTGCTGAAAAGTTCTCAGCCCAATCAAAAGGAGAATGATGTGGAGCCAAGAAACTTACAAGTTATACCACATATTCACCCCTAAGTTCAACATACTTGGCACATCATATTTGAAGTTTCTGTAACCCTTCCAAAAAATACTCTGATGTCTAGTTACTGAAATATTGCTCTGCTTCTGCAATTACCATTGAATCACTCAAAAATTGTCGCCCTTTCAAATTCTTTTTAAGGTTTGGAAACAGAAAATTGTCAGATGGAGCAAGCTCTGGTGAGCAGAGTGGATGGTCCATGCACTGAAACCCCAATTCATCCATTGTTTTGCCAGTATTGTGAGCAGATGCATTGTCTTGTAAAAAAAACTTCTTTCCACAGTTTCCCTCTCCTCTTTTTGGGAGCTACTGCGCAGGTCCTGGACCTGTTGGGCCGCCGCGTGAGCGGACTGCTGGGCACGATGGACCTCGGGTCTGACTCAATGGAGGCATTGCTTATGTTCTTTTCTTTCAATGCCTTCTTTAATTGGCACAGCAAGTTACAGTAGTATTCTGCTTTAAGGGGTCCTTTTACTAAGGCACACTATCCGATTTAGTGTGCACTAAATGCTAACGTGTCCATAGAACTTAATGGACGCGTTAGTATTTATTGCGCTCTAAATTAGTTAGCACGCCTTAGTAAAAGGACCCCTACCTGTTTGGCCCCTTGGAAGATATAATCAGTCATTACACCACCTTCTTGATCCCAAAACACTGTGGCCATGACCTTTTCTGCTGACTTTTGAGTCTTGAATTTCCTTGGCCTTGGAGAACCTGAGTGCCGCCATTGCATGGATTGTTGTTTTGTCTCAGGATCAAAGTGTTGTAATCATATTTCATCAACACTAATTAGTCGTTCCAAAATGTTAGCACCAGTTTGCTGAAAATGCTGCAAAATCAACTTGGAAGTGTCCACTCTACAGTATGTCGTTTCTCATCAGCTTTCGAACATTTGGGCACCCACTTGACAGCTTCCACATACCCAGCTGCTTGTGGATTATACTCCCAATAAGTTCCTTTGATATATGTAGTGTCTCAGCAATTGTTTTAGCTAATATTTGCCAATCTGCCAAAACCAGGTCATGGACATGGTCAACAATTTCAGGAGTTGACACCGTTTGAGGTCTTCCAGTCCTTGCTGCATCATCGGTCTCAAAATCTTCACGCTGAAAGTTTACATACCACTCCTTCAGTGGAGTATGATGGGCATTTGTCACTCAATGTTTGCATCATACATTCATGGATTTCCTTTGGAGTTTTCTTCTGCAGGAATAGGAACTTCATGACAGCTCGACGAGTTCCACACTTTTCACTGACATGGTTCAATCAATTATCTGAAACAATGTCAAAACAAAGTATCATGATTCTGTAAACTGACACTTTGCAAAATAATATATCACTTTTTTCAGCTACAACGGTAAAATAACACTCAGAATTTAGGAAGTTGGTTGGGCTGAGAACTTTTCAGGAAAAAAACACCTATACTAAAGCTTTTTATTCAGGGTTCAATAGTAGAGGCGTCAAGTTATTAGACAGCAGTGAATGTGTCAGTTATGTTCTTGTGTGTTGGTTCTCCTCCCCTCATTTTTCCTCTCTGTAAAGCAGGGAGGGATTTGGTTGGGGAAGAACATTTTAAAAGTGAACATTTGCCCTGTTTTTACAATCATGCTCCCCATTTCACTTACAGCGCTATATAAGTGATAAATAGTAGTAGTTGAACACCACCTCTGTTGCCTTTATTTTTTTTCAGCCACCTTTTTAGAGAACCATAACCGTTTCCTTTTCCTCTTGTTTTTATTAACTTTACATAGAGGTCAGCTGCCATAGTTATAGCTCCTTTCAGCTTGGACCTCAGTCTTTCCACTTCCCTTATAGTCTCCCATCCCATCAGCTTTTTCTTCAGAAATGCTCTCATTTTTCTGAAATTGGCACACTTGATACCCAGGACTTGAGTTCAGTGTGTCCACGGTCCACTTTAGCTCTTAAATCAAACCATACCCTATGATGATCATTGTTACCAAGGTGAGAACCCACCCAGACCACACTTTCTCCATTTGTGAGTACCAGATCTAGCATCATCCCTTCTCTCGTTGGTTCCATCACCATTTGTTTGAGTAGAGTGCAGTGGCGTACCTAGGGTATGTGGCACCCGGGGCCCATCATTTTTTGACACCCCCCCCCCCCTCATGGAAAATTTTTTTTTTTTTTTTTTGCAATAACCATGAAATGGAATAAATGGTCAGAATAGAAACAGGCAGTGAAAATTTTCTTTTATTGAACCTCATTTATGTAACCATTATTCCAAACATAACATAACATAAATTATGTCGGAATTGTCATGACATCAGAAGTACATATGGAGTAGTTGCAGGTGATGCTTGGGACAGTTCTGATTATGTTAGTTTGGTTTTATGTGTATTTTGAATAGAAGGGTTTTTATTTCTTTTTTTAAGGTTTTGTAGTTTGTGGTCGAGGTCAATAGGTTGTAGAGTTGGGGGTCAAGTGTTGCAGCTCGAATGGCTAGGAGGTTGTCGAACAGTTTTTTTCTTTTGACGTTTTTGGTTGGAGGGTGTGTGAATGGTGCATGAGTTCTCCTATGTCTGTTTGAAGTGGATTGAATTATTTAGCTGAAGAAATTAGTTACCCCCCCATTCCACACACATTAATTCTCTTCCATTTTTGTTCCCATTATAAAAAAAACACTGATAAGTTCCCAGGAAAAAAATACATTAAAATAAGAAGTGAAAACAAAGGCCCCTACAGATGAGAACATAACATAAGAATAGCCTAACTGGGTCACACCAATGGTCCATCATGCCCAGTAGCCCATTCTCATGGTAGCCAATAGTGCTGCCCGATTCAGAGAAAAATATTTCATTCGATTCGATTCACCCTGTTGAATCGATTTTTCGATTAGATTCACTGTTAATGACACCGCTTTTTAAGTTTAAACAAAGTATAACAATAAATTTCACAACAACAATAAATTTCACAAAGTACTTAAAAAAAAAAATCACATTTTTCCATTAAAGCAGTTCTGGAGACATTTGCTTGAACAGTCTTTTTTCCCAGTCCATAAGCAAGCAATATGAAAAAGATTTCCTTAATTATCTACTCAAACATTTTTGCTATTTACTTTCATTGTACCTAGACTATTATTCAGTAGAAAAATTTTAGTTTGTTCAATCAAGCAGAACATTCACTCATAGAAGTCCAATGTCCACACAGGATTTGATTGAACAAACCATATTTTTTCTACTGAATAATAGTTTAGGTATACTGAATAGCAAAAATGTTAAAGCCACACAGAAAAGCAGTAAAAGTCAATAGGTTCTCCAAGTGGGAACAACCTGATGTCTCAGCACTTGAGGAAAAGACCACGTAATAATGTTTATAAGATAAATCATATAAATGATTATACTGAAGCAGGGTGTCCTCAGCGTGAGAGGTAAGCGAGAGGAGAGAATTCTCCAGTGCTTTACACAATAAGGCTCCTCTGCCTGCAGTGCACACCATCATAGGACACCTCAGGTGTGCTCAAATTAATCAATGTGATAAATTAAACAGTGATAAACAATTGGTCAATCACAAGAGTGCAAGATCAAACAGGTTGTTCCCACTCAGAGAACCTATTGACTTTACTGCTTTTCTGTGTGAGTAGATAATTAAGCAAATTTCTGATAGCCTACAGAACTGATTCTCACCTTCCATCCCCAGCCCCCAAGACTTACCAGACCCCCCCTGCCGATGCATTTACTTACTGCCTGAACTGAATATTAAATCGTGGGGAAGAGAGGAGAAATGCGGGGAAAGAGCCAGCCAAAACTAGTATTTGTTGCTGCTGAGTGCACCAATCCAGGGCAAGCAGACGCTTCCCCCATGTCTTAATAACAGACAATGGACTTTTCCTCCAGGAATTTGTCCAAACCTTTCTTAAAACCAGCTACGCTATCTACTTTTAACATAACTTCTGGCCACTTCATTTTTAAGCTTAGATCTTTCCTTCCAAACAGAGACCTTGCTAGATGTCAAATACAGCACAAGGTAACTTCACATGGACTTAACTGTGCAGGAAATGAATCTCCTCATACACCCACCATATAGTGCAAAAATGTGCAAAGGTCTGTTTTTTTCTTTCGATCACTACATAGCCTAATGCCACACAAGCAGCGCTGTTACAAACATATTCTGAAGGTCAATGCTAAGGTTGACAAAGTTTCCTTCCTTGGACCAGAAGGAGATACTGACAAACCACTGGAAGAGATTCTAAAACAACTACCCAGAAATAACACCCAAAGACCCACTCAGTGTGTGAACCAGTTGAGTGGAGTGGACTAACTGGGGGTGGAAATGGGCCCAGAGTTTGCTCAGCAGAATTTCCCAGACTACCTCTTCCTCTCAACACACTGACATGCTACCACCACCACCAACACTAGGAACACCTCACCGAGTATGCCAGCAATGCTTATAAACTTTATAATGCCACCTAAAGTGATGTTGTAAATCACCCTTTATACCTTGTGACTAAAGTGAGTCAATCAATTTATATGGCCCTCAGAGATGCCACCAGGGATCAATATGATCATATCCCTTGGCTTTACACACCCTATCGTCATCGGGTCAATATCAAATGTGACAATGATGTGAACATTTTTTGTTTTTTTGCTTTTACTTTTACTAATTTTAACTCGTATGCATTAAACTCTCTTTACTAATTTTAAAACAATAAATATGGCTAATGAGTTTAAGGTCAATACTTAGCTTCACCGGGATGGTTAGTAGCTGTTGGTAAGGGATACATATGCCAACATGTTTCACCCCTAAAAAGGGGGTTTCTTCAGGGCTATTATCCCTTTTGTGTTACTTTTACACGGCTGGCCACCCGATCTAAGTTTCACTAAGATCTTAGTGAAACTTAGATCGGGTGGCCAGCCGTGTAAAAGTAACACAAAAGGGATAATAGCCCTGAAGAAACCCCCTTTTTAGGGGTGAAACATGTTGGCATATGTATCCCTTACCAACAGCTACTAACCATCCCGGTGAAGCTAAGTATTGACCTTAAACTCATTAGCCATATTTATTGTTTTAAAATTAGTAAAGAGAGTTTAATGCATACGAGTTAAAATTAGTAAAAGCAAAAAAACAAAAAAACAAAAAATGTTCACATCATTGTCACATTTGATATTGACCCGATGACGATAGGGTGTGTAAAGCCAAGGGATATGATCATATTGATCCCTGGTGGCATCTCTGAGGGCCATATAAATTGATTGACTCACTTTAGTCACAAGGTATAAAGGGTGATTTACAACATCACTTTAGGTGGCACTATTAATATTACCTTGTACAAGTACATTGTTTAAGCCTATTGTTTCCAATTTATAAACTTTATAAAACACATTATTATATTTTCTTATAAAGCATATATTTTAACTGAACTCAGCCTTGCCATTCACAAAAATAGAAAAGTTCCCATTTCAAGCTGTCTCATGTACACTTTTCAAATCTAACATATTGTAATCACAAAACAGAAAATAAAATTATTTTTTCTACCTTTTGTTCTCTGATCAATATTCAAATCTTGTTGGTCCCAGGCTCTTGTTGTCTTGCTTGCCAGGGTCTCCTTTCTCCGTGCTAACCATCCGTCTGCCATCTCTGTTCTCCCCTTCCGTTTCCCTTCCCTCTCCCGGAGATCTGGCATCTTTCCTTTTTTTTGTCTCCATCCACAGATTCACCTTTTCTCAACTCCCCACCACCCCAGGATCCACCATCTCTCCCTTTCTGTTCCCAACTATCCTCCTATCCAGTATCTCTATCCCCCCTCCACACCATCCCCTGTTTCCAAGTTCTCTCCCTTTCTGTTCCTTCCCTCCCTAAATCCCATTATGCACCATCTCTCTCCCACTCCTCTGTTTTTAGACCCATTATTTCTAACCCCCAAAGTCTGGCATATGCACGTATCTTTGAACCCCCCCTTCCCTCTCTCCCTCTGTGTACTTTTACACCAGGACCCCCCTCCCCCGAAGGTCTGTCCCCCCTCAGAAGGGCTACACCCCACCCCTGAAGACCTGCACCCCCCGAAGGACTTTACCTCCCACCCGAAGGTCTGTCCCCCTCTGAACGCCTAAACCCCACCCCTGAAGGCCTGCACCCTCCCCGAAGGATTGTACCCCCCACCCGAAGGTCTGTCCCCCCCTGAAGGCCTGCACCCATCCCGAAGGCCTGCACCCACCCCGAAGGCCTGCACCCACCCCGAAGGCCTGCACCCCCGAAGGCCTGTCCCCCCCCTTGAAGGCCTGACCCCCCCTTGAAGGCCTGCCTGCTTGTCCCCCCTTGAAGGCCTATCCCCCCTTAAAGGTCTGCCTGTCCCACCCCCTTGTAGGCCTGTCCCCCCTTAAAGGTCTGCCTGTCCCACCCCCTTGTAGGCCTGTCCCCCCCTTGAAGGCCTGACCCCCCCTTGAAGGCCTGCCTGCTTGTCCCCCCTTGAAGGCCTGTCCCCCCCTTGAAGGCCTGCACCCCCTTGAAGGTCGGCACCCCCCCTGAAGGCATGCACCCCCCCTGAAGGCCTGTCCCCCCTTGAAGGCCTGTCCCCCCACTTGAAGGCCTGCCTGCCTGTCCCCCCCTTGAAGGTCGGCACCCCCCCAAAGGCCTGCACCCCCTTGAAGGCCTGTCCCACCCCCTTGTAGGCCTGTCCCCCCCTTGAAGGCCTGCCTGCTTGTCCCCCCTTGAAGGCCTGTCCCCCCCTTGAAGGCCTGCACCCCCCCTTGAAGGTTGGCACCCCCCCCAAAGGCCTGCACCCCCTTGAAGGCCTGTCCCACCCCCTTGTAGGCCTGTCCCCCCCTTGAAGGCCTGCCTGCCTGTCCCCCCCTTGAAGGCCTGCACCCCCTTGAAAGTCTGCACCCCCCCCCCCGAAGGCCTGCACCCCCCCGAAGGCCTGCCTGCCTGTCCCCCCCTTGAAGGTCGGCACCCCCCCTGAAGGCATGCACCCCCCCTGAAGGCCTGTCCCCCCTTGAAGGCCTGTCCCCCCCCTTGTAGGCCTGCACCCCCTTGTAGGCCTGTCCCCCCCCCCCTTGTAGGCCTGTCCCCCCCTTGAAGGCCTGCCTGCCTGTCCCCCCCTTGAAGGCCTGCCTGCCTGTCACCCCCCTCCCCCTTGAAAGTCTGCCTGCCCGCCCGCCCGCCCCACCCTGAAGGCCTGATGCCCCGACCCACCCCGAAGGACCATTCGCCCCCCTGGCCTCCCCGCACTACCTATGAAGCAGCCGCAGCAGGATCGCGACGTCAGCTATCTTTGCGCTGCTTAGGAGCTGCTTCCTGCGCCGGGCTACCTTAAGCTACTGCCCCCCCCACGCCCGAAGGACCGCTCGCCCCACTGACCTTCCAGCACACCTATGAAGCAGCCCGCAGCAGGATCGCGACGTCAGCAATCCCTCAGCTGCTTGGGCGCTGCTTCCTGCGCCGCGGTCCCGCCCCCTCCTCTGACGTCAGAGGAGGGACGGGACCGCGGCGCAGGAAGCAGCGCCCAAGCAGCTGAGGGATTGCTGACGTCGCGATCCTGCTGCGGGCTGCTTCATAGGTGTGCTGGAAGGTCAGTGGGGCGAGCGGTCCTTCGGGCGTGGGGGGGACTGAGCGGCAAGGCCGGGAACACCCCCTCAGGGCTGGTACCCGGGGCGGGCCGCCCCCCCCGCCTCCCCCTAGGTACGCCACTGGTAGAGTGCTTTGAAGGGCATCCACCATCTCTTTGCTTCTTTTTGATTCTGCAGTCAGGATGTTCCAGTACGCATCAGGTAGGTTGAAATCTCCTAGTAACAGCAGCTCTCCTTTCAGCTTATGGATATCTGCAACTAGCTCTTTGTCCAGCTTCTCCATTTGTTTCAGAGGCTTATAGATGACTCCTTTGAGAACAGAGGTTTCATCTTTTTTCTTCAAGCTGATCCATGCTTCCTCCGTTCCCCAGGACCCCTGTATTTCAGCTGCTTTAACATTGGTTTTCACATATAGCTCCACTCCTCAAGTTTTACTAATTCTTGATAAATCGCCTATTTAATTTCCTAAGCGATGTACAATACAAATTAAAATATAACAGCTAATACAATAATAAATAAAAGACAAACTAACAAAAGACAATACACGAATAGGGAAGGAAAAAAAGGGAGAAGTTACAATTTCTTTTCAAGAGTTGAGGAACATATAAAGGAAAATAACATAAGGGGAATAGGACTTTAAAATAGCAAGTTAAAAGGAAATTTTGGTTGAGAAAATCATAGATTAAAAGCATCTTTGAAGAGATAAGTTTTTAAGGATTTTTTAAAAGAGACAAGGTCTTTTTCGTTTCTAATAAATTGAAAAATGGAGTTCCATAGAAGAGGTGCTGTGACTGAAAACATGTCCTGTCTTCTGGTTCCGATTATTTTCAAAGATGGAACTGTTAATAAATTATTGGAGGATGATCGAAGAGTCCTAGCTGCATTGCATGGAATAAGCATCCGAGTAATGGTTCCTTATAAGTTAGGGCTTTGAAAACTAGAAGTAGTATTTTGAATGTGATTCGATGGCTAATTGGAAGCCAATGTGAATCAATCATTAGAGGTGTAACAAGATTAAATTTTTTTGCCTTATGTATTAGTTTAATTGCAGTATTCTGAATAATTTGTAACCTTTTTTTTTCCTTTTGTAAAATATTAAAGAAAAGTGAGTTGCAATAGTCGATTTTGGAGATGATCAGAGAGTGAATAAGTATATTAATAGACTTAGGTTCAAGAAATTTAGCTATAGAGCGTATCATGCGTAATTTAAAAAAACATGATTTAATTGTGTGCCCTATATTTTCATGAAATGAAAGTTTATTATCAATGATGATGCCCAAAATTTTTAACAAAGAGATAATTTCAAGTGGGGAATTGTCTAAAATAAAATTGGAACTTAAAGAGATATCCTTTTTCCAGGTGAATAGTATTGTTTTGGGTTTTTTTATATTTAATGCTAGTCGGTTTTTATCAAGCCATTTTTTTTATTTGTTCAAGTTTATTGTTTATTACCTGGATTTCGTTAATATTACTCGGGTCTAAAGGGTGAAGTAATTGAATGTCGTCGGCATAGGCAAAAACTGTAAAACCGATGGATTGACATAAGCTTAAGAGTGGTGATAGAAAAATATTGAATAAGAGAGGTGATAAAATGGAACCTTGAGGAATACTGTAAGTTGATGTAAATGGTTTGGATTGTTCATTATTAAAATGCCATCTCTTTCCTTTCTAAAAAGATTATAGGCCAGTATGGTTACATCCCACTCATGGGAATAATTGAACCATCTCTCTGTGGTAGCAACAATATCTAATTCAGTTTCTAATATCAGGGCTTGCAGGGCTTGAATTTTATTAGCTAAATTACGAGCATTCATGCTCATTAGTTTCCAACAACACCTTACTGGAATCTTCAGTATAGTTGTGATCATGTGATTGGGCCACATGGTCAACACTCATCTCACACCATCCCCAGACCCTTCTGGTCTTCTCTAGGTTCTGATAAAACACAACAAACACTGTTAACAATAGTTATTCAAACACACTCTTAAAACATTTGACCAGGTCCCTCCAGGCTCCTCCAGATCATCTCCGGGTCCTCCCTGGACTTCATGGTCTTCAGGTCCTCTCCCGACCCTTCAATGGCCCTCTGGGTCTTCTGGCAGCTTTCAGTGCCATTTCTGATCTCTCCACTGGTCCTGTCAGTCCCTCTGCTGTTTGCTCAGCAGGCCTTTGGCCAATGCTCACCCGGGTCTATCAGGCTGCTTCCCTGGGCTCCCCTAGAAGCTTCTGGTGCCATTAATGGTCTCTCCATTGGTTGTTTGCCAGACCACTCCTCAGCCTTGGACCTTGACTCTTCTTGTGGGGCCACCACTGGTCACTACACTCCCCAGCTCTTGGGTCACCACGGGTCCTGGAAACTTTGCTAGTCCAACTGCTGGATGTCAAACCTGAGCCCCTCCCTGGACTCCAGGCTCTACCAGGCCCTCCGGCTACTCCTTCTTCCAGGCCCTTCCAGTCACACAGGCATCTTTTCCTGGACGCATGCACTGAGAACTCTCCCAGTCCCTCAGTTGTCTTCTCCAAGATGCACGCACTGAAGACTCCTTCCCAGCCAGTCTCTCTATGAGGGCCCTTCCTACGGACTTACTTCCTGTCCCTTAGCTGCTCTCTGTGAGGACAGCCTCATCGCTCACATCCTAGTCACTACACTCATCCACCCAGCTCCCTGCCAATCAAGCCCAGGACATTCTCCTAGTTAACCCCAAGGTCTACTGGGCAGGCCAGTCTAACAGGCTTACCAAGGGTTAGATCATAGACTAGCTTTCCTATCCTCACGAATCAACTAGTTCCCAAAGGAGCTTCTGATTTTCCCAGCTTTCTGCTCTGGACCGGTCCTTTTCAGCAACACTGTTTCCTCAGGATGAGTGGACAGCTCCCAGCAGCCTTTTCAGGATGTTATGCAGATTACCTCCTTTTTTTTCTACTGTTCAAGCTCCCTCCACTGGTCAGTGACAGGAACTCCATCCTGTCACAATAGTATTTTGCTTACTCTCCTCTTCCCCTTTGTTGATGGTGCTGTTAGCATTAGCTTTCCCACTGCTGTTGCATTTTTGTATTTTCTAAGATAACTTCTTGATTCTACCCACTTCCCTCTGTCACCCCATACTCTAGTTTAAACACCTAGTTAACATACTGTTTGAATTTCTCAGCAAGTAACCTCCTACCCACCCATAGAGAGATGTAGGGCATCCTTACAATATAGCCTTTTGGTTTTTCATATTTTGCCCCATCCTCCCATGTATCTAACACTTTCTTGTTGACACCAGACTGAGCCATGAAGTCTTTCCTCTCCCTTACACCAGATAGGGAGTAGTTCAGACAAGCCTAAAGTCTGTACCAAAGACTTCAGACCTTCCGCCAGCTTCTGGAAAGCTTTCTGTGCTTCAAGCATACCACTGTTGGCCAGATCATTTGTCCCCAAGTGGATTACTGTGTCAGTTTTAGAGTCTACCTTCTTCTTTGAGCAGAGTCAGTATGTGGTTAGTGTCTCTGATGGCAGAAGATCCAGGAAGGCATTTCACTTTGCTTGGACCCACGGATTGAGTCCCTAAATTAATGCCTCTGATAATGGAGTCCCCTAATAGCAATAGGTTTTTTTTTTTGCATTTTGCTGCTTTGTCAGTGCTTTGTGGGTATCTCTTATTTTATGAACATAAGAATTACCATACTGGGACAGACCGAAGATCCATCAAGCCCAGTATCCTATTTCTAACAGTGACTAACCCAGGTCCCAAGAGCATAAGAATTATGTAGGGGCAGTAATTAGCAGGGAGGATGCCTCTGTGTCACTGGTCCTAATCTTCCAGAGCTTACAGTTTTCCATTTATTCTTGAGTTGTTTCTTCCTCTTTCGCAGTGGTAGTAAGTTGGGTACAGACAGTGGAGTTTTAGAAGATCCTTTAATTGTAACCAATTCCTGACTGAGTCTATTGATCTCCTCCTTCATAGAAGATAGATGGGGCAAGCCACCAGCCTCCAAATCACACCAGATCTATGCAGATATTAATCAAAGAAGAGAAATACTAAATATTTGCCAGCCAAATCAAAGAAATCTGTAAAATAAAAAGAAGCAATGAACTTAGCTCTTCAGTTGACCTCACACATCACACATAAACAAAACTTAACTATTTGCAATACATAACAAGGTAGAAAACAAACAAGTTACCAACTGGAGTGCAACCTGTACTGAGTGTAAGAGATTTTATAGATACTCCCTAGCTTTCTTCAACAGAAAAGGTGGTAGATGCATGGAACAGTCTCCCAGAAGAGATGGTGGAGACAGAGACTGTATCTGAATTCAAAAGGGCCTGGGATAGGCACGTGGGATCTCTCGGAGAGAGAAAGAGATAATGGTTACTATGGATGGGCAGACTAGATGGTCCATTTGGCCTTTATCTGCCATCATGTTTCTATGTTTCAATCGCATCCTCTATTCTTGCCAAGGCTAGACAAAAGAAAGAAACAAGATGTCTGGACTCCCTGGCATCTTTGAAGCAGTAGGCAGGCAAATGAATATCTGACAGGGCAGGCTTCAGGAAAAAGTATCTGTTTACTAGAAAGAAGATTCTTGAGATAAGAACCTAATCTTTTCTTCTAGTGTGACAAGATACTATATTCCTGAACATGTGGGACATATCAAAGCAGACCCCCAAGCTTAGGATGAGACATAGAAACCTAGAGACATGTTTTTGAGTCATAATAATCAAAATTCTTAGAGGAAAATGTCAGGTAGCTGCAAATGGATGCATGATCCTAGTATCCAACAGTTGTTCTGATTAGGCTGAAAATGTAAAGAAGCAAAACGAGTAACATAACATAACATCATATTTCTATACCGAATAAGTTCAATGTCGTTTACAAAAATTACATAATCTACAAGAAAGGGCCATAGATAACTACTCAGACAAGTAATTAGGGAAAAGATAAGACTTCAATTGTTTCCTAAAGTGTTCATAAGAGTGAGAAGTAACAGTGAATGAAAATCTTTGTCATGAAAAGCTGCTTGAAATGAAAACAGATGATCATGGTATTTCTTGCCTTTACAGCTTTTAACAGAGGGAAATATAAACAGAGCATGTGATTTTCTAATATTCTTATGGGATGCAATTGAAAATCTGTCAGCTAAATAAAGTGGGGCTTGGCCATAGATGACTTTGTAGCATATGCATTCCAGTTTAAAGATAATACGTGCCTCCATGGGAAGCCAGTGCAACTCACAGTATAAAGAGGTTACATGATCATATTTCTTTAGACCATAAATCAATCGTACCACAGTATTCTGGATCAATTGTAATCTGGTAATATTTTGCTTAGTTGTAGTTAAATAAGCAATATTACAATAATCCAGAAGATTCAGTACTAATGATTGGACCATATGTATAAATGCAGAAATTTTGAAGTAGTAGGTCAAAATAAAAAAAGAATCTGGGTATGTCAGTTGGTGGAAACAGAAAGCCAAAAAGTTTATTTATGGTAATTTTGGTGCTTTTAGAGCTGTGCCGAGATTCCATGATGATGAAGAATTCTCTCAGCCTCACGCACGCCACTCAGGAATGCGCCATGGGTCGTTGTGTAGAAGTTTATATGAGTAGCTTCTCCAGCAAATAACACCTGCAGGGGCTGGAGAACACAAGAAGCAACACATTAAAGAGGCATCTTTACTCTGCCAGATTTTGTAGCATGATATGAAGGTAGAATGAACCATGCCGTGAATTTAAAGAGTTTATTAAAACAGAAAAAATATCTCTATGCAAGTTTTAAATGAGCTTTTACTGGATCATTGTAATTAAATAAGTGGCTAAATCGGCACCAATAACCGGTAATTAAGACCTGTGAACTGACATGAATTGGCATCAATGAGAAGTTACACATACAAACTGATAGGTGCATTGCACAAAGTGTTATATGCCATGTCTAGTGGGCATTGTGCAAATCTAAAAGATTATGGCCAGGCGCAAACTGTGGGTGTTCAGAGAAGTTATGTGCCGACCAACTGGTTGACGCATATCTTAGGTGCAGGCATTTAGCCTTGGCTTTAGCTGGCCAAAATGGGTGCACCTAAAAGTTAGGACACGCACTGGCGCTAGGTGTGATTCTATAAGATGCAGAATTGCACTTAGTGCCATGCTAGTTGACATTGTCTAACTCTACTTTTCACTTCTCTATTACCCTCCAGGTACTTTAGTTAGATTGTGAGCCTTCGGGACAGTAAGGGAATTTTTCAAGTACCTTTCTTATTTCTAATCTTAATGTATATTTTCTGTAAACCGCTTAGAACCTAACGGATGTAGCGGTATATAAGAAATAAATTACATTACATTACATTACATTGATTTTTTTAGGTGCCAGATATAGAATCGGAAGGATAGAGACTAATAGGGGTGCAGCAGAATACAAATGTTTCATTGTACAGTTCCAGTTAAATTATTTATATTCTGCTATTGCCAACAAATAGATCACAGTGGATTGTATTGTAGTGATCTGGTGAGTGAAATGATCATACAATGTAGTATGACATATGACCAAAATGGACTGCAGACACACAAGGCTTCAGTTACTACATTTGAAACATGCTGACTTTAGTAAAATTCACACTATATCACAAACTCTCCAGAGGAATATCTAAACAATCTAAGTACAAAAAAATCCTCTAATAGAAACCCAGAAGCATGGACAGCACTGCAAACGAATGTACCACTTTCCAAAAACCGGAAAAATAATCAATATCAATAAATATAATATATAATCCATCATCCCCTCCAAACTAGATTACTGCAACGCCATCTACTTAAATCTATCAAAAAAAGGTATTCTAAGACTCCAGCTAATCCAGAATACTGCAGCCAAACTGATCTTCTCAAAAACCATGCCTCCCCACTCCTTGCCAAACTTCATTGGCTCCCAATAATCTCCAGAATCCATTTCAAATGTTCCTGCCTGGCTTTCAAGATCATTCACGGAATCCTGCCTCCTCTTATCCCACTGTCTTTCAACTCCTCCAGTCCCGACTCCTCCAGAACTGCCCAAAGGCTTAAACTAGCCTTCCCCTCTCCACGTGGCATCCACTATTCAGGCAAACTGGGAAAATCCCTTCTCTTCAAAATCACAGGTCTTTGGAACGACCTCACCACCCCGCTGCGGAACCTGAGCTCCCTTCAGTTATTCCGCAAAAAACTGAAAACCTGGCTTTTCAGCAAATTGTAGTTCTATCCTTCCCCCCTTTCTCTCCCCCCTTCTACACATAAGTTCATGTAATCCTTTTTCTTCTTCTCTACCCACTATTTTAAGTTCTTGTAAACCGTGTCGAGCTCCATTCTCATGGAGATGATGCGGTATATAAACTTAAGGTTTAGATTAGATTAGATTAGATAATTAATGTGGGGCCTCAGTGCTGTAGTAAGAGCTATGGTGCGCTGTTACCAATACGCGGCAGCGGCGTTCTATAAGCCTGCGGCCTGTTTCCTCCACAAAAGTTTCTTTCCATGCTCCTGAAGAAGGGTTTCTCCTGAAACTGGACCAGTTGAGCTACACTTGGCTACTATGTTAAGCCTCGTTGGAATATTGAGAAGGACATTTGAAAAATGGTGGATGGTGGACATGAACTTTTTGGCAGCTACCGCAGATAAGTTTTACTTTTTACGCTGATTTAGAGTCTTAACCTTGAATTATTGACAGCACTGCATTCTAACTTCACTGATTAAATGTATTTATTGCACTTGCACTTTATAATTCACTATTAATTGTGAGGCCCATGATAATGCACAACGAAGCTTGAGAGTTAGCTTTGTTTCAAAGATGGTAATCCAGGAGCATTGGTAACAGCGCACCATAGCTTTTACTACAGCACTGAGGACATTAATTATATATTATATTTATTGATATTGATTATTTTTCAGGTTTTTGGAAAGTGGTATGTTCATTTGCAGTGCTGTCCATACTTCTGTGTTTCAAATAGAGGATTTTTTGTACTTAGACTTTAGTAAAATGGCATCTACTTTTACCATTTTCTCTTCTCTGGAAAAGTTTTGGTTCTATATTAATGCCTTTCAAGTATTAAAACATCTATATCATATCTCCCCTGGCCCTCTTCTCCTCCAGATTATACATTTTAGGTCTTCCAGTCTCTTCTCATATTTCTTTTGGTTCAAACCCCTTACCATTTTTGTCGCCTTCCTCTGGACTTTTTCAAGTCTTTTTATATCCTTCACCAGATAGGGCCTCCAAAATTGAACACAATAGTTCAGTACTTTTGATGAAACTTTTGAGCATTTACAAAATAGTGAGCGAATAAACTGCTTTTGGTTATTCATGTTGAGTCCTGTATCTTTCAAGCAGCCTGTTCCACCAACTCTATTATTGGACAAACCGCTCAGTCCAGAAACAGTGGCCGGGTCAACCCTGCTAGGCACATGCCAAGGGCCAGCACTCGACTACAGTATGTAGCTTTGGAAAAATGTTGGCAGAACAACTGACCAGTTAAGATGGAACTCTGACAAACCTTAGGAATGAACTTAGGGTGAATGTGGAGAACTACTCTATTGAGATGGCTTGGGGAAATCCACTGCTTTTCTTAGGAGAGAATATTTCTTCAGACAACATGTAATTAAATTCTGAAATTCATTGCCGGAGAATGTGATGACATCTAGGGATACTAAGGGAGCTCAGAGAGGTTCTGGCGAGTCCTATTAAAGACTTGTTCAACAAATCTCTGGGGACGGGAGTAATTCCTGGGGATTGGAGGAGAGCGGATGTGGTCCCTATTCATAAAAGTGGTCACAGGGATGAAGCAGGAAACTACAGGCCGGTGAGCCTCACTTCAGTTGTTGGAAAAATAATGGAAGTGTTGCTGAAAGAAAGGATAGTGTATTTCCTTGAATCTAATGGATTACAGGATCCGAGGCAACATTGCTTTACAAAAGGTAAATCGTGCCAAACGAACCTGATTGAATTTTTTGATTGGGTAACCAGAGAGCTGGATCGAGGACATATGCTAGATGTAATTTACTTGGATTTCAGCAAAGCCTTTGATACAGTTCCTCATAGGAAGCTGTTGAACAAACTTGAAGGGCTGAAGTTAGGACCCAAAGTGGTGAACTGGGTCAGAAACTGGCTGTCGGACAGACACCAGAGGGTGGTGGTTAATGGAAGTCGCTCGAAGGAAGGAAAGGTGACTAGTGGAGTCCCTCAGGGTTCGGTGCTGGGGCCAATCCTGTTCAATATGTATGTAAGTGACATTGCTGAAGGGTTAGAAGGAAAAGTGTGCCTTTTTGCAGATGATACCAAGATTTGTAACAGAGCAGACACCGAAGAGGGAGTGGAGAATATGAAAAAGGATCTGCAAAAGTTAGAGGAATGGTCTAATGCCTGGCAACTAAAATTCAATGCAAAGAAATGCAGAGTAATGCATTTGGGGATTAATAATAGGAAGGAACCGTATATGCTGGGAGGAGAGAAGCTGATATGCACGGACGGGGAGAGGGACCTTGGGGTGATAGTGTCCGAAGATCTAAAGGCGAAAAAACAGTGTGACAAGGCAGTGGCTGCTGCCAGAAGGATTCTGGGCTGTATAAAGAGAGGCGTAGTCAGTAGAAGGAAGAAGGTGTTGATGCCCCTGTACAGGTCATTGGTGAGGCCCCACTTGGAGTATTGTGTTCAGTTTTGGAGACCGTATCTGGCGAAAGACATAAGAAGACTTGAGGCGGTCCAGAGGAGGGCGACGAAAATGATAGGAGGCTTGCGCCAGAAGACGTATGAGGAGAGACTGGAAGCCCTGAATATGTATACCCTAGCGGAAAGGAAAGACAGGGGAGATATGATTCAGACGTTCAAATACTTAAAGGGTATTAACATAGAACAAAATCTTTTCCTGAGAAAGGAAAATGGTAAAACCAGAGGACATAATTTGAGGTTGAGGGATGGTAGATTCAGGGGCAATGTTAGGAAATTCTACTTTACGGAGAGGATGGTGGATGCCTGGAATGCACTCCCGAGAGAGGTGGTGGAGAGTAAAACTGTGACTGAGTTCAAAGAAGTGTGGGATGAACACAGAAGATTTAGAATCAGAAAATAATATTAAATATTGAACTAAGGCCAGTTACTGGGCAGACTTGCACGGTCTGTGTCTGTGTATGGCCGTTTGGTGGAGGATGGGCAGGGGAGGGCTTCAATGGCTGGGAGGGTGTAGATGAGCAGAGATTTCGACAGTTGGAACCCAAGCATAGTACCGGGTAAAGCTTTGGATTCTTGCCCAGAAATAGCTAAGAAGAAAAAAAAAAAAAAAAAAAAATTTAAATTTAAATTGAATCAGGTTGGGCAGACTGGATGGACCATTCGGGTCTTTATCTGCCGTCATCTACTATGTTACTATATCAGTTACAGGATTTAAAAAAGGTTTGGATAATTTTCTAAAAGAGAAGGCCATAGGTCATTATTGAGATGGCTTGGGGAAATCCATTGCTTATTCCTAGGATAAGCAGCATAAAATCTGTTTTATTACTTGGGATCTTGCCAGGTACTTGAGACCTGGGTAGGCCACTGTTGGAAACAGCATACTGGGCTTGATAGATCTTTGGTCTGTCCCAGTATGGGAAGCTGCTGGGCAAGAGAAAAAAAAAGGGACAGCTGCTACTGGACCTGGAGGGAAGGAGAAGGAGAGATGCTGCTGGGAGGGGAGGAGGGAAAGGGTAGGGAAGAGAGTTACTGCTGGAGAGGGAAGGGAGAAGGAAAAAGGAAGGAAACAGCTGGCAGGGAGATTAGAGGGGAAGGGGAGAGACAGGAATGAGAAAGTAGAGAGATGGGAAGGGGGTCAGCAGAGAAATAGAGGGGGACAAAGATGCTAGATCTGGTGTACGAGAGATAAAAATTGAAGAGACGGAGAGGGCAGACGCTGGAAGGAAGAGAGTGAAAAGAAGATGAAAGCAGAAACCAGAGACAACAAAAGGTAGAAAAAAATAATTTTATTTCTATTTTGTGATTAGAATATATCAGATTTGAAATATATATCCTGCTAGAGCTGGTGTTAGACATAACTGGGAACTGCAAAGCCCAGGCAGTGCTTCTTTAGCTTCCAGCTGGCTTAGGGTTCTCTCTGACCAGGGGGCAGTTGCCCTAATTGCACTCCTCTAATACTATTCCTGTCATGTGTGACTGCGGTATTCTGTTAGCATGATATTTCTATGTAGCATTCTGTAATAATTTGGCTTGTTCAATTTTCTTGATAGTAGAGGGGATATATGTGAAGGGGAAGGGAGACAGGGGTCCTTGCTCTGTATATTTGTATTTATAAAATGACAATTGTACAGAATATTGTTTCTTTTTATACTTTAATAAAATACATTCAATATAAAATCATAACTGAGACTTGTGCGGATGGGATCAGATGGTTTGCGGGGACCGAACTCATGGAGATGGGGCAGAAACGGGTTTTTAAAATTTCAGTCCTAGTAGTTTGCCGATCCACAAAATTCTTCTTTTATTTCCGCCGGTTCATAGGTGTAAAAAGGTTGAAGACCACTCCTCTAAGGTATACATATCTAGGGCTTCCAGTCTCTCCTCTGGACAGCTTCAAGCCTTGTGTCCTTTACCATACAGTCTCCAAAACTGAACACAATACTCCAAGTGGGGCCTCACGAATGACCTGTACAGGGGCATCAACACCTTCATCCTTCTACTGGCTACACCTCTCTTTATACAGTCCAGCATCCTTCTGGCAGCAGCTACTGCTTTGTCACACTGTTTTTTCATCTTTAGATCTTCGGACACTATAACCCCAAGGTCCCTCTCCCCGTCCGTGCATATCAGTTTCTCACCTCCCAGCATATACTGCTCCTTCCGATTATTAATCCCCAAATGCATTACTCTGCATTTCTTTGCATTGAATTTTAGTTGCCAGATTTTAGACCATTCCTCTAACTTTTGTAGATCCTTTTTCATGTTTCCCACTCCCTCCTTGGTGTCTACTCTGTTACTAATCTTGGTGTCATCCGCAAAAAGGCAAACTTTTCCTTCTAACCCTTCAGCAATATCACTCACAAACATATTGAACAGGATCGGCCCCAGCACCAAACCCTGAGGGTTTCCACTACTCACTTTTCTTTCCTCCGAGCAGCTTCCATTAACCACCACCCTCTGGCGTCTGTCCGTCAACCAGTTTCTAATCCAGTTCACCACTTTGGGTCCTTCAAATTTGTTCACCACTTCAGCCCTTCAAATTTGTTCAAGAGCATCCTATGAGGAACCATGTCAAACTCTACCACCGTTTTTCTCTCTACCACCTCCCTCGGAAGTGCATTCCAGGCATCAACCACCCTCTCCGTAAAAAAGAATTTCCTAACATTACTCTTAAGTCTACCACCCCTCAACCTCAGATTATGCCCTCTGGTTTTACCATTTTCCTTTCTCTAGAAAATATTTAATTCTACGTTAATACCTTTCAACTATTTGAACGTCTGAATCATATTTGCCCTGTCCCTCCTTTCTTCTAGGGCAGTGTTTTTCAACTCGGTCCTGGAGTATCTCTTTGCCAGTCATGTTTTCAAGATATCTACAATGAATATGCATGAAAGACATCTGCATATAATGGAGGCAGTATATGCAAATCATACACTGCCTTCATTATATGCCTCCATTATATGCCTCCATTATATGCAGAGTACCCCCTTGCCAGCCAAGTTTTCAGGATATCCACATTGAATTTGCATAAACTTGCAAATCAAATTTATGCAAATTCAATGTGGATATCCTGAAAATTTGGCTGGCAAGGGGGTACTCTGCTCTAGGGTATACATATTCAGGGCTTCCAGTCTCTCCTCATACATCTTTTGGTGTAAACCTCCAACCATTTTCATCACCTTCCTCTGGGCCGCTGCAAATCTTATATCCTTTACCAGATACGGTCTCCAAAATTGAACACAATACTCCAAGTGGGGCCTCACAAACGACCTGTACAGGGGCATCAACACCTTCTTTCTTCTACTGGTCATGCTCTCTCTATAGAGCCGAGCATCCTTCTGGCAACAGCCACCACTTTGTCACACTGACTCTGCTTTTTATCTACAGACACTATCACTCCAAGGTCCCTCTCCCCATCCATGCGTATCAGCCTCTCACCTCCCAGCACTTAAGGCTCCGTCTGATTTCTAATCCCCAAATGCATTACTTTGCACTTCTTTGCATTGAATTTTAGTTGCCAAATATTAGACCATTCCTCTAACTTTTGCAGATCCTTTTTCATGTTTTCTACTCCATCTTCAGTGTCTACTCTGTTAAAAATCTTGGCATCATTTGCAGAGGCAAACCTTTCTTAACCCTTCAGCAATGTCGCTCACAAACATACTGAACAAGATTAGCCCCAGCACCGTACCCTGGTGGACTCCACTACTCACCTTTCCTTCCTCCGAGCGAATTCCATTAACCACCACCCTCAGGTGTCTGTCCATCAACCAGTTTCTAATCCAGTTCACAACTTTGGGTCCTAACTTCAGCCCGTCAAGTTTGTTCAAGAGCCTTCTATGAGAAATCATGTCAAAGGCTTTGCTGAAATCCAATTAAATTATATTTAGCATATGCCTTTGATCCAATTCTCTGGTCACCCAATCAAAAAATTCAATCAGATTCGTTTGGCACGATTTACCTTTAGTAAAACCATGTTGCCTCGGATCCTGTAACCCATTAGATTTTAGGAATTTCACTATCCTTTCTTTCAGCAACGCTTCCAATATTTTTCCAATAATCAAAGTGAGGCTTACTGGCCTGTAGTTTCCCGCTTCATCTCTGCGACCACTTTTTGTGAATAGGGACCATATCCGCTCTTCTCAAAACTCCAGGAACCGTTCCCATCTCCAAAGATTTGTTGAACAAATCTTTAATAGGACCCACCAGAACCTCTCTAAGCTCTCTCAATATCCTGGGATGGATCCTGGTACCATTGCTTTGTCCACCTTAAATTTTTTCAGTTGTTTAACATGTTTGTTTTTTCCTCATCACTCTCCATATATCGATACATATCATCTTTTTGTCTTGCAACTCCATTTTTCATCTTCTTCCTTTCTGTGATATATCTGAAAATTTTTTGTCTCCCTTTTTTACATTCCTAGCCATTTACTCTTCCACTTGCGCTTTTGCTAGATGTCTCTCTTGACTTCTTTCAATTTCACCTGGTAGTCCTTCTGTACTCCTCTTCTTGAGTATTTTTATATTTCATGAACGTCAGCTGAGTTGCCAGGACCTAGACCAGCGCTCCAGTAGGAGTAGGTCGTGCATCATGTTGTCGGACATTGAATTTATGTCTGTTGTGCTTTTGCCCACTTCATTGCTTAGTTTGGCGTCATCGGCGAATAATGTTATTTTACCTCGCAGCCCTTCTGCCAAGTCTCTTATAAAGATGTTGAATAGGATCGGGCCCAGGACCGAGCCCTGCGGCACTCCACTGATTACCTCCTATTTTTTTGAAGGCCACCTAAATTTTTAGAGGCGCCTTATTGCATAATCGCTCTTTCTTGATAGGCGCCTAAGTTTCAATTAGTGCTGATTAACAAAGCTCAATTGAGCTTGTTAATCAATTTAGATAGGTGCCTATCTAGTTGGGCACCTCCAAAATAAGTGCCTAACCTTAGGCGCCTGTTACAGAATTTGAGCCATATTGTCTAAATTTCTCAGCAAGGATTCTTTTTACTGCTATAGTAAGATGTAAGCCATCATTACAATATAGTCTCTTGTCTTTCCATGTATTTCCCCATCCACCTATGTTCTTAAAGCCTTCTTGATGACACCAGGCTTTGAGCCATCTATTGAAATCCTCTGTGTTTTTTACTCTTTTTTCTCCCTTTCTATATGCAGGCAGTATTTCAGAAAAAGCCCTCACCAAAAGGTTTCAAGCCCTCACCAAGCTCCCGAAAAGCTTTCTGCGTTGCAAGTGTGGAGTTGTTGGCCAGGTCATTTGTTCCCAACAACATCGATGTTAGAATCCTTAGTTTCTTCCTTAATTATAGTCAGTATTTGCCTGGAACTCGTGGTAGCTGAGGATCCTGGAAGACATTTCTCTATTTTGGTCTCCTTGCCCTGTGTTCCAAGGTTAATGCATCTGATAATGGACTCCCCCAACAATAGTTTTCTGTTTTAGGCTTTTTTTATTTGTGCTAAGGGTGCGCTTTCTCTCTTGAGTTACATTCACTGGTTCCAGTCCCACCTCACTTCTGTTTTCTTGAGTATTGTAGTGCACTAGAGGAGCGAAGGAATTCTGTAGAGGTAATATTTGTGAAGGTGGCTGTTTCTGTGTTACATGTCGCAGTCTTCCTAAGCCTACTGTGACCCATTTATTCCTGGGTGGTTTTATTCTTTGATATAGAGGTGGTAAGTTGGTATGGTTTTGTGGAGTGATGGAAACTGCTTTAATTGTATTCAATTCCTGTCTAAGTTTGCAGAGTTCCTCCGTAATACTAGCAAGTTGAAGACAGATGGGGCAAGCCTTAAGCCTCCAAATAGTGTGTCTTGAAATTAAAGCACCACAGTGATTGCATTGAATAGAAGTCATCTTGATTGATTGGGAAGTGAATTGATTTGAGTAGTCTTGATTATTTGTTCTCTATATATGAGCAATGATCCCTGGGAAGGGTGAGGTGAGGGGAGGGTGGGTGGGACTATAAGTCTTACCCTTTTTCCTATGAGGAGGAAGAGGAAATATGATTTAGCAGAGGACAGAGATTATATATATCGTATATACTCGAATATAAACTGGGATTTTGCGGCCAAAAAATTGGCCCAAAAATGGGGGTCCTGGTTTATATTCGGGTCATCCCCCAGTGACCACCCGAAACCCTCCCGGACTTCCTGCAGGCCTGTTTTTAGCTGGGACAGGAGGGAACTCTCATGTCTCCTGCCCTGGCCGACACTAATAATTACCACCCTCCCTCGCGTACCTGTTCCCTGGTGGTCCAGCATGTATCCCGCACTGAAATCCTCCTGAAGATTGTAAATGTAGTAGCCAGCGGAGCACCTGAGCCAGCACGCAGGAGCGAGCTTTTCGTGCTGCCAGCTGGCCCTGTACCGCTCCTTGATAGGCTGCTGCAAGTTCTCACGGGATTTGCGGGTCTCACAGCAGCCTATCATGGAGCGGTGCAGGGCTGGCCACCAGCACAAAAAGCTCGCTCCTGCGTGCCGGCCCAGATGTGCAGCTGGCTACTACCTTTACAAAGGAGGATTTCAGCGCAGGATACACGCTAGACCACCAGGGAACATGTACACGAGGGAGGGAAGGAGGTAATTATTAGTGTCTGCCGGGGCAGGAGATGGGAGGGATTCCTCCTGTCCCGGCCTACCACTAGGTGGTTTAAGTTAAGGGAAAGGGTTAATCTGCTGGTAGGTTTAGAGGGCAGAGGGGAGTAAGGGATAATCAAGCTATTGTGACATCACTGATGAGGTTGGCTCTTTTTAGGGGGAAGAGGGTGCAGGGATGAAAGGTGGGACAGTATTCAGAGTCTGGCAGGGAGGGGGGCTTGGTTCACAGCCTGGTAGGGAATGGGACTGAGTGCAGGGCAGGGAGGGGGGCTGAGTGCAGAACCTGGCAGGGTAGGACACTTGAATATTAAGCCGCCTGACTTTGAGTCAACCATTTTTCCTCCTTTTTGGGGGGAAAATGGAGATCTCGACATATTCGGTATATATAAAGAATGAAACAGGTAGGAGAAGAGAAATTAAGCAGGTATAATGCTAAAAATCAGTGTTAAGAGCAGAATATGAAATTCTGAGTAACTTAGCTTTCAGAAGTTTTCAAGGCAGTCTTATTCTCAGCACTGTCCCAGAAATAATGCAGTCACCTTAGTAAATCCCAGCCCCTAAATTAGGCAGGGATCTCCTTATTCTATACCTGCATGCATAAATTTGAGGAATACCTCTGATCTGCCAAGACTCTCCCCTGGACATGTCAATAACCCTCCCCTGGCTACATCCCCTTTTTTGAAGGTGCACTTAAATTTACACGCATAAGTTTCAATTAGATCCAATTAGTGCTACTTGCATAAGATGCCAATTAGCAGTGCTAACTGGCTCATTATTCAATTAAGTTGCGCGCTCAAATTGGGCACGCACCTAAATTTGTTTGTGTTTGAGTATTGTGTTTAGCTTTGGAGGCTGTTATGTCACTAAGGATGTCAAAAGACATGAAGTGGTTCAGAGAAAAGCAATGAAAAAGATAGAAACATGATGGCAGATAAAGGCCAAATGGCCCATCTAGTCTGCCCATCCACAGTAACCATTATCTCTTTCTCTCTCTGAGAGATCCCAAATGCCTATCCCATGCCCTCTTTAATTCAGACACAGTCTCTGTCTCCACCATGTCTTCTGGGAGACTGTTCCATGCATCTACCACCCTTTCTGTAAAAAAGTATTTCCTTAGATTACTCCGGAGCCTATCACCTCTTAACTTCATCCTAAATGTATAAGAAAGACTCAAGGAACTGAAAAGAGGAAAGGAGGTATAGGGAGTGATATACTTACATTTAAATATTTGAAAGGTATTAATGTGCACATTTTTTTCCAGAAAAGGGGAAGCGGTAGAACTAGAAGACTTGAATGGAGGTTGCAGGGGGATCAACTTAGGAGTAATGTCAGGCAGTGGCATAGCGAGGGTAGATGATGCCCCCCCTCCGCTCCTTCCATGCCCCTCACGTCACACTCACGCCCTCCTTTCCCACCCCTGTACCTCTTTAAATCTTCACCAGCACGAGCAGCTTCTCCAGCCTGCTTCTCATGTTGGCATTGGCTTTTCCTCTGACATCATTTCCTGGCCCCGCAACCTGGAAGTGATTTCAGAGGGAGCCAGGCTGGCACAAGCAGTAGGCCAAAGTAGTTGCTTGCGCTGGTGAAGATTTTAAGAGGTACGGGAGGCGGGAAAGGGAGGGCATGAGCGCAGCATGGGGGGTGGAGAGGTACTGGCATCCCCACTAAGACGGCACCCGGGGCGGCTCGTCCCCCCCCTCCCCCTTTACTATGCCACTGATGGCAGGAAGTACTTTTTCATGAAGAGGGTAGTGGATGCCTGGCATGCCCTTCCATAGGAGGTGGTGGAGATGAAAATGGTAATAGAATTTAAAAATGTGTGGGAAACACTCAAAGGATTCCCATGTGGAAATAAAACTTAGTGGTGCTTAGACGGTAACTCCAATAATTGGGAAATAAGACCAATGCTGGCAGCCTTCTACTGTCTGTGGCCCCATTGTGACTAGACAAATCTGGATGGGCTAGAGTGGTCTTAATGGCAACTCCAGTAGTTGAGGAGTATGTCTATGCAGGAGAGGTTTCTACAGTCTGTGCCTTGAAAATGGCAAGGACAGATCAAAATAAAAAATGTTATATTGCATAATATGCTATAAGTTTATTTTATTGCAAGTATTTATCTACTACTACTGCTATTATTTCTATAACACTACCAGATGTATGCAGCATTATACAGAGTCGCAAAGGAGACAGTCCCTGCTCAAAGGAGTTCACAATCAAGACAGACAAACAGATGCCATGGATACTATGCTACTATGAATTAGATGAATTAAAACATGGAAGATGAGAATATACAAGATATGGAGAGAGAACAGAAGGAGATGGTAGAGAGAAAAAAGTAGGCAAGGACAACAAGGGAGAGAAAGTGGTCAAAGGGAATGAAAGGTAAAGAGGGAAAATTTTTCAAGGGAGAGTATGAGAAAGCCACAAGCTTCAAGAGACACAGGAGTCCAGAGTAGACAGGGTTTTGAAGATGACACAGATATAATACCTACTCTTATTTTCTTGTTCTGATGAGCCGATGGTAAAGGTTCTGCTAAGGCCTTCTGCTCCTTTACTGCATCCACGCCAATAGGCATATTAGTGTAGGAGCCACGGGTATAGGGGTTACTATGCCATGTGGATTTCAAGACACTCCTCAGGCTGGAAACTGACCAGCCAGTAAAGGTTTTTAACAACCTGTAGAAAACAACAGCAGGAATATTTGTATATCACATTCTGTGAAACTACAAATTGATAAACCAACATTACCCTGCTCACCTGCACTGGAGCAACTGCAACTTGATTCATCTGAAAACCTTACCAAGCCAAGCTGTAAGCAAATTGATAAGCTGAAAAGGAGTCACTTGTGCAGGGGACGCCTAAAGGGTTCCTGATCCCAAGGAACCAGGACACAGTGCAATGGTATTAGGTAGGACTGTGGATTATAGTCCCCAGATCTAAGTTCTAACCCTGCATAGACCAGCAATGAGCCAGGCCTTGTAAAAATAGCTTTTATTTACAATACAGTCTAATGTAAACATATGAGTGAATCAGAATTATATACAAGTTATGCAACTTGGAAGAATGAAAGGCATATATTCTTATCTACCAAGTTGTTAGAGGGAACACACATCAGCCCTCACTAAGACAGAAGAGAGGCTACAAATACTACAGAGATGGTTTCAGTAGCAAGGGTAGCAAAATTGCATACCTTAATAAAAGGACCCCTAAGTATCTTAATCAAATATTCGGCCCTCGACTTAGCCTATGTTTTAGATTTCGGCCCCTTATGTGATTGAGTTTGACACCCCTGTTCTAAGAAGGTTAAGGAAAGTCTCTCGCCTTAATCCCAGAAAGGTGAGATCATCTTTGCAGGGCACTGCATGACCATGATTCAGCAGTTCCGCCACAGTACCAGAAACGTGTTGGTTTTGCAAGATCTCATGCAAGTAGCTTAGTTGGTCACATGTACTGTAGGCCTCTGCAATATGTCCACCTTGACAATGCTAGCTTTGCAAGAGGCAAGCAGATATCCATGTTGTTCCACAGCATTGTCTATCTGCACGGCAGCAATGGAGCAGGCGAGTCGGCAGAGATGTGTGCGACTGGTCCCCAGCAGTCACTTCTATTCTTGATCAGCCAGCCCAATCAGTGTCCCAAATTTGTTTGGTGAATCGCAACCCTGCCTACTTTGCATGCGTTTCCCCTCATTTGCATGCATGGATTCAAAGCGGATCGCAGGAGAGGTTAGTGAATAGTACAGGAGGGAAATCTGGTCGCAAAGGGGTCACAAACCGATCGGTTTGCTTTGTGAATCTAGCCCAAAGACTTTCCTCAACTGCTATCTGTACCCTAATCTGATCTTATCTTATGCTCTGAAATGCAACCTAAAATACTAATCTATACTAAAACACTTTTGTATATAAAAACCCTAACAGAGACTCTAAAGGCTACACTGTTGCCTAAACCAGGGGTAGGCAATTCCGGTCCTCGAGAGCCACAGGCAGGTCAGGATTTTAGGATATCCACAATGAATATGTATGAGATAGATTTGTATGCACTGCCTCCTTGAGATGCAAATCTCTCTCATGCATATTTATTGTGGATATCCTGAAAACCTGACCTGCCTGTGGCTCTTGAGGACCGGAATTGCCTACCCCTGGCCTAAACTAACTTTGCTATAAACAAAAAATGTAAAAAATAAAGACAATGAAATAACCTACTGAAGCCCAAGTTTTACCTTTTCCCAAGTGTGAATGCTAGCAGGTAAAATGTTCCAAAGGAGTTTTTCTTCCCCTAGCTTAGCAGATCTTCACTCAGCACCTTTTCAGGACAAGGAGCAGTTGAGGTCTGGGTGTAGATATAAGACCTTCTTAGCATTTCAAGCTAGTAGGCAACAATCTTGGTTAGGTAAATGTATTCAGCAAGCTATGTTATCCTATTTAAGTTTTCGGAAATTAATTAAGACCACTTTGTTCGATAAGTTTATTACTGAAATTCTATTTTACAAATATTTGTATTTTTTTACTGTATTATTGTATTTCACTGATTGTCCAGCTCTTTTTAGTGTAAATCGCCTAGAACTTTTGGTTATGGCGGTATAAAAGAATAAAGTTATTATTATTATTATTTGTTAGCTGTGTTTCTAAAGTGAAAAATGATGCCAGCTATACCTCCATCTTTTAATCAGGCACTATTATTTAACTGAAAGGCAATTAAATAAAAGAACAGTTTCTAGCTGCCTTTGCAAGAAATCTAAAACCTTCCTCCCTGCACAATTGCCTCATCCATGCATTGATACTCGGGAGCTCTGCCTACCTCTTGGGTCCAACGTGTAGAAAAGGGAGCACTTCTAAAAATGCTACCCTGGAGGTTCTGGATTTTAATTTCCTACCTAAGAACCTAAATTAGGCTTCCAGAACCTCCCTACTTCCTTTCCCACATGTACCAAGGCAGCAGTTTCCTCCCCAGCACTATCTAAAATCTTATCCAGGTGATGCGTGATATCTGCCACCCAGCTTTTTACATGCTTAATGATCAAATCTCCCACTATAATGGCTGTGCTAAGCCTTCCCTCCTGGAAACCTCTGCACCCGACTCTTCACCTTCTCTCCCAGAGCCAGAGGGGTACCTAGCAATATCATTAGTATTAACATGGATGAGCAGCATCGGATAATAGTCATTAGGAGATTTTTCTTTCTGGAGAGGTTCTCCAATTTTACCACTTGTCCTCCAAACACTGTAGCTGTTCCCGCTCTACTGTCTGCAGCATTTCCCCACTCACTGCTGTACCACCTGGCATTGAAATACTACTCCATAGAATCCAGTTATCTAAAATTAACTACAGCTCTTTCCCCACTGTAGGCTCCATTGCTACTCTAATGTCGGCCATAATTTCAGCTGCTCATTCTGAGTTCAGTGGGGATGATTGAGGTACACTTTTCTCCACCATCTTCTCTTTGTCTATCTTCATCAATTTCAATGCCATCAAGCAAAGGAACTCCTGGAACAGTGGCTGAAAAGAGATATCAACTGCCAAAAGGTGGATATTCGGAAGGAGGTAAGCTTTGCTCTACTGTTTATGAGCAGATGATAGAGGGAGAAATGGAAACAAAGATATCATCCTCCTCTCTGCTCTATTGCACCACTGGAAGTCCAAAGAACAGATTTTTAACATACGGACTGGCAATAACTAAACTCCAACAGAGTGAGGCAGTTCAGACTGAAGTGTGGAATGACAAAGGAAACAATGAATAAGTTTATTAATTTCTCTTTTGAAGAATAGCCATTGGCAAGAGGAGGAGAGTCAGTCATGACAAACTAGAATGGAGCTAGAAAAACTCATTGAAGAGTTCCAAAAGGTGGGAAAAAGAACATGGGCAAAAAAACAAACAAACTCCAAGAAAAAATAATTAAGAGGCAAACAGCAAGTTGTTGAGAGGCATTAAATAAGCTAGCCGAGCAAAAAAGTGCCTTTAGGTAAAGACTTGTCACCTGCCCCTTTTTGTTCACCTAAGAAGCATGATGTGCTCCTTATGCATGCTCCTTCAGTGTGTGCCACTGCAGTGCAAACACCATGAGTAGGATTAAAAATAAAGTCACAGTTACCATTAGATTTCCTTATAGTCTTCACTCCAGTTATTAACTCAAGTTTGATCATGTTGTGATCATTGATTCCCAGCAGTCTCAACACCGTTACCTCTAAAGCTAAGTCCTACATGCCAATAAGGTGTGGAGGAGCGGCTTAATGGTTAGTGCAGTGGCTTCAGAACCAGGGGAACTGGGTTTGATTCTTACTGTAGCTCTTTGTGACTCTGGGCAAGTCACTTAACCCTCCATTGCTCCAAGTTCAAAATATAATATGTAAACTGCTTCGATTGTAAACACAGAAAGATGGTATGTAAAGTCTTATCCCCCATCCCATATACAATAGTTCTGCTCTTGTCAGTCATTTATTTGGTCTAGGAATTTTACCTCACTAACCAACCGCTATAGGAGAGGCTCCAACCTACTTACATTGCAGTGAGCTGCCCAACTGCCAATATTCACTGACATTAAACCAGGCAATGCTGCTGAACATCATCTGACAGACCATGTTAAAAGTGGGCAAGGGACAACATTGAGGAGGACCAGCAGTTATGTGGATGCTGGTTAAGCTAACTCAGCCAAATTAGGACAGCTCAAAAGCTAAATATCAACCAGGACCTGCATAACTCTTTTTCTTTAGTGTCAAGATTCCCCTCCCAGCCCCTGAAAAATCCTGCTTTCCAAACATCCTTCCAACCCCCAACAGTCTAGTTGGCCTTTTCAGTGAAGTAATGCTGGATATCAGCGGTTTAGGTGGACCTAACCCTCTCCTTCTCACTTCAATCTGTTTGAATACTGGCTGGTATGGTACTGTCTTCACCTCCCCCCTTACAGAACATGTAACCTTTAAAGCTAAGTGTTGTAAATAGTTTTATCTCAATTACACTGAAACCTGGATCCTTAGAACATCTTTTCTCTGTTTTAAGAGCTAGGGTACATTGCATTTCCAGTACATTCTGAGGGTTTACCTTACACACACTTCGCCAACCTCTTTCTCTGGCAGTGTCTCCATGAATTCTGCAGCTTCTCCAGTGATCCATCCACATAGAACATTGTCATGATAAGCCACCATATCAAAACCTCCAATCTTTTTGAACCACTTCTCGTTACAACCCTCATTTTGCTTCATAGCATTGTAGACATCTTTGTTCTCAGGCCCCTTCTCCCACAACAACTGAATTCCAATACAGTCCTCTGGCCAGAAACGCTCTTCAAATTCTAGGAATATTTTGCTAACAGTCCCAAAGCCCAGTTTGACAATGGCTTCCAGCTTCCCCTGGGGAAGAGAAGGTTCAAACATGCTTTGAGCTCTCTCCTTTAGACATCCTAGAGACACTGTTACGATGACATGGTCAGCCAGAAATTCTTCGCCATCTTCACATATCACCCTCACAGGATGAGAAATGCTTTTATTGTTTGCCCCAGGAGAATCTGTCCAGTGGATGAATTTAACTAATTTTTTGCATTTGAGAACATTGACTGGAAGATTCCTGAGAAGGACATCTATGACAGCTTGGTAGCCTCTTTTTCCCAGGTAGTTCAAAAATGGACCTTCCAATGGGGTGTACAGTCCTAGCTGACTCAAAGAAAACTCATACAAAGAATTACAAGCTTCATCAGTACATTCATCTCTCTTACACCACTCAAAGACAATGTTTGCATCTTCTAAATCTGAAAGGCCAGATGCCACAAATTCCTGGTCCAAGTAATCCCCTAATGACCAGGAGCTGCAGTCAGACTTGAAGTCCTGGTTGTAAATTTTCGACATCAGATTCCCAAAAAAGTCAGTGATCTTTTCCACACTGTCAGAGGACAGCAACTTACTATGCTCTGTGAAGAAGTAATCCTGTGGAGTCACAGCACCAGGAAGACATGAGACAACATGCAGACCTTCCTCTGCCAAAAGCTGCTCCTCTTTAGCTAGCTGATAAAGTGGATTGTCCTTTTGGCCATGAATCCAGGTGGCCCCCATTTCAATTATATTAGTTCCAAAAGGTCTCAGTGTTTGAACACGACCACCTGCTCTGTCCATTGCCTCCAAAATCACGACCTTCTTCAGCCCTTGTTTAACTAAAGTGGAGGCAGCAGCTAAGCCAGCAAAGCCAGCTCCGATGATGACTATCTGAGGATCACTGGACAGGAAATTTGAAGCCATTGTTGAAAAGTACGGGATCCTGAAAAAAAAAGAGAGAAGAGCTCTCTTCATTTAGGGTCACTGAACAGTATTACAGGAGAATTTAAAGAGAGTGGAATAATTTTGATGGTGCATTCAACCAACAAATCTAACAAAATTATAAACCAAGTCCACTCTGTCAGCAAATTACAGCATTCCCCAATCATACTAAGGTGTTCTGCCTGCAAGGTGCAAGTCAAATAGGAATTGTTTCATTGGGACTAATTTTACCTTTCATATAGTTTAAAAAAACCTTACAGTGTACTTTACATTCTCTTTCCTTTTGTCAATTTGCTCTTAGGTAGATGGTCAAAGAAAGATCAGCTTAAAATTCACCTTAGATAATTAACCAAGGGCCTCTTTTATCAAGCTGCACTAGAGGTTTGTAGTACAAACTGGCGCGGTAAATGCTCCAACGCTCATAGAATTCCTATGAACATTGGAGCACTTACCTCGCTGGCCTGCACTAAAAAAAACCTCTAGTGTAGCTTGATAAAAGGGGGAGTAAGGTACCTAAGGGATAGATTTACTAAAATGGGTTACCACATCACTAAATAGGACCGTGTGACAGATCAAGGGGTTTTCCCTACATAGGAGTGCTAGTATGCTCCTGGGCAACAGAGGACATTGAACAAGTGCAAAAGACTACAGATCCCAGAGTGCCCATCATTGCTTGACTTAGGGAAGAGTATTTCTGCAAGGACTTCAATTAGTAAGAGAGGTCCCAGAGGGAGGAGAAGTTGGGAACAGACATCTGGTATACATGTATATGCTTGGCTTTCTGGGAAGAGAGAAAGAGGGAAGAGGACATTCTCTTTCTGAAAGGATAAGTGTAGAAGACATATTTTTGGGTAAGTATACATTATTTTGCTCTGAGCTTTGATGATACGTTTGGGGAGAAAAGCTAAATTGTAGGTTCCCTTCTATAGACAGTTTAGATCACAGAGACATGGTTCATAGAGAACCATGACTAGGATGTAGTTATATCGGGCTATAATCTGTTCAGGGAAGACAGGGTAAGAAGAAGAGGAAGAATAGCATTATATGTTGAACATATTAAAGCCACACAACTGCAGGATCTGCAGGGTAAGGATCAATTTGGAAAGAGGGAATGGTGAATATATTTACATTGGTGTGATATACAGGCCTCCTTCATAGATGGAAGAAGTAGATAGAGATTTAATAGTAGACTTTCAGAATATATGTAAAAAAGGGAAAGTCTTGCTAATAAGTGATTTTAACATGCCGGATGTTGATTGGGGTATCCCTATTGCAAACGGAGAAAGTGTTTCTGATGTTACAGTGGGTGATCATCTGGCATCCAGTGATCACTGCATGGTACGGTTTAATATTACGATGGGTATAGAGAGGGCTTATTCAAAAGCAAAGGTTCTAGACTTTTAAAAAACTAACTTTGTTCGGATGGGGGTTTACATTAAGGAATTATTGTCTGGATGGGAATGTCTGGAAGGAGTGGAAATGCAGTGGGCAAAACAGAAAGGAGTGATTGTAAGGGCGACAAACCTTTTTGTGAGGCATGTAAGTAAAAGTAAGAGGAAAAGAAGGCCACTTTGTTTCTCATAAACTACAAAAGATCACAGAAAGAGGAAGACAGACAAAAATATCTGGAAAAATTAAGAGAGGCTGGTCTTGTAGTCAGGAAAGCAAAGATGCAAATGGAAGAAAAATAGCTGACACGGTAAAATGGGGAGACAAGACATCTTTTAGATATATTAGTGATAGGAAGAAGTGCAAAAGTGGCATTGTGAGACTCAAAAGGTGAAGGGGGAGGAATATGTAGAAGCTGATGAAGAAAAGGCCAAATTGCTTAACAGATATTTCTATTCTGTGTTCACAGCTGAAGCGCCGGGAGCGGGACTGCAGAAGACAAGACTGAATAGAAATGGAGGAGTAATAGACCCTTATTGATTTTCAGAGGGTTGTATTCGTGAGGAGCTAACTAAAATAAAGGTAGACAAAGCAATGGGGCCAGATGGTGTACATCCTAGGGTGCTGAAGGAACTTAGGGAAGTTCTGGTAGCTCCGTTGACTGACCTTCTCAACAAGTCTCTAGAGTCAGGAGTGGTACTGTAGAACTGGCGAAGGGTGGATGTGGTCCCTCTCCACAAAAGTGGAAGTAAGAAAGTAGGAAATTACAGGAAGGCAAGTCTGACTTCTGTTGTAAGCAAATTAATGGAAACACTTTTAAAACAGAGAATGGTCAAGTTTCTGGAATCCTGTGGATTACAGGACAAGAGGCAACATGGATTCACTAGAGGTAGGTCTTGTCAGACAAATCTGATCAATTTCTTTGACTGGGTGACCAGAGAATTGGATAGGGGATGTGCGCTAGATGTGGTGTATTTAGATTTTAGCAAAGCCTTTGACTTCTAATAAATAAACTGAGTGTCCTCAGGATGGGTCCCAAAGTGATGGGCTGGGTCAAGAACTGGTTGAGTGGAAGGCGATAGAGGGTAGTGATCAATGGAGATCGCTCTGAGGAAAGGGATGTTACCAATGGTGTGTCTCAAGGTTCTGTTCTTAGGCCTGTTCTTTTTAACATTTTTATAAACGATATTGCTGAAGGGTTGTCGGGTAAGATTCGCCTCTTTGCAGATGACACCAAAAAGCAGTTACTTACCGTAACAGATGTTATCCAGGGACAGCAGGCAGATATTCTTACATGTGGGTGATATCATCCACGGAACCCAGATGCGGACAGCTTTGTAAGCAGACTTGCTTGAAGAACCTTAGAAAGTTTGTGACTGCCGCACCGCGCATGTGCAGGTGCCTTCCCGCCCAACGTAGGGCGCGAGTCTCCTCAGTTCAGATAGCTAGCTATGATGCCAACCAGGGGAGGTGGGTGGGTTGTGAGAATATCTGGCTGCCTGTGGAGGCGCGAATACTGTTCAAATTCGCATGTATCTGCTACAAACAAGTCTGGGGCCTTGCACCTTCCTACCTGCAAACTCACTTCACTCTACACAACCCCACACGAACAACCAGAAACAAAACCATCTTTGCATACCCAAAGATCACAGGCTGCAAATACAAATCCTTCCTAGACAGAACCTTCATGTTCCAAGCCAACAGACAGCAATCCTGGCTGGGAAACCACATAAATAAAGCCAGACAGACCTACAACACATTCCGAAAATCAATTAAAACCGCTCTATTTGACAAATTCCTTGCTTAATCAGATGACCTCTCTCAGGTATTCTTTCCCCTTTCTACCCCAATGTATTATGTAACATCTTTCTTCTCTCATATATTCATGCTTCTCCAATTTACTATGTAACATCCTTCTTCTTGCATTTTGCAATTCGCTGATTGTCCAGCCTTCTTTCTATGTGAACCGCCTAGAAGTCAGTTTGACTATTTGACTATGGCAGTATAGAAAAATAAAGTTAATATTATTATTATTATCCCAGAACACGCAGGCAGCATATTCTCACATGTAGGTGACCTAAGAACATAAGAATTACCGCTGCAGGGTCAGACCAGCGGTCCATCGTGCCCAGCAGTCCGCTCACACGGCAGCCCTCTGGTCAAAGACCAGCGCCCTAATTAAGACTAGACTTACCTGTGGACATTCTGGTTCAGAAAGAACTTGTCTAACTTTATCTTGAATCCCTGGAGAGTGTTTTCCCCTATGACAGACTCTGGAAGAGCATTCCAGTTTTCTACCACTCTCTGGATGAAGAAGAACTTCCTTACTTTCATACAGAATCTATCCCCTTTCAATTTTAGAGAGTGCCCTCTCGTTCTCTCTACCTTGGAGAGGCTGAACAACCAGTCCTTATCTACTAAGTCTATTCCCTTCAGTACCTTGAATGTTTTGATCATGTCCCCTCTCAATCTCCTCTGTTCGAGGGAGAAGAAGCCCAGTTTCTGTAATCTTTCACTGTATGGCAATTCCTCTAGCCCCTTAACCATCTTAGTCGCTCTTCTCTGGACCCTTTTGAGTAGTACCGTGTCCTTCTTCATGTACGGCGACCAGTGCTGAACGCAGTACTCCAGGTGAGGGCGCACCATGGCCTGATACAGCGGCATAACCTTCTCCGATCTTTCGTGATCCCCTTCTTTATCATTCCTAGCATTCTGTTTGCCTTTTTCACTGCTGCCGCGCATTGCGCAGACAGCTTCATCAACTTGTCAATCAGAACTCCCAAGTCTCTTTCCTGGGAGGTCTCTCCAAGTACCACCCCGGACATCCTGTATTCGTGCATGAAATTTTTGTTACCAACATGCATCACTTTACACTTATCCACGTTGAACCTCATCTGCCATGTTGATGCCCATTCCTCAAGTCTGATTATGTCATATTGCAGATCTTCGCAATCCCCCTGTGTCTTCACTACTCTAAATAACTTCATGCCATCCGCAAATTTAATCACCTCACTCGTCGTACCAATGTCCAGATCGTTGATAAAGATGTTGAAGAGCATGGGTCCAAGCACTGAGCCCTGCGGCACTCCACTGATGATGCTCTTCCAGTCCAAGCATTGTCCATTTACCCCCATTCTGTTTCCTATGTTTCAGCCAGTTTTTAATCCACGTGAGTATTTCACCCTCGATTCCATGGCACGCAATTTTCTGAAGTAGTCATTCATGAGGAAACTTGTCAAACGCCTTCTGAAAATCCAGATATACAATGTCTACCAGGTCACCCTTGTCCATTTGTCTGTTTACTCCCTCAAAGAAGTGCAGCAAGTTCGTCAAACACAATCTGCCTTTGCTAAAACCGTGCTGACTGGTCCTCATCAGCCCTTGTCCGTCAAGGTGATCAATGATGCTGTCCTTTATCAGTGACTCTACCATCTTTCCTGGTACCGAGGTCATACTTACAGGTCTGTAGTTTCCCGGATCTCCCCTCGAACCTTTCTTGAAGATCGGCGTAACATTCGCCACCTTCCAGTATCTTTCCCGATTTGATCGACAGATTGGCTATTAGTTGAAGCAGTTCAGCTATGGTCCCTTTCAGTTCCTTGATGACCCTCGGATGGATGCCATCCGGTCCCGGGAATTCATTGCTCTTAAGCCTATCAATCTGCCTACACACCTCTTCTAGACTGACCGTCAATCCTGTCAGCTTTCTGTCTTCGTTTCCAGCATATAGCCTGATGGGTTCCGGTATGCTGTGTACATCTTCTTCGGTAAATACAGATGCAAAAATGTGTTCAGTTTGTCAGTGATTGCTTGGTCCTCCTTTAGCGCTCCCTTTATTCCATGGTCATCCAACGGTCCCACCACTTCCTTCGTGGGTCGTTTCCCCTTAATATATCGAAAGAACGGCTTGAAGTTCTTCACCTCCTTGGCTATTTTTTCCTCGTAGTCTCTTTTGGCCCCTTTTACCGCCTTATGGCATCTGCATTGATGTTGTTTGTGCTTGTTCCAGTTTTCATCCGTTTTTGACCTTTTCCATTCCTTAAACAAAGTTTTCTTGTCTCAGATCATTTCCTTCACCTCTACAGTGAGCCACGCTGGTTCTTTGTTTTTTTTCCTCTTTGATCCCTTGTAGATTTTGCGCCTTGGTGACTGTGTCCTTAAAAAGGGACCAAGCTTGCTCTAGCATTTTTACAGTGCTTATCCTCTTCTTAATCTTTTTCCCTACCATGAGTCTCATCTCTTAGTAATTCCCTTTTTGGAAGTTCAGTGCCATGGGCTGTTGGTTTGGACCGATGTTTCTCCCCTGCGTCCAGATCGAAGCGGATCATGTTGTGATCGCTGTTTCCCAGCGTCCCTTCTACTTCTACATCTTGTGCCGGCCCTTGAGGCCATTTAGAATGAAATCCAGAATTGCATTTCCTCTAGTATTTTCCTTGACAAGTTGTTCCAGGAAGCAATCGCCTACAGCATCCAGGAACTTGGTCTCCTTAGTGCCTAGATTCCAGTCTATCCCCAGATAGTTGAAGTCACCCATGATAACTGCATTGCCTCCCTTGCAGTTGTCCATCATTTCTCCATCAATTTCTTCGGACTGCCCTGGGGGTCGGTAGTAGATGCCGATCTTCATTTCCAGTCCATTTGTTCCTGGAATTTTGACCCATAGAGACTCTAACTTATCCATCTATTGTGGCGTGTTCTCTCCAGTAGATTCAATTCCCTCTTTGATGTATATGGCAATGCCCCCACCTTTTTGAGCCACTCTATCTCTGCGGTATAGTTTTTATCCCGGTAGCACAGTGTCCCAGACGTTTTCCTCAGTCCACCATATCTCTGTGATGCCGATGATGTCCACGTTATCTTCTAATTCACCCATCTTGTTCCTTAGGCTCCTTGTGTTCGTGTACATACACTTGAGTTTGCGGCCTATTCCTTTGTTACATTTCCTTCCCTCTTTTGTCCTTTTCGATCAGTCTTGTCTGTAATTAGGTGAGTCTTTCCCTCTATCTACTTGCATGGTATCCTCCGAGTATACTGGTTCCTGAACCATCGACTCTCTCTCAGTCGACTGTCGGCTTTCCCCTTCTTCCTAGTTTTAAAACTTCTCAACTTCTCTCTTGATGTTGCTTGCAAGTAACCTCGTTCCGTCTCTGCTGAGGTGGAGTCCGTCCTTCCTGTATAGCTTGTTCTTCCCCCAGAACGTCGTCCAGTTGCGCACGAAGTGGAATCCTTCTTCCTCACACGAGCGCCGTATCCATGCGTTGACTGCTTGTAGCTTCATCTGCCTCTTCTCATCAGCCGTGGGTACCAGCAGGATCTCCGAGAATGCTATCCTCTGCATTCTGATCTTCAGCTTCCTTCCCAGCATCTGGAACTGGTCCTTCAGTACTTACCTGTTGTAGTTCCTGTTGCTCACGTTGTTCGTCCCCACATGGATCACCACCGCCGTATAGGTTATAGGGATAGGATTAGAGGTAAATGGTAAAATTAGTCAGCGACCACTGTTCAGGCAGTGGGCCTGATGGACCGCTGGCCGAGATGGACCTCTGGTCTGCCTCAGTGGAGGCAACTTCTTATGTTCTTCTTCCACACTGTCAATGATCCTGTCGATGTGGCTCACTATGTCTACTACCTTGGCTCCCGGTCCAGTCTTCCTCCCACTATGTGGCTGTCGACTTGTCTGATGATAGAGTCCTCCACAACGATTGCTGTCCACTCTATCTTCTCTTGATTCTCCAGCCGCAGGTCTGTGTCCCTGGTGTATGTCCATCTCTCTTGTCGCAGGTCTGTATCCTTCGTTCTCGTTGCTGTGACACTCATTTCTTCGTGGTAGTTTTCCATTGGGTGGTCCACAATCTCTGTACGTGTCTTTCGGCAGTTCCACTGTTGCTGGTGATTTTCCACGGTCTCCCTGTATGCCTCCTCTATGAACTTCTCCAGCTCTCGGACTTCTTCCTCTATGGTGTCCTCTGTCTTGTTCTCTGCTTCCCCTGTCTTGAAGTTCTCTGCATCTCTGTCTCCCTCCTCTGCTATTTGAAGTGCCTCGAGTTCCAGTATTCTACCCTCTAGGAGTCTGACTTGTCTCTTCAGGCTCTCCACTTCTCTGCATCAAGTGCATACGTAAGACCACCTCCCAGAGGGGAGGTAGTCATACATAAGGCAGACGGTGCAGAAAACTGGGTAGCTCAACATCTTGCTTCCATCTACTGCTTCCATTGTTGCCTGCTTGCTTGTCTGCTGTGGATGCCTTCAGGGTCTGCTGTGGTTGTCCTCTGCGCCTGCTATCCTCTATGTCTGCCTGGCTGTGTGTCCTTTGTGCCTGCTGTGTCCTCCTTCTGCTCTGCTTTAGCGGTGGCTGGACTCTGCTCTGTTGGCCCCTCCCCTTTTAAGGGGGAGCTTCAGTGGTCGATGTCGGGGGTGGGCAGAGCTAACTCTCGCCGATTCCCCTCGTGGTCTCCTGCCTCCACTTCCCCTCTCCTGCTGTTTTTCACTCCTTTTGCTTCCCTTTTCCCTTTATTTCACTCTCCAAATGCTGCTTCTCTCCTGCTTGCCTGCCCAAGCTCGGCTGGACTCTGCTCGGTTGGCCCTTCCCCTTTTAAGGGGGAGCTTCAGTGGTCAGCGTCAGGGTGGGCAGAGCTAACTCTCGCCAATTTCCCTCGTGGTCTCCTGCCTCTTCTTCCCCTCCAAGCTAACCAGAATGGGATGGTGGGAGTGTTGGCAATTTAGGAGAATAGATTTTGTAAAATTGCCTGGCCGAAATGGCCAACCTGTATGGAGAAAGAATCCAGACAATAATGAGAGGTAAATGTATGAACCGAGGACCAAATGGCAGCCTTGCAGATTTCCTCAATAGGAGTAGATCTAAGGAAAGCTACAGATGCCGCCATGGCTGCTGTGACTCTACTCTGTAGATGCAGTCCAGCCTGAGCATAGCAGAAAGGAAGCAGCCAGCCAGTTGGAGATGGTGCGCTTGGAAACTGGATGTCCCAACTTGTTTGGATCAAAGGAGACAAAAAGTTGAGGAGCAGATCTGTGTGGCTTTGTCCTTTGCAAGCAGAAAGCCAAAGCACGCTTACAGTCAAGAGTATGAAGAGCTGTTTCTCCAGGATGAGAATGAGGCTTTGTAAAAAAAGACCCTGGAAGTACAATGGATTGATTGAGATGAAATTCTGACACCACTTTAGGTAAGAATTTAGGATGAGTAAGGAGGACCACCTTGTCATGATGGAAGATTGTGAAAGGTGCGTCTGCTAAACTAAACTAAACTAAACCTTAGGTTTGTATACCGCACCATCTCCGCAAGCGCAGAGCTCGGCACGGTTTACAGAGGTTGAGAGGAAAGGAACTACAAAGATGGATATAGGAGAGGGACTGAGAAGATAGAGAGGGACAGGGTACTAGAGAACGGGGGGTGATTAGATTTTTGAAAAGAGCCAAGTTTTCAAGTGTTTATGGAAGGATTGGAAGGAGCTAGAATTTCTGAGCGGGGATGAGAGGTTGTTCCAGAGTTCTGTGGTTCTAAAGGGGAGGGATGTTCCAAGTTTTCCTGCGCGGGATATACCTTTTGTAGATGGGAAAGATAGTTTCAGTTTTTGGGAGGATCTAGAGGAGAGTGGGTTAGAGGAATTCCAAAGGAGTGGGATAACGGGGGGAAGGATGCCATGTAGAATCTTGAAGGCTAAGCAGGCACATTTATAGAGGACTCTGGAGTATACTGGGAGCCAGTGAAGCTTGGAGAGGAGTGGGGAGACGTAATCAAACTTGCCTTTTGCGAAAATAAGCTTGGCCGCGGCGTTCTGAATTAGCTGAAGTCTGTGGAGGTTTTTCTTAGTTAGGCTTATATAGATGGAGTTGCAGTAGTCCAGTCTAGAGAGGATGGTGGATTGAACGAGGATGGCGAAGTGAGAATGATGAAAGCAGGATCTTACTTTCCTCAACATATGGAGGCTAAAGAAGCATTTTTTTACCAGGGAGTTGAGGTGATCATTGAAGGAGAGAGAGGAGTCTAAGATGATGCCTAGGACTTTGCTTGAAAACTCAAGCTGAAGAGTGGGGCCGGAAGGTAGTGGGATGGAGGTGGGTAAATGATCTGAAATAGGGCCAAGCCAAAGTAGTTTTGTTTTGGACTCATTTAGTTTCATTTGTACAGATTGGGCCCAGGATTGGAGGTTCGTAATACATGAGGATATGTTTTCAGCGAGGTTTGAGTCGGTCTCGAGGAGGATGAGGATGTCGTCAGCGTAGGAGTAGAGAGTTTCTAGGGGGGATAGATGAAGGAGTTTCAGAGAGGACATGTAGATGTTGAAAAGGATAGGGGAGAAGGGTGAGCCTTGCGGGACTCCACATTTCGGCTTCCAGGGGGGGGATGAGGTACCGTTTGTGTTAACGGTGTAGGAGCGGAAGCGTAGGAATTTCGAGAACCAATCTAGGACAGTGGAGCTTATGCCTATTTCGGAGAGTTGGAAGATTAGGATGTCGTGGTGAACGACATCAAAAGCTGCGGAGAAGTCGAATTGAAGAACAGCAGATTTGTTGCGAGAATGGAGTTGTTGCACCTTAGAGATTAGTGAGGCCAAGAGGGATTCGGTGCTGAAGTTGGGTCTGAAGCCGAATTGGTGGGGTAGGAGGATAGAGAATCTTTCTAGGTAGGAAGAGAGTTGGGTGGATATGATGGATTCTAATAGTTTGGTTAGGAGAGGGATATTTGCTAAAGGACGGTAATTTGATGGAATGGAGGGATCAAGGTCGGCCTTTTTCAGTAGAGGGGACAATGAAATGTGTCCCATGTCGGGGGAGAAAAGGCCCGATGTTAGGGCAGAGTTAATAAGTTTGGTGAGGGAAGCGATGGCCTGTGTAGGGATATTCTCAAATAAGTAGGAGGGGAAAGGGTCCAAAGTGCACTTACAAGTTTTTAGTTTGAGGCAGAGTTTGGAGACTTGCAGTTCGGAGACAAGCTCGAAGGCGGTCCAGGATCTGTCGGCAGGAATGGGGGTGGATACAGGTAAGGTAGGGTTGAGATCAATAGAGGTCAGGGAATTATAGGAGACTGTGGGAGGGAAGGAGCTTCTTAGGGTGGTAACCTTTTCATTAAAGAAATTTGCAAGGGCATCGGCTGATAGAGATGGTGGGAGCAAAGATGGGTCATTTTTTGTAGTTAGTGAGCGCCAGATGTTGAACAGCGCACTGGTCTGGTTGTTGGATCTAGAAATCTTGTCTCCGAAGAAGTTTTTCCTGGCTTTTTTTAATGTTGAATTGTAAAATTTAATATTAGCCCTCCAGGTCTGTCTATCAGAGGGGGATTTAGATTTTTTTCCATTTGCGCTCCAGAGCGTGACATTTCTGTTTCAATTCTCTGTGAAGAGGTAGGTACCAGGGGGCCTTTCGGGAGTAGGAGATGGTTTTGGTGGTTAATGGAGCAAGGAAGTGGTAGGTGGACTCGGAGAGGGTGGTCCAGTTGTGCCAGTGTGATTCGGGGTCTGTAGATCTAGGGTTTGAGGAGAGTTTGTTGAGGAATTTGGACCAGAATAGATTGCTCGAGGTTTTTTTTGCGGAAGGTTATGGAATGAGAGGAGTGGGGTGGGGAGTGAAGATGTGACATGAAGATGGGGAGGCAGGTAGTCCCTAAGAAGTGGTCAGACCAAGGGACTTGTTCCCAGCGAGTGTTGTCGGTTGAGGTTTTGAAGGCGGTAAGATCAATGAAAGTGGTAAAGTCTAGAGTATGTCCTTTTTCGTGGGTTGGGGATGGGGTGGGTGAGGGAAAGCCTAGAGAGGTAAGGAAGTTGTTGAATTCGGACGTATCATTGTTATTGGTGTCGTCGAGGTGGAGATTGATATCACCAACGATTAGAAGTCTTTGGAATTTAAGGAAAGCATTTGTTATAGTCTCATAGACGAGATTGGAAGATTTGGTCTAAGGGATGGGTGGTCGGTATAATAACAGGATGCCCAATGGGTGGCCGCGGAGTTCGTCATTAACTGAGGCAAGCAAATATTCTAGGGAGGCATGGGTGCCCGTCTCAAGGAGCTGGACGTCGAAGAAAGATTTGGAGAGGAGTGCCAGACCACCTCCTTTTCGATTGGGTCTGGGGGAGAAGAGGCCTTGGTAACCGTGGGGGAGGAGTTCGTTTTGTGTGAATAGATCGTCTTTGGCGATCCATGATTCTGTGATGCACAGAAAACCAGGGTCGAGCTCATCTAGAAGGTCTTTCAGGATTTGGGTCTTATTGCACGCGGATCTGGCATTGGAATAAAGTGTCGGGACTGGGGTGAGAGAGTCCGGGACAGTGTTGGGAAGATTGGCAGGGGGGAAGGCTTTAGAGAATCTTGGTTGACTTTTCGGGGGTTTTTCTTGGGAGGGGAGTTTCTGGTGCGTATCAGTGTGGGGATTCTGAGTCCGGGGCAGATAGTATTGGTGTTAGCGGGGTCGAGTAGGTTGGGGGAGGGAGGTTTCAGATAGAGGGAAGGATAGAGAGGTGAGCAGAGTAGGAGGAGAAGGATCCAGAAGGATGGGTTCATGGTGGGGTGGTTGGTGTGAGAGAGTCTGCAGCACGGGGAAATAGAGTTGGTTGCGGAAGGAGCAGGGGAAATTTAAGTCAAGCTGGCTAAGAGCAGGGGCAAGTAGGGGGAGAGCCTTATTTTTTTTATTTTTTTTTTAGGACTAAGGGGGGCTATATCAGTGAGGACAATAGGCGGCTAAGCTTTTTCCATGTGGTGCCTAGAGCAGAGAGACTTGGTCAATAAATGGATAACGAGGGAGAATTGCACAGTTAAGGTATGTATGTAGCCCAGGATGTGCAAGGGGAAATGGGGCAGCCGAAAAAGTGAGAGACTGGTAAGAAACCTTTGGCTGAGGATACAGTTTGGTGCTGAACTAGGCAAAAACAGAGAAAAGTGTAGCTTCTAAACAGGGGCAAAGACAGTAGTAAAATATGGTACAGATAAGAATAGTAAAATATGGTACAGAAAAGAATAGTAAAATATGGGCTGGATAAGGGCAGGCTCGCAAAGTCAGCAGGGCAGGGCAGATCCTCCTGCTCGAGTGGCGTCGGGTGGAGGAAGGAGGAACACGATGGAGGAAGCTTCCTCCTTCCTCTGCCTTGGAGGCGCTGGAGCAGAAAGAAAAAGCTTTCGGCGGCCTGCAGTGGGCTGAAGAGAGGCCGGGTCACGCTGGCCTTTTGCAGCCCTCAGATGGGCTGAAGTAGAGCTGGCTAGCAAAGTCAGCAGGGCAGGGCAAATCCTCCTGCTCGAGTGGCGTCGGGTGGAGGAAGGAGGAACACGATGGAGGAAGCTTCCTCCTTCCTCTGCCTTGGAGGCGCTGGAGCGGAAAGAAAAAGCTTTCGGCGGCCCGCAGTGGGCTGAAGAGAGGCCGGGTCACGCTGGCCTTTTGCAGCCCTCGGATGGGCTGAAGTAGAGCTGGCTCACAAAGTCAGCAGGGCAGGGCAAATCCTCCTGCTCGAGTGGCGTCGGGTGGAGGAGGGAGGAACTAAAGCTTGAAGCTCACTACTAAAGCTTGAAGCTCACTGACTCTGCGAGCAGACGTGAGAGCAATGAGAAAAACTACTTTCCAAGTGAGATATTTCAGACTAGTCTTTAAGCCCGTTACATTAACGGGTGCTAGAACAGATGTGTGTGTCTGTCTTTCTTTCTCTCTCTCTCTCCTTGGCCGCTTTCTGTCTGTCTGTCTTTATTTCTTTCTCTCTCTCTCCTTGGCCGCTGTCTGTCTGTATTTCTTTCTCTCTCTCTCCTTGGCTGCTTTCTGTCTATCTTTCTTTCTTTCTCTCTCTCTCCTTGGCCGCTTTCTGTCTGTCTGTCTTTCTTTCTTTCTCTCTCTCCTTGGCCGCTTTCTGTCTGTTTGTCTTTCTTTCTCTCTCTTTCTCCTTGGCCGCTGTCTGTCTGCCTGTCTATTTCTTTCTCTCTTTCTCCTTGGCCGCTTTCTGTCTGTCTGTCTTTCTTTCTTTCTCTCTCTCTCCTTGGCCGCTTTCTGTCTGTCTGTCTTTCTTTCTTTCTCTCTCTCCTTGGCCGCTTTCTGTCTGTCTGTCTTTCTTTCTCTCTCTTTCTCCTTGGCTGCTGTCTGTCTGCCTGTCTATTTCTTTCTCTCTCTCTCCTTGGCCGCTTTTTGTCTGTCTTTCTTTCTTTCTCTCTCTCTCCTTGGCTGCTTTCTGTCTGTCTTTCTTTTTCTCTCTCTCCTTGGTCGCTTTCTGTCTGTCTGTCTTTCTTTCTTTCTCTCTCTCTCTCTCCTTGGCCACTGTCTGTCTTTTTCTGTCTCTCTCCTTGGCCGCTTTCTGTCTGTCTGTCTTTCTTTCTCTCTCCTTGGCCGCTGTCTGCCTGTCTTTCTTTCTCTCTCTCTCTCCTTGGCCGCTGTCTGTCTGTCTTTCTTTCTCTCTCTCTCCTTGGCCGCTTTCTGTCTGTTTGTCTTTCTTTCTCTCTCTCTTTGGCCACTGTCTGTCTTTTTCTGTCTCTCTCCTTGGCCGCTTTCTGTCTATCTGTCTTTCTTTCTCTCTCTCTCCTTGGCCGCTGTCTGCCTGTCTTTCTTTCTCTCTCTCTCTCCTTGGCCACTGTCTGTCTGTCTTTCTTTCTCTCTCTCTCCTTGGCCGCTGTCTGCCTGTCTTTCTTTCTCTCTCTCTCCTTGGCCGCTGTCTGTCTGTCTTTCTTTCTCTCTCTCTCCTTGGCCGCTTTCTGTCTGTTTGTCTTTCTTTCTCTCTCTCTTTGGCCACTGTCTGTCTTTTTCTGTCTCTCTCCTTGGCCGCTTTCTGTCTATCTGTCTTTCTTTCTCTCTCTCTCCTTGGCCGCTGTCTGCCTGTCTTTCTTTCTCTCTCTCTCTCCTTGGCCACTGTCTGTCTGTCTTTCTTTCTCTCTCTCTCCTTGGCCGCTTTCTGTCTATTTGTCTTTCTTTCTCTCTCTCCTTGGCCACTGTCTGTCTTTTTCTGTCTCTCTCCTTGGCCGCTTTCTGTCTGTCTGTCTTTCTTTCTCTCTTTCTCTCCTTGGCCGCTTTTTGTCTGTCTTTCTTTCTTTCTCTCTCTCCTTGGCCGCTGTCTGTCTGTCTTTCTTTCTCTCTCTCTCCTTGGCCGCTTTCTGTCTGTTTGTCTTTCTTTCTTTCTCTCTCTTTCCTCGTCTGTCCACCACCACCCCTTGCCTGCTCCCCCTGTCCAGCAGTAGCCCTTCTCCCTTCCTTTTACTTCCCCCATGTCCAGCAGCACCCTTTCCCTGCTCCCCCTGTCCAGCAGCAGCCCTTCTGGCCCACCGGCACAAACCTCATGTCCATCTCTCCCTCTCTTACTTCCTCTGTCCATATCTTTCCCTCCCTCTTCTGTCACCTCCCTGAATCTCTCTCCATCTCCCCATCTTGCCTCCTCCACATCCATTTCTCCCTTCCCCCTGCTTCCCTCACTCTGTAACGCACCCCTGCCGGCATCAACTCCTCCCCCCCAACTCCCTCCCACCTGCTCATCCGCCTGCTGCGCCACGTGGTTGCTGGCCTCAAAGAAAAGCGCTGCGCCACGTGGTTGCTGGCCTCAGCGTCTTCTGTCCACTGCAGCCAGCCCTAGCGGAAACAGGAAGTTGTCAGAGGACAGGCCACAGTGGAGAGAAGATGGCGAGGCTAGCGGCAGCACGGCGCAGCACTTTTCTAAGAAGTTAAATGTGGCGGGCGGGTGAGCAGGCGAGAGGGAGTAGGGGAAGAAGTAGATGCCGGCAGAGGTGCCTGTGCCCCCCCCATTCGGATGCCTATGGAATCAGCAGCGGCAGCGTTTTTTCTTACGGTGAGTGAGGGCGGGAGGGGGAGTCACCGGCGTATTCCCTGCCTCCGTGTTCGAAAATGGAATTCGGCAATGGAAGGACAAAGCATGCTGTCAGGGAACACGCCGTCCTAAGTGCGCATCCGCGCTTAGGGTTTTATTATAGAGGATGAGCCGAAGCCATTGGTTCAAAAGGAGGCTTCATCAAGTGAGCAAGAACAACATTGAGATCCCAAACCACTGGAGGCGGTTTGAGAGGTGGCTTGACATTGAAAAGACCTTTCATAAATCTGGAAACCACAGGATGAGCAGAAAGGGGTTTCCATTCAATAGGCTGATGAAAAGCAGCAATTCCACTGAGATGGACTCAAATGGATGTGGATTTGAGGCCTGATTGAGATAAATGCAAGAGGTAATCCCAAACGGAAGACAAGGAGGTAGATTGAGGCTCCTTGTGATGAATGGTGCACAAAGCAGAAAATCTAGTCCATTTCTGGTTATAACATTGCCTAGTGGTAGGCTTGGTGAGGCCTCTAAAATGTCCTTGAGAGATTGAGAAAACTGTATAGTGGCAGTTAGGTTGAGAGGTACCAAGCTGTCAGGTGTAGAGACTGCAGGTTGCGATGAAGGAGAGACCCCTGACTCTGTGTAAGCAGAGAGAACATAAGAACATAAGAATTGCCACTGCTGGGTCAGACCAGTGGTCCATTGTGCCCAGCAGTCAACTCCCGCGGTGGCCTTAGGTCAAACATCAGTGCCCTAAATAAGTCCAGCCCTAACTGCGTACGTTCTGGTTTAGGAGGAAATTGTTTAACTTTGTCTTGAATCCCTGGAGGGTCTTTTCCCCTATAACAGCCTCCGGAAGAGCGCTCCAGTTTTCCACCACCCTCTGGGTGAAGAAGAACTTCCTTACGTTCGTACGGAATCTCCCTTTAACTTTAGAGAGTACCCTCTTGTTCTCCCTACCTTGGAGAGGGTGAACAACCTGTCTTTATCCACTAAGTCTATTCCCTTCATTATCGTGAATGTTTCAATCATGTCCCCTCTCAGTCTCCTCTTTTCAAGAGAGAAGAGGCCCAGATTCTCTAATCTCTCACTGTACGACAACTCCTCCAGCCCATTAACCATTTTAATCGCTCTTCTCTGGACCCTTATGAGTAGTACCATGTCCTTCTTTAAGTACGGTGACCAGTGCTGGACGCAATATGCCAGGTGAGGTCGCACCATGGTCCGGTACAGCAGCATGATGACCTTCTCCTGTTCATGATCCCCTTCTTAATCATTCCTAGCATTCTGTTTGCCATTTTCACCGCCACCGCACATTACGTGGATGGCTTCATCGACTTGTCAACCACTCCTAGGTCTCTTTCCTGGGGGGTCTCTCCGAGTACTGCCCCGGACATCTTGTATCCTGCATCATCTTACACTTATCCACATTAAACTTCATTTGCCATGTCGCAGTCCATTTCTCGAGCATGTTTATGTCACATTGCAGTTCTTCACAATCCTCTTGCGTCCTCACTATTCTGAATAACTTTGTATTTTCTGCAAATTTAATCACCTCGCTCATTGTTCCAATTTCCAGGTCGTTTATAAATATGTTGAAGAGCACCGATCCAAGCACCGAACCCTGCAGCACTCCACTCGTGATGCTATTCCAGTCTGAATATTGTCCATTTATCCACAATCTCTGTTTCATATCTGCAAACCAGTTTTTAATCCATGTGAATATTTCACCCTTGATTCCATGGCTCGCAATTTTTCGAAGTAGTCGTTCATACGGGACCTTGTTAAACGCCTTCTGAAAATCCAAATATACAATGTCGACTGGGTCACCCTTATCTAAATGCCTCTTTACTCCCTCAAAGAAGTGCAGCAAGATCGTCAAGCAAGATCTTCCTTTGCTGAAGCCATGCTGGTTGGTCCTCATCAGATCATGTCCGTCAAGGTGATCAATGATGCAGTCCTTTATCAGCGCCTCTACCATCTTTCCTGGTAACAAGGTCAGACTCACCAGTCTGTAGTTTCCCGGATCTCCCCTAGATCCTTTCTTGAAGATCGGCGTAACATTCTCCACTTTCCAGTCTTTTGGAATCCTTTTCGTTTGATCGACAGATTGGCTATTAGTTGAAGTAGTTCGGATATAACCCCTTTCAGTTCCTTGATTACCCTTGGATGGATGCCATCTGGTCCAGGGGATTTGTCAATTTTAAGCCTGTCAATCTGCCTGCATATCTCTTCTAGACTGACCGTCAACCCAGTCAGTTTCCCGTCTTCGTTTCCTACGTATAGTCTGTCAGCTTCCGGTATGTTGCGTATATCCCCTTTGGTAAACACAGACGCAAAAAATGTGTTCAGTTTGTCAGTGATGGCCTTGTTCCTTCGTGGGTCGTTTCCCCTTAATAAATCGAAAGAACAGCTTGAAGTTTTTTGCCTCCTTGGCTATTTTTTCCTTGTAGTCCCTTTTGGCCCCTCTTACCGTCTTATCGCACCTGCTTTGATGTTGCTTGTGTTTTTTCCATGTAAAAACTGGTAGAAGTAGTGGCTCCCTGCTGCTGAGTTGAAGTAGAAAGGAGAACCACGGTTGTCTGGTCCACCGAGGAGCTATCAGAATCATGGTGGAATGTTCGTATTTGATGAGTGTCTCGAGAATAAGAGGAAATGGAGGAAATGCATACATAAGAACATAAGTCGTGCCTCTGCTGGGTCAGACCTGAGGTCCATCATGCCCAGCAGTCCGTTCACACGGCGGCCCATTAGGTCCAGGACCAATATACTAGCCCTCTATCTATACCTTTCTATCCCCTTTTCCTTCAGAAAATTGTCCAATCCCTTCTTGAACTCCAATATCGTACCCTGTCCTATCACTCCCTCTGGAAACGTGTTCCAGGTGTCCACCACCCATTGGGTGAAGAAGAACTTCCTAGCATTGGTTCTGAATCTGTCCCCTTTTAATTTTTCGGAATGCCCTCTCGTTCTTGTAGTTGTCGAAAGTTTGAAGAATCTGTCCCTCTCCACTTTCTCTATGCCCTTCGTGATCTTATAAGACTCTATCATATCCCCTCTAAGTCTCCGCTTCTCCAGCGAAAAAAGCCCCAGTCTCTCTAATCTTTCAGCATATGAAAGGTTTTCCATACCTTTTATCAAATGCGTCGCTCTCTTCTGAACCCTCTCGAGTATCACCATATCCTTCTTTAGGTACGGCGACCAATATTGGACGCAGTACTTCAAATGCGGGCGCACCATCGCAGGATAACTTCTTTCGTTCTACTTGTAATACCCTTCTTGATTATTCCTAGCATTCTATTTGCTTTCTTAGCAGCCGCTGCGCATTGTGCCGATGGCTTCATTGTCATGTCCACTATTACCCCCAAGTCCCTTTCTTGGGAACTTTCACTCAATAAAAGCCCTCCCACTGTGTAGCTATACCTCAGATTTCTTTTTCCTACATGTAAGACTTTGCATTTTTCTACATTGAACTTTATCTGCCATCTCGTTGCCCACTCCCCTAGTTTGTTTAGGTCCCTTTGTAAATCTTCGCAGTCCTCTTTAGTCCTAGCCCCATTGAATAGCTTGGTGTCATCTGCGAATTTTATTACTTCGCTCTTCGTCCCCGTTTCTAGATCATTTATAAATACATTGAATAGCAGTGGTCCAAGCACCGACCCCTGCGGAACACCACTCGTGACCTTCCTCCAGTCTGAGTAGTGGCCCCTCACTCCTACCCTCTGCTTTCTGCCCGCCAACCAATTCCTGATCCATCTGTGTATGTCTCCTTCCACCCCATGGTTCTTTAGTTTCCAAAGTAGGCGTTCATGGGGTACCTTGTCAAAGGCTTTTTGGAAGTCTAAGTATACAATGTCTATGGGGTCTCCTTTGTCCATCCGTTTGTTAATTCCTTCAAAGAAGTGCAATAAGTTCGTCAGGCACGATCTTCCCCTGTAGAAGCCATGTTGGCTTCTTTTCATAAGTTTATGCCTCTCTAGATGCTCCTCGATGCTATTTTTTATCAGCGCTTCGGCCAAGAGGTCAGACTTACCGGTCTGTAGTCACCTCTCGATCCCTTTTTAAAGATGGGCGTAACATTGGCTATCTTCCAATCCTCTGTGATCACGCCTGTTTTCAGGGATAGATTACACACCTGCTGTAGTAGTTCCGCTATTTCCTCCTTTAGTTCTTTCAATACTCTAGGGTGGATTCCGTCCGGGCCCGGCGATTTGTCAGATTTTAATTTTTCTATCTGCCTGTGTCCGACGGCGACAAGAGGACATCCATGGAAAATCAGGGGCGGGAAATTGCACGGCGACACCAGGAAATACTTTTTCACCGAAAGAGTGGTTGATCGCTGGAATAGACTTCCACTTCAGGTGATCGAGGCAAGCAGCGTGCCTGATTTTAAGAAGAAATGGGATCGTCACGTGGGATCTCTGCACAGAGATAAATAGGGGAGGGTCATTGGGGTGGGCAGACTAGATGGGCCGCGGCCCTTATCTGCCGTCTTTTTCTATGTTTCTATGTGTACGTCCTCAAGGCTTACTTCCATGGATGTTAATTTCTCTGCTTGGTCTCCTTTGAAGATTTGTTCAGGTTCCGGTATGTTGGATGTGTCTTCTTTTGTAAATACTGACGAAAAGAACATGTTTAGTCTTTCCGCCACTTCTTTCTCCTCCTTCACCACTCCCTTCCTATCTCCATTATCCAGTGGTCCCACCTCCTCCCTAGCCGGCTGCTTCCCTTTAACATATCTGAAGAATGGTTTGAAATTTCGTGCTTCCCTGGCTAGCCTCTCTTCATATTCTCTTTTTGCTTTTCTAACCACGAGATGACATTCTTTTTGATACTTCCTGTGTTCATTCCAGTTCTCCTCAGTTTTGCCCTTTTTCCATTTCTTGAATGAATTCTTCTTATCCCCTATCGCTTTCTTCACTTCTTTAGTTATCCACACCAAGTCTTTTGTTTGGCTCTTTTTGCACCCTTTTCTGAATCTGGGGGTATACCGATTTTGCGCCTCGCTTACCGTGTCCTTGAATAAAGACCAGGCTTGCTCTACAGTCTGCCATTTCTTTGTGTTGTTCCTGAGTTTCTTCCTTACCATTACCCTTATTGCTTCATAGAAGAAAAACATCTGCCTTGAGGCAATGAGGAGAGTATATCCTGGAGCAGAATTGAGGCAGTTTGTTGTTGTGGGGAAACGCAAAGAGATCTATCTGAGGAGTCCCCCCCACTGAGAAAATGATGGGGATCCAAGATGGCGGATGGGAGGGTTAGTTGAGCGGTTCAGCGCAGTCGCTAGAGCGATTTTCCTGTTTCCCTTTGCCTGCGAGAGAATTTTACCTTTTGAAATGTCAGAGAGGAGGGGCAGTAGTTCCGCTGGAGCCTCGCGGTGACCTGGCTCGGCCCGGCAATATCAGCAAGCTCCTGTGCTGAATGCAGGAAGTGTCAGCAGTGTAGGCAACCCCATTGGAGACGATCTGTAGCGAGGCAGAGGCTGTCTCCCCGGGACTAGAGATCACACTGTGTCCCGACAGAAGAGCACCTCCCCCTCTCCCTCAGACTGCCAGCTCCCCGCGGGAGGAGGAGCAATCCGAAGGCAGTGTGCTTCCTTCCCCGGAGGCCTTGGACATCAGAGAGGGGAGTTTGGACTTGGACTCTCTTACTGTATGCACTGTATATAGTCCTTCCCTCTCTTAATTATAAACCTATAACTAGTTTGACTTTACGATTGCTTTGTTATGTTCTTCAATTTCAACCACATTGTGTGTATTTCATCTAACTGTTGTGAACCGCCTAGAACTCCCTGGGTATGGCGGTATACAAAAATAAAATTATTATTATTATTATTACAGCTGCAGGAGAGTCCTATGGAGCAAGCCTGAGGTTTCTATCCAGAGGGTGAACCGCAAACGGGAGAGTCGCCGTCAGGAGGAGAGGTCGACTGGTGAAGATGTTAAAACTCAATTTGAAAAATCTTTCTCTGTATTAAAGAAACCTCAAGAGGTAACTCTGGATGCTATCTGGGACCTTGTGGCAGACCTGGCTAAATCATTTAAGCCCCAATTGCTTCAGTTGGAGCAAAAAGTAAATATTCAAGAAGTTGATATTAAAAATCTTAAAAATGAACTACAAGACCTTAAAACATCCAAAGTTACTTCTAAACAGATTACAGAAACATTGGTGAGAGATAATACAAATCTGAGAAGGAAATTAGAGACTCTAGAAAATTTATCTTGTCATAATAACCTCAGATTAATTAACTTTCCCAGAGTTGCAACAACAACTATGTTAAAACGTTATTTGACAGAGGTCTTAGAAATTTCAGAAGAATTGTTGCCACCATTTACCCAGGTTTACTATTTACCTATACGGAGAGAAGAACAACAACAAGGGAAAAAATTACAAGATGATCAACAGCCATCAAATATCACAATGTTATTGGAACATTCAGATAGGGAAATGACAGTACCAGCAACACTTCTCCTTACAGTAGTATTAGCACCAGATAAAAACTGGTTGGTTAGACTTTTCTTTAAAAATAAATTAAAATAATTTCTTAGACATAGAATACAAATGTTTCCAGACCTGGCACGAGACACACAAAATCGTTGATGTGAATTTCTGAATTTAAAACCGGGTGTTACTTCTTTAGGGGCAACCTTTTTTCTTCGTCACCCATGTAAATGTGTGATGCAGTACCAAATGCAAAAATATGTCTTCTATGATCCTACCCAGTTGACAACTTTCTTGTTGGCCGCTCGCCTGAGAGCAGAGACAGTATGAATACTCATTGTTTAATTTGGACATTTCTTTCAGTTGACCATGTTTCAAGTTTCTTTTTTCCATTAATGTTTTTTCATAATAACTCATTGAATCTATTTCTTGGATTTCTGTATTGAGGACTTGAGTTGAAGTTATGTTTTAATTTCTTTACTATGCTTGTCTCATATTATTATAACGTATATTTGTTTATTTACTTAACTCAACTTTTCTGTACAAGTGGATACTTGATAACATTATAGAAAATCTGATTAATAAATAAATTTAAAAAATAAAAATAAAAATAGAGAAAAATGTGATGGAGAGGCGATGAATTGAGTGTCCATTCGTGAGGTTGCAGAAGATGACTCAATTTGTCCGCCAGTTTTTCTCTCCTTGAATATAGACCACTTTCAGAAAGGTGTTGTGAAGAAGCTTCCTGGCAAAGAGGGAGAGATCCTGTTCCTCCATGCTTGTTGACGTAGTACATGACGACTTGATTGTCTGTCCAAATGAGGAGTACTTGATCGTGAAGAAGATGCTGAAAAGATTTGAGAGCATTGAAGATTGCTCTGAGTTCCAACAGATTTATGTGACACTGACAATCTGTATTGGACCAATGACCTTGAGTACGGAGACCATCGAGATGAGCCCCCCAAGTGTAGGTCAAGGAATTTGTCGTTAGGACCTTCTGATGAGGGGGCGTTTGAAACAGTAAACCTCTGGAGAAATTGGAAGAGAGTATCCACCAGTGGAGAGACTGTCTCTACGAAGAAGTCTCTGTAACGTGCTGGGAGAGTGGGTCAAAAGCCTGCACCCACTGAGATGCCAGGGTCCACTGAGGAATTCTGAGGTGAAGTCTGGCAAAAGGAGTCACGTGAACTGTAGAGGCCATGTGACCTAGGAGAATCATCATGTGTCTTGCTGAAAGTGAAGTGAGGGATGACACTTTGTGACATCCTGACGTTGTTGAGGAAGGAATGCTCTGAGCTGTACAGTATCCAGGACAGCTCCAATGAACTGTAGAGTCCAAGAGGGCTGTAGTTGGGATTTTGGAAAGTTGATTTCGAACCTCAAACTTTGGAGGAGTTGGATCGCTAGAATAATCCCCTGAGATGTTGAATCTTTGATGAGCCAATCATCTAGATACGGGAAAACCTGAAAACCATGGTTGTGCAGAGCTGCTGTTACTACCACTAGGCACTTGGTGAAGACTCTGGGAGATGATGCCAGGCCGAAGGGTAGCACTCTGTACTGAAAATGATGATTTCTCACCCGAAATCTTAGGAACTTGCGAGAGGCTGGATGAATGGGAATATGAGTATAAGCCTCTTTGAGATCTAGAGAGCATAACCAATTGTTCTGATTTAGAAGGGGATACTGCATCCAAAATTTTTCTCTGTCAAGAAAATTTGTTGAGTGCTCTGAGATCCAAAATAGGTCGCAGATCCCCCATCTTCTTTGGAACTAGGAAGTAACGGGAGTAAAAACCCCTGCTCTGCTGTTCCAGAGGAACTTCTTCGAAGGCATGGAGATGAAGCAGAGCTTGAGCTTCCTGAAGAAGGGAGATCTGGGACGGATTGGAAGGATACGCTCTTGGGGGAAGAACTGAAGGAATCTGGATGAAAGAGAAGCAGGAGAGGAGAAGCATTTGCAGAGAGAGGCAAGCAGGGAGAAAGAAGCTAAAGGGGAGAAAGCGAGCAGGAGAGAGAACCAGAGGCAGGAGACAGAGAGGGGAATCGGCGATAGTTAGCTTCGCCCACCCCCCATCGACCACCAAAGCTCCCCCTTAAAAAGGGGAGGGGCCAACGGAGCGAAGCTGATCAGAGCACGAGAGGAGAAGCATTTGCGGAGAGAGGCAAGCAGGGAAAGAGAAGCCAAAGGTGAGAAAGATAAAGGGAAGAAAGTGAGCAGGAGAGAGAATCATGGCTTTCTCCATTTTTAGCTTGAGTTTGTGGCTAGACATCTAGTTTTCCATTGTGTTAAGGATGTCATCAAGTAAATGCACTTCTGGGGGAGTCAAGAAGGTGATAGAAATGACAATTGTGATGTCATCAGCATAGCTGTAATGAGAGATGTTGAGATTGCTAAGCTGGACCCCTAAAGAGGAAAGGTATACGTTGAAAAGCAGAGGGGATAACAGAGAGCCCTGGGGGACACCACATTCACTGTTCCAGGGGGTGGATAAAGTGTTATTAAATTTAACTTAAAAGCTTTAGGCCTTTAAGAAGCTTTTAAACCAATTTAATACCTGATATGCCAAAGGCATCCAAACGTTGCAACAATATGTCATTGTCTACCAGATCGAAAGCACTGCTGAGGTCAAACTGGAGGATAAGTGTATTCTGACTTTTGCTAAGTATCTTGTATATATCATTGAGAAGAGATGCAATAACTGTTTGTGTGCTGAAGGAATGTCTAAAATCTGATTGTGAATCATGAAGAAGTTGGAAATGATCAAGGTGGTTGGTTAATTCGGTTTGTACCACTCCCTCCATTAGCTTAATAAAAAGTTGAAATGAGAGCATTGGTCTGTAATTGCTTGGTAGAGAAAGTGATTTTTTTGGTCTTTTATGACTGGGTGGATAATGATATGACCATTGTTAAGTGGAAATGATCCTTTGTTGAGCGAATTGATTAGCCAGGAGTAAAAATTTAGGAGTTGCTTTGGACATAAGGGAAGGAGGACAATGATCAATAGGAGAATATGTTTGAACATGCAGAGGCGGCAAAAAGGGCGAACAGAATGCTAGGAATGATAAAGAAGGGGATCACGAACAGATCGGAGAAGATTATCATTCTGCTGTACCGGACTGGAGTCTGTCATAGGGGAAAATACCCTCCAGGGATTCAAAACAAAGTTAGACAAGTTCCTGGTGAACAAGAGTGTACGCTGGTAGGGCTAGTCTCAGTTAGGGCACTGGTCTTTGACCAGAGGGCCACCGCATGAGTGGACTGCTGGACATGATGGACCACTGGTCTGACCCAGTTTGGTTATTTTTATGTTCTTATTCAGCTGTGGAATATCCAGTTAAAAACAGCTCAAGGTTATCTTTAACCAGATATTCAAAGACTTCGCCTTTATCATCTAGCTTTATGCCCCTCATGGAATAGAGGGTGAAATACTCACGTGGATTAAAAACTAGCTGGCAGATAGGAAACAGAGAGTGGGGGGTAAATGGAAAATACTCGGACTGGAAAAGCGTCACCAGTGGAATGCTGCAGGGTTTGGTGCTTAGACCCGTGCTCTTCAATATATTTATAAACGATCTGGAAATTGGTACGACAAGTGAGGTGATTAAATTTGCAGACGATTCAAAGTTATTCAGAATAGTGAAGACGCAGGAGGATTACGAAGACCTTCAACGTGACATAAACACGCTTGAGAAATGGGCCATGACATGGCAAATGAGGTTCAACGTGGATAACTGTAAAGTGATGCATGTTGGTAACAAAAATCTTATACAGGAATACAGGATGTCCGGGGCGATACTTGGAGAGACACCCCCCCCCCCCAGGAAAGAGACTTGGAAGTACTGATCGACAAGTCGAAGAAGCTATCCGCGTAGAAACATAGAAAAATGACAGCAGAAAAGGGCCATAGCCCATCTAGTCTGCCCACACTAAAGATCCCCTTCCCTAAATTTATTCTCCCAGATATCCTATATGTCATCGAGTCTACCTATTCCGATGACTCTCCCCCCACTATTACCCTCTTAGAGATCCCACATGCGCATCCCATTTATTCTTAAAATCTGGCACGCTGCTGGCCTTGACAACCTGCACAGGCAGTCTATTCCAATGCGAAGCATCAGCGAAAAGGGCGAACAGAAAGCAGTTACTTATCCTAACAGGTGTTATCCAGGGACAGCAGGCAGCTATTCTCAACATGTGGGTGATGTCATCCACGAAGCCCCAATGCGGACAGCTTCGCAAGCTGATTTGCTTGCAGCTTAGAAAGTTTGCAACTGCTGCATTGCACATGCGTGAGTGCCTTTCCGCCCACGCAAGGTTGCGCGTCTCCTCAGTTCAGATAGCTAGCAGAAAAGCCAACCAGGGGAGGTGGGTGGTTTGTGAGAATAGCTGCCTGCTGCCTCTGGATAACACCTGTTAAGGTAAGTAACTGTGCTTTATCCCAGGACAAGCAGGCAGCCTATTCTCAACATGTGGGTGACCTCCAAGTTAATCAGAATGGGATGGTGGAAGTGTTGGCAATTTAGGAGAATAAATTTTGTAACACTGCTTGGCCGAAATGGCCATCCCGTCTGGAAAAAGCATCCAGACAATAATAAGAGGTGCAGGTATGAACCGAGGACCAAGTGGCAGCTTTACAGATTTCCTGAATAGGAGTAGATCTAAGGAAAGCTACTGATGCCACCATGGCTCTGATTTTATGGGCTGTGATTCAACTCTGTAGATGCAATCCAGCCTGAGCATAGCAGAAAGAGATGCTAGCAGCTAACCAGTTGGAGATGGTGCGCTTGGAAATCGGATGTCCCAACTTGTTTGGATCAAATTAGACAAAAAGTTGAGGTGCAGATTTGTGTGGCTTAGTTCTTTGCAAGTAGAAAGCCAAAGCACGCTGACAGTCCAGAGTATGAAGAACTGATTCTCCAGGATGAGAATGAGGCTTTGGAAAAAACCACTGGAAGTACAATGGATTGATTGAGATGAAATTCTGAAACCACTTTAGGTAAGAATTTAGGATGAGAACGGAGGACCACCTTGTCATGATGGAATACTATGAAAGGTGGATCTGCAACTAAAGCTTGTAGCTCACTGACTCTGCGAGCAGACATAAGAGCAATGAGAAAAATCACTTTCCAAGTAAGATATTTAAGATGAGCGAAAGCCATTGGTTCAAAAGGAGGCTTCATCAATTGAGCAAATACAACATTGAGATCCCAAACTACGGGAGGTGATTTGAGAGGTGGGTTGACATGGAAAAGTCTTTTCATAAATCTGGAAACCACAGGATGAGCAGAGAGGGGTTCCTTTTGACAGGCTGATGAAAAGCAGCAATTGCACTGAGATGGACTCGAATGGATAAGGATTTGAGTCCTTATTGAGACAAATGCAACAGGTAATCCAAAACTGCAGACAAGGAGGTAGATTGAGGCTCCTTGTGATAAATAGTGCACCAAGCAGAAAATCTAGACCATTTCTGATTGTAGCTTTGTCTAGTGGTAGGCTTTCTAGAAGCCTCTAAAATGTCCTGTACAGATTGAGAAAACTGTAGAGTGGTAGTTAAGTTGAGAGGTACCAAGCTGTCAGGTGTAGAGACTGCAGGTTGGGATGAAGTAGAGACCCCTGACTCTGTGTAAGCAGAGAGAAAAACTGGTAGAAGCATTGGCTCCCTGCTGCTGAGTTGATGTAGAAGGGAGAACCAACGTTGCCTGGGCCACTGGGGAGCGATCAGAATCATGGTGGCATGCTCCTATTTGACTTTGACAAGTCTTGATAATCAGAGGAAATGGAGGGAATGCATAGAGAAACTGATTTGTCCATTCCAGTAGAAAAGCATCTGCCTTGAGGCGATGAGGAGTATATCCTGGAGCAGTCTGTGGTTGTGGGGAGATGCAAAGAGATCTATCTGAGGAGTGCGCACTGAGAAAAAATGTGATGGAGAGGCGAGGAATTGAGTGTCCATTCGTGAGGTTGCAGAAGACGACTCAATTTGTCCGCCAGACAGTTTATCTCTCCGTGAATTTAGACTGCTTTCATGAAGGTGTTGTGATGGATTGCCCAGTTCCACACCTTTTGAGCTTCCTGGAAAAGAGGGAGAGATCCTGTTCCTCCTTGCTTGTTGACATAGTACATGGCTACTTGGTTGTCTGTCCTAATGAGGACTACCTGGTTGTGAAGAAGACGCTGAAAAGCTTTGAGAGCATGGAAGATCGCTCTGAGTTCAAACCGATTGATGTGACACTGATGATACATGCTGGAACAATGGCCTTGAGTACAGAGACCGTCAAGTTGAGCCCCCAAGTGTAGGTCGAAGAATGTGTTGTGAGGACCTTCTGATGGGGGGGGTGTCTGAAACAGTAAACCTCTGGAGAGATTGGAAGAGAGCATCCACCAAACTGTCTCAACGATGGAGTTATGGTAATGTGTTGAGAGAGTGGGTTGCAAGCCTGCGCCAGGGTCCACTGAGGGATTCTGAAGTGAAGTCTGGCAAAAGGAGTCAAGTGACCTGTAGAGGCCATGTGACCTAGGAGAACCATCATGTGTTTTGCTGAAATTGTAGTCAAGGAAGACACCTTGTGGCAGAGACGAATGAGAGCATCCTGATGTTATTGAGGAAGGAATGGTCTGAGTCGGACAGTGTCCAAGACAGCTCTGATGAACTATATATTCCGAGAGGGCTGTAGCTGGGATTTGGGAAAGTTGATTTTGAATCCCAAACTTTGTAGAAACCATGTAGTCCGTAGGGTCACTACAATAACCCCTTGAGCTGCGGAATCCTTGATGAGCCAGTTGTCCTGGTAGGAGAACACCTGGAGGTCATGATTCCGCAAAGCTGCTGTTACTACAACTAGGCACTTGGTGACCACTCTTGGAGATTAAGCCAGGTCAAAAAATAGCACTCTGTACTGAAAATGCAGATTTCCCACCCGAAATCTGAGGAACTGTCGAGAGGCTGGATGAATGGGAATGTGAGTGTAAGTCTCTTTGAGATCTAGAGAACATAACCAATTGTTCTGATCTAGAAGAGAGTACAATGGTGCTAGAGACAGCATCCAAAATTGCTCTCTGACAAGAAATTTGTTGAGGGCTCTAAGATCCAAAATGGGTTGCAGATCGCCCGTCTTCTTCGGGACTAGGAAGTAACGGGAGTAAAACCCCTGCTCTACTGTTCCAGCAGAACTTCCTCGATGGCACGGAGACAAAGCAGAGGTTGAGCTTCCTGAAGAAGAAGGGCAGTCTGGGATGAATTGGAAGGAGACTCTTTTGGAGGCAGGTCTGGAGGAACCTGAATGAAAGGAACAGAGTATCCTTCCCTGATGACAAAAAGAGCTGAGAGGATTTAGGCGCAGCAGGAGTCTAAGGTTTCTGTTGCCTCTGCTGCTGTTGTGGTTATTTCTGAGGAGGTGGAAGAGATCTGAAGCCTTTAGAAGTGGAAGGCTTAGGCTTAGGATGAGTGATGGAAGCAATTTTTCATATTTAGACAATCGTTGAGTAGCTGCCTCATTGGAATCATCAAACAATTCATTGCCTTAACAAGGAATGTGGCCAGACAATCTTGAAGATTGGGGTCCATGTCTATAGTGTGGAGCCTGTGCATTACTACTAAAAAGGTGGCGACCCTCGAGGTAAGTTCAAATGCATCATAAGAAGATTGAAGGAGATGCATGTGGAGTTGAGCCAGAGTGGTAGTCACATGCTGAAACTCTGAAAGACAACGTTGAGGAATAAATTTGTAAAATTCAGGCAGGATGTCAACCAAATGCCATAAGAGTTATTTGGTAGAAACCACGACCAAATTCATGGTCCTGCCCTCTCTTCCAGGAGGGACAGTGGTATAAACTGTGACAGGATTGGTCCTTGTCAGAGAAGATTCCACGAGAAGGGACTGATGGGATAATTGAGATTTCTCGAAGCCCTTGCAGTGGACCATCCTGTAACAAGATTCCAGCTTTCTTGGTACAGCAGGAATGGAATAATGTGGCTCAAGATTTCACTTGAAAGTTTGAGAAAGAAGTCTATTAGTGGGCAATTTAAGAGACTCCGCATGCGGATGAGACATACCCATTTCCTCTAAATACTCCATAGAGTATTTGGTGAGGAAAAAAGAAAAAAGCATCTGCTCCAAGGATGGTTGACCTTAAGGGGAAGAAGGTGACCTAGAGGCGCCTCGCAAAGCAGAGAACGAAGGTGAAGCCTTTCTGGAGTATTGATACCTGAGGTTGAATATGCAGGTACAGATGACTGACAGAGAGAATGGATAGAATCCCTCGCAGGAGAAAAACCATAGTGTTAAGGCTCTGCAGGAGGCATTCTCGACTTCATAGTTGGAGGCCTGGAGAAACGAGGCCTGTCTCGAGAAGAGGACTTGGGCCTCGATGGGTACCTCGACTGATGTGGAGAACAGTGCATCGAACCAGGAAGGTCCCGCTGAGAGAAAATGTCGAGGAGTCCTGGCCCATGCCTCGAAAAGGGCAGCGCCTTATGAGGAAGGAGGGCTGGAGGCTGGAGATCGAGGTCGAGACACCAAAAAGGATTGAGCTCCTTGTGTTGAGGTATCCCGAGGCACTGGCAAGGACTTAGCTCCTTGTACAGAGTGCATAGACTCCAGATGAGACACTCGCAAAGACTCGACTCCTTGCATAGAGTGTACAGATTCAGCTTGAGGTATTGCCAAGGACTCGACTCCTTGTGGTACTGCTGAGTGCTCAGGCTAGGCTGCAGGAAGTAGAGTCGAGGCAGGAGTATGTCTAGCAAGCATATTTACAAACTCCTGAGGCATAATGGTCTGGATCATAGCCTGTAAATGTGAAACCAAGACATGATCTGGTACATTTTGTATGGCTATAGTCTCCAAGAAAGAATGACGCTTCAATTTGGAGATATGCTTCTTGGGCAGCTTCAGAACCACTACTGGAACAGACTGCTGCGCTACCTGACCTGAGGAAGACAGCGAGAAAAGCGGCTCCTCAGGAGAAGACTTGGCAGATTTGCTCGAGGATGTGGAACTCCACAGGGGTTAGACAAGGGGTCTGATTTATGATCGTTTGATTTAACTCTGTACGTTCTTGTTTTTATGAATCCTTGGAGTGAGCATTAGAACACCAACACATGCATTGTAAAACTAAACAAGCCAGATCCTGCACAATCAATTAATCCTGTACAGTCGATGCTAATAGAAAACCATGTCCTTTTCATACACAAAGAACACAGAAACACCCTTGCCCAATATGGAACAATCACAAACTAAAAATAGAAATATGGAGACAAAAGATAAATTAAACCGCCAAGAAACCAGACTCTGCAACACCACAGAAACAGTGACACATGTCCCCTAATACTGTGCAAAATATAAAGACAGTAGATGTAAATTTGAAAAAACTGATACATAATCACCAGAGTGGTGGAAAACAGGAACACTCTTCTGGGGAAAACACCCTCTAGGGTTTCAAGACAAAGTTGGACAAGTTCCTGCTAAACTGCAACGTACGCAGGTGAGGTTGGACTCATTTAGAGCACTGGTCTTTGACCTGAGGGCCGCCGCATGAGCGGACTGCTGGGCAGGATGGACCACTAGTCTGACCCAGCAGTGGCAATTCTTATGTTCTTATGTACCACTTTACAAATGAACAAGTAGAAATAAAACAAATAACGAGAAATAAGAAAATACCATTTTATTGGAGTAATCCATTTTTCAATTAGCTTTCAGAGGCCAAATCTTTCTTCAAGATAGTACACTATACTGCTGTTATGGTATCCTGTCCTGACCTGAGGAAGGGGGTTTAGTCCTCCCAAACACTGCCTTATTTCCATTTCCTATTTATAGACTTTAATCAATACAGTTACAACACTACTTGATTCTACGTAAAGCAACAAAAAAATTTCTTTCTACCTTTTCTCGTTTCTGCTTTAATTATCTTCTCTTCGCTCTCTTCTTTCTATTCAATGTTTGTCCTCTCTCCCTTCCATGCAACATCTGCCCTCTCTCTTTGCCCCTTCCACCCAGCCTCTGCCCTCTCTCTTTACCCTTTCCATCCACTGGTCACCATCTCTGCCCTTTCCATTCAGTGTCCGCCCTCTCTCTCTTCCATATGGCATCTTCCCTCTTTCTATGTCCCTTCAATAAACTGCATATCCTGTGCTGTTTCTCTCCTTTGTACATGATTCATTTCAGCTTCACCCCCTCTCCATTTTTTGTCTCCACCTCCTCCCCTATGCTCTGGCATCTCTCTATTCTCCTTTCCTTCCTTCCTTCCCACTCCACCCCATGGTCTGGCATCTCTATCTCCTTCCCTGGTATCTCTCTCCTCACCTATCTCTCCCTTTCCCTCCTTGCTCTGGCACCTCCTTTCCTTCCTTTCCCTCTGGTCTGGCATTTGTCTCCTTTGTTTCTCTTCTCTCCCCCATGTCCTGGCATCTCTCTCCTCTCCTTCCATCTCTCCCCACCCCCTCCATTATCTGGCATCTTCCTTTCTCTCCCTCCTCCTTCCTTCCTTTCCCCTGGTCTAGCATCTGTCTCCTCCCACCCCCTTCCATATGCCCTGACATTTCTCCCTCCCCTTCCTGCTTCCTGATACTTAAAAAAAAAAGTCAGGTTGAGGCGAATTTGCGACCGAGATGATAGCCAGGCGCTCACCTAAATTAGCTGGATGGAGCGCCCAGCTAAAAGGCACTAGGGAGAATACTGGTACTAGTAAGTCTGGGCTCTACCTTTCCCCCTGCAATATATGTATTGTTTTAAATTGTATGACTTTAAAGCTGTGTATGTTGAATTTAGCGGATTCTAAATGTTTTAAATAAATAAAGTCTGCAGAGCTGAAATCTCTGGTTAAAGTTAACTAAAGTTATCTGATTCACTTTAGAACGGCTACTTCTTGACTACTACTACTACTACTACTTTTTATCATTTCTATAGCACTCTGTCTATAACAGTATTCAGATCCAAGCTAAAGACCCACTTTGTAAGCTCTTCTGAGCAGGGACCATCTATTGCATGTCAAATGTACAGTGCTGTGTATGCCTTTCAGTGCTTCAGAAATTATAAATAGTACTAGTAGTAGTAGTGTAAGGCATATGCAACACTGTACATCTGACATGTAATAGACTGTCCCTACTCAGAAGAGTTTACAATCTAATTTGGACAGACAGACCGGGCATATAGGGGCTGGGGAGTTTCTTGCAGAGAATGATAGGGTGGACATAAGTAATTTTACGGTAAGTGAGAGTTAGGAGTTGAACATAAGAGTCCGGTGATCCGCAGACGCGGAGGCTCAGCCAGGTGTACCCTGGCGAATACCTTATTCACTCGTATCCCTCAATATGTCCTGCAAGAATATGTGCATCCAATTTTCCCTTAAATCCTAGAATGGTGGTTTCCTCCACCATCTCTTCCGGGATCTCTTGCTGAAACAAGGCTGCCCTGTGAACTTCTAAAAGCTAAGTTACTCAGATTTTAATATTTCAGCATTTCATATTTCAGCTTTTCACTGGTTTTCAGCATTATATCTGATTAATTTCTCTTATCCTCCCTGTTTCTTACGAAAAAAATATAAAAAAAGCACAAAAAAATCCTTCTCTTTCCTCTGTTAAATCTTATTTCCTCTTCCTGCAGTTTTGTTTAAAATACTGTGTTTTAGGTGTTATAGAGCCTATATTTCTGGTGCCTGTGGCTCAGGGTGACTAAAGTAGGGAAAATCCTGTTATAAATCCTGTGTTTTAGGGTAGCACTGATAGAACCTGCAGTTTTGTTTAAAATACTGTGTTTTAGGTGGTATAGAGCCTATATTTCTGGTGCCTGTGGCTCAGGGTGACTAAAGTAGGGAAAATCCTGTTATAAATCCTGTGTTTTAGGGTAGCACTGATAAAACCTGCATTTTTGTTTAAAATACTGTGTTTTAGGTGGTATAGAGCCTATATTTCTGGTGCCTGTGGCTCAGGGTGACTAAAGTAGGGAAAATCCTGTTATAAATCCTGTGTTTTAGGGTAGCACTGATAAAACCTGCATTTTTGTTTAAAATACTGTGTTTTAGGTGGTATAGAGCCTATATTTCTGGTGCCTGTAGCTCAGGGTGACTAAAGTAGGGAAAATCCTGTTATAAATCCTGTGTTTTAGGGTAGCACTGATAAAACCTGCATTTTTGTTTAAAATACTGTGTTTTAGGTGGTATAGAGCCTATATTTCTGGTGCCTGTGGCTCAGGGTGACTAAAGTAGGGAAAATCCTGTTATAAATCCTGTGTTTTAGGGTAGCACTGATAGAACCTGCATTTTTGTTTAAAATACTGTGTTTTAGGTGGTATAGAGCCTATATTTCTGGTGCCTGTGGCTCAGAGTGACTAAAGTAGGGAAAATCCTGTTATAAATCCTGTGTTTTAGGGTAGCACTGATAAAACCTGCATTTTTGTTTAAAATACTGTGTTTTAGGTGGTATAGAGCCTATATTTCTGCCTTACTAGTAGTCTTACTTATAGTCCCACCAACCCCAGGGACCACTATTCATATATAGAGACCCATATAATCAGGACTTCACAACCAATCAAGATGACCTTTATTCTATGCAATCACTGTGGTGCTTTAATTCCAAGACATACTATTTGGAGGCTTAAGGCTTGCCCCATCTGTCTTCAACTTGCCAGTATTAAGGAGGAGCTCTGTAAACTTAAACAGGAATTGAATACAATTAAAGCAGCTTCCATCACTCCACAAAATCATACCAACTTACCACCTCTACCTCAAAGAATAAAACAACCCAGGAATAAATGGGTCACAGTAGGCTCAGGAAGACTGCGACATGTATGCAGAAGCGGAAATGTGGTGGTGATGGGGGACTTCAACCATCCTGGGATAGACTGGAGTATTGGGCACTCAAACTGCGCAAGAGAGACAAAATTCATAGAAGTCACGAGGGACTGTTTCATGGAGCAGCTGGTCACGGAACCAACACGGGGCGATGCCACTCTTGACCTAATCTTTAACGGACTAGGGGGGCCAGCAAAGGAGGTGGCGGTATTACCCCCACTAGGTAACAGCGATCACAACATGATCCAGTGCAAGCTTGAAATTGGATCATCAAAGGGGAAAAGAACCACAACGACGGCACTCAACTTCAAAAAAGGAAATTATGATGCCATGAGAAAAATGGTGGGAAAGAAGCTCAAAGGCAACATAGGGAAGACGGAATCCGTAGAAAAAGCCTGGACCTTACTCAAGGAGACTGTGCACGAAGCACAAAGCATATGCATCCCCAAGTTCAGAAAAGGGTGCAAAAAAAATAGAACAAAAAACCCAGTGTGGATAACAAGTGTAGTGAAGAAGGCGATAAGCGACAAGAAAGCATCGTTCAGAAAATGGAAAAAAGACCAAACAGAGGAGAACCAAAAAAGGCACAAAGAACACCAGAAAGAGTGTCACCGAGTGATTAGAAAAGCAAAAAGAGAATACGAAGAGAGACTGGCAAAGGAAGCAACAAACTTCAAGTCGTTCTTCAGATACGTGAAGGGGAAGCAACCGGCGAGAGAAGAAGTGGGACCATTGGACGATGGAGACCGAAAGGGAGTTGTAAAAGAAGAGAAAGAGATAGCTGACAGGTTAAATGAGTTCTTCACGTCAGTCTTCACGATGGAGAATATAACCAACATTCCAGAACCCGAGGAGATCGTAATAGGAGACCAAGAGGATAAGCTGGTCAATTTAGAGGTAAGCCAAGAGGATGTACTCAAGCAGATTGACAGACTAAAGAGCGACAAATCGCCGGGTCCGGATGGCATTCACCCAAGGGTACTCAAGGAACTAAAAGACGTAATAGCGGAGCCACTTCGACAGATATGCAACCTATCCTTAAAAACCGGAGAGATCCCGGAGGATTGGAAAATAGCAAATGTCACGCCCATCTTCAAAAAGGGCGCAAGGGGGGACCCGGGAAACTACAGGCCGGTGAGCCTGACCTCAGTCCCGGGAAAGATGATGGAGGCACTGATTAAAGACGGCATCTGTGAGCACATCGAAAAAAATGGGCAGCTAAAACCAAGTCAACATGGCTTCTGTAAGGGTAGGTCATGCCTCACAAACTTATTGTACTTCTTTGAGGGAGTGAACAGCCAGGTGGATAAAGGGGAATCTATAGACATCATTTACCTTGACTTCCAAAAAGCCTTCGACAAGGTGCCACACGAGAGACTGCTTAAAAAGATATGGAACCACGGGGTACAAGGGGAGGTCCACCGATGGATCAAAAACTGGCTGTCAAACAGGAAGCAGAGGGTTGGCGTAAAGGGCCACTACTCAGACTGGAAAGGGGTCACGAGCGGAGTTCCGCAGGGGTCGGTGCTGGGACCGCTCTTGTTCAATATCTACATAAATGACCTAGAGGCGGGAACTAAGTGTGAAGTCATTAAATTTGCAGATGACACCAAACTATACAGCAGGGCTCAAACCAAGGAAGACTGCGAGGATCTCCAAAAGGATCTAACGCAGCTGGAAAAGTGGGCCGAAAAATGGCAGATGAGCTTCAACGTGGGGAAATGCAAGGTCATGCACGTGGGGAAAAAGAACCCGATGTTCACATACAAAATGGGGGGAACACCACTAGGGGTTAGTAACCTGGAGAGAGACCTGGGAGTGATGGTAGACGCAACACTGAAGGCATCGGCGCAATGCGCCACAGCCTCTAGGAAAGCAAACAGAATGCTGGGTATCATTAAGAAGGGTATTACAACCAGGACGAAGGAAGTTATCATGCCGCTGTATCGTGCAATGGTACGGCCGCATCTGGAGTACTGTGTCCAGTACTGGTCGCCGTACCTCAAGAAAGACATGGCGGTACTTGAGGGAGTACAAAGAAGAGCAACCAAACTGATAAGGGGAATGGAAAATCTCCCATATACCGACAGATTGAAGCAGTTGGGACTTTTCTCCCTGGAGAAGCGAAGACTTAGAGGAGACATGATAGAAACCTTCAAGATCCTGAAGGGCATAGAAAAAGTAGACAGGGACAGATTTTTCAAATTAAGGGGCACCACAAGCACAAGGGGGCATTGGGGGAAATTGAAAGGGGACAGGTTTAGAACAAACGCTAGGAAGTACTTTTTCACTCAGAGGGTGGTAGATACATGGAACGCGCTCCCAGAGGCTGTTGTAGACAAGAAAACACTAAATGGTTTCAAAGAAGGTTTGGATAGATTCCTAGAAGAAAAAGGGATTGGGGGGTATAGATAGGTATAGACCATTGCTCAGTCAATGGGCCTGATGGGCCGCCGCGGGAGCGGACCGCTGAGCAGGATGGACCTATGGTCTGCCTCAGCGGAGGCAACTTCTTATGTTCTTATGTAACACAGAAACATCCACCTTCACTAATATTACCTCTACAGAATTCCTTCGCTCCACTAGTGCACTGCGATACTCAAGAAAACAGAAGGGAGGTGGGACTGGAACCAATGAAGGTAACTCAAGAGAACAAGCGCACCCTAAGTACAAATAAAAAAGCCAAAAACAGAAAACTATTACTGTTGGGGGATTCCATCATCAGAGGCATTAAACTTGGAACACAGGGCGAGGAGACCAAAATAGTGAAATGTCTTCCAGGATCCTCAGCTACCAGGAGTTCCAGGCAAATACTGACTATAATTAAGGAAGAAACTAAGAATTTTAACACTGATGTTGTTATCCATCTGGGAAAAAATGACATGGCCAACAACTCCACACTTGCAGCACAGAAAGCTTTTCGGGAGCTTGGTGAGGGCGTGAAACCTTTTGTAAAGACTTTAGCTTTTTCTGAAATACTGCCTGCATATGGAAAAGGAGAGCAAAGAATGAAAAACACAAAGGACTTTAATAGATGGCTCAGAGCCTGGTGTCATCAAGAAGGCTTCAGGTACATAGGAGGATGGGGAAATACATGGAAGGACAAGAAGCTATATTGCACTGATGGGCTACATATTACTACAGCAGGAAAAAGAAACCTTGCAGAGAAATTTAGACAATATTTTTCTAGGCATTTAAACTAGAAGGTGGGGGTGGTGTATGTACGAAGGACAATTATAGAGACCACCCCCGGCAAAAGAAAAGATGTGATAGTAGTAAAGGCTGCAACATAAGCAATATCAGCAACTCATTTCTTAGTATTGCAACAGAAAGTGAAACGACACAAAAATCCATACGAAAAAGGAGATTATCGCTGAAAAATAGCTGGAAAGTGATGACCACAAATGCTCGCAGTCTAAGCAACAAAGTTCATGATCTGCAAGCCCTGATATTAGAGGCAGATCTAGATATTGTTGCTATCACAGAGACATGGTTCAGTGAATCACATGGATGGGATGCAAACATACCGGGATATAATCTTTTTAGGAAGGACAGAGATGGTCATAAAGGTGGAGGAGTAGCTCTCTATGTAAAGATCAATATCCAAGCGACCGAAATGCAAGGGACCTGGGGAGAGGAAGAAGCGATATGGATTGCTCTGAAAAGAGAAGATGGAACTTCTATCTATGTGGGTGTAGTCTACAGACCTCCGACTCAATCGCAGCAAATTGATAAGGATCTGATTGTGGATATCCAAAAGTTTGGAAGGAAAGAGGAGGTTCTGCTGTTGGGAGATTTCAACCTGCCGGATGCGGACTGGAATGTTCCGTCTGCGGAATCGGAAAGAAGTAGGGAGATTGTGGATGCCTTTCAAGAGGCTCTGCTCAGACAAATGGTGACGGAACCCACAAGGGAAAAAGCGATATTGGATCTGGTCCTCACAAATGGAGAGAGTATCTCTAATGTTCGAGTGGGTGCTCACCTGGGTAGTAGCGATCATCAAACGGTTTGGTTTGATATAACGGCTAAAGTGGAGAGCGGCCGCACGATACTTAAAGTCCTAGATTTCAAACGTACGGACTTTAATGCAATGGGAAAGTACCTGAAGAAAGAGCTGTTAGGATGGGAGGACATAAGAGAAGTGGAAAGACAGTGGTCTAAGCTGAAAGGAGCGATAAAAATGGCTACGGACCTTTATGTGAAGAAAATCAATAAAAACAAGAGAAAAAGGAAGCCGATATGGTTCTCCAACCTAGTGGCTGAGAAAATAAAGGCGAAAGAGTTGGCGTTCATGAAATATAAAAAAACCCAAGAAGAGGAGAGCAGAAAGGACTACAGGGTGAAACTGAAAGAAGCCAAGAGAGAGATACGTTTGGCGAAGGCACAGGCGGAAGAACAAATGGCTAAAAATGTAAAAAAGGGAGATAAAAATTTTTTCAGATATATTAGTGAAAGGAGGAAGATAAAAAATGGAATTGCTAGGCTAAAAGATGCTGGGAACAAATATGTGGAGAGTGATGAGGAGAAAGCAAATGTGCTAAACAAATACTTCTGTTCTGTGTTCACAGAAGAAAATCCTGGAGAAGGACCGAGATTGTCCGGCAAAGTTTCACGAGAAAATGGAGTAGATTCTGCGCCGTTCATGGAGGAGGGTGTTTATGAGCAACTTGAAAAACTGAAGGTGGACAAAGCGATGGGACCAGACGGGATCCATCCCAGGATACTAAGGGAACTCAGAGAGGTTCTGGCGAGACCTATTAAAGACTTGTTCAACAAATCTCTGGAGACGGGAGTGATTCCTGGGGATTGGAGGAGAGCGGATGTGGTCCCTATTCATAAAAGTGGTCACAGGGATGAAGCAGGAAACTACAGGCCAGTGAGCCTCACTTCAGTTGTTGGAAAAATAATGGAAGTGTTGCTGAAAGAAAGGATAGTGTATTTCCTTGAATCTAATGGGTTACAGGATCCGAGGCAACATGGCTTTACAAAAGGTAAATCGTGCCAAACGAACCTGATTGAATTTTTTGATTGGGTGACCAGAGAGCTGGATCAAGGACATATGCTAGATGTAATTTACTTGGATTTCAGCAAAGCCTTTGATACAGTTCCTCATAGGAGGCTGTTGAGCAAACTTGAAGGGCTGAAGTTAGGACCCAAAGTGGTGAACTGGGTCAGAAACTGGCTATCGGACAGACGCCAGAGGGTGGTGGTTAATGGAAGTCGCTCGAAGGAAGGAGAGGTGACTAGTGGAGTCCCTCAGGGTTCGGTGCTGGGGCCAATCCTGTTCAATATGTATGTAAGTGACATTGCTGAAGGGCTAGAAGGAAAAGTGTGCCTTTTTGCAGATGATACCAAGATTTGTAACAGAGTAGACACCGAAGAGGGAGTGGAAAATATGAAAAAGGATCTGCAAAAGTTAGAGGAATGGTCTAATGCCTGGCAACTAAAATTCAATGCAAAGAAATGCAGAGTAATGCATTTGGGGATTAATAATAGGAAGGAACCGTATATGCTGGGAGGAGAGAAGCTGATATGCACGGACGGGGAGAGGGACCTTGGGGTGATAGTGTCCGAAGATCTAAAGGCGAAAAAACAGTGTGACAAGGCAGTGGCTGCTGCCAGAAGGATTCTGGGCTGTATAAAGAGAGGCGTAGTCAGTAGAAGGAAGAAGGTGTTGATGCCCCTGTACAGGTTATTGGTGAGGCCCCACTTGGAGTATTGTGTTCAGTTTTGGAGACCGTATCTGGCGAAAGACGTAAGAAGACTTGAGGAGGTCCAGAGGAGGGCGACGAAAATGATAGGAGGCTTGCGCCAGAAGACGTATGAGGAGAGACTGGAAGCCCTGAATATGTATACCCTAGAGGAAAGGAGAGACAGGGGAGATATGATTCAGACTTTCAAATACTTAAAGGGTATTAACGTAGAACAAACTCTTTTCCAGAGAAAGGAAAATGGTAAAACCAGAGGACATAATTTGAGGTTGAGGGGTGGTAGATTCAGGGGCAATGTTAGGAAATTCTAATTTACGGAGAGGGTGGTGGATGCCTGGAATGCGCTCCCGAGAGAGGTGGTGGAGAGTAAAACTGTGACTGAGTTCAAAGAAGCGTGGGATGAACACAGAAGATTTAGAATCAGAAAATAATATTAAAGATTGAACTAGGCCAGTTACTGGGCAGACTTGTACAGTCTGTGTCTGTGCATGGCCGTTTGGAGGAGGATGGGCTGGAGTAAGTCTTAACAGAGATTTTGGCAGTTGGAACTCAAGCACAGTACCGGGTAAAGCTTTGGATTCTCGCCCAGAAATAGCTAAGAAGAAAAAAAAAAAAAAAAAAAAAATTTAAATTGAATCAGGTTGGGCAGACTGGATGGACCATTCGGGTCTTTATCTGCCGTCATCTACTATGTCTACTATGAGAAAGTTCCAGGTGTTCACCACTTGCTGTGTGAAGCATAAGAACATAAGCAATGCCTCCGCTGGGTCAGACCTGAGGTCCATTGCGTCCAGCAGTCCGCTCACGCAGCAGCCCAACAGGTCCAGGACCTGTGCAGTAAGCCTCTATCTATACCCCTCTATCCCCTTTTCCAGCAGGAAATTGTCCAATCCTTTCTTAAACCCCAGTACCGTACTCTGCCCTATAACATCCTCTGGAAGCGCATTCCAGGTGTCCACCACACGTTGGGTAAAGAACTTCCTAGCATTCGTTTTGAATCTGTCCCCTTTCAACTTTTCCAAATGCTCTCTTTTTTTTTTTTATTTTCTGAAAGTTTGAAGAATCTGTCCCTCTCTACTCTCTATGCCCTTCATGATCCTGTAAGTCTCTATCATATCCCCTCTAAGTCTCCTCTTCTCCAGGGAAAAGAGACCCAGTTTCTCCAATCTCTCAGCGTATGAAAGGCTTTCCATTCCCTTAATCAGTCATGTCGCTCTCCTCTGAACTCTCTCGAGTAACGCCATATCCTTCTTAAGGTACGGTGACCAATACTGGATGCAGTACTCAAGATGCGGACGCACCATTGCCCAGTACAGCGGCAGGATAACTTCTTTCGTTCTGGTTGTAATACCCTTCTTGATTATACCTAGCATTCTATTCGCTCTCTTAGCGGCCGCTGCGCACTGTGCCGTCGGCTTCATTGTCATGTCCACCATTACCCCCAAGTCCCTTTCTTGGGTACTCTCAGTCAATAACATCCCTCAGAACTTTCTGACATTTGTCCTGGCAGTGTCCCCTCTCAGCTTCAGGCCATGACCTCTTGTCCGAGTCACATTTGACAATGTGAATAACGTTGTTACTTGCTCACCATCCTTTCCCCTTACCGGTGAGTAAGCTTGGATTTGAATACTGCTAAAGACGGAGCTTGACATAATGACTCAGGCAGTCTGTTCCATGCATACGGCACAGCAAGATAGAAGGGACGGTGTCTGGAGTTGGCAATGGAGGAGAAGGGTATGGTTAGGAGGGACTTGCCCAATGAACAGAGTTCATGGGGGTGGGGTGGGGGGAGAGCATAGGGGGAGATAAATGAGGAGAGATATTGAGGGTCTGCGGACTGAATGCACTTGTAGGTCACTTTCCTTATCTGTCCCAGTGGTCTCAAAACTCTATCTAGTGGAAGCAGCGACAGGCTTTAACAGTTTGTTGGATCTCTGTGGAAGAGTCAAAGATGACCCTGAGGTTGTGAGTCACAAGACAGGGAGGAGGAAAGTGTTGCTCTTAGAAATAGAGAACAGGGGGAGCAGGAAGGTGGGTTTAGGCGGAAAGATATGGAGCTCGGTTGTAGCCATAGTCAGTTTTAATGACAGTGAGACATCCAGGCAGCAATGTTGGATAAGCAGGTTGAGACTCGGGCTTGGACTCCTGTAGAGATATCTGGTGTGGAAAGGTAGATCTGGGAGTCATCAGCATAGAGGAGATACTGAAAGCCATGGGAGGAAATCAGTGCACTGAGGGAGTGGGTATATAATATGGACCAGACTTCATTAAAGCTGTACTCATTCCTAAGACACCTCTAAGTCCCCCGCCTTTTAATTAGTTATCTTTTGGCTAGATACTAAATTACCCAGATAAGACATAACAGGGTCAGTGGCCCGAAATGTCAAAAATAATCATTTATCTAATTGACTCCTGAAGTTATAAGAACATAAGAACTGCCATCTCCAGATCAGACCTTCAGTCCATTAAGTCCGGTGATCCGCACATGCGGAGGCCCAGCCAGGTGTATACCTGTTGTAATTTTAGTCACCCTTTTCCCTCTATGCCTCTCGTAAGGAGATGTGCATCTAGTTTGCTTTTAAATCCTAGAACGGTGGATTCCGCAATAACCTCCTCTGGGAGAGCATTCCAGGTGTCCACCACTCGCTGCGTGAACACCTGATATTCGTCCTGGACTTGTCCCCCCTCAGCTTCAGTCCATGTCCTCTTGTCCGTATCACATTGGACATTGTAAATAACTTTTTTTCCTGCTCTATTTTGTTGATTCCTTTCAGTATTTTGAAAGTCTCGATCATATCCCTTCGCAGTCTCCTCTTCCCAAGGGAGAACAATCCCAGTCTCCTAAGTTGTTCCTCATATTCCAAGTTCTCCATACCTTTTACTAGCTTTGTTGCTTGTCTCTGCACCCTCTCCAGCAGTTTTATATCTTTCTTTAGGTTGGGAGACCAATGTTGGACACAGTATTCCAAGTGTGGTCTGACCATTGCTCTATAAAGTGGCATTATAACCCTCTCCGATCTACTCTTGATTCCCTTCTTTATCATGCCTAACATTCTGTTTGCTTTCTTTGCCGCCGCTGCACATTGTGCCGACGGTTTCAGGGTTCTATCTATCAGAACACCCAGGTCCTTTTCTTGTTCGCTCTTACCCAGAGTTGCACCTGACATTCTATACTCATGTTCCTTGTTCTTTCTGCCTAAATGCATTACTTTGCACTTTTCCACATTAAACTTCATCTGCCATTTCTCTGCCCATTTCTCTAACTGACACAAGTCACTCTGGAGTTCTTCGCTATCCTTCTGCAATCTGATTGCCCTGCATAGCTTTGTGTCGTCTGCAAAGTTGATGATCTCACTGGATGTTCCTTCTTCTAGGTCATTGATGAAAATATTAAATAAGATGGGCCCAAATACCGAGCCCTGGGGTATACTGCTAGTCACTTTCTCCCAGTCTAAGAACTTCTCATTTATGCCCACTCTCTGCTTTCTGTTCTCTAGCCATTTGCCTATCCATCTGTAGCAGGGTTAGAACCGTGGAGGAATGTGAAGACCTACAAAGAGACCTGAACAAACTGGAGGAGTGGGCGAACAAATGGCAGATGAACTTCAATGTAGAGAAATGCAAGGCCATGCATATAGGGGAAAAGAACCCGATGTTAAGCTATAAAATGGGGGAACATAACATAAGAACATAAGAACTGCCATCTCCGGATCAGACCCATGGTCCATCGAGTCCGGCGATCCGCACACGCGGAGGCCCAGTCAGGTATACACCTGATGTAGTTTTAGTCACCCATATCCCTCTATGCCTCTCATAAGGAGATGTGTATCTAATTTGCCTTTGAATCCCAGCACAGTGGATTCCTTAATAACCTCCTTTGGGAGAGCATTCCAGGCGTCTACCACTCGCTGCGTAAAACAGTACTTCCTGACATTTGTCCTGGACTTGTCCCCCCTTAGCTTCAAACCATGTCCTCTTGTCCGTGTCGCGTTGGACAATGTAAATAATTTATTTTCCTGCTCTATTTTATCGATGCCTTTCAGCATTTTGAACGTCTCGATCATGTCCCCTCGCAGCCTCCTCTTCTCAAGGGAGAACAGTCCCAGTTTCTTGAGTCGTTCCTCATATTCCAAGTTCTCCATACCTCTTATTAACTTCGTTGCTCGTCTCTGCACCCTCTCCAACAGTTTTATATCCTTCTTTAGGTTGGGAGACCAATGTTGGACACAGTATTCCAAGTGTGGTCTGACCATTGCTCTATAAAGCGGCATTATGACTTTCTCCGATCTACTCGTGATTCCTTTCTTTATCATGCCTAACATTCTGTTTGCTTTCTTTGCCGCTGCCGCGCATTGTGCCGATGGCTTCAGGGTCCTATCTATCAGTACACCCAGGTCCTTTTCTTGTTCGCTCTTACCCAGAGTTGCGCCTGACATTCTATACTCGTATTCCTTATTTTTACTACCTAAATGCATTACTTTGCATTTCTCTACGTTGAACTTCATCTGCCATTTCTCTGCCCATTTCTCTAACTGATACAAGTCGCTTTGGAGTTCCTCGCTATCCTCCTGCGATCTGATTGCCCGGCATAGCTTTGTGTCGTCTGCAAACTTAATGATCTCACTGGATATTCCGTCTTCCAGGTCATTGATATAAATATTAAATAGGATTGGCCCAAGCACTGAGCCCTGGGGCACACCACTAGTCACTTTCTCCCAGTCTGAGAACTTCCCATTTATGCCCACTCTCTGCTTTCTGTTTTCCAACCATTTGCCTATCCACCTTTGTATATCTCCCTCTATTCCATGGCTTTGTAGTTTCCTGAGAAGCCTTTCATGTGGAACTTTGTCGAATGCTTTCTGGAAGTCCAAATATATTATGTCCACCGGCATTCCACTATCAATTTGCTTGTTCACGGTCTCGAAAAATTGAAGTAAATTCGTTAAACATGATTTCCCTTTCCTGAACCCATGTTGACTGGGTTTCATCAAGTCGTGTGTATCTAGGTGCCGGACTATGCTATCCTTGATCAGTGCTTCAATCATCTTTCCAGGGACAGACGTAAGACTCACAGGTCTGTAGTTGCCCGGTTCCCCTCTCGATCCTTTTTTGAAAATTGGCGTGACATTCGCTATCTTCCAGTCCTCTGGTATCTGTCCAGTTCTGATTGTCAGATTGGCAAGTTTTTGCAATAGCTCTCCGATTTCAACCTTCAATTCCTTTAAAACTCTCGGGTGAATTCCATCCGGTCCAGGGGATTTGTCACTTTTAAGTTTGTCGATCTGGTAGTATATCTGGTCCAACTCCACTTCAACTGTGGTGAGGCTGTCTTCTATTACTCCACTAAACACTTTCACTGCTTCTGGTATTTTAGCGGTATCCTCCTCCGTAAAGACGGACGCAAAGAAGGAATTTAGTTTGTCAGCAATTTGTTTATCTTCCTTGATGTACCCTTTTCTTCCCTGGTCGTCCAGGGGTCCCACCGCCTCTTTTGCGGGTTTTTTCCCTTTCACATATCTAAAGAAGGGTTTGAAGTTTTTGGCTTCTTGCGCTATTTTTTCCTCATAGTCCTTTTTGGCATCCCTCACCGCCTTGTGACATTTCTTTTGATCATCTTTATGTATTTTCCATGCTTCGATTGTTTTCATGTGTTTCCATTTTTTGAAAGAGTCCTTCTTTTCTTTTATGGCTACCCTCACCTGTCTGGTAAGCCATGCCGGTTCTCCCTTACCTTTTGTTCTCCCCTCTTTGGAGATCCTTGGAATGTGGAGATTTTGTGCTTCTGTGATAGTATTTTTCAGTAGGGACCATGCCTGGTCTACCGTTTCAAGTTTGTCCACCTTTTTCTTGAGTCGTTGTTTCACCATGGCTCTCATGCGATCGTATTTGCCCTTTTTAAAGTTAAAGGTTTTGGTTAAGGTTTTGGCACGTTTTCTATTCCCGATGTCAAGCTTAAAGTTGATCACATTGTGATCGCTCGTCCCCAGCGGTACCGTAACTTCTACTTCTTTTGTCGGTCCCGTGAGGCCATTTAGTACCAAGTCCAGGGTGGCGTTGCCTCTTGTCGGCTCTTTTACCATTTGTTCCAGGAAGCAATCCCCTAGCACCTCCAGGAACTTGGCCTCCTTGCCGCAGTTGGAGGTTCCTAGTTTCCAGTCTATCCTCGGAAAATTGAAGTCTCCCAATATTATTACATTGCCCGTCTTGCATTCTTGTTTGATTTCCTCTATCATTTCTGAGTCAGTTTCCTCCGCCTGTCCTGGGGGACGATAGTAAAGGCCAATTTTCGTGTCTGCGCTGTTTTGGCCAGGAATCTTGACCCAGAGGGACTCTAGCTTCTCTTTTGTTTCCGTCGTAGCCACTTCAACAGATTCTATTCCTTCCTGAACATATAGGGCAATACCTCCACCTTTCTGCCCTACTCGATCTCTTCTATATAGTTTGTATCCCTAGGGGAAAGTAACCTTGAAAAAGACTTGGGTGTGCTGGTGGATACAACAATGAAGTCAACGGCACAACGCGCGGCAGCCTCAAAGAAAGCAAACAGAATGTTGGGTATTATTAAGAAAGGTATTACAACCAGAACGAAGTCATCTTGCCGCTGTATCATGCGATGGTGCACCCGCACCTGGAGAACTGTGTCCAATATTGGTCACCGTACCTAAAGAAGGACATGGCAATACTTGAGAGGGTTCAGAGAAGGGCGACAAAAATGATAAAAGGTATGGAAAACCTTTCATACGCAGACAGGTTAGAAAGACTGGGGCTCTTCTCCCTGGAGAAGTGAAGACTCAGAGGAGACATGACAGAGACATACAAGATCATGAAAGGCATAGAGAAGGTGGAGAGGGACAGATTTTTCAGCCTATTGGGAACCACAAGAACAAGGGGGCACTCGGAGAAGTTGAAAGGGGACAGGTTCAGAACCAATGCTAGGAAATTCTTTTTCACTCAGAGGGTAGTGGACACCTGGAATGCACTTCTGGAGGATATGATAAGACAGTACATTACGGGGTTTAAAGGAGGGATTGGATAAATTCCTGAACGACTCGGGGATTGAGGGATACAGATAGGGATAGAGGTAGGACTAAGAAGGTTAACAGATAGAAAGGAACAGGGAATGAAGGGTTTCAGACAAAAATCACCTTACAGGTCATGGACCTGATGGGCCGCTGCGGGAGCGGGCTGCTGGGCGCGATGGACCTCTGGCCTGACCCAGCGGAGGCAACTTCTTATGTTCTTATCTCAGTATATCTTCCTCTATTCCATGGCTTTGTAGTTTCCTGAGAAGTCTTTCATGTGGAACCTTGTCGAACGCTTTCTGGAAGTCCAAGTATATTATGTCTACTGGTTCTCCACTATCAATTTGTTTGTTCACTGTCTCAAAAAACTGAAGTAAATTCGTCAAACATGATTTCCCTTTCCTGAAGCCATGTTAACTGGCTCTCATCAGGTCGTTGTATCCAAGTGCCGGACTATGCTATCTTTAATCAGTGCTTCGACCATCTTTCCAGGGACAGACTTAAGACTCACAGGTCTGTGGTTGCCCGGTTCTCCTCTTGATTCTTTTTTGGAAATTGGCGTGACATTCACTATCTTCCAGTCGTCCGGTATCTGTCCAGTTCTAATTGACAGGTTGGCAAGTTTTTGCAATAGTTCTCTGATTTCAACCTTCAGTTCTATTAAGACTCTCAGGTAAATTCCATCCGGTCCTAGGGATTTGTCACTTTTAAGTTTGTCGATCTGGTAGTATATCTGGTCCAAGTTCACTTCTACTGTGGTGAGGCTGTCCTCTATTATTCCTTTGAACACTTTCACTGTTTCTGGTATTGTTGCGGTGTCCTCCTTTGTAAAGACAGACTCAAAGAAGGAATTTAGTCTGTCTGCAATTTGTTTGTCTTCCTTGATGTACCCTTTTCTTCCCTGGTTGTCCCACCGCCTCTTTTGCGGGGTTTTTCCCTTTTACGTATCTATGTTTAAATGATTTTTATTATTCCAGCAGTAAGAAGCAAATACAAACAGTAGTACCATTCAGGAAATAACATTTTCAACAATATAATCAGTTCCCCTCCCATCCCTCCCTCCCCTCCCCTCCCCAAGAATCCATGGCCAGTCCAACAGCTGAGAGTGGGAATAAAATCTTAAAGATTCCAAAGTCTACTGCGAGCACGCGGTGTGAGGTCCTGCCAGAAGTGCTCCCATACCTGACAAAATTTGCGACCCGGGCCAAGAGTCAAGTCTCCCACCATGCGTCTCTCCAGTGTTGCGTGCACTATCATTAGGGATCTCCATTGTGCATATGACGGGGGATCACGGGAGAGCCAGTTGGTGAGGATGGCTTTTTTTCCCATCAAAAGAGCTCTGGAGATAAATGCTGACATTCCCCTGGGTTTGGGTGAGGCTATATTATAAAATCCAAATAACACCCTCGGTTGCGGAAGCCATCGCCTTCCCCAAAGCGATGTGGTATATAGGCCAAGATGTCTCCAAAACTGTTGGATTGCGGGGCAAGCCCAAAACATGTGACTCAAAGATGCGTGAGCCTGTTGCATTTCGGGCAAGAATGCGACGCAGTAATCCCCATCTGGGCTGCACGTTCCGGTGGAATGTAAAGTCTAAGAACAATTTTCAATTGCATTTCCCAGTGAGTAATATTGGGTGACACCTTCTGAATGTTCTTCAGGACCCGTTGTAACTGTTGAGCAGTCAACTGGCAATGCAAGTCCTCAGCCCACGCTGTCGCTAATATATCCAGATTCGTACTTGGTTGGCAATCCCGGATCCCTTTTACATATCTAAATAAGGGCTTGAAATTCTTGGCCTCTTGCGCTATTTTCTCCTCATAGTCCTTTTTGGCATCTCTCACCGCCTTGTGACATTTCTTCTGATCATCTTTAAGTTTGTTCCAAGCTTTGGTTGTTTTCGTGCATTTCCATTTTTTTAAAAGAGTCCTTCCTTTCTTTTATGGCTTCCTTCACCTCTCTAGTAAGCCATGCCAGTTCTCCTTTGCCTTTAGTTTTCCTTTCTTTGGAAATCCGCGGAATGTAGAGATTTTGTGCTTCCGTGATAGTATTTTTCAGTAGGGACCATGCCTGATCTACCGTTTTAACTTTGTCCATTTTTTTCTTGAGCTGTTGTTTCATCATGGCTCTCATGCTATCGTATTTTCCCTTTTTAAGTCTTTTTAAGTCTTGCATATCAACCCACTTAACTTGGGCACCTACTGGCCATGTGTAGGCTACTATCCAAAAGATATGCTGTACATTTAGGGAAATAATAATAACTTTATTTTTTTTCTATACCACCACAATCTTGCGACTTCTAGGCGGTTTACATTGAAGAGGGCTGGACAATCAGCGAATTCCAGAATACAATTGGTGAAGATGTCACTGAACAGTCAATGGAAACAGAATACAATTAGTAAGAATACACAATATCAATATGTTGTTAATAATTTTAGAAGGGGTATCTGACTAGGAGATAAATCTATCGAACAGAGCTGTCTTAATTTCTTTCCCAAATGCGCCATAGGTCGACCCGGCTCTGTTGATGTAATTGCCTAGCCAGGTCTGCTGTTTGCTGGCTTGAAACTTAAAGGTTCTGTCCAGAAAGGACCTGTATTTGCAATCAGTGATCTTTGGATAGGCAAAAAGATTGCAATTTCTGGTTGTCCTCGTAAGGATGTGTAGCTTGAAATGTGGTAAGAGATAGGTAGGGGCCATTCCCCACACCAGTTTAAAGCAAAAGCAAGAGAATTTGAATATTATTCGTGCCTCCATTGGCAACCAGTGTAGCAGTTTGTAGTAGGGACTAGTGTGTCTTTCTCTCTGACCATATACATTTTCTCTGGCCAACTTATTGGTAGGACAAAATGTATTCAGGAAAGGCAATTTATTTATTTTAGGTATGTATATACCACCTATCAAAGTTGTCTAAGCGGTTTACAGTCAGGTAGTCAAGCATTCTTCCATGTTTGTCCCAGGGTTCATGATCTACCTATCTTGAAGGGTTCTGGGCCACAGTTTGAGTTTAGTCAGACAGCACTATTGTTCAGCACTACCCAGGTAACTTATCCAGTTGAATAGGACCTTGCTAGTCTAGTATTGAGATCCTTTTACTTTTGCCCCATGCAGCACTCCTTGCTACTCAAGCACTGAGACTCCTCCACAGACAGCTCTGCTGGTGCACTTCCCAATATTCCAGTGCCGAGAACCTTCTGCAGACAGCTCTGTCACTGCACATATCTCCTGTTTTGCATCACTCTCCAGTACTGAGACCTCAACATGTATATCTATAATTCTGTCAATTAACCTCAGACTTAATCAATCCAGGTTCTCATTGTTTTAGATTTGGGATTTACAGAGGAGAGGTGTTTTTGAGAACACACAAATGTTTGAAAGGGAAACTCACCCTTAAAAGACAATATCCAAATCTTTCTTCTTAATTTAGTGAAAAGCAGGCATAGGTGTTCCAACGTCAGAGCCGCTCAGGCAGAACTGCAGCAGGGTCTGAGTGAGCAGCAACAGAGGACTTTGCTTCTTTCCAGCTTTGATAATGAAATGTTCTTTACAATACCTGAACTTTGACAAGCTGTAATAACAGCAAAGGAGAATGTTCACATCCAGCCTCAAATCCCGATCATTACTTTCCAGAAACATTGTGTACATGTGAAAGCAGAGGAGAGGAGAAAAGGACATTTCTCTGGGTAAGTGAACATTATTTTGCTCTGTGCTAATCTTCTTTCTGTTAAAAGACATAGGATTTTGTACCATAGCGGTTGCTTCCCATTAGTCGTGAATCTGCAGAAGGGTGTCGTTCAAAACTCTGAACTCTACCCTTCTGCAGTGGAGAACAGCTCCCTCTTCAGTTAGTACCAAAACAGTCAAACTCCACTGAAACAGAAAAAAAGAACATAAGAATAGCCTTACTGGGTCAGACCAATGGTCCATCAAGCCCAGTAGTCCGTTCTCACGGTGGCCCAATCCAGGTCACAAGTACCTGGCCAAAACCCAAGGAGTAGCAATATTCCATGCTACCAATCTAAGGCAAACAGTGGCTTCCCCATGTCTTTTTCAATAACAGACTATGGACTTTTCTTCTAAGAACTTGTCCAAACTTTTCTTAAAACTAGCTACGCTATCCGCTCTTACCACAACCTTTGGCAATGCATTCCAGAGCTTAACTATTCTCTGAGTGAAAAAAAATTTCCTCTTATTGGGAACTTCCCTAGCAACAAAACATATTCTGGTTTGCTCTGTAACTTATGAGAAAAGAACAATGATTAATAACAATTAACGGGGGGTCACATGATGCTCTCAGCCTGAACAGATGTCTCTAGCCACCTCTCCCGACCCCGGAGCTGCATTATCTGCTCTTTTTTGCCTATTTTTGCTTTAGGGGGCCAGAAATTGCCCTTGCCGGCTGGGGCAGGTTGCAGGGTTCCTGCAGTTCTTATTTTCTGCTGGGGTGACACGGTATGCCGACAAAAATCTCAAAGGCTGCTAAAAGTCAGAGAGGCCCCTCAAGTCCGGCTAAGATGGCGGCGGCAACGTCCCCAGCCCAAGTTCAACTAAGCCCGACCATCACACTATCTGCTGATGCTTTTGAGGAGCTAAAAAACATCTGACCGCGTTCCTGGATGACAAACTTACCAGGCTGCAGACTACAGTTGATGGCATAAAAGATACGGTAGAGAGACAAGCCGCCCGTATCCAGCACGTGGAAGATCAGGTGTCGACACAGGAAGATCGCACCATGGCTTTAGAAGCGGGGGCCCAATTTCTGGAGGAGAAGTGTCGTCGGCTGGAGGAGCGGGCGGAAGATCTTGGGAACCGGAGTCGTTGGAACAATCTTCGGCTTATTGGCCTGCCGGAGTCTCTTCTACCTGTGGATCTGACTCGATTGATCTCCACATGGTTGCCACTGAACTGGGCATGGACACCGGAGGCCTCCCCCTGATAGTTGAGAGAGCGCACAGGCTGGGGACTTGTCGGGAGGGAGATCAAAGACCGCATCCGGTGATTGCCCGCCTTCTGAACTTTGCCGATAAACAGCAACTTCTGGCCAGCTATAAAGCAAAGAGTACCGTCTCCTATGAGGGGCATAAAATTATGCTGTTCCAGGATTATTCCCCTCGAGTGTCGGAGCTGAGAGCAATGGCCCCGTACTACACGCAGCTTCATCAGCGTCTGCTACGTTTTGCCTTGCAATACCCTGCTAAGCTTAGAGTGCACCATAACAACAGGGCACTCTATTCTCCACCCTGGCAGAAATTCGCACTTTTTTTGGAGGGACTGCCGGGCTGACTGACCTGTGCATGCTGAGATCGGGAATCCCGAGGAGCCTTCACTTCACATCCATACTGACTTTGTGTACTGCTGGACATGCCACCGGCTAGTGACTGACTAAAACTTTACCCAGCGGGGATTGGACTGGGGGCCCTACCCTTCCACTTCTCCTTTCTTGATCTCTCTTTCTCCAGCCTCTTTCAAGTTTATCAAGTTTATTAACAAAATTTGATTAATCGCCTATTATAATCACTAAGCGATGTACATAACAAAAATAAAGTAAAAAGGGATTAACAATTTAACAATAAAAACATTTAACTTGAACAAACATATAGTTGGGAAGGAAAAGATAAAAGTTACAATTTTTGTTTGGGGTAGAATGAAGGAAATGACAATAGGTAAAGGGGAGTAATAACCTCAGCATTTATAAATATACTATGCTTTAAACATTAAAAGCATCTCTAAATAAATAAGATTTTAAAAGTTTTTTAAATATTAAAATATCTTTTTCATTACGAATATATTGGGGAATTTCTGTACTGTGCGGGGAATCTGTAGGGTTGGGTTGGCCTTAGTCTTTCTGTCCCTTTCCTCCTACCTGCTCTCTCCCTCCTGTGGCTCTGCGGTGGTCGCCAGATATTGGGGCACCCAGTTATGCGCCGCGGGGGGGAGCCTTGTGTCCTCTGGCAGGAGGCGCTGAGCGGGTGGCTTCTTTCATGCTGCGCTGCAGGCCCCGAGTCTGATCGGCTGTTTGTCTGATGAGAGACCGTTGCTTACTTTCTGGTGGCGCCCCCATGCAGCTGCCTCGTTTAATAAGCTTTTTTTTTTTTTTTCTTTTCCCTGGCTTCTGGTATAATTTCTCGATTTTCTGCCTCTTTTTTCTCTCCTACACTTTCCTACCGCTTCCTGCTTGGTATTGGGGATCTGTTCGCCCTGTTTCCTGCTTTTTCTCGTCTTCCTGGCCAGGTGGGTATTCACTGACTGAGCCTCCACATTAAGTGGACTGGTTCCTATCTTTCCTTGCGGCCGCACTGTAGATCCCCCTGGTCGGGCACCTTGGATCCCTTTTGTGCTGTTTTATCCTATCCTGCTCTCTCATTTTCCGGGCCTGGGTTTCGGCGTGGTGGGAGGGATGGGTCTGTGAGTTGGTGCAGTCGGGGGTCCGCTTTACACCCTTGTAATGGCTGATCTCCCTTCACCTGTTTGGGGGCTATCAACCGTTCTTGGTCTCTTCCAGCATTATAACTTTTGTGATGTTCTACTGATTCTGTGCATGGTTATCCAGCAGCCTTTGTTTGTTTGATCTTATTAGCTTGTTTATCTTATACCATATTTCAGTTTTGACCCTTCCTTTCTCCTTCCTGGGATTTTGTATGAGGGGTAGGGCCAGAAGTAATGGGGGTTCTTCTTCACATTCCTGGTGGGAGGAGCTTTCTGGTGGGACGCTGGAATGGAGGGTTGGGGGGGGCGGATTGGAAGGGGCTGCGAGGGGGGTCTAGTTGGGAACTGATGTGGGGATGTGGATGGCTTGGAGGCTTCCCTGGGGTAGGGGTAGTTCCCTATCTTGATTCACAGGTTAAGAACTAGGTACGGAGAAGAGTGGGGTGCTTGTTAAGGCTCCTTGGGATCTTTTCCATTATTTCTTTGACCCGGGTTAGGGTGGGAGGCTAGGGGGTTGAGAGCTGTAGTCCTTTTTGGAATGGGGACCTGGAAGGTTAGGGGAAGACTTTCCGGGGAGGGGGTGGGCTTGGGAGTATGTTTGTGGTGTGGATGATTGTGGGGTGGTTGGATCAACAGCGGGGTAGGGGGGTAGGACTTTGTAGCAGAGAGACTGGAGGTGCTGTCCGGGCACTGCTATTCTCTGGAGACGAGCCTGGCTGGGGGGCTTGGTCTCTAGTCTGTTTTTCCTTTTTCATCTTTTGGGCACAGTGGTGGTTGTTTTTGCTGAGTAGTTATGGTTAACTTGACTGTACTCACTCTTAATGTAGATGGTGTACACTCTCCTATCAAGCGCAAGAAAATCCTTACCTGGCTCCGGAAACATCAGGTTGACATAGCCTTCCTACAGGAAACTCATCTGACCAGTGTTGAACATGAGAAGTTGCGCAGGAAGTGGGTGGGAGAAGTGAGCTACTCTTCTTATAATGGTAGGCAACTGTGGGGTGGATATTCTGATCCATAAACAGGTCCCTCTATGCATTCACAAGACCATTCGGAACAAGGAAGGTCGCTACATAATTGTTTTGGGAGAGCTTTGGGGTTCTCAGCTCCTTTTTTGTAATCTTTATGCACCGAATGTCTATAATCACAGTTTTTACTCTGGACTGTTGGGGCTGATAGCGCAATATCCTACGTACCAATTGATTGTGGGGGGGGGGGCGATTTTAATGTTATAGCTAATCCCACCATAGATTGCTCTCCTCCAGGCCGCTACCCTGAAATTCCACATGTATGGGGGTCAATTTCTTATGTGACCATCTGGCGATGGTGGATGCGTGGCGGACTCTCCACCCCTTTGACAGGGAATACACGTTCTATTCTAATCCGCATTCTATGTATTCTCGACTGGATTATGTCTTAGTATGTTCCTCGACTTTCCCCAGGGTGGATAAAGTTACTATCGAAGAAACCTCGCTTTCGGACTACTCGGCGGTGGTGCTGGTTCTGAGAGTTACGGAAAAGGGGGGGATAGGACCTGGAGGTTTCCCACTGCTCTATATTCTGATAAGGATTTCTGGGCATATTTACGTGCTTGCTGGCTGGAGTACGACTCGCACAATAATACTCCTGATGTAGATCTAGAGGTGTTTTGGGATGCTTCCAAGGCAGCACTGAGGGGTCACATCATCCAATATGTTGCCACTAAAAGGAAACAGCAGGGGGAGAAACTTATCGCTCTTTCGGAAAAACTGGCAGCATTGCGATGGCGGCATCGGGTTGGACTTATGAAGGAGGACGATCAGCAAATTAAATTTCTTCGTCCTCAGATTGATGAGATCCTGGACAGCTGTGCTCACCAAGATATTTTCTATCAGAAGTTTCGTCTTTATCAATGGGGGGGGGGGGGTAAAGCGGGCAAACTCCTCGCAAATCTGGTACGGCCTTTTCGGAAAAAACAAATCATTAAATTGGTAAAGAACACTCGGGGCGAGTGTTTCACCCAGGAAGCTCAAATACAAGACCAATTTGTGGAATTTTATAATGCCCTCTATGCGCGGAGGGATTTCACAGAGGTGGATAGGGATCATTTTTTTCGGGACATTCAGGTCCCACAACTATCTGAGGCGCAGGTGGCGCAGCTGAATGCTCCTATCTCTCTGGAGGAAATACAACAGGGGATCAAGAAGTTGAAACTTACAAAATCCCCGGGACCGGATGGGTTCGGCCCTGAATACTATAAACTCTTGCTGGACCTTTTGGCTCAGACTCTGGAGCGCTATTTCAACTTTCTTTCTACCTCTGTTTTCGGTATTCGTAGTAACCTAGCTCATATCACTTTGCTCCCAAAGCCGGGGAAGGATCCTACGCAAGTGGGCTCCTATCGCCCAATTTCGTTACTCAATCAAAATGTTAAGTTGATGGCCTCTATCATGGCAGCCAGGCTGAATTAGTTTTTACCCCAGCTCATTGCGGGTGACCAAGTGGGATTTGTCCCCCAACGGTACGCTTCTATGAATCTCCTTAAGGCCATGACGGCACTTCATGAGCACAGGGGCGGTGGTGCACATCGGCGATCGTTGGTCTTGACATGGAGAAGGCCTTTGATAGTATTTCTTGGGAGCATCTATTTTGGGTCCTGAGGGAGTTTGGTCTGAGGAGACATGATAGAAACCTACAAGATCATGAAGGGCATAGAGAAAGTAGAGAGAGATAGATTCTTCAAAATTTCAAAACATAAAAGAACAAGAGGGCATTCGGAAAAATTGGTAGGGGATAGATTCAAAACAAATGCTAGGAAGTTTTTCTTTACTCAACGGGTGGTGGATACCTGGAATGCGCTTCCAGAGGACGTAATAGGGCAGAGTACGGTAATGGGGTTTAAGAAAGGATTGGACAATTTTCTGTTGAAAAAGGGGATAGAGGGGTATAGATAGAGGATTGCTGCACAGGTCCTGGACCTGTTGGGCCGCCGCGTGAGCGGACTGCTGGGCGCGATGGACCTCGGGTCTGACCCAGCAGAGGCATTGCTTATGTTCTTATGTTCTTATGGATGGGACTTTTCTCGCTTGGATCCAGGCTCTTTATACCTCTCCACGGGCTCGGCTTATTATCAATGGGTGGCTTTCGCCTTCTTTTCCGTTGTGTTGGGGGACGCGACAGGGGTGTCCCCTCTCTCCCTTGTTATTTGTCTTGGCCCTTGAACCGCTTGCCATTAAGATTCGAGCTAGTCCTGAGCTGCGCGGCATTCTTCTCGGAAATGCAGAATGTCGTATTACCTTGTTTGCGGATGACATTTTGCTGTTTTTGGACCAAGCACCCCTTCATTTACTGGTAGCGTTGAGTTTAGTGGCTGAGTTTGGCACTCTATCGGGCCTTCGGGTGAATTGTGAAAAGTCTGAATTACTGCCCTTGGCAGGACTGGGCTGGGAGCCCTGGCACGCTGGGTTGCAGATCCCTCCGGTGAGTAAGCCGATGTGCTACCTAGGCATTTATTTGCATGTGGACCCAGGGGTGATGTACAAGTGTAATGTCTTGGCAGCTATAAACAAAATACAAGGCCTCTGCTCTGCTTGGCGGGATCTCCCGTTGTCCCTGTTGGGACGGGCTGCACTGATTAAAATGATCTTTTTACCTAAATTAATATATCCTTTACAAACGGTTCCCTTTTGGGTACTTCAATGCGACATTCGGAAAATTTATTCACTTTTCTCTGCCTTTTTGTGGCGTCATCGGCCGGCACGTGTTGCCTATGCAAAGTTATCCCTTTCTAAGTGGGGGGGGGGGGGTGGTGGAGAGGGGGTCTGGGTCTTCCGGACGTCCGAGCGTATAACGTGGCGGCTCTTCTGCGATTTGTTCATGAGGGGGTGACAGGGGTAGCTCGATTTTCTCCTCCGGGGTGGATGTCGGGTTGGTGTAAACCCTTTACTTTTCTGAATCTTTTGAATATGCCCAGAGGTACAGGGGGAACCCTACCTTCTAAATTGCGATTCTTGCGCCCTTTCTGCCTGGCCTGGAGGTGGTGGCATAGGAAACAGACTCGCTCCCCGATAGCATCACCTTTTTTGCAACTCCTGGGTAATCCTAGTTTTCCTCCGGGCTTGAGTCAATCGCCGTTTACCACATGGGCCACTTGGGGGGCCTCTACTCTTTTTCATATGGTGGATGGGGATACGGGGGCCTTTGTTTCATTTGCTCAATTTAAGGAACAATGGGACATTCCCAATCAACATTTTTTTGCCTATTTACAACCACGGCATTATTATCAGAGCATTCATCAACGGTTTGGGGAGGACTGGACTTGTGGATCTTTAGATGAGTACCTCTTCAGAGTACCGGAGTCCCAGGGATCCCTTTCGGTCTGGTACAGGGTGGTTCGGTCCTCTGCTGCCAGCGGGTCACTGGATGTTTTACGCAACAGGTGGAATAGGGACCTTGCTGCACAGTATGGCACTGAATCCTTTTTGGACCTTTTCCATACCTTATATGCCTTTGTGAAATCTGCGGCCTGGCAGGAGACCCAATTTAAAATCTTACATAGGGCTTACATCACTAAAGATCGGGGAGCCAGTATGGGCTTATGGGGGGATGTAGGGGGGCCCCAGGGACTCTACTGCATTCTTTCTTAGAATGTCCTGAATTGTCTCTCTGGAACTCCTCCTTTGCGCAGCTTCAACTGGTCTTGATATTGAGTGGGACTACAGAACATTGCTTCTTGGGGATCAGGTCCTGTTGGAGGAACAGGGTTTCACGATACCTCAGTGGCGCTTCATTTACCTGACCTTACTGGCGGTTAAGAGAACAATTCTGCACCACTGGACTCAGGAGGACTCTATTCCTTTGACATATTGGATCAAGCAGATGATCGAATTGGCCCGCTTTGAACTATGCTACCATGCTCACTCAACTAACCCTGAGGTGCTGGCATACCTGGCATTTTGGAGGGTGTTTTTGCAGTTGCCTCTGGTCTCTCGGAATGGGATGGGGGAGGGGATAGGGAGGGGGGAGTGTGACTGTGGTGTGTTCTTGGACTGAGTGTGTTTGTTTGTATGGGTGGTGCTGTCTAGTGGGCGTGCTTTCTCCCTCCTGTTGGTATTGAGGGGGATGTCCTGTTTTATGGGGAAACTAAAATGATGGAGCCGACATGAAAGACTGGCTGCCTTTGTTTCTTGAACAGTTCTGCAGTGTCATGTTATATATTATTTTCTTGGTGCTGCTTGTTATTCTCTTCCCCTGTTTGCCATTGTTTGCTTATTTTTCTTCTGTGTTCTGCTTGTTTCTCTTGTTGACTCATAATAAAAATGATTTTAAAAAAAACAACAACAACCAACAATTAACAATCAACAATTAATAACAAATTAAGCACATGAGCAGTAGGAACCGACCTGCTAAGTGCAACTAATAGGAGCCATAAACACCCCCCAAAAGGGAGAACGGGAATAGGAGCCCTCATGTTCCTGTAGTTTTGTCTCTGCTAGATTTTAGAAACAGGAGAAAAGGTCCCGAAATGGATACTGGCAATGTCTGAGGCAGAAATCATGCAAATCAAAGGTCTACACAGGGCTTGCTGTACAGAATGTTCGGACTTCCACAGAGCTGTACTATGAGAGTGAATACCCTCTGGGATATTCCCTTGGATCCAGAGTCTGCCTGCTGAGAATATCAGCCTGAACTTTCTCTAATCCTGCCATGTGGGCAACTGAGAGGGCTTGTAAGTGAATTTCCGCCCACTGGAACAACATCTGAAGAAATTTGATCATGTGACACCTTACTACCGGCAGTTGTACTGGCTGCCGACGGAAGCGTGTGTAAAGTTTAAATTTGCCTGCCTCTGCTTCAAAGTATTATATGGACTAGCCCCCAAATACATAACGGACCTTTCCTCCTTTTCCACCAACAAACATAAGAGAAGCACACATTCAAACTTCGTCTCCCCTCCAATCAGAGGTTGCAAACTGAAAAAACACCATGATCACCTTCTCTCACACCAAGCAGCCTTATGGGGTAAAGACTTAGATCAACTGCTTTCGCCCACTACCTACGAGGAATTTAGGAAGCGCCTAAAAACACACCTATTCCTGAAATACCTAAACAACTGACCTACTCTTCTCTCTCTCCCCTCTTAAGTCCGCCTAAAACTCCATGGCTCTATGATATATATAAATTGTTACTGTTATCATATCGTAATTTTCACTGTATTTTTTTAATTACACGGCCTTCCCCTAACAGGCCCACTTGGACATTTCTTCCAATCTGTATACCGTATACTCTCGTTCAACAAATTTATATATCTATAATTTTGCTTCCTTAATGTTTATGCACTCAGTATTTCCTCTGACTATCTGCACATTGTAACTCGCTGAATGTCCAGCACTCTTGATTGTAAACCGCCTAGAAGTCGCAAGATTGTGGCGGTATAGAAGAATAAAGTTATTATTATTATTATTATTATTATCTGTGCTTCTCATGCCTTCTTGTTTGTTTACATAAGCTACAGCTGTAGCATTGCCTGAAAATATCCTGACACCTTCCCTGTCAGGAAAGAATCCAACTCCTTCAGTGCTAACCGAATGGCTCTCAGTTCCAGATGATTTATGAATCAATGACTTTCCGAAGGGATCCACTTGCCCTGGAGTAGGTAACCTCAGCAGTGGGTCCCTTGGCTGGCGTAGGTTGTGAGGGTCACCCATAAGTTGATTCTGAGATGCATACTCCTTGATAAGACATCTCCCTGGAGCCACCAACATAAGCAGCGTTTTGCCTCCAAAACCAGAGGAGCTGTGTCTGTGTCTGTTGAGAGTACCATTGCAGTAACCACCTGGAGAGAAGAGAGTCCTGGAGTGGCCACAAATGTGCTCTCACTCAGGAGACAATTTCCAGGGAGACTGCCATCGAGCCCAGCACCTGAAGGTAATGCCAGGCTATCAGGCTCAGGATCTCTAAGATCTGCTTCCTGAGCTTCTATCTATGTGACTTGGAAAGAAAGACACAGTCCTGCACTGTGTCAGAACAGACTCCCAGATATTCCAAGCCTGAGTAGACTGTAGCTGACTTTTTCAGAAGTTGACTATCTGGAGGAGATCCACCACCTGCTGTACAGCATGCTCACCTTCTCATTGGGGGGGGGGGGAGACCTTTGATTAGCCAATCATCCAGGTAAGGATGCACCTTTATGCCCAACCTGTGTAGATGAGCCGCTACAAGCACCATCATCTTGGTAAAAGTGCATGTTGCTGTGGCAATACCGAAAGGAAGCGCCACAAAATGGAAGTATCGCTGGAGGGCATGAAATCTTAGATATTTTCTGTGATATGGAAAGATGTGAATGCATCTCCATTAAATCCAGAGATGCTAGGAATTCTCCCGGAACCTCCACCGCTATGACTAAGTGGACTGCCTCCATGTGAAAGCAGGGAACTTTTGGTGCCTTGTTTACTGACTTTAAGTCCAGGATGGGCCTCCAATCTTCTGTGCCTTTCTTGGACACTATGAAGTATATGGATTATCTGCTGAAGCCTGATTCTTCTTCGGGGACTGGTTCTATGACATTAATGTCCAAGAGTCATTCTACCATTGCTCAAACCCTGGCATTCTTTTCTAGCCATCTGGCTGGCGAGTTCAGGAACAGATCTGGAGGGGGCTGATAAAATTCAATTTTGTGCCCCAACTTAACAATGTCCAAAACCCAACAGTCTAATCTATTCCCATTCCCTCTAGAAAGCTGACAGCCACCCACCAATGTGAGGGTAGGGTGGCCTTCGACTTGGCGTCATTGTGGCTTTTTGTTGGCTGAACCACTGCATGAACTAGAGAGTTGTGCGGGGACAGAAATCAAACCCGTCCCCGGTAGAATGAAACCCATCCCCGCTAGGAGTCAAACATATCCCCACCCGTCCCTGCTGGAATCAAACCCGTCCCCGCTGGAATAAAATCTGTCCCCACCCGTCCCCATAAACTTCAGAAGTAGTTATTTCATTTAATTATGCTACTGAATTAAAGGCTCTGGTAGAGACCCATTTACAAATAAGCAAAGACACTATTAATTTAGAAATATTAATTGGGAAGAATACATATTTTGTAAATAGGTTTCTACAAAAGCATCTAATGTAAATATAAAATATAAATACTCAGCTGATGTCAGATGAGGACTTCCTCTGCAGTTGGCCGGGGATCCCTTTTGCCAAGCTTGGCAGGCAGCAGTAGTGTCCCTGAGTCACAGATGCTGGCACCTCGGTGGCTTATGGATGCTGCCAGTGACTGCTGCATTTGGTGGAGGGGAGTTCTGGCCGTCTCTAGAGGAGATCCTCTGTTGGCAGTGCTTGGGAATCCCCACCAGCCATAGGGTCAACAAGTACTTCAGCACTGGTGAAATAAAACCAGAAATGCATTTCCTTTTCTTTTGAACACAATACAAAGACATCTGCTATATACATTATCCAAAGCTAACATATTTTAGTTAATAAATTCCGTCTTTTACCTTTGTTGTTTGGAGACTTATTTTTTCCATCAGGTTGGTCCCAGTTGTTGGGTTTTTTTCTGCTTTCCCATCTTCTGTAAATTCTTCTGTTGTTGTCCATTGGTTCCTCCTACCAGGGTCCAGCATTTATCCCTCTCTCTTCCCCCGGACCATGTGCAGCATCTTTCGCCCCTGTCCACCAGCCCCATGCCCAACATTTGTCCTTCTATCACCCCTCTCCAACACCAAGCCACATCTCTCCTTCCATTCGCTTCACCACTATTTCCAACATTCCTCCCTCTTGCATCCCTTTCAATCTGTTCCACTGTTCCCTTTCCACCACAACATTTCTCCCTCTCATCTTTCTCTTCCTTATCATCTGTATTTCACTCCATTCCTATGACCAAAAATTCTCCTTTCTTCCATTCCCCGTGTACACGACCATCTCTCTTTCCTTCTCACTAACACACACACAAACACACAATTCTCCCATTCTATTACCTCCCCCACCTCAGCATCTCCCTACCTTCATCCATCCTCTCTCCCAAGTTCATGCCTTCTGTGTCCAAAAACACACTACCTCTCCACCTTCAAGTTCAAGTTTCAAGTTTAATAATTTTTGATTTTACGCAATATCCAATATTTCAATGCGTATTACATAATTCTAATATACAATAAAAGGCAGGGATGACAAATACAAATAAGACAAAATAATACATACTAATCATTATGTTCTATTGATACAAACTGGAACAAATAGGTAAAGGGTAGAAATACAATTTATTAAAGAAAAAAAAAACCAAAAACATTTAAGATTTGCACACAAGGATAGGGTCATTTGAGAAAGAATATAAAAAGAATTGATTAAAAATGCTTTAATTATTTTGAAATAATTCAAAATATGAGATAATGTTAAGAATGATTGATCAGTTTAAATGTAAATGGCCTTTTAAATGAAAAAAGTAAGAAGACTAAGATTAATATTAATGACCTTTTAAAGGAAAAGAAAAGTAGGAAGATTGAGATTATAAAAGCGCTTGTAATTTCAAATTGATGTACTATTCATTTAATTCTTTGGGGACTAGGTACTGTGTTTATTAAAATGTTCTATCTATGTATTGAATGCATCTTTATAAAGAAAGCTTTTCAAGCCGCGTTTGTATTTGTCTAATGATGATTCATTACGTAAATAGATTGGCAAATTATTCCACTGTTGGGGAGCTAGTACTGAAAAAATGGTTGCTCTTCTAGTCCTAATTATTTTCAAAGAAGGAATAGTTAATAAGTTTTGTTGCGTCGATCTTAGTGTCCTAAGTGAAGAGTAAGGTATTAGTAGTCGATCCAAAAATATCGGCTCATGTGATTGTTGAATTTTGAATGTTAGTAATATAATTTTAAACGTTATTCTGTATATAATAGGTAGCCAGTGTGCATCTTGTAAGAGTGGTGTAACGTGATCATACTTTTTTGAATTTGTTATAATTTTTATTGCTGTATTTTGTGGCCCGTGTTTGCCTACCACGTTTGCGTCCCTCCAGATAACAGCAGAGGTTGGATAAATTAGGAGCTTGTGTACCAAAGAAAATGTGCACATTTATTGGAAGTCACTCTCTCCCCTGTGAGCCAAAATGTTTTGTTAGCTAAAATTATAAGGTAAAAACTGCACACATAGAACCTTTAAACTACCAAATACACTGGCAATGCACTGGAAATTATGCACCATAAAAAAATATTTCGACGATACGTCATTCTGCCTGCTAGTGCAATCCTCCATTCTCAGCATACTGGACTACTGTAATATCATTTACCTGAGCTCCACGAAGAAAACTATCAGAAGACTCAGAATGATCCAGAACACCGCTGTCTGCCTTATATTCGGCCTGAACAAATGGGAACATGTTACCCCTTTTTACCACAAACTTCACTGGTTACCATTGGAATCCAGAGTCCTATTTAAATTCGCCTGTTTCTGCTACAAAACAGTATTCGGCCTAGCCCCAAACTACATCAACCCACACTTCATCCTGAATCACAGAAACAAGAACTCCCGCAGAATCCAGCTATTTGCTTTCCCCTTCCTAAAACTCTGTCACTCCAATAAATTCTTCGACAAAACCCTCGCCTTCCAGGCCGCCAAACTAAACCCATGGATAGCCCAATTAATCCTCAAGGCTCCAACCTACCTCAGCTTTAGAAAATTACTCAAAACACACCTCTTCCAACGCCACAATATCTAATTTGCCCCTTCCTCAAAGAACCCCCCTCCCCCCCCTTTTCCATCTCACCCCACCCCCACCACCCCGTTCCACCCTATCCTCCCCCCAATTTCATCTACTCCGTTGCCCACATCCCTGTTCAATTTAACACTTAACTCTATGCAAATCCGTCCAATTAATACTTAACTGCATGTAACTATGTTTAATTAATGTAAATTTGTTCAACTAATACTTAACTGCATGTAACCATGTTTAATTAATGTGAACCGCCTAGAACTCACTGGGTATGGTGGTATACAAGAATAAAGTTATTATTATTATTATTATTATTATTAATTAAGGTTTAAAATTTCAAGCTTTTCAGCTAGACATGGGCAAGAAAAAAAAAGCACTGAAAAATAAAACAAAGTTTACTGGATAGGTCAGGACTCTGACTGTGAAAGTTCAGTGAAATAGCCTCTCTTTTGACCCACTTTTGAAATAACACGGTAGCACTGTAAGGACTGTGAATAATCCAGAGAAAAGGTAGGCACTTACCCTAAGAAGGTAATGTATTTGGGATCTGAAGCTAGGCTGGCATCAATTGTTAGAGAGAGGAACTGCGGGTTCAGCTGGGCTCTTGCCTCCTGGAGTTTGACTTAAAGTTTCAATTCCACAGCAGCCCTTTGAGAAGCAATACGAGCCTGCCTGCCCTGCATCATGCACACTGTAGCTGACCAGAAGTGTTCCCCCGACATCAAAGCCGATGTCGGAGGGAAGGCTTCACGTCAGTCACGTGCAGCGTGCATGTGACTGATGCGAAGTCTCCCCTCCGACATCGGCTCTGACATCGGGGAACACTTCCGGTCAGCTATGTGTGTGTGCTGCAGTGCAGGAAAAGAAGACGAGCCTCTTGGCTCGAGCTGCCTCCAACCCCACGGGATCCCTGCGACCCTAGGGGGCGTCCAAATAGGATTCCCGCGGGTCCCACGGGATTCCCATTGTCCCCATTCCCGTACAGCTCTCTAGCATGAACCCAAGGGTAGCTCGCACCTGTAACTGCCAAATCTCTGTCTGGACCTCTTGAAGGATCTCTGGGAAGAGAAACTGGAGGCAAAATTGACGGGATCTCCTAGAGGCATGAAAACTGCCTCTGCCGTCCCTGGCGGAATTATGATCCCTGCTGTCCGGGAGGGATTTGGGACGATGATCCGCCATGCTGGCCATAAGGTCATCTATACTTTTGCCAGAAAGCATCTGCCCCTTAAAGGGTAATCTGCTGAGAGTGACCTTGCAAGCTGAGTCAGCAGCCCACTGTCTGATCTAGAGCAGTGTTCTTCAACCTTTTTACACCTATGGACCGGCAGAAAAAAAAAATTATTTTGTGGACCGGCAAACTACTAGAACTGAAATTTAAAAACCCCATTTCCACCCCGTCTCCACGAGCTCGGTCCTCGCAAACCATCTGATCCTATCTGCACAAGCCTCAGTTATGATTTTATATTGAATGTATTTTATTAAAGTATAAAAAGAAACAATATTCTGTACAACTGTCATTTTATAAATACAAATAATACAGAGCAAGGATCAACAAAACCCCTGTTTCCCCTCCCCTTCACATATATCCCCCTCTACTATAAGAAAACTGAATAAGCCAAATTATTACAGAATGCTACACAGAAATATCATGCTAACAGAATACCGCAGTCACACATAGCAGGAATAGTGTTAGGAGAGTGTAACTAGGGCAACTACCCCCGGTCAGAGAGAGCCCTAAGCCAGCTGGAAGTTAAAGAAGCACTGCCTGAGTTTTGCAGTCCCCAGTTATGTCTAACACCAACTCCAGCAGGATATATATTTCAAATCTGATATATTCTAATCACAAAATAGAAATAAAATTATTTTTTTCTACCTTTTGTTGTCTCTGGTTTCTGCTTTCATCTTCTTTTCACTCTCTTCCTTCCAGCGTCTGCCCTCTCTGTCTCTTCAATCCAGCATCTTCCCCTTCCATCCACTGTCTGCCCTCTCCCCCTTCCATATGGTATTTGTCTTCTTTCTATGCCCCTCTCCCCTTTCCATCCAGCCTGTGCCCCCTTTCTCCTTTTTACATGATTCATTCCAACTTCACTGTTCTCTTTATTTTTATCTCTCGTACACCAGATCTAGCATCTTTGTCCTTCTCTATTTCTCTTCTGAACCCCTTCCCATCTCTCTACTTTCTTATTCCTGTCTCTCCCCTTCCCCTCCTCTAATCTCCCTGCCAGCTGTTTCCTTCCTTTTTCCTTCTCCCTTCCCTCCTCCCCCTGTCCAGCAGTAACTCTCTTCCCTTCCCTTCTCCCCTCCCAGCAACATCTCTCCTTCTCCTTCCCTCCAGGTCCAGTAGCAGCTGTCCCTTTTTTCCCTTGCTCAGCAGCTTCCCAGCCTCCAACAGTGGCTTTCTCCCCTCCTAGCAGCTCTCTGTACTTGCCAGATCAGTGATTCACTAAGGCAGCCTTGGGTCCTTTGATGGGTCACGTCGCCTCTGAGGAAAGAGGAAGTTGCATCATCAGAGGTGGCCGCGACTCAGCAAAAGTCCCAAGGCTGCCTTAGTGAATCGCTGGCTGTAAGTACCGACAGCTGCTGGGAGGGGAGAAAGCCACTGTCTGAGGCTCCCCTTGATTTTCCTGACCCTGCAGTTCATCGATCTTGCCGGCCCTGCGCGCACCGACAGGGAATTGCAGCTGTGGATCTCGCCGGCCCTTTGTGGACCAGCAGGAATTTTCTGCGGACCGCACCGGTTCACGGACCGGCGGTTGAAGAACAGTGATCTAGAGCAGTGGTCCCCAACCCTGTCCTGGAGGACCATCAGGCCAATCAGGTTTTCAAGCTAGCCCTAATCAATATGCATGAGAGAGATTTGCATATAATGGAAGTGACAGGCATGCAAATCTGTTTCATAAATATTCATTAGGGCTAGCCTGAAAACCCGATTGGCCTGGTGGTCCTCCAGGACAGGGTTGGGGACCACTGATCCAGAGCATTCGGCGGGCAGAAAAAGAGTAAGCTGAAACCTTGCTCATGACTCTAATAATATCATAGAAAGCATCATAGAGAGTCATTCTGGATCAGCATCTGACTATGAAAAAACAGATAGAAGCTGTGGTACATAAAGGTTACTATACTTTATGGAAACTACGCACCATTAAACCATATTTAGAGTTTTCCACTTTTAAACTCCTGGTTCAATCTCTGTTGCTGAGTCTTCTTGATTATTGCAACATTGTCTACCTGACATGTACTAAGAAAGACATGGTCAGACTCATATTGATCCAGAACACAGCGGTCAGATTGATCTATGGTCTGAAGAAGTACGACCATGTGATGCCGTTCTATTGCGAGTTGTATTGGCTCCCGATGGAGGCTCGTGTCTTGTTTAAGTTGGGCTGTCTTTGTTATAAGGTTATGTATGGTACTGCTCCGTTCTATATGGTCAATAGATTTTCTATAGCATCGTATAAACATAGTAGAAGATCTTACGCCCTGTCTACTTTTCCTTCCGTACAGGGTTGTAAAAGCAAGAAATTTTTGATCATACTTTAGCATTTCAAACAGCTTCCCACGATTATTGCTTCCGGTCATTATTGCTTACAGCTTGTTCTTGTTCAAATAACTCTTCTTGTTTGTCATGATATTGTTTATTATTTATAATCTTTTGTTAACTGCGTTGAACTTACGGTTAGGTGGTTAAGAAGCACAATGTTATGTTATGATGTTATGTTATCTGCCACATAATCCACTCCCTCCATAATCATGTGGGGACAAGCGTCCCTCAGCGCAAAATGACTAGTCCATAATCTAGTATGACAGGCCCGTGCCATGAAGGAGGTAGTTGCTGCAGCTTTGATACCCAAAGCCCGTGCTTCAAACTGTCTGTAGTTTCCTTTTTTGAAGTTAAAAGTTGTCGCTGTGGTTCTCTTTCCCTTCGATATTCCTACTTCAACTTTGAACTTGATCATACTGTGATCGCTGTTTTGTAGGAATGCCACAAAGGAAACACACACATGCAGTCTTAGAGTCGGGAGGAGGCGCTCCAAATGAATGGTCTCTCCTCCTTTTTATTGAGAATCATAGCTCCATTAATTACTTAGTTAATGCTCTGCAACACAGTTCTTCAACCGCCGGTCCGCGGACCGGTGTCGGTCCGCAAAAAAATCTTGCCGGTCCGCGAAGGATTCAGGTCCCCGCCGCAACAAAAGGTGCCGGCGTCAGCTGACTTGCAACTTCCTGTTGCCGTCGCTGTGCCGGGACTCCTGCAGTGTATGTTTCCTGCCTTGTCTCCGCACCTCCCGACCAGCAGCGGCAGCTCTGTGTGCTTTTAACTTCGGCACAGAGCTTCCCCTAAGCAGTAGTTTAGCGCGGTTTCATGAGGCAGCCTCGGGGCCTTTGCTAGGCCGGCCCGCTTCGATGATGCGATGTGGGCCGGCCAAGCAAAAGTCCTGAGGCTGCCTCATGAAACCGCGCTAAACTACTGCTTAGGGGCAGCTCTGTGCCGAAGTTAAAAGCACACAGAGCTGCCGCTTGCCTAAAGACTCTTGGGCCACTGAAGGAGGGCAAAGTAGCTGTCCTGGAGGTTTCCCTTCCTCTCAACTTTGCAGGTCCCTTTTTTCCACCTTTTTTTTTTCTTCAAACGGCAACGGGCCCCAGCATCGACATCAAGTAAATTCCACTGTTCCTTGCAAGCGGTTCTGCTCGGCCAAAGCTTCCCCTCTGACATGAGCCACCCTCAGGGGAAAGAAAGTGACCTGCAAAGGTGAGGGGAAGGGGGGCAGATGATGGAAGTTGGGGGGGAGAGAGAAGGGGCAGATGATGGAATGGAGGAGATGAGAGAGAGAAGGGGACAGATGATGGAAGTGAGAAGAAGGGAGAGAGAGCAGAAGGCAGATGGATGTCAGTTGAGAGGGGAGAGTAGATGCTGAATGGAAGTGGGGAAAGAACACATACTGGATGGAAGGAGGCGATAAATAAAGGGGGAAGAAAATAGTAAGATAATGGAGGGGTGAGGGAAAGGGGTGACAAGCTGTGGGTAGACACAGTGAAAAGAGGGAAACAGGACTAAATAGTAAGAAAGAATTTAATTTAGATGGAGGCAGAAAATAGAGAAGGAAGACCAGAGAAGAAAAGGGAAGAGAGAGCAGAGAACGATATCAGATCTGAGTGGAGGAAATGAGAAGAGAGAGATGCTAAAAACCACAGAGGGGAAGGAAGGACAGAGATGCCAGACCATGAAGGGAACAGAAGGAAGATGATGGATGCCAGACCAAATTGGGGGGGAGGGGCAGGAGGAGAGATGGCAGGGAAAGACAGACAGTGAATGGAAGGGGCAGATGCTGGACTGAAGAGACAGAGAAGGTTATCATGCCGCTGTACCGGGCCATGGTACGCCCTCACCTGGAGTACTGCGTCCAGCACTGGTCACCGTACATGAAGATGGACACGGTACTACTCGAAAGGGTCCAGGAAAGAGCGACTAAGATGGTTAAGGGATTGGAGGAGCTGCCGTACAGCGAAAGATTAGAGAAACTGGGCCTCTTCTCCCTCGAACAGAGGAGATTAAGAGGGGACATAATCGAAACATTCACGATACTGAAGGGAATAGACTTAGTAGAGAAAGACACTATTCACCCTCTCCAAGGTAAGGAGAACGAGAGGGCACTCTCTAAAGTTGAAAGGGGATAGATTCCGTACAAACGTAAGGAAGTTCTTCTTCACCCAGAGAGTGGTAGAAAGCTGGAACGCTCTTCCAGAGGCTGTTATAGGGGGAAACACCCTCCAAGGATTCAAGACAAAGTTAGACAAGTTCCTGCTGAACAAGAACATGCGCTGGTAGGGCTAGTCTCAGTTAGGGTGCTGGTCTTAGACCAGAGGGCCGCCGCGTGAGCGGACTACTGGGCATGATGGACCACTGGTCTGACCCAGCAGTGGCAATTCTTATGTTCTTAGGGCAGACGCTGGATGGAAGAGAGTGAAAAGGCAATGAAAGCAGAAACCACAGATGACAAAAGGTAGAAAAAAATAATTTTATTTCTATCTTGTGATTCAAATGTATCACATTTGAAATATGTATCTTGCTAGACATAACTGGGGAGTGTAAAGCCCAGGCAGTGCCTCTTTAGCTTCCAGCTGGCTTAGGGCTCTCTCTGACCAGGGGGCAGTTGCCCTAGTTCCACTCCCCTAACACAATTCCTGTCATGTGTGACTGTGGTATTCTGTTACATGATATTTGTGTAGCATTCTGTAATAATTTGGCTTATTCAGTTTTCTTGATAGTAGAGGGGATATATGTGAAGGGGATGGGAGACAGGGGTTTTGTTGATCTTTGCCCTGTATTATTTGTATTTATAAAATGACAATTGTATAGAATATTGTTTCTTTTTATACTTTAATAAAATATGTTCAATATAAAATCATAACTATTTGAGGCTTGTGCGGATGGGATCAGATGGTTTGTGGGACTGAGCTCGCGGGGACGGGGCGGCAATGGTTTTTAAAAAAAATTTCAGTCTTAGTAGTTTGCCGGTCCACAAAATAATTATTTTATTTCCGCCGGTCCATAGGTGTAAAAAGGTTGAAGAACACTGCTCTACAAGGTTATAATTTCATAATGCATTTACAGTGAGGATTAGACCAAGGTAACTTATTGTTTATCTATTTCATGTGCTTCTCAAAGCTACTATTTCACGTGACATATGAATACATAATAACTTTTACAATAAAGTGATTCCCAATGTGTACATTTCTGATATGTCTGCAATCTTACGATGGCATGTGATATTCCAAAGGTTATAATGCATATTTCTTAAGCTTTCTTGATTAGCCTTAAGTCAAGGTCTGCTTTGGCACATAGGCAAAGTCTGATTGTTGCCCATATAAGGGATACTTAAACAAGATAAGGAATAAGGATAAATGTGTGTCAGGTTGGAATGCCTCAGCATTCTGTCACAAGGTGCAAACCTTATCTTTGCTTAAAAAGTATATGTGGCAGGAAGGAGAGGGAATGAGAAACAGGGCCTCAGATCCAAACACAGGCCTAGATCTGTACACAGGGCCTAGATCCGCACACAGGGCCTAGGTCAGTGTGCCGACCTGACCTGTGTTCAGAACTGCCTGTGTGCTGACCCTGCCTGTGTTCTGATGCCCTGGATCAGACTTATCATATCTTCATCCCTACACTGTTTCCCAACGGTCCCACCACTTTCACTTCCTTTGCAGGTCCTCTTAGCCCATTGAGGATTAGATCCAGAATGGCATTCCCTCTCATCGGTTCTCTGACAAGCTGCTCCATGAAGCAGTCCTGTATAGCCTCCAGAAATCCGGTCTGCCTAGTGCATTGTGAGTTTCCAAGACTCCAGGATAGTTGAAGTCTCCCATAACAATCGTGTTACCATTTTTGCATTCTCGCTTTAACTCGGCTTTCATGTCTTTATCGTTTGTTTCAGTTTGCCCAGGTGGACGATAGTACAGGCCCATCTTTATCTCGGGCCCTTTCCTTCCTGGTATTTTAACCCATAGTGATTCCAGTTTATTGGTCGTCACTGCTGTGTCCACTCTGGTCGAGTGTATGTTTTCCTTTATGTATAGGGCTATTCCTCCTCCTTTCTGGCCTGACTTGTCTTCGCGATATAGTTTGTACCCCGGCAGTGCTATGTCACATTTGTTTTCTTCATTCCACCATGTTTCAGAGACCCCAATGATATCTAGGTTCTCTTTTTTGGCCATGACTTCTAATTCTCCCATTTTATTCCTTAGGCTCCTTGCATTAGTATACATGCAATTTAAGTCCTGGTATTTTTCTGTCTTCCTTTTCTTATCTTGTGCTACAATCATCTTGTCATCCTCTTCTTGATCTGTTTTTTTGCCCATTGTGTCTTCCCAGCATTTTTCCCACTCAGTTTCCTCACGGGATACCTTCTTCCGAATTGTCGACACTTGGTCGACTGTCGGCTTTCCCCTTCTTCTTAGTTTAAAGCCTGCTCTATTCCTCTCCTGACGTTGTTTGCTAGGAGTCTAGTTCCCGTCGTGCTCAGGTGCAGTCCATCTCTCCTGAAGAGCTTGCTCTTGCCCCAAAACGTTGTCCAGTTCCTCACGAAGTGGAACCCCTCTTCCTCACACCATCTCCTCATCCATGCATTTATTGACTGTAGTTCCACCTGCCTCTTCACATCTGCCCTCGGCACTGGTAGGATCTCTGAAAACACTATCTTCTGAGCCCTCATCTTCAACTTCCTTCCCAGAATCTTGAACTGTTCGATCAGTGCATTTCTACTGTAGTCCCTCCTGCTGACATCATTTGTCTCTTCCGTCTCTGCTCCTTCTAGGATCTTTTCAATTTTGTCGACTACGTCTTTTGTTCTCGCTCCTGGGAGGCAGGTCACTGGTCGATCATCTCTTCCTCCTGCTATGTGGCTATCTACTTGCCTTAGGATTGAGTCTCCCACTATGATCGCAGACTTTCCCTTCTTCAGTTTTCGCTCCGGTTGCAGGTCTATGTCCTCGGTGTACTTCGCTGCTTCCTCTTCTAGGTATCGGCCCCCTTCCTGCGGGATTCCTCTGTGGGTTTCTTCCTTGGAGTCATCTTCCTCTAGTTCTCCATTCCATGTGGGTGTATCTTCATCTTTCTTCTCATGTTCGTGTTCTTCCACCCTCCTCCGGTAGGCCTCCTCAATGAACTCTTCGAGCTCCCTGACTTCTTCCTCAATGTGTGTCTCTCTCTCTCATGAAGTCTTCAGATGTCCTGATATGGTCTTCCGCGATGTAAAGTCCTTCCAGTTCCTGTATCCTGTCCTTCAGTTGCCTAACTTCTTCCTTCAAGCTTTTCAGCTCCTGACACCAACCGCATACATACGACTGCCTCCCCAAGGGGAGGTGGTCGTACATATGGCAGACTGTGCAGAACACTGGAAAGCTCATTTTCTGGATTCCCTCTGCTTCCATTGCTGTCTGCCTTTTTGGAAATACTCTCTGTTATTACACTGGTACCTTTTAGCTTGTGTGTGTTCTCTTCTGTGCTTGCTACCTCCCTATTCCCTAGTTATATGTTTCCCCTGTATACAGTCCTAATGTGTCATGTTTGATTAGTGTTGACTAATGTTGTGGTGTTCTGTGTTGGTTAGTGCTGGTGTCTGCTGTATCCTCCTTCTACTCTCCTTTAGTGGTGCGTGGTTGTGTGTTCTCTGTACCTGCTGTATCTTCTGTGTATGCCAGGTTGTGTGTTGTACCTGCTTTCTCCTCTGCGCCTGCTGTGGTCTCCTTCTTGCTCTCCTTTAAAGGTGGCTCATCCCTTCTCAAGGCCCTTCACAAAGGCGCTCTCGCTAAGGCGAGTGCCTTTGATGCTCGCCTTCGACGCACGCCGAACGGCTGAGCGCCGTTGGCCCCTCCCCTTTCAAGGGAGAGCTTCGATAGCCGACGTTGGGGGTGGGCGGAGCTAATTCTTGCCAATTCCCCTAGTCTCCTGCCTCTTCTCTTCCCTTCTCAAACTCCGATTTGCCTCCCTTCCCTTTGTTTTTCTAATTCCTCTCTCTGTGCTGCTCTCTTCTGCCAAGCTTCGATGTGCTCTGCTCATTGGCCCCTCCCTTTTTAAGGGGGAGCTTCGATGGCCGATGTCGGGGGGTGGGCGGCGCTAACTCTCGTTGATTGCCCTAGTCTCCTGCCTCTTCTCTCCCCTTCTCATACTCTGATTTGCCTCCCTTCCCTTTGTTTTTCTAATTCCTCTCTCTGTGCTGCTCTCTCCTACTTGTCCTGCCAAGCTTTTGCTATTTCCCTCGTGGATTCTGCCACCATTTGTCTGAGCAGAGCCTCTTGAGTGATATCCACAATCTCCCTACTTCTTTCTGATTCCGCAGATGGAACTTTCCATTCCGAATCTGGCAGGTTGAAATCCCGCAACAGCAGCACCTTCTTTTTCTTTCCAAACTTTTAGATATCTGCTATCAGATCTTTATCAATTTGCTGTGATTGAGTCAGAGGTCTGTAGACCAGTGGTTTCCAATCCTGTCCTGAGGACCATCAGGCCAGTCGACTTTTCAGGATAGCCCTAATGAATATGCATGAAGCAGATTTGCATGCCTGGCACCTCCATTATATGCAGATCTCTCTCATGCACATTCATTAGGGCTATCCTGAAAACCCAACTGGCCTGGTGGTCCCCCAGGAGAGGGTTGGGAACCACTGCTGTAGACTATACCCATGTAGATAATAGTTCCATCTTTTCTTATCAGAGCGATCCATATCGCTTATTCCTCTCCCCAAGTCCCTTGAATTTCAGTCACTTGGATATAGATATTTACTTAGAGAGCTACCCCTCCACCTTTTTGACCATTTCTGTCCTTCCTAAAAAGATTATATCCCGGTATGTTTGCATCCCATCCATGGCAGTGTTCTCCCCATGGCCTTTCAGCCGGGCGCTCTGCCCAGCTAATTTAGATGAACGCCCGGCTGTAATCTCGATCGCAATCCTGCTGCCGCCTTCTGCTCAACATTAAAAAAAAAACCTTCTCACCAGCTTGGAGATTTACCGGGCTGACTCGGCACAGCCTGAATCGCAGGAGCCTGACTTTTTTTTTTTTTTAACGCCAGCAAGCGACTTGAACCCATGCTCCGGGGCTCTAACATGTCCATGCCGCTTCCCTTCTCTTCCCTCCGAAACCGGAAGTCACGTCCCGAGGGGGGAAGAGAAGGGAAGTCGGCATGCATACGCCCTGGAGCATGGGTTCACTTTAGGATGGGATTCAATGCTAAAAAAAAAAAATGCAAGATAATGCACCTGGGAAAGAGAAACCCGTGCAGAACTTATGTTCTAAATGGTGAGACCTTGGTTAGGACCACGGCGGAACGAGATCTAGGAGTGATCATTAGTGAGGACATGAAGGTTGCCAATCAAGTGGAGAAGGCTACCTCCAGGGCAAGACAAATGATGGGATGTATCCGCAGAGGTTTTGTCAGCAGGAGACCTGAAGTTATGATGCCGTTGTACAGAGCCATGGTGAGGCCTCACTTGGAGTACTGTGTCCAGTTTTGGAGACCACATTACCGAAAGGATGTGCTGAGGATCGAGTCGGTGCAGCGAGCGGTAACCAGGATGGTCTTGGGGCTCAGGGATCTCACGTATGAAGAAAGACTAAAGAAATTGCGGCTGTACTCACTTGAGGAAAGAAGAGAACGGGGAGATATGATTGAAACGTATAAGTACATCACGGGACGCATCGAGACAGAAGAGGATATCTTCTGGCTCATGGGACCCTCGACCACCAGAGGGCATCCACTGAAAGTCAGGGGAGGGAAGTTTCATGGAGACTCCAGGAAGTACTTCTTCACCGAAAGAGTGGTGGATCATTGGAACAGACTCCCACTCCAGGTGATAGAGGCTAGCAACGTGACGGAGTTTAAGAGAAAATGGGATACTCATGTGGGATCGTTAAGGGAGTAAACTCAGGGGGGAGGGATACTTGGAATGGGCAGACTTGGTGGGCTATAGCCCTTTTCTGCCGCTTTTTTCTATGTTTCTATGTTTCTAGGAGACAGGTCAGCTTACAACTTGCTCTTGCTTGCTTTGGGCGTTCCTCGCTGCCGGGTCCTGCCTACTTTCTGTTTCCGTAAAGGCAGGACCTGGCAACGAGGAAGGCCCGAAGCAAGCAAGAGCAGCGAGTTGTAAGCTTCCCTCCGTTGCTGATTTATGGAAGATAGGTCAGCGATGGAAGGAAGCTTACAACTTGCCTTAGTTCAGCCCTGCACAACATGCGGCCCAAAACGGATCTCACTGCGGCCCGCGATATGGCTCTCACTCCGCTCTCCTTTGAAGATCAGCTCAGGAGGCAAGATTTAGCCCGAGATCAGATGAACATTAAAGGGCATTTGAAGGCATCTGAGCAGATTGAGAACATGTCCTGTTTTTCCATGCCTAAAAATACCACCTTGTCTAATGTAATCTCTGATCAGATCCTTAAGAGTGATGCAATAGAAACTTGTGGCATTCTGTGTGGAAAGCTGATGCATAATGAATTTACTATTACCCATGTAATAGTGCCAAAGCAATCTGCTGGACCATACTACAGTACAGTGATATGGAGAATGTGGAAGAATTATTCAGTGTTCAAGATCAACATGATCTCCTCACAGAAGAAAGACGGAGAGAAAGAGAGAGGCCTGGGGAAAGACAGGAGGCAGATACTGGAGAGGGGGGAGAGAAGGGAAGGAGATAGAGATGTCAGACCATGGGGTGGAGTGGGAATGAAGGAAGGAAAGAAGAGAGAGATGCCAGAGCATAGGGGAGGGGTGGAGACAAAAAATGGAGAGGGGGTGAAGCTGAAATAAATCATGTACAAAGGAGAGAAAGGGCACAGGATATATAGTTTATTGAAGGGACATAGAAAGAGGGAAGATACCATATGGAACAGAGAGAGGGCAGATACTGGATGGAAAAGGCAGAAAGGGTGGACAGTGGATGCAAGGGGCAGAGATAGGGTGGACAGTAGATGGAAGGGGTAGAGAGAGGGCAGAGGCTGGGTGGAAGGGGCAAAGAGAGAGGACAGATGTTGCATGGAAGGGAGCGAGGACAAATGCTGAATAGAAAGAAGAGAGTGAAGAGAAGATGACTAAAGCAGAAATGACAAAAGGTAGAAAAAAAATATTTTTGTTGCTTTACGTAGAATCAAGTAGTATTGTAACTGTATTGATTAAAATTTATCAATAGGAAATGGAAATAAGGCAATTTTGGGGGGACTAAACCCCTTTCCTCAGGTCAGGACAGGATACCATAACAGCTGTATACTGTACTGTCTTGAAAAAAGATTTGGCCTCTGAAAGCTAATTGAAAAATGGATTAGTCCAATAAAATGGTATTTTCATATTTCTCATTATTTTATTTCTATTTGTTAATTTGTAAAGTGGTGACTGTTATGTAGAAGTTTTTTTCAAATTTACATCTACTGTCTTTATATTTTGCACAGTATTAGGGGACGTGTCACTGTTTCTGTGGTGTTGCATTGTATGCAGAGTCTGGTTTCTTGGTTCAGTTTAACTTTTGTCTACATATTTCTATTTTTAGTTTGTGATTATTCCATATTGGGCGACGGTGTATCTGTGTTCTGTGTGTATGAAAAGGACATGGCTTTCTGTTAGCATCGACTACAGGATCAATTGACTATGTAGGATCTGGTTTGTTTAGTTTTAAAATGCGTGTGTTGGTGTTCTAGTGCTCACTGCAGTGTTTAAGATGCTGCCTTTTCCTAGATGCACCCTTATTGTGTGACTCATGGATTATTACTAAAAATATCTTTTTTTTATATAGAGGAGGGGGTTGTTAAAAAAATTATTAGCATTGGCTGTCATATATACTAGGTACACCACTGGATTTATTGACCCTATTTTAACTTTACCCCCAACACACAGACACACACATTATAAAGAATTAAATTAAAGTTGTATTATCATCAAGCAGCTTTCAAATGACATTATAAGCAAATAAAAATAAATATTTTAATACATTGCTAATTATTACCTGCATCTTTACCTATACTGTTTTGCCCTAGCTCTTACTTTGCACTATAGCAAAATAAAAAAGAAGCAGATAAAGATCAATCACACAGGTGCCCTTCAAGGCTCAGTAACACCTCTCCATAAATTATGTGGAAGAGGTCTGGAAGTGGGGATAGCATCTATTTCATATCCTCATTGAGACCTCAGGAAGGAACCTAGTGATCAAAACATTATTAGAGGTGTTGTACAGCCATTTCTTGTATGACTGGATGAGCTATATTTATCTTTTTTTTTTAGTTGTTTAAATTCATGCAGAAATAAATGGTTAGACTGAACCTAATGACTTCATTAACGCATTTCCCTTTTTTTAAACCTCTATACCATTTGAAAGAGGGTGAATATCTAATTATTCACTTCTAGAATTGGATACTTCTTAAATTTAGTAAAAATATTCTTGCACAAGTGTCAAACCTTAAAAAAGGAAGTCATATCGAGCATTGGAAAATAATAATAATTAACTAATAAAAATAGTATACATTTAATTTTCCCCACTACCCAGCCACTTTTTCATGCCACCCGGCTGAAAAAAATTTCTGGGGAGAACACTGCATGGGATTCACAGAACCATATTTCTGTGATAGCAACAATATCCAGGTCTGCCTCTAACATCAAGGGGTGACCCTGGGAACTACAGGCCGGTGAGCCTGACTTCAATTGTAGGGAAGATGGTGGAAGCTATGATCAAGGACGGCATTTGCGAGCACATTGAAAGAAATGGTCTACTGAGAACAAGCCAGCACGGATTCTGTAAGGGAAGGTCGTGCTTAACGAACCTTCTGTACTTCTTTGAGGGAATAAGCAGTCGGGTGGACAATGGGGAACCCATCGACATCATTTACCTCGATTTTCAAAAGGCTTTCGACAAGGTGCCACATGAAAGACTGCTTAGGAAGCTGTGGAACCACGGGGTGGGAGGAGATGTGCACAGATGGATCGAGCACTGGTTGTCGGGTAGACTGCAGAGGGTTGGAGTAAAGGGCCAATATTCTGACTGGCGGGGAGTCACAAGCGGTGTGCCACAGGGATCGGTGCTGGGGCCGTTACTCTTCAACATATTTATCAATGACCTGGAAAAAGAGGCAAAGTGCGAGGTCATAAAATTTGCAGATGATACCAAACTGTGCGGCAGAGTTAGGTCCAGGGAGGAGTGTGAGGACCTGCAAAGAGACCTGGAGAAGCTGGAGGACTGGGCAGACAAATGGCAAATGCGCTTCAATGTGGAAAAATGCAAGGTCATGCATATAGGGAAAAAGAACCCGTTGTTCAACTACAAAATGGGGGGGGCATTGTTGGGAGACAGCAGACTTGAGAGAAACTTGGGTGTGCTGGTGGATGCATCACTGAAGCCATCTGCACAGTGCGCAGCAGCCTCGAAAAAAGCCAACAGGATGCTGGGCATCATAAAGAGGGGCATCACAACCAGGACGCGGGAAGTCATCATGCCATTGTATCGAGCGATGGTGCGTCCGCATCTGGAATACTGCGTGCAGTATTGGTTGCCATACCTCAAGAAGGACATGGCGGTGCTTGAGAGAGTCCAAAGGAGAGCGACGAAACTGGTAAGAGGGCTGGAACACTGCCCATACGCCGAGAGGTTGGATAAGCTGGGGCTCTTCTCCCTGGAAAAAAGGAGGCTCAGGGGAGATATGATAGAGACCTTCAAGATCATGAGGGGCATAGAGAGGGTGGATAGGGACAGATTCTTCAGACTGAAGGGGACAACAGGTACGAGGGGGCACTCGGAGAAACTGAAGGGAGATAGGTTCAAAACAAATGCAAGGAAGTTTTTTTTCACCCAGAGGGTCGTGGACACTTGGAATGCGCTGCCGGAGGAGGTGGTCGGGCAGAGTACGGTACAGGGATTCAAACAGGGATTGGACGGATTCCTGAGGGATAAAGGGATCGTGGGATACTGAGAGAAGTATCCAGGAAATAAGTATAGAAACCCGACCAGGTCGTGCATGTGCAAAACCGGAGGGTTAGGACTTCGATGGGAAGATAGGACTTCAATAGGAAACCAGGGTGGCAAGGGGGCCCCTTCTGGTGATTCAGACAGGTGACCTGTTTGGGCCGCCGCGGGAGCGGACTGCTGGGCATGATGGACCTATGGTCTGACCCGGCGGAGGCACTGCTTATGTTCTTATGTTCTTGCAGATCGTAAACTTTGTTGCTTTTGTGAGCATTTGTGGTCATTGCTTCCCAGCTATTTTTCAGTGGTAATCTCTTTTGTATAGTTTTTTGTTTTGTTTCACTTCCTGTTGCATTGCTAAGAAGTGAGTTGCTAATATTGTTTATGTTGCAATCCTTACTACCATTACAGCTTGTCTTTTGCTGGGAATGGCTTCTATAATTGTCCTTCATACATACGCCACTCCCATCTTCTAGTTTAAATAACTAAAAATGTGGAGAGGCATAATCGAAAGAAACGTCTAAGTCCATTTTGGCCTAACTTACAAGTCGTACAAAGTCAGACACGGGAAAAGGTCCATTTTCAAAAACTACGTCCAGCTTATTTTTTTTTTTTTTTTTTTAAATCATCAAACTGTACCTCCAGCTGTCTGATTGTCCAGACCGCTAAGTCATTCATCTTTATACCCCATTTTCGTCCAAAAATTTGCGTAAGTCAAAAACACCTAGAAAAAGACCTTTTGGATATGGGAGGGGCTAGAAAAATAAGGGACTGGACACCCAGACATGGCAACAGAGTAGTGGGGCATCTTACATGGCACTGCTGTGAACTTCACAAAAAGGGTGCCATATAAACAACTCACAACAGCTCCCTTATAGGTCATGGTGGGCCCCCAAAACACCCCCAGAATCTACTAGACCCACCTATCTACCACCCCAATAGCCCTTATGGCTGCAGGAGCCATTTATTTATTAATTTATTCCATTTGTGCATCGCACATACCTATACAAGCTCTAGGCAACATTACAAAGGAAGGGATTAGAAGAGGGTAGGGAGGACTTTGGAGAAGTATGTAGCAATTCCTAACTTTACAGATAGGAGCATCATCTATGCAAATGATATCTAAATGAATTAAAGTAATATGGCAGTACAAAGGGTTTTGGGGTTTTTTGGGGGTGCACATGTTTCTCCATGAATGCAGTGATTACAGTGGCTTATGGGCCTGGGTCTTCCTCCTCTCCTTGGTTCACTAACCCATCCCCAAGACCACTTAAGCCACCTCTGTGCAGCTCTACTAGGCTTTCCTATGCCAGGCTTCCAGGTGCTGATGTTCTGGAGGCAGATAAGTAAAGTTGTTATGACTTTTTTATGGGGGTGGGGGGGCTCAGTGATCACTGGGGTAGTATGTGGGGTCTGTACTTTGTGTTTGAAGTGCTTATCTGGTCATTTTAGGTAGGTTTTTGTGACTTAGACCAGTATTCTTCAACCACCGGTCCATGGACTGGTGGCGGTCCACAGAAATTTCCTGCCGGCCCACAGGGCCGGCACGTGCATCAGGCCCGAGACAGTGTTCTTCAGCCGCTGGTCCATGGTGCGATCAATGCGGCATTATCTTCAGGCTGGCTCCCTCTTCCTCAGTGCTGCAGTGCACACAGCTGTGGGCATAGGCTCCTACGCGCATCCTGCGCCTGACCCGGAAGCCTTCTCTCTGTCGTTGCAACATCAGAGGGAAGGCTTTCAGATGAGGCGCGGGAAGCACCGCTGTCCACGGCTTTGTGCACAGCTGCACTGAGGAAGAGGGAGCAGGTCCAAAGATAACACCGATAAAACAGCCAGTCGGGAGCAGGCTAGAAGGCAAGGTAAGAATGAATATTAAGAAGCATACAGTGTTTTTTGTGTAGTTTAATTTTGTGGTTAACCATTATGTGTTAATACGATTATATTGTGTGTGTGTGTGTGTGTGTGTATATATATGAAAAATAAATGGAAAAAATGGTGTTACAATTATGGGATGGGGTCTGGGGTGGAGATTGGGTGGAGATGGGCAGGGGCTGGCCCACGACTTAGCCCAGTGTTCTTCAACTGCCAGTCTGCAGTTCAGTGCCGGTCCACAAAATAATTATTTTATTTCCGCCGGTTCATAGGTGTCAAAAGGCTGAAGAACACTGACTTAGACCATGTTTTAAATGGTCTAAGTCACAACATCCAAATTCCGTCTAGGCTGTGTTGTAAATCTTTTGGTTATACATGCAGTATGACTAAGTCTAGGATGGCCCATGTCCCGCCCAAATCCTGCCCTCGACACTCCTCCTGAAACGCCCCGTTTAGCTTTGGTTGTTCAGTGGCACTGTGAAGGCCTAAGTCATTTTTAAATATGTCTAAAACCCTGTTCAATTATCAGCACTTGGACGTTTTTTGTTACTGATCGTCCAAGTGCCAATTTAGGTCAGTTTTTAGATGTTTTTCTGTTTCAATTATGAGCCCCATATTGTCTAAATTTTTCTGCAAGGATTCTTTTTCCTGCCGTTGTAAGACGTAGCCCATCAGTACAATATAGTTTCTTGTCTTTCCATATATTTCCCCATCCTCCTATGTACTCCTATGATACCAGGCTTTGAGACACCTATTGAAGTCCTCTGTTTTTAACTCTTTCCTCTCCCTTTCCATTTCTAGGCTTCCGCAGTACTTCTAAGAAGGCTAAAAGTCTTTTCAAAAGGTTTTAAGCCCTCCCCTAGCTCCTGAAAGGCTTTCTGTACTAATCTCAAAAAGGATTAGCACAGACAGAGAAAACTCAGGGGATGGTAAAAAGGATAAAACACCCACCGTTATGAAGCAAAGCTAAACAAGTCAGGACAACCAAGGGTATAAGGCATTAAAAAAATTAGAAGTAAACTATACAATTTAATAGGGAGGGTCATCCCATGTCAAGTGGACAAATTTTGAAAATCGTCTATGCTCGATCTCCTCCAAATTGAATAAAATTTTGTGTGGACATTCACTAGACGGGATCTTCATTGGTTCAAGACTTATAGGCAGTTGAATAGAGGTCAGCTTCAGAGTAACATGCTCAATAATCTATATAACACAAAACAACCATATTGTCCAGGCGCTGCCCAACAAAACCTGTCAGGGGACTGAAAATTTATGGAATAGTACAACTCTTGGTACTAAATTCCTGGGCAAAGTTTGCTTTCATGAAATGTCATCATCTCTGCTGGTGCAGGATTAGCAGTAGTAGATGACATTTTATGAAAGTGTTTCCTGCTACTGTGGGAGAAGACCTGCAAAAGATTAAGATTGAGCAGGTCTTCAAATAAATTCTCAGTTAACCGACACCCATGAGGATTGATAGATGTTGGATAAATGTAACTTCTGGTTGCTTGAAAGTTACTATTAAAAATAGGCCTAACTAATATTATACCCTATACTATGCCATAGCATAAACTGTTCCAGACAAACTACTGAACATGTGGTAGGAAAAACATGGGCGCACTCAGGTGTGGCATGTCAAGTTTACACTTAAATTTCCGCCAGAAAATGATTTTATTTTCATTTTTATTTCAAGTTTTACAGTATTTCTTAATTTTTTTTCTAGTTGCTTGAGAGTTCTGGTTAATTGAGTTCCGGTTAACAATCTACTGTATATTGGATAGAATTGGCCAAAGCAGCAATGAACATAAGAGATGCCACTGCTGGGTCAGACCAGTGGTCCATCGTGCCCAGCAGTCCGCTCACGCGGCGGCCTTTTTGGTCAAAGACCAGCGCCCTGAGACTAGCCCTACCTGCATACGTTCCGATTCAGCATAAACTTTGTCTTGAATCCTTGGAGGGTGTTTTCCCCTATGACATACTCCAAAAGAGTGTTCCAGTTTTCCACCACCCTCTGGGTGAAGAAGAACTTCCTTACGTTCATACAGAATCTATCCCCTTTAAATTTAAGAGTGTGCCCTCTCGTTCTCCCTACCTTGGAGAGGGTGAACAACCTGTCCTTATCTACTAAGTTTATTTCCTTTAGTACCGTGAATGTTTTGATCATGTCCCCTCTCAATCTCCTCTGTTCAAGGGAGAAGAGGCCCAGTTTCTCTAATCTTTCCTCCAGCCCCTTAACCATCTTAGTCGCTCTTCTCTGGACCCTTTCGAGTAGTACCGTGTCCTTCTTCATGTATGGCGACCAGTGCTGGACGCAGTATTCCAGGTGAAGGCTCAAAGTACTCCATTATTCACCTTTTCTCCATGTGAATAGCATTAACCACCAACCTCTGAACCAGTTTTTAAACCAGTTCACCACCTTGGGTCCTACTTTCATCTCTAACTTCACATCCATAGAGACATGTGAACAAAACAAGAGAGAAGACAGATAAAGGAAGAAGAGAGAGAGGAACAAGGAAGAGGGGTAGGTGGGGGCAGCAGAACAGATAAAGCCGAAGGGTAATAGATAGAGGAAGAGCGAGTGTTTGGGAAAGTAAGTGGCAGTCGGCGGGAAACCTACCCCTGCAGAACACAGCATTCTGGGAAATGTAGTACCGTCACAGGAAACAGGGCAGGCGCGTGCGCTCTGGCTACCGGATTCCGGAAGCAGCGCGACGGGCCGACCCACTTCCGGCGCTCGTCACCACGGCAACCGCGCCACTTCCGGACTGTCCTCGGAGAGCGAGGTGAGCGCTGGTCCCGCGGATGAATTGCGAGCGGCTCAGGTCGCTCCTCTGCTGCTGCTCTTTTATCGCCTCTCGAAGAGCCGAGGGCGGCTGCCCCCCCAGCCATACTCTCCACACCATCCCGCCCCATATAGGAACCAGCTCCGTGGCTGCTTCAGCAAATCCACTCTTGAGCAAACTCTCTGTGTCCATTCTAAACGAAACGAAACGCATCATCTCCATAAAGATAGAGCTCGGCACGGTTTACAAGTAATTCAATAAATGAGGGAAGGACATAAGAAATTAGAGGTTAGCTAGCTTTACGTTTTGGAGAAAAGCCAGGTTTTCAGATGCTTTCGGAATACACTTCTCCCTCCGTATTCGCTGTGATAGGGGATTAACAGAACTGCAAATAACTTTTTTATATATTATTTGCTGTTTTCTATTTAAAAACCGTCGTGAATATGGCAAATAACATGGTGGGAGACCTGGCCTGTTTCTGAAATCAGCGATTTCTCTATGCAAGCTGATGTAATTTGGGGGGAGGAGCCAGCAAGCTAAAAACCCCTAAATAATAGAAACCAGGAATAAGGAGGGAGAAGTGTAATTGGAATGAGCCTAGGTTCAGCAGCAGGGCAGGGAGGTTATTTCAAAGCTCAGTGAATTTGAAGACAAGGGATTTCCCTAATTGACTTGCATACATGACACCTTTTAACGAGGGGAAAGATAATTTGAGTTTCTTCTTTAGCTCCTCCTAACTTCTTTCCCACATGATATAGAAGAATATGGGGGTGCCAAGCACACTATAGCAGTGCCTCATCATTCATAGTGCCTTGCTTAGCCTCACAGTAACATTCATACCATATCCCCAAAACTAGCCTCTGTCATCATATCTGTAATAGAAAGCCAGGCTGAGCTGAGCCAAGAGGGAAACCAAACCAAGATAGCTTAGCAGGGTTTGGAAAATTTCCTAAAAGATGAGGCCATAGGCCCTTAATGAGATGGCTTGGGGAAATCCACTTCTTATTCCTAGGATAAGCAGCAGAAAATCTATTTTACTACTTGGGATCTAGCTAGGTACTTGGGACCTGGGTTGGCCACTGTTGGAAACAGGATACTGAGCAGTTGGAGTGCATTGAACCCCTTACGCTCATCCAAACTCTACCCATTTCTCTTCTAACCCCTTTCTACTGTTGCCGCCATGCTGTTTCTTTGGGAAGATACAGCATAATGAGCCCACTTAGTCCAACACTGCTGTCTCCCATAAGAAGTAATGAGGGAATGGCTTTTAGTTTTGTGAAAAAAGGCAAATGGTGTTACTCTCTACTCCCCTTTCAGTCTGAGATTCAGTCATAGGTCTCTGCATTTCAGAGCTGCCAAAGAAGCAATTTCAGACCATAGCATCAAATGCTAGCATAATCCCTTTCTCTTCCCATCATTGACAACTGCTACCGTGTTTCCCTGAAAATAAGACACTGTCTTGTATTAATTTGGAGCCCAAAAAAGGCACTAGGTCTTATTGTTGGGGTAGGTCTTCTTTATTTCATGTACTGTACAATGATCATCTCTCCCTTCCTCTCCATTCCTATTTCCTTTCTCTGCCACACATATGCAGCATCTTTCCTCCCCTCTCACCAATTCCCTTGTACAGTGTCTTTCTATCCCTCCCTCCCATCACCCTGTGCAGCAGAACCCTTGAAGCTTGTATCCCTCCCATCCCTTGTCAGCAGAACCCTTGCAGCTTGTATCCCTCCCTCGCCCCTCCAACCCTTCCAGCTCTCCTGCCGACCGAGAGTCTGAAATACTGTACCTTGTAACAAACGGCAGCGTCGCAGCAATGTAGACAGGCTTCTTCGCAGCCTTCTGCCTGGTCACATGTGCCACGTTGCTGATGACATCATCAATGATGCGGCAGAGGAACACCAGGCAGGAAAAGGCCACGAAACAGCTTGTTTACATTGCTGTGATGCTGCCGTTTGTTACAAGGTACAGTATTTCGGTCAGCAGGAGAGATGGAAGTGTCGGCGGGGAGTGCGCAGGGAAGAGCTGCTGCCGGCGACTAGGGCTTATTTTTGGGGGTAGGGCTTATATTAAGACCTACCCCAAAAATCATACTAGGACTTATTTTCGGGGAAACACGGTAGAACATGCTTGACAAAGGAAATGAAGTACTATTGGTTCTTCTAGACCTCAGTGCCACATTTGAAACCATCAATCATCCCTGCCTTTTTTCTAGACTTAGATATTGGAAACTGGGAAATTGCACTCAATTGGTTTTCATTCCTAAGCCAAAGAATCCAAAGCATTCTGGTAAGATCTGTTCAATCACAACCAAAATCAATAAAATATGGAGTACTGCAAGGTGCCCTCCTATCCCATTTACACTTCAACCTCTATATGAGACCAGTAATAGATATTGCCTTAAATTACCAGATAAAGATCCACTTCTTTGTGGATGACATACAACTATATCTTCAAAGCTAGATGCCCAAATATTCAAACTACACAACTGCCTTACTGAATAAAGAGCTGGATAACTCAAAACAAACTTTAATTAAATGCCACAACAACAGCTCTGGATATGGAAAGATAACCCCACACTCGCCCATCCTTTGAGCTCCTGGGAATCAGCCACCCTAACCAACATAGACAAACTACACAGCCTAGGAGTGACCCTCAACTCCAATCGATCACTTTCTGACCATATCTCTCAAGTGGTATACACCTCATTCTATTACCTCCGACAACTGAAAAATCAGAAAATTTTCAGAACCAGACATTTTGCAGCTACTCTACACCTTTGTCCTCTCCCGCATGGACTACTGTAACACACTACTAAATGTTCTCACTTCCAAAAATCTCCATCAGCTACAAGTACAAAATGTCACACTCCGCCTCCTAAAAAAATCTTCACATATATGACCTAATTACCCTAGCATTACACGCAGCTCACTCGCTACTAATCAACAAACAATGTGTATTCAAGGCGTGGATGTTATTTAGCAAAGGAGGAAACAAGAACTGGCATAGTTAAAAGGTGAAGTGAAAGAGGTTATTGGAGCCAAAAAAACATCCTTTAAATAATGGAAAAAGGATTAGAATGAAGAAAATAAGAAGAGACACAAGCACTAGTAAGTTAGATGCAAAGCATTGATAAAGAAAGCTAAAAAAGAATATGAAGAGAAACTTGCCAAAGAGGAAAAAATTCATAAGAATTTTTTAAGTACATCAGAAGCAGAAAACCTGTGAGGCAATCCATGGGACCATTGATCAAGGAGTGAAAAGGGTGCTCGGGGAGGATAAGGCCATAGTGGAAAGACTGAATGAATTCTTTGCTTCGGTCTTTACGGAAGAAGATGTAATAGATCTATCTGAACCGGAAATGGTTTTCAAGGGTGATGATGCAGAGGAACTGAAAGAAATCTCAGTGAATCTGGAAGATGTACTAAGTCAAATTGACAAGTTAAAAAGTGATAAATCATCTGGACCGGATGGTATACATCCCAGGGTACTAAAAGAACTCAGACATAAAATTCCTGACCTGCTGTTAATGATCTGTAACCAGTGTTCCCGCTAAGCTGCGCTGGCGTGTGCTGGCGCACAAAATATTACATCGCAGCGCACAAGTTTCACGTCACAGCGCACACTCGAGCGGAGGTGAGAGGAAGCGGCGGCGGTCTGCCCTGATCGCCTAAGATGCAGCAGCGGCGGCTCCTTTCATGATCCCCGTAAATTACGGGGATGCCGCTGCTGCTGCATCTTAGGCGATCAGGGCAGACCGCCGCCGCTTCCTCTCACCTCCGCTCGAGTGTGCGCTGTGACGTGAAACTTGTACGCTGCGATGTAATATTTTGTGCGCCAGCGCACGCCAGCGCAGCTTAGCGGGAACACTGTCTGTAACCTATCGCTAAAATTGTCTGTAGTACCTGAAGATTGGAGGGTGGCCAATGTTATGCCAATTTTTAAAAAGGGTTCCAGGGGAGATCCGGAAATTACAGACCGGTAGCCTGACTTCAGTGCCGGGCAAAATGGTGGAAACAATTATAAAAAATAAAATTGTAGCACACGTAGACAAACATGATTTAATGAGACAGAATCAGCATGGGTTCAGCCAAGGGAGATCTTGCCTCACCAATTTGCTTGGCTTCTTTGAAGGTGTGGATAAAGGTGAGCTGGTTGATGTAGTGTATCTAGATTTTCAGAAAGCTTTTGATAAAGTTCCTCATGAGAGGCTCCTGAGAAAATTAAAGAGTCATGGGATAGGTGGCAAAGTTCAGTTGTGGATTAGGAATTGGTTATCAGATAGAAAACAGAGGGTAGGATTAAATGGTCATTTTTCTCAATGGAGGAGAGTAAACAGTGAAATGCTTCAGGGATCTGTATTGGGACCATTGCTATCTATTTATAAATGATCTGGAAATTGGAACGACGAGTGAGGTGATTAAATTTGCAGATGACACTAAACTGTTCAAAGTTGTTAAAACGCATCCAGATTGTGAAAAATTGCAGGTGGACCTTAAGAAATTGGAAGACTGGGCGTCCAAATGGCAAATGAAATTTAATGTGGACAAATGCAAAGTGATGCACATTGGGAAGAATAACCTGAATCACAGTTACTGGATGCTAGGGTCCACCTTGGGGATTAGCGCCCAAGAAAAGGATCTGGGTATCATCGTAGACAATACGATGAAACCTTATGCCCAATATGTGGCAGCAGCCAAAAAAGAAACAGGATTATAAAAACAAAGGAATAGTTAACAAGACTAAGAATGGTATAATTTCTCTGTATTGCTCAATGGTGTAACCTCATCTGGAATATTACATGCAATTCTGGTTTCCTTATCTCAAGAAAGATATAGTGGCGCTAGAAAAGGTTCAAAGAAGAGCGACCAAAATGATAAAGGGGATGGAACTCCTCATGAGAAAAGACTAAAAAGGTTAGGGCTCTGAGGAGAGATATGACTGAAGTCTTCAAAATCTTGAGTAGAACAAAAATTACAAAGACTAGGGGACACTCGATGAGGTTATAGGGAAATACTTTTAAACCAATAGGAGGAAATTTTTATTTCACTAGGAGAATAGTTAAGCTCTGGAACGCATTGCCAGAGGTTGTGATAAGAGCGTATAGCTTAGCTGGTTTTAAGAAAGGTTTGGACAATTTCCTGGAGGAAAAGTCCATAGTCTGTTATTGAGAAAGACATAGGGGAGAAAGAAATGGAATGTTGCTACTCCTTGGGTTTTGGCCAGGAACTATTGACCTGGATTGGCCACCATGAGAATGGGCTGCTGGGCATGATGGACCATTGTACTGACCCAGTAGGGCTATTCTTATGACCTGGTAATGGCCTACAAAGTTTTCCACTTTCCACCCCAAACCAGCAACTTTGCTCACAAGAAGATAAAAGACTGCACACGTTCAGGACATTCCCTCCACCTTGAGAATGCCTGGAAAAGGCTCTACTCACACTGCCTACCATGCTTCTGGAACCAATTACCAACTCACATCAAATCACTGCAAGAACTACTGAACTTCAGGAAGTCAATAAAAACTCACCTTTTCCTCTAACCTCATATGAAATAGCCCCAGTCTAAATACCACTGTCTTAAGCAAAAAGATTAACCATCACTGATACTACCATGCCCTACCATACATTCCATACCATATTATACCTAATACATATCATGCACTGTTCTGTATTATTTTACCTTGCCATGTACTGTCTGCTGATATTTCTACACTTTGCCAGACATTCTGTGCTATACTATACCTAGTATAAATTATTCTTATACAATCCCACTTTATTCCAGAACCAGTGGGTTATTTCCGTCCACCCACCAGAATCTAGGAATCCTCAAAACTTCAGAGGCTTTTATCCCCTCCCCCTCATACCTCATCACTGAGCATGCTCCTCATCACACCTTGTTGATTTGATCTCTGAATCTCTGCAGGAATTGCACCTGCAGGCTGGGCAGCCTGTCACTGGAGAATGTTCCCTCATGAGTGACCAAAGGCTACAATCTGCCTCTCTTCCTGTTCATCTTCACTTCGGATTCTTACAGATCTCTAGGAGGCTCCTGAGGGTTCCTTGAAATTGGCTCCTGTCATGGCACAACTTTCTCCCATGGCGGTTGCCTTTAACAGCGCTTTACTTCCCTGAAGGTGGATTTTTTTGGTGGAACAGGTCACCAAGCGCACTTCCCTCCCCAGTAATTGGGGAGTAATCCTGAAGGATGTTCAGGACTGATGTGTAGATTTTGTCCTTAAAGCATCTGTCTGATTCGGACACTGCTGGTATTAAGGTGACATCAACCTCCTATTTTGTGGCTCGGGCATGCCATTCCAAGCTGCGCCATGATCTTGGTGCTGTGGTAACATAACATAGTAACATAGTCCGACAGCCAGTTTCTGACCCAGTTCACCACTTTGGGTCCTAACTTCAGCCCTTCAAGTTTGTTCAACAGCCTCCTATGAGGAACTGTATCAAAGGCTTTGCTGAAATCCAAGTAAATTACATCTAGCATATGTCCTCGATCCAGCTCTCTGGTCACCCAATCAAAAAATTCAATCAGGTTTGTTTGGCACAATTTACCTTTTGTAAAGCCATGTTGCCTCGGATCCTGTAACCCATTAGATTCAAGGAAGTACACTATCTTTTCTTTCAGCAACACTTCCATTATTTTTCCAACAACTGAAGTGAGGCTCACCGGCCTGTAATTTCCTGCTTCATCCCTGTGACCACTTTTATGAATAGGGACCACATCCGCTCTCCTCCAATCCCCAGGAATCACTCCCGTCTCCAGAGATTTGTTAAACAAGTCTTTAATAGGACTCGCCAGAACCTCTCTGAGCTCCCTTAGTATCCTGGGATAGATCCCGTCTGGTCCCATTGCTTTGTCCACCTTCAGTTTTTCAAGTTGCTCATAAACACCCTCCTCCATGAACGGCGCAGAATCTACTCCATTTTCTCATGTAACTTTGCCAGACAATCTCGGTCCTTCTCCAGGATTTTCTTCTGTGAACACATTTGCTTTCTCCTCATCACTCTCCACATATTTGTTCCCAGCATCTTTTAGCCTAGCAATTCCATTTTTTATCTTCCTCCTTTCACTAATATATCTGAAAAAATTTTTATCTCCCTTTTTTACATTTTTAGCCATTTGTTCTTCCGCCTGTGCCTTCGCCAAACGTATCTCTCTCTTGGCTTCCTTCAGTTTCACTCTGTAGTCCCTTCTGCTCTCCTCTTCTTGGATTTTTTTATATTTCATGAACGCCAACTCTTTCGCCTTTATTTTCTCAGCTTTGTGAATTCGATTTTTTCTTCTCCAGAGTGGTTTATCTGGCTGATGTCTTGAACAACATCTTGACAGTTTTTGCCAAACTTGGCGCCCATTCTGTTTTGGCTCACTGACTGCTCTGGATCCATAGAAACATGATGGCAGATAAAGGCCAAACGGCCCATTTAGTCTGCCCATCCACAATAACCATTATTTTTCTCTCTCTCTCCAAGAGATCCCACGTGCCTATCCAAGGCCCTTTTGAATTCAGAAGCAGACCAGAAGAGGTGGTGGAGATAGAGACTGTGTCTGAATTCAAAAGAGCCTGGGATAGGCACTTGGGATCTCTCAGAGCAAGAAAGAGATAATGGTTACTGTGGATGGGCAGTGGATGGTTACTATGGATTCAGCAGTGCTCTGGTGATTCATCTTCTAAAGAGACTTTGAGCCAGTTGCCGTTTAAGAGATAGCTCCTGTTCGGTCAGGGTTTGTATGGCCTTATGGCAGTGTGCAGGATTGCAGGCTTAAGGTGTTGCCTATGTATAGATCTCTCCCTTCAAGGGGTTCTGGGCATACTACTTTTCCTCCCTTCAGGAGTTTTTTTCAGTTCTTGGGCTCTTCTACGAGACAACGGTCAACTTTATCTGCCAGTCAAGCTTCAGCGGGTCTCACCATTGGCAATCCATGACAAGTCAGCCGGCAGCTTCCAAAAAGATAGTTTTGATGTCAGGCCACTATCTCCTCCCCTGCATATTGGGGGATGGTTGTCCACTTTTCTGGCGGAATGGCAGGCCATTACCTCTGACCACTGAGTCCTGGAGGTTCTCAGGGATGACTATATAATGGAGTTTCTATTTCCTCTGATCAAGTGTTTTCCGGATTTCCCTGTTGGCTGCCCCGAGAGGGTAATTCGGGTGCAGGACACAGTCCGCAGACTCCTGGATATTGTGGACATAGAATCCGTTCCAGAGTGAGAATCGGACTCAGGGAGATACTTGACATAATTTATCGTTCCACGGGAAGGATCTGGCGATTGGCAACCGATTCTGGTCCTCAAGGCAGGCAATACGGCGCTGAAAGTGCCTTGCTTCTGCTTGGAGATTGTGCGCTTAGTGTTTATTTCAGTAGCGCCAGGGGAGTTCCTAGCCTCCCTGGATTTGACAGAGGCGTATCCCCATATTCCCACCAGAAAGTTCTGCGGTTTCACGCCTTGAGGCGACATTTCTAGTTTGCGTTGATGCCATTTGGATTGGCAACGGCACCCAGGACCTTCACCACAGTGATGTTGGCGGTGGCGGACTATTTTTGCACCCTGGGTGTCCTACTCCTGTATATGGACAACTAGTTGATCAGGGCTCCCTCGTATTCTGAGGGGTGTCAGAGCTGTCCATCAGACATTATCATGAAAGAAATCCTACCACAGGGATACAAAATACTCCCACTATCAAGAAGATGGAAAAAATGAGGCGGCCTAGCGATCATACTAAAAGAACTCTTTGACTACATTAAGACTGATTCCAAAACATCAGAAAACCTAGAAATGCTAACTTGCAAAATCACTAACACCCGATTAGAAGAATCACTGACTACTACTCTATTTTATATCCCACCCAAAAAATGGTCAAACGCCAGAGATGAATTCTTTGAATTCCTAACCGTAAACACCCTAAAAGGATCATACAATCTACTTCTGGGGGACATAAACTTACACCTAGAACAAAAGGGAAAGCCAGAAGTAACCGAAATTGCCAACTTCCTAATGTCACTCGATTTTCCAGTTCCAGACACAGAGATAACCCACAAAAAAAAGACACAAACTAGACATAGTTACTTTTCTCAAAAAGAAACCCCTGATCCAAAAATACAATACTCCACAGGGACCTGGAAAAAATGCATTTGGTCAGACCACTATATTGGCAATTTCAACCTACGCTGGCAAAAAAATAATTCACAACCGGAATACAAAAGTAAAAACACAAAAACAATAACCAGTCGTGGTACCATAAACCCAACAGAATTCTGGGCTCACTATGAGCTATGTCCCACAACCAACGAAATACAGGAATTCCCTACAAGATGGGAAAAGTTCAATAAAGATCTCTTAGACCAAATAGCCCCATACCAAACATACAAAAAGAAAGATAGACTACCAAACGAATGGTTCAACTCAGAACTACTAACCAACAAACAGGAACTAAGAAAATTGGAAAGAATCTGGCAAAAAAACAAGCAAAGAAATGGACAAGACAAACTGGAAACAAAAAATGAAAATATACAAAAATCTGATCAAAGAAAACTGCACAAAGCACTACGCACAAAAAATTGGTTCAACAAAAATAAACAGTAAAGTATTATTCAAACTAGTAAAAACGCTAACAGACACAACACAAATCCTGAAAAAGGACAATAAGAGCACCCCATCCGCTCAAACCCTAGCTAACTTTTTCAAAAATAAAATCACTGACCTAAGAACTACTCTACCCACACCCACAACCAATACACTTCAATACCTTGAACCCCATGACCAGGATTCCAGAGTAGACATGAATTGGATCACTTCGACTTCCCAAACTGGCACCAGTTCCTAAATTTATTCAACAAATACACCAAATCAAACTGCCTACTCGAATGCTCCCCTAAAATCATGACAGTTGCCCCCCCTGACTTCAAAATGGAACTATTCACTTGGTTAACAACTGCCCTTACAAACGGAACATTAAATGAGGATATGGGACACATACTGATTACTCCTATCCCCAAAGATCAAAAAACCGCAACCGCACTAACATCCAATTACAGACCCATAGCAAGCCTTCCCCTTTTCACAAAACTACAGGAAGGATTGGTCAACCTACAACTAACAGACTACCTAGACAAATTCAACACCCTCAATGAACAACAATCAGGCTTCAGGAAAGGATACAGCACAGAAACTGTCATAGCTTCCATACTAAACCACCTCTATGATCTTTTCAACAAAGGCAAAAGCGCATTGATTCTGCAACTAGACCTTAGCAGTGCGTTCGACCTAGTAGACCACGAAATCATGCTACTGTGCCTTGACGCAATAGGAATCTCGGGAAAGGTAATGAAATAGTTCTATGAATTCCTAACAAACAGATCCTACCGAGTAACCAGCAACGGAAATTACTCCAACCCATGGAAAAACCCATCAGGAGTGCCCCAAGGCTCCCCTCTATCACCCACCTTATTCAACATCTACCTCGCATCCTTAGGACACCTACTACAAAAATTAAACTTAAAGCATTATATATATGCAGATGATATAGCCATCCTAATCCCCTTAAATTACATCACAAATGAAACTATAGATAACCTCTCACACACTATGATAGAAATCGAAAAATGGACCACCAGCTTCAAACTAAAACTAAACACAAAGAAAACAAAAGTCTTTTTGGCATGCCCCAATGACAAAATAATGAAAACATCGTTAAAAATAAGTGGCCATGAATACCCAATCTCCAAAACCATAAAAATACTGGGTATCACTCTAGATACTCACTTAACCATGGCTGACCACACAAACCTACTGGTGAAGAAATGCTTTTACATGCTGTGGAAGCTAAGGACTATTAAAAAATACTTTGACACAACATTCTTTAGATTACTGGTGCAGTCATTGATCCTATCTACCCTGGATTACTGCAACATCGCCTGCCTGGGTATCCCCAAAAAAACAGTACAAAAATTAAGACTAGTGCAAAACACTGCAGTTCGCTTGATCTTCGGACTGAGAAAAAAAGACCACATTAGCCCCTATTACAAAAAATTGCACTGGCTTCCAGTGGAGGCACGAATACTGTTCAAATTTGCATGTATCTGTTTCAAACAAGTCTGGGGCCTAGCACCTTCCTACCTGCAAACTCACTTCACTCTACACAACCCCACACGAACAACCAGAAACAAAAACATCTTTGCATACCCAAAGATCACAGGCTGCAAATACAAATCCTTCCTAGACAGAACCTTCATGTTCCAAGCAAACAGACAGCAATCCTGGCTGGGAAACCACATAAATAAAACCAGACAGACCTACAACACATTCTGAAAATCAATTAAAACTGCTCTATTTGACAAATTCCTTGCCTAATCAAATGACCTCTCCCAGATATTCTTTTCCCATTTAACCCAATGTATTATGTAGCATCTTTCTCCTCTCATGTATTCTTTCCCCAGGTTCTCCAATTTATTATGTAACTTCTTTCTTCATGCATTCTGTAATTTGCTAACTGTCCAGCCTTCTTTCTATGTGAACCGCCTAGAAGTCATTTTGACTATGGCAGTATAGTTTCAAGTTTAATGATTTTTTGATTAATCACTTAATCATAATTCAAAGCGATGTACAATTTAAAATACATTCAGAGGGAAACAATACAATACAAACCTTAAAAAAGATTAAACATATAATACAAATCAAACTTGAGTAATAACATAATATTAGAAATAGTTCAACATATTCGTAACAAAAGGTAAAAAGGGGAAGTGAAATACAATTCATGATAGAAAAGTAGAACAAACAAAGGGAAAAAACATTGGGAAGGTATGTAATAGTAAAATTTAAGATTTAAAACAACAGTTTAAAAATGAATAAATCAAATGCCAAATGCATCTTTAAAAAGAAATGTTTTTAAATTACTTTTAAATTTTCCCAGATCATGCTCATTTCGTAGATAGATTGGGAGGACGTTCCAAATCTGTGGCGCAGTTACTGAAAAAATAAATTGCCGTCTTGTATTAATGATCTTGAGTGAAGGAATGGTTAGTAAATTTTGCTCATTGGACCTTAATGTTCTAGTCGGATTGTATGGGATTAATAATTTATAGATAAAAGCTGGAGTTTTATTGAGTAAAGCCTTGAAGGTGAGTAGACAGAGTTTATAAGTTATTCGATGAGTAACTGGGAGCCAATGTGCTTTTATTAAAAGAGGAGTAACATGATCAAACTTTCTAGAATTAGTTATAAGTTTAATAGAGACGTTTTGAACAATTTGGAGACGTTTGATCTCATTTAATGCTATCCCTTTAAAGAGTGCATTGCAGTAGTCCAATTTCGCGATTACCAACGAGTGAATAAGAATATTTAAAGATACACAACCCTGACTTTCCACCGGGAAGGGATGGGGGAGTGTTTGCAGATTGGGAGTCACGGGGCTTAGTTTGTGTGGGACAGTTGTGGGCCCCGGTTTTGGGCGGTGTTAGACCCTTTACTGAACTCAGGGGCAAGTATGGGTTTGGGATAAGGGATCTGTTCCCCTACCTGCAGGTTCTCCATTATATCAGGGCCTCGGGTCTTTTGGGAGACTTGAGGGGTGGTAAGATGCCCTTTGAGCTGCTATTGGGTCCAGTGCTTCGGAAGGGAGCTCTCTCTGCAGTATATAGGTGCCTTAATTGTCGGGGGGCTCCCCTTCCCTACATGAGGGCTTGGGAAGATGATTGTGGTTCAGCTATTTCCTGGGACACTTGGGGTGACATATGGTCGGAGATCTCCTCGGCAGGTATAGCTGCTTTGCTAATCGAGAATGGTTACAAGGTCCTCTTTCGGTGGTACTATACCCCTCAGGTTGTGGCTCGTTGGCAGGGAGGTGCGAGTGACCTATGTTGGAGGGGCTGTGGGGAAGTGGGTACATACTTTCATATGTGGTGGCAGTATGGGCAGGTGTGTGGATTCTGGACTGAGGTTTTTGTTCGGGTGTCCCGGATCTTAGACGTCCAGATACCGGCTGATTGGCGACACGCCTTGTTGTTTTGGCATCAATTGGATTTGGCTTGGGGTGACTCTTTATTTTGTAAGTTGGCATTCATTGCTGCTAGATTGGCCATTGCCTCTCTGTGGAATCAGGCGCTCCCTCCCACGTGGGCCCTGGTGGAGCAACGCTTACTTAATTGGCAAAACCTTTATCACTTAACAGCTTTGCGTCATGGTAAATTACATGGCTATGCTCATATTTGGCGTAGTTTTCGGGCTTCTGTGGGGGTTTGTGGTAGGGGTGGCTAGGGGCTCTGGGTTTGTTTTGAAGTAGGACTGGATGGGCGATACTTGGGGGGATCCCATAACCATATTCCTTTTCACGTTTTGGTTTCTGTTTGGAATAGATTGTTTCTCAACCTTATTGAGAGATGTTGGTATTGTGCTCTGTCCCTAGGGGGGTGGGTGGGGGGGGGTATGGGCTGTGATTTGGTGGGTATTTTTGATTGCTCTTATTGGTCTGTGGGAATTGCACATGTTTCTGTTGTTATTTTCGAGCGAGGTATTTTGCTCTATATATCTTTGTTCCTGCGTTTCCTGTGAAATTGTACTGTTTGGAGTGTATTTCAATAAAAGCCTTTCATTGAAAAAAAAGAATATTTAAAGATTTGGGGCATAGAAATTTTGAAATTGTTCGAATCTTACGTAGTCTGTAAAAGGTAGTTTTAATAATAGTACTGATGTGATCATGAAAATTAAGTTTGGTGTCAAAAGTAACCCCTAAAATTTTTATATTGTTTACTAATTGCAATGGGATATTTTTTATAGTAATAGGAGCAATGAGAGTGGAACTTTCTTTCCATGGGAATAACATAATATTGGATTTTTTGATATTGAGAGCCAATTTGTTTGCATTTAACCAGTGATAAACTAGGTCAAGTTTTTCGTTGATCTCTTGGATATCAGACATTTTATTGGTATCAATTGAATGCAGAAGCTGGATATCATCTGCATATGCATAAACTTGAAAACCCACGGATTGACACAAAGTAATTAACGGAGCAAGAAAGATATTGAATAATAAAGGAGAAAGAATGGATCCTTGAGGAACACCGTGAGTAGTTAAAGAAAAGTTTGAGGTTGAGTCATTAAAGAAAACAGCAGAAGTACGATCTGATAAATAAGATGTAAACCAGGAAAGAACTTGGTCAGAAATGCCGATAGAGTGAAGTCTGCCAAGGAGAAGCTGATGATCAATCGTGTCGAAAGCTGCAGAAAGATCAATAGAAATTAATAGGGTTGATTGGTGATGATCTAGAAAGTATTGAATGGAAGTAGTCATACCAATCAGTGAAAGTTCTGTGCTATGGTGATGTCTAAATCCCGTCTGATTAGGATGCAGCGCATTGGTTTTTTCGACAAAATCTGAGATTTGATTATAGACTATTTTTTCTGTTAGTTTTGCTAGGAAAGGGATATTGGCTATTGGTCTGTAATTGGATAAGTCTTCAAAACTAGCATTTTTATCTTTTATTATAGGACGAATAATGGATTTTTTCCACGTTAATGGTACCGTGTTTTGACTCAGGCTTTTGGTAACTAAAGTATGAATGAAGGGTCCGAAGATATCAAAATAATGTTTTAGAATGAATGGTGGAATCAAATTGGCTTTAGATATTTTGATATTAATAGTTTTAACAATGGATTCTATTTCTTTTAAACTAGGTAATTTGAATTTTGAGCATTTAGCAATTAATGAATCTGCAGCAATTTGTTCAAAGCTATCTGTTGAATCTTGTTTTATTGTAAACATTTTACTGATTTTGTTAATTTTTTCGATAAAATGTTCCGCTAATTCTTGAGCGGTGGGAACAGAAACTACTGCGTCAGGTTGTTGTTTGTAATTTGGAATTGTTAATGAGTTTAGTATTGTATAAAATACTGAAGGATTTTTAGCTTTGAATATTTTATCTGAGTAAAATTTCTTTTTTGCATCGTTTATTTTTATTCTATAAAGTTTTGATTGTTCCTTATATCTTTGTAGATTAAATTGAGTTTTATCTTTTCTCCATTTACGTTCTAAAGATCTAACCTGTTTTTTAATGAGGGAAAGTTCAGCTGTAAACCATGGATTATGAATTTTTCGAGAGGGAATTACTTTAACTTGTAAAGGTGCAATTTTGTCCAAAAGCGATTGTATGGCTATGCTCCAAAGGTTTGTTAAATCATCCAGGGTGCTAGAAATAGATTTTGAAAAATCTAAATTAAATGAAGAATGAATTAAGTCTGAAGAAAGATTGTTATAATTTCTGAAGTTAATTGTTTGTTCATTTTTTTGATTCCAATTAAAGGATATAGTATATGTTAATGATATTAAAAAATGGTCAGACCAAGGAACAGGTATGCATTCTTTTAATGATAAATCTTTTCTTGTAGTTGTTGAAATTAAAGCCATATCGAGTGTATGGCCGGCCTGATGTGTTGGAGTGGTTATTATAGGGCTTAAGTCTAATTGTTTAATATATGAAAGAATTGTTTTAGTATGGTTGTTATTTAGATCATCAAAATGGATATTGAAGTCACCCATAATTAGAGGATTTAAGCAAGAACTACCGAAATCAAAGAGTAAAGATTGAAGTTGTGTAATATTATCAGATGATATTGGTGGTGGCAAATAAATTAAAAGAATGTCGATTTTTGGTTTAGTGAGCAGAGAAAATTGTAAACATTCTATAGTGGAGTTATTTGAGGGATTATCAGTAGTTGATAGTAAATGCCAGTCCCCCTCCTTTTTTATTGCTACGATGACGATAAAGGAATGAGAATCCCTTGGGATAGGCATAGGAGAGATAGGCTTCTTCTCCATCGGAAAGCCATGTTTCTGTGAGACATAAAATGTCAAGGGATCGTAGAATAATTTCATCTCTAATTAAATGATATTTACTTTTAATGGAACGAATGTTAATTAAACCTATATTGAAATGGTTGATTGTGTGTTTAAATGATAGTGGGGACTGTGAAGAAAAGCCTAGGTGGTTATGGGGAAGTTTAATATGTAAACGTTCCGAAAAGCGCGGTGAGATTTGACCAGGCGGGAAACTGCGAGGTGACACCAGGAAGTTCTTTTTTACTGAAAGGGTAGTTGATCGCTGGAATAGTCTTCCACTTCAGGTGATTGAGGCCAGCTGTGTGCCTGATTTTAAGGCCAAATGGGATCGACACGTGGGATCTATTCACAAGGTAAAGGCAGGGGAGGGTCATTAGGGTGGGCAGACTGGATGGCCCTTATCTGCCGTCCCTTATCTGCCGTCTATTTCTATGTTTCTATGTTTCTAGAATCGGATTTAAGTGGTCTATGTCCCCAGAAAACTGGAATAGATAAAGCTTGTTCATCCATAGTAATAGGATGGTGAATGGGAGTATAAAATAAAAGTATATCAGATTTAGATGAGATATGGGTGAACAGGAAAAAAAGTGAATAAAAAATAATGGTTATGTTTAAATATGGCATTGAAATGTTTTTGTACTTACTTGATTTAAAAATAATTGGAAAAATAAAGTTGTTTATAGAAAATAAAGTTGTTTATAGAAAAATAAAGTTGTTATTATTATAATCAGGTGGTACAGTTATTTCAGTGCCTGGTCTGGATGATCAACTTCAGGATGTGTCACCTCTTGCTGGCCTAGGATTTGGAGTGCCTATGAGTTCGAGTTCACAAGGGCCAGAACACTGTTTCTGTAGGTGTTGCATCAGGAGACATTGCGACTGGTTCTCAGGGACTTTCTAACCACTCAGATCACAACATGGCAGTACATCCAGGTTTGAGCCATGGAATCGAGGATGAAATACTCACTTGGATTAAAAACTGGCTGGATCATAGGAAACAGAGAGTGGGGGTAAATGGACAATACTCGGACTGGAAAAGTGTCACCAGTGGGGTGCTGCAGGGCTCGGTGCTTGGACCCGTGGTCTTCAACATCTTTATAAATGATCTAGACATTGGTACGACGAGTGAGGTGATTAAATTTGCGGACGATACGAAGTTATTCAGAGTAGTGAAGACACAGGGGGATTGCAACGTGACATAATCAGGCTCGAGGAATGGGCATCAACATGGCAGATGAGTGAATAAGTGTAAAGTGATGCATGTAGGTAACAAAAATCTCACGAATAAAGGATGTCCGAGGTGGTACTTGGAGAGACCTCCCAGGAAAGAGACTTGGGAGTTCTGATCGACAAGTCGATGAAGCCGTCCACGCAATATGCTGCGGCGGCGAAGAGGGCGAACAGAATGCTAGGAATGATTAAGAAGGGGATCACGAACAGATCGGAGAAGGTTATCATGCCACTGTACCGGGCCGTGGTGCGCTCTCACCTGGAGTACTGCGTCCAGCACTGGTCGCCGTACATGAAGAAGGACACGGTACTACTCGAAAGGGTCCAGAGAAGAGTGACTAAGATGGTTAAGGGGCTGGAGGAGTTACCATATAGCGAAAGATTAGAGAAACTGGGCCTCTTCTCCCTTGAGCAGAGGAGATTGAGAGGGGACATTATTGAAACATTCAAGGTACTTGAAGTGAATAGACTTAGTAGATAAGGATAGCTTGTTCACCCTCTCCAAGGTAAGGAGAACGAGAGGGCACACTCTAAAGTTGAAAGGGGGTAGATTTCGTACAAACGTAAGGAAGTTCTTCTTCACTCAGAGAGTGGTAGAAAACTGGAACGTTCTTCCGGAGTCTGTCGTGGGGGAAAACACCCTCCAGGGATTCAAGACAAAGTTAGACAAGTTCCTGCTGACCCAGAATGTACGCAGATAGGGCTAGTCTCAGTTGGACTGCTGGGCACGATGGACCACTGGCCTGACCCAACTGCGGCAATTCTTATGTTCTTATGATCGATGTGGTTCCTTGGGCCAGAGCTGGAATATATAGCGGGACCCATTCCATGCACCCCTACCCTGGATGTCTGTGGCACAAAACAATTTTGCATGGGGGTTGCGACCTCTCTTGCTTTCCAGGGGCCTTCCCTCTGGATCGCGGTTTGGATGATGCTGTCTATGGTTGCGAGTCTTAAAGGTTAGGGAACAGTGTGCATGATTGTTCCTGTTTAGAACCGTTAGGCGCCCTCAGTGTGCAAGTGGTCAATCAAGCACCTGGAACTTCAGACATTTTGGCTGACTCTTCTCTGAGCGTGGGGGCTTGGCTGCTCTTCTGGTGGGCGGAGAGTTGCCATGTGGTGCTGCCTGTGGCACACATGGCAGGAATGGATGCTGTATACAGGAGAGTGGTCACTCTCTCAAAGGGCATTCAATTGCACAGTTGCTCAGTGGGGGTGCCCCACATTCATCCTCATGGCGACTGCGGTCAATAAGAAAGCTGATGGGTTCTTCAGTTGTCACAAGGCAGGCTGCAAAGCCCTGAATGTTCTGGTTCGGCCCTTGCCACAATAAGGCATCCGCTATATCTTTCCTCCGTGGCCCTTGATAGGGCATCTGTTAGGATTATATAATAATAATAATTTGGGGCTTAAGTCTCTGAAATTCTGAGGCTTCCTACGAAGTCCTGGCAGGTGGAGAAAAAATAACCCACTGGTCCTAGAATAAAGTGTGGACTTACAAAAAAGAAGATTAGCAAAGGTAAGGACCTAATCTTTCATTGGTAATCACACAGTACAGTAAAACCTTGGATTGCAAGTAACTTGGTATGCAAGTGTTTTGCAAGAGAAGCAAAATATTTTATTAAATTTTAACTTGATATACAAGCAAGGTCTTGCAATACAAGTACATACAGTATACACGCATCCATCATCACAACTGAGCCGATGGTTCTTCTCTCTCTGTCTGACGCTCCGGGAGTGTAGTGACTGTTCTAAATGAGTGAGGTCTTCCAATACAAGTACATATAGTATTTTGTATTAAAGTTTTTGGTTTGTGGAATAAATTGTCTGAGTTTCCGTTATTTCTTATGGGAAAATTTGCTTTGATATTTGAGTGTTTTGGATTACAAGCATGTTTTCGGAATGAATTATGCTCGTAATCCAAGGTTTTACTCTGTTTGTGGAAACCAGTGGTGTAGGTTGTACCTCTTTACATTTTCTCTTGTGCATCTTTCCTTGGGTTAATAAAGGACTTCATTAAAATTGAAAAACAAATCCTTGTAAATATAATAATAATAACTTTATTTTTGTATATCGCAGTACCATGGCAGTTCAGAGCGGTTTACAGGGGAAGAGACTGTACATTTACAGCGATGAAACAAAAAAGACAGCATTGTAACATACAAGACAGTGATGATACATATAAGACATTCCATTTAGCATAGCGTTTCGTTCAATTTAGACATTCAGATTGAGATTAACTTAGCAAGTCGGGAGAAGTCAGGCAGGGTGGTCAGAGAAATTTATCAAAGAGATAGGTTTTGATTGATTTCCTGAAGGTTTGGTAGGAGGGTGAATTAGTGATGAAGGTGGTAAGACATTCTTACTACATTTCACAGAAACTCCTATAACTTTTTTGATTGACCCTTCTCATTTTATTTAATTATTTTTAAAAATTCTATTCTGCTTAAAGCCTAAGTGGATTACAATAAAAACAAACCTAAACCACTACATACAGTCTCGTAACAAGAACAACAATACCTCCTCGCCCTCTTCCTTACAAACACGTTATTATACTAATTATACTTAAAAACATTCTATCTAATACAAAAACTTGCAGAAAGAAATGAGTTTTCAGTTTCATGCTCATTTTGTTTGGGTGGACCATTAGTAATTTAGGTACTAAACAGTGTAAGAAATAATTCCAGATTGTTTCTTTAAGTTGTGCAAAACTCTGGAGGCCGCACCTTCAAAAAGATATTAAAAGGATGGAGTTGGTCCAGAGGAAGGCTACTAAAATGATGTGTGGTCTTCATGATAAGGCATATGGGGACAAACTTAACGATCTCAATCTGTATACTTTGGAGGAAAAGCGGGAGAGGGGAGATATGATAGAGAAGTTTAAATAAAAAATGTCACTCCCCAGCAGTGGACTATCCAACATTGAAAATCAAAACAGGTGGAGAAAAAGCCTCAAAAACGTTTTAGCATGCAGCAATCATTGATGATTCACAGCTGGCATTCTTTTTCTTATCATGAGCAAAAAACACACCCGCAGCACAATGTAAAAAGATCTAAAGGAGGGAACCCCCACTACTGTGCACAATAATACTTTTTAATTCTTTTTATAAATGTTTAAATTTTTAAATTCAATTTTGTAATATGTTTTTTAAAGAAACTTTGTAAACTTTTTATTTATAAATATATGAATTATAAAAGTTCAATATACAAAACGCTGAAAAAGGAAGCAAAATACTTAGCTCTGGCGCCAGAGGATGTAACTGGAAAGGATCCACCGGTACTAAACTTCTTTTTTCAAAGGCAAAATTAAGCCTCTCACAGTACACAGCCAAGTCCACGACAGAGCCAAAACCTCCAACAAGCACTGGTTTTACCAACACATTTGGTTTCTTCAGGGATTCTCCAAAAAGCTTCCAACAGCCACCAAATTCTCCTTAAGAGATTCTCTAAACAGCTTCCAACAGCAGACGTTTTCACACCAGCTTCAAATGTTTTTGAAGCTTTTTCTCCACCTGTTTTGATTTTCAATGTTGGATCTTGGAGAGGTAGCCCACTGCTGGGGAGTGACCTTTTTTTCAATTTTTTTGAGATGTTTAAATACCTACATGATGTAACTGCGCATGAGTCGAGTCTCATTTGAAAGGAAGCTGAAGTTAAGAGGTGATAGGCTCAGGAGTAATCTAAGGAAATACTTTTTTACAGAAAGGGTGGTAGATGCGTGGAACAGTCTCCCAGTAGAGGTGGTGGAGACAGACACTGTTTGAATTCAAGAAAGCTTGAGATAGGCAAGTGGGATCTCTCAGGAAGAGATAATGGTTATTGTGGATGGGCAGACTGGATGGGCCATTTGGCCTATATTTGCCATCATGTTTCTATGAGAAGGCATAGGATGAAGTTAAGAGATGATAGGCTCAGGAGTAATCTAAGGAAATACTTTTTTACAGAAAGGGTGGTAGATGCGTGGAATAGTCTCCCGGTAGAAGTGGTAGAGACAGACTGAATTCAAGAAAGCATTGGATAGGCATGTGGGATCTCTTAGAGTAGTATTTCTCAACTTCTTCAAACCAAGTACCCCCTTAGTCTAACAAATATCAACCGAGTACCCCTGCCCAGGCTTCACCCCTAACCCCACTCCCAGAATAATAGTACTAATTGTAATGCAATTTCTTCCATCCATTTTTTTATATACACACAATATAAAGCATGTCGGTAACAAAAATCTTATACACGAATACAAGATGTCCGGTGCAGTACTTGGAGAGACACCCCAGGAAAGAGACTTGGGAGTACTGGTCGACAAGTCCACCAAGCCGTCCACGCAATGTGCAGCAGCAGCGAAAAGGGCAAACAGAATGCTAGGAATGATTAAGAAGGGGATCACGAACAGATCGGAGAAGGTCATCATGCCACTGTACCGGGCCATGGAACGCCCCCACCTGGAATACTGCATCCAGCACTGGTCGCCGTACATGAAGAAGGACACAGTATTACTTGAAAGGGTCCAGAGAAGAGCGACTAAAATGGTTAAGGGGCTGGAGGAGTTGCTGTACAGTGAGAGATTAGAGAAACTGGGCCTCCCTTGAAAAGAGGAGACTGCGAAGGGACATGATCAAAACATTCAAGATAATGAAGGGAATAGACTTGGTAGATAGACAGATTGTTCATTCTCTCCAAGTTAGAGAGAACGAGAGGGCACTTTCTAAAGTTAAAAGGGGATAGATAACGTACAAACGTAAGGAAGTTCTTCACCCAGAGGGTGGTAGAAAACTTGAACGCTCTTCCGGAGGCTGTTATAGGGGAAAATACCCTCCAGGGATTCAAAACAAAGTTAGACAAGTTCCTGCTGAACCAGAACTTACACAGGTACTAGTCTTTGAGCTAAGGGCCACCGCGGGAGCAGACTGCTGGGCACGATGGACCACTGGTCTGACCCAGCAGCAGCAATTCTTATGTTCTTATTAATACATAATGGTACCCACAAAATTTAAAATAACCTAAAGTACACTGTATACAGAGAAAATGTTAATTATCATTTATATTTGAGGTCTTTTTTTCAAAGAAGTCAAGGCAGATGACATTAAAATATGCAATGTCACCTAAGTAACAACTATAGAAAAATAGTGCCCAAAGAGGATTTGCTCTCACAGAGCTCAGAGGAAGGCTTTGGTAGCCCCTCTGAGCATGTGCTAGCCCCACTATATAAGCCCATGCTGCAACCTCGTGCTTCAGTAGTCCTTAGCTATCGTGGTGTTCAGCAGCAGCATCCGTCCGAGGAGGAGGGCGGGATAGTGTGGCTGACTAATCCTGCTGTCCTGGACAACCTCCGTTACAGGCAGGGCAGGATTAACCAATAGGCCAAGTAGGCACGTGCCTAGGGCCCGAAATGGTTAGGGTGGCCCAATGAAGGAAGGCATCAACATTGTTTTTTTCCAAACGGCGATGGGTCCCTCCAGCATCGATCGGCAACGTGGGCCCCACCCCAATCAGAAACCCCCTCCCATCAACGGAAAGTATGACAAGCAAGCAACGCGGGTAAGAAAGGCAACGGGAACTGTAATTGTGCAAGCGGTGCTGCTTGCCCAAAGCTTCCCTCTGATGCAGCTTCCTGTATCCGCCTGGGCGCATGGTATGGTGGGGTGGGGCGGGGCAGGGGGGCCCAGTGTACTTGTGTGCCTAGGGGCCCTCGACAAATTAATCCTGCCCTGGTTACAGGTAAGTAACTTCACTTTCTCCTTGGACAAGCAGGATGAGTCAGCCACCCTTGGTGTTTCCCTAGCTGAAGGGCAATTGGCCTCTTGCCTGGAGCACTCTTGGTGACCCTTCCTTGCTCTGCCTTACTGCTGTGGCAGGAGTCTGCTGCTGGAGTTCTTATTATACTGTTTTCCCCCTTCCTTTGGAACAAGAATAGTCCAGGAATGAGAGAATTGCAGGTGTGAACTAAACTTCTTTATGATAACGGAACTTTTTTTTTTTTTTGCAGTTAAAGCAAACAGCAATGAACATTGTGCCAATGTGGCATCTGAACTTGCTTACAATGAACATAAGAACATAAGCAGTGCCTCTGCCGGGTCACACCATAGGTCCATCCTGCCCAGCAGTCCGCTCCCGCGGCGGCCCATACAGGTCACGACCTGTCCGAATCATCAGAAGGGGCTCCCTTGCCACCTTGGTTTCCCATTTAAGTCCTGCCTTCCTATCGAAGTCCTAGCCCTCTGGTCTTGCACATGCACGTCCTGGTTGGTTTATACTCATTAGAGAATGACACGGGGAAAAAATCTGTCCCCGTCACCGCCCCGTCCCAGGCCCACCATCCTCTGCACCGCCCCGTCACCGCCATTCCATTCACCGCCCCGTCACCGTCACTGCCATCCCTTTCACCGCCCCGTCACCGCCACTGCCATCCCATTCACCGCCCCGTCACCGTCCCCGCAGCATCCATATAAGCCTTAGTACTCTAATATTTAGCGTATTCCATTCTTATAAATCAAAGTTCCTGCTGCTGAACTAGAGAAAGAGATGTTCAGCTGGCAGGGCTTTGTTTATAAATTTTTATTAACACAACTAATATACCACCATAATGTTTCCGACAGAGGACAAGTATGCAATAAATGCATTTTGCTGTTTCAATGCCAGTGCTCAGCAGAACAACAGACAGCAATATGGACATTCACCTTATGTAGTACTTTTTTAATATATAAAAATAGGCAAAATTAGTTGCTGTTTTATCATTATATTTTCTTGCCATTATAGTATTCTTCATTGATCATTTTTCTTTTTAAATTCAAAACAAATTCAACCTATCTTGTGTCCCAGCATGAATTCATGTTTCACTCAATTGGCTGTTTCAAGGGAATTAACCCTCCAACTTCCATTTGCAAAAATACCCAATGTTGTTCCTTCTATGAGCAATATTTAAATTATGAGGAACAACATTGGGTATTTTTGCTGAATTGTGTGACACCATTTGGGCTGAACATGAAGATTGAAAATGCCTGGTTAGCCCTGGACAGATGATTTGAACAGCCAGGAGCCTGTCCTGGCCATTTAAATCATTTTGAATATCTAGTCCAATGATAACAGAATTAGGGTGATTATAGAAACATAGAACTTTGTTGATCACTAAAAACAGTGGAGACTAAGGGTCTATCAAGCTCAGCATCCTGTCTTTGACACTGGCCAGTCTTGGTCTTTGGAACTGCCCATTGTGTCAGAAGCAATAGGGATTAAGTGACTTGCCCAGGGTCACAAGGAGTGTAGTGTAGCTCTAACCACTGGATTTAGAAGTTGGCTTCTTTTGGGATCTTTAACTCATCATCGCTAGGACTCGAATCTGAGTCCGTGGCACCTAACATAGAATGGAATTAGTATGGCAAAGTAATGAAGAATGGTCCAGCAGCCCCCACCCTCCCTCCACCTCACCTTATATTCGTTCCGAGTTTGCTGGCTTCCTTTTTCCCTAGCCGCACGCGTTCAAAAAGCCGTGCATTTAGCCAGCTCCCTCCCTCCACCTCACCTTAAATTTCGAGTTTTCCGGCTTCCTTTTTTCCGAGCCGCATGTGTTCAAAAATCCGTGCACGCGCAGCTGCGCGAGTCAATCAAACTTCTCCTCTCCTGCAACTTCCTGTTTCCGGTTGCGTCAGAGGAGAAGATTGATTGACTCGCGCAGCCGCGCGTGCATGGATTTTTGAACACGTGCGGCTCGGAAAAAAGGAAGCCGGAAAACTCAAAATTTAAGGTGAGGTGGAGGGAGGGAGCTGGCTAAATGCTACGGGCGGTGGCTGCGGGGACCGCGCGATCCTTGATACCTCACTGCGGAGACAAGACCATTCACCGCCCCGCGGGCAGTGAATGGCCTTGTCCCCGTCGCCGCAGCGACTGCTAGTTTTCTTCCCCGTTTTCGGCGGGTGACCCGCGGCTAAAATGCGGTGGCTGCGGGTAAACCTCCACCGTGTCATTCTCTAATACTCATTACCTGATTAGCTTTCTATACTTGTGTTACATCCCAGCTCCTCCCTCAATATCCCACGATCCCTTTATCCCTCAGGAATCCGTCCAATCCCTGTTTGAATCCCTGGACCGTACTCTGCCTGATCACTTCCTCCAGTAGCGCATTCCAAGTGTCCACGACCCTCTGGGTGAAAAAAAACTTCCTTGCATTTGTTTTGAACCTATCTCCCTTCAGTTTCTCAGAGTGCCCCCTCGTATTTGCTGTCCCCTTCAGTCTGAAGAATTTGTCCCTATCCACCCTCTCTATGCCCCTCATGATCTTGAAGGTCTCTATCATATCTCCCCTGAGCCTCCTTTTCTCCAGAGAGAAGAGCCCCAGCCTATCCAGCCTCTCGGCGTATGAGCAGTGTTCCAGCCCTCTTACCATTCTCGTTGCTCTCCTTTGGACTCTCTCAAGTACCGCCATGTCCTTCTTGAGGTGTGGCGACCAATACTGAACGGTAACCTGAAGTAGTTACCGAATGGTAACCTGAAGTAGTCTCTGTCGAGGAGGACCTGGCTGCCCCCTTCCCATCGCTGACAGTTTTGGTAGGCATTTCTACTGTCTGGAGAACTGTTAGTCCAAAGTCGGTCGTGGTCTGTAGCGGGCGATCCAGGCAGTAGTGTCTGGTGAAGGTGTGCACAGAGGGCCATGTTGCCACTTTGCAATGTCCTCTACCACGGAGAAGTGGAGGTTGGCTACTGTGGTTGCCATGGCTCTTAGCTGGTGCACTGTGGCCCTGCCTGTTAGGCTAAGGCCCTCCTGTTTGTAGCAGAATGCAATGCAATCTGAAATCCAACCGGAGAGGGTGCATTCTTGTTTGGGTCCCAGGAGACAAAAAGTTGTGAGGATTTACACCACGGTTGTGTGTGCTGAAGGTAAATTCTCAGCACTCTGGTGCAGTCCAGGGTGTACAGTTGCTGCTCTGAAGGATCGGGTGGAAGACGGGGAACATGATTGCTTGGTTGATGTGGAAGGTAGAGACTACCTTGGGAAGAAATTTGGGATGAGTTCTGAGTGAAACATGGTTTCACTCAGTTTCTCAGAACTGCGTGTAATTCTCAGAACTGCGTGTAATTCACTAGTGCAGTGCACTGATGCGTCTGGCTGATGTGATAGCAGTGAGGAAGAGGGTTTTCCAGGTGATGAGCTTTGAGTCCACCTTTTCCATGGGCTCGAATGGCTGCTCCATGAGGTGATATCCCAAGTCAGTGGTGAGGGACGCAGAGGTAGGTGGAGATTTTTAAGCCCTTTCATGAATCTGGTCACCAGGCCGCATGCCAAGAGAGTCCCCCCATCAATGCTGTCATAGAAGGCTGAGATGGCATTCAGATGCATTCTGACGGTGCAGGTCTTGAGGTTTCCCTTTGAGAGGTGTAGCAGGTACTGGAGAACCGGCAGAATCGGGCTTTGCTGCACACTATGTCTGGAACTGCTTCCACTTGAGCGTGTATGATTTTCTGGTAGCTGGACGCCTAGCTGCTAACAGGACTTCTGTGCCCTCTGGCGTCAGGTGAAGCGGGGCTAGTTACATCTAGGTCAACAGGGCTAGTGTTTGCAGGTTGGGGTGTAGCATGGTGCTCTGGTCCTGCGTGATGAGGTCCGGTCTGTGCGGTAGGCGCACTAGCGGTTGTACTGCCAGGCGGTGAAGGAAGGGGAACCATGCCTACCTGGGCCAGTGTGGGGCGATGAGTATTACTGATGCCCCATCTTGCATGGTCTTCCCTATTGTTTTGTGGATCAGAGGCGTGGGGAGTATGCGTATAGCAGCTGGTGCCCCCAGTGGATCGTGAAAGCATCGAAGCACAGGCTGGATTGGGATGGCCGTTTGGAGCAAAAGCGTGAGCACTTTGTGTTGGACTCACTGGCAAACAGGTCTAGGCTAGGGGTGCCCCATCTCTGGAAGAGGTCTTGCACCACGCTGAGGTGAAGGGACCATTCGTGTGGGTTCAGCTTCTGGCTGAGGCTGTCCGCTAGGGTGTTGTGGATGCCCGGAAGGTAGGTTGCCTGTAGAGTGCAGGGCATCCACAACACCCTAGGGCGAACTCCCAGATTCGGCAGGCCTCTCGGCAGAGGGAAAGGAAGCCCATGCCCCCCTACCTGACGACATAGAACATTGCTACTTAGTCGTTTGTCTGGATGAAGATGCTTTGTTGGCAATCCATTGGGAAAAGGCTTGTAGCGCTTTCTCAATGGCCTGGAGTTTCAAGAGGTTGATGTGGCGGCACCTCACCTCGGACTGGGACCAGCCTCCCTTAGTCCGCAGGTGGAGGACATGAGCTCCCCAGCTGACCTTGGACACGTCCATTGTGAGGGTTAGCTGGTGGCGTGGCTGTTGGAGGGGACTCCCCCTGAAGATGTTCTTCTATCTCTGCCACCATCCAAGGGCCTCTCTGGTTGACTGGTTGATGACTACTTTATGTGTGAGTTTGTCAGCCCCCAGTGGCTATAAGGGAACATTCCTGCTGTGACTAGGGCACAATCACTATTAACTGCAATTGTTAATTCGTTTAATGGACTGTTGCCTCCTTCAGTCTCTTATCTACGGTATGAGGGACTAGAACTAGCTGTTCCCTGACCCTCAATTCAGTTTCTGATGATGGTGAAGTGAGGCTATCTGCTGCCCTTTATCTGCCAATGGATCAAAGCTAAAGGTTAGTTCTTAGGCACATCTTATCATTCCTCCAGAAGTAATTATCTCCTGTCCAGTGGATTTTCTGGGTGGGTGCATAGATAGATACAAAGGCAGGCTTTTGAAAGCTCTTCTCTTATCATCAGCATGCGAAGATTGCATTCATCAGAGCCAGACCTGGGTCTTAGGATGCCCCCTCCTCCCACTGTGCAAACTGCATAGACCAAAAAGATCTGTATTAACCTATCAAACCTGCAGAAAATAACTAGTGTGGCAAAAAATGGTGGGGTTCAGCACCATATGATATATGGTACAATGCGTGATGTACAGCCTGTCTGATGAAGAAGAAGGTAAGAGTGTCTGAGCAGGAGATCATTTCACTTCTCATTAAACCCTTCTTGTTCTGTTTTCTTCAGAATGGGATAGGCACTTACTGTAATCTTTAGGTCTTTGTTTTAATGTAAAACTATTACTGTTGTGGCCAAAAAGTTTGTATATTTCCCTGAAATAACTATATATCACATAGGGCCTGATGTTCAAAACGTAACATTGGCACTAGAAGCAATTAGCATTAGAACTGTATGGATGTTAATGTAACACCTCCTTACAGAAGCTCTGAATTGGTACTTGCCCAGCTGGGCTGTTTGCCATTCTCAATAAACAAAGAAGCTCTGAATTGACTCACTACTGCTACTTCTTATCACTTATATAGCACTGAAAGGCGTACGCAGCACTGTACATTTTGACATTTATGGATGGTCCTTGCTCAGAAGAGCTTACAATCTAACTTGGACAGACAGACATGACATATAGGGTCATTAGTAGCGATACAGAAGCTTTCATTAAGCATTAAAAAAAAGTTCCAGTGTGCACCAAAGATCAGCCAAATTGTATTTAAATGCATTCAAATGAATTCAAATCAGGTGATTATGTATTCACTCTGAATGTTCAGAAGACAGCACAAAACACACCACCAGGTTGGGGATGGCATTTGGCTTTTGAGGAGAGAATTTCTTCTGCCGCCTTCACATAGAATTGCTACCATATTTTTGGAGATAGAAGCTCAAGCTCAAGCCTGAGTCTGAGCGAAGCTGGGGTGAGGGTGGGCATTGGCACCTGTGTTCCTGTGCTTTGGTATGAACCTCTTAGATTTAAATTGCAAAATCCTTTTGGGGGGGAGGGGGGATTAGCACATCTTGTTTTACCTGGTGCACTCGCAGCAAGCACAGCTCTTGTGCACATGCATCAGTCATGTTCCTCCCACTTGCTTTCACTTTGCTAGCACACATAAAATTTGCATCATTTGCTTAGGGGGGCTAGTTTTCAGTGCTGTTCTTACATTATGGACAGCAGCAGGGTATCGCTATTTTGAAGAGATGGGTCCTGAGGCAGGATGGGGCAGGGTTCCCTCCTGCTGCTCTATACAAAAAGGTACGGGGGTCCTCACCCATGTGTCTAGATGGGGAGGGACGGTTGTTGAGCTGGGAGACTTGACCACTTGGACCACTGGGAGGGAATCTGATCAGCCACTGGATCACCAGAGGTATTTGGGGGGGTATCAGAGGTGGCGGGGGGAATGGGGTTACCACTGGACCACCTGGGATAGTTTTGGGGGGCTTGGGGAAACATAAAAATTGCCATACTGGGACAGACCGAAGGTCCATCAAGCATAGTATCCTGTGGCCACTGCTTACCCTAGATCAGTAGCATGGAATGCTGCTACCACTGTGTTTCCCTGAAAATAAGACACTGTCATATATTAATTTTGGGCCCAAAAAAGGCACTAGGTCTTATTTTCAGGGAGGTCTTATTGTTTTTCATGTACAATGATTATCTCTCCCATCCTCTCATAAGAACATAAGAATTGCTGCAGCTGGGTCAGACCAGTGGTCCATCGTGCCCAGCAGTCTGCTCTCGCAGCGGTCCCTAGGTCAAAGACCTAACTGAGACTAGCCCTACCTGCATACGTTCCGGTTCAGCAGGAACTTGTCTAACTTTGTCTTGAATCCCTAGAGAGTGTTTTCCCCTATGACAGACTCCGGAAGAGCGTTCCAGTTTTCTACCACTCTCTTGGTGAAGAACTTCCTTATGTTTGTACGGAATCTATCCCCTTTAAATTTAAGAGTGTGCCCTCTCATTCTCCCTACCTTGGAGAGGGTGAACAACCTGTCCTTATCTACTAAGTCTATTCCCTTCAAGTATCTTGAATGTTTCAATCATGTCCCCTCTCAATCTCCTCTGCTCAAGGGAGAAGAGATCCAGTTTCTCTAATCTTTCGCTATATGGCAACTCCTCCAGCCCCTTAACCATCTTAGTCGCTCTTCTCTGGACCCTTTCGAGTAATACCATGTCCTTCTTCATGTACAGCGACCAGTGCTGGACGCAGTACTCCAGATGAATGTGCATCATGGCCTGGTACAGCGGCATGATAACCTTTTCCTATCTGTTCATGATCCCCTTCTTTATCATTCCTAGCATTCTGTTCACCCTTTTTGCTGCCGCCGCACATTACATGGCTTCATCAACTTATTGATCAGAACTCCCAAGTCCTTTCCTGGGAGGTCTCTCCAAATACCGCCCCGGACATCCTGTATTCGTTCATGAGATTTTTGTTACTGACATGCATCACTTTACACTTATCCATGCTGAACCTCATCTGCCATGTTTATGCCCATTCCTCGAGTCTGATTATGTCACTTTCCAAATCTTCACAATCCCCCTATGTCTTCACTACTCTGAATAAATTTGTATCGTCCGCAAATTTAATCACCTCACTCGTCGTACCTGTGTCCAGATCGTTTATATCTTTCTATCCCTCCCCCCTCCTTCCCATCCATCTGTACAACAGAACCCTTGCAGCTTATATCCCTCCCTTCCTCCCTTTTCCCTGTGGAGCATTTCTTAATCCCTTCCATCCAACACCCCTCCCTGCTGACACTTTCATCTCTCCCACCCATCCAAACCCTGATCGCGAGACTGAAATACAGTACCTTATAACAAACTGCATTGTCGGCAGCACAGGCCCCATTGTGGCTTTCTCACGCCCGTGCATTCCTTTGCTGCGTTGCTGATAACATCATCAGCAATGCAGCAGAGGAATGCCAGGGCGTGAGATCGCCGTGATGGGGCCTGTGCTGTCAACAATGCGGTTTGTTATAAGGTACTGTATTTCGGTGTCACAGTCGAGGGTCAGATGGGTGGGAGAGATAGAAGGGTCGCAGAGGGAGTGCTGCTGTCGCTGGCGACTAGGGCTTATTTTGGGGGGTAGGGCTTATATTAAGACCTACCCTGAAAATCATGCTAGGGCCTATTTTTGGGGTAGGTCTTATTTTCAAGGAAACACGATATTTGGGGTTTTGTCAGGTACTTATGACTTGGATTGGCCTCTGTGAAGACGGGATACTGGGCTACATCGATCATTTCATACGCAGACAGGTTAGAAAGGCTGGGGCTCTTCTCCCTGGAAAAGCGGAGACTCAGAGGAGACATGATAGTGACTTTCAAGATCATGAAAGGCATCGAGAAGGTAGACAGGGACAGATTCTTCAGACTATTGGGGGATCACAAGCACAAGGGGGCACTCGGAGAAGCTGAAAGGGGACAGGTTTAGAACCAATGCTAAGAAGTTCTTTTTCACTCAGAGGATGGTGGACACCTGGAACGCGCTGCCGGAGGTTGTGATAGGACAGAGTACACTACGGGGTTTTAAAGACGGATTGGATAAATTCCTGAAAGATAGGGGGATTGAGGGATACAGATAGAGGTAGAGATGGGATATAGAAAGAGTATAGATAGAGACCAAGGGGGATTTACGGGTTCAGACTAAGATCATCGTACAGGTAGTTGGGACACAAAAGGACAGAGAAGAACTTCAGAGAGATTTGAACCAGCTAGAGAAATGGGCAGAAAAGTGGCAGATGAAGTTTAACATAGAAAAATGCAAAGTGATGCACCTGGGTAAGAAAAACAAGGAACATGAATATAAAATGTTAGGTATGACACTGGGCAAGACCGAACAAGAAAGGGACCTGGGGGTACTGATAGACAGGACCCTGAAGCCGTCGGCTCAATGCGCAGCGGCAGCAAAGAAAGCAAATAGGATGTTGGGCATGATAAAGAAGGGAATCACAAGTAGATCGGCGGACATCATAATGCCGCTTTACAGAGCAATGGTCAGACCACACTTGGAGTACTGTGTTCAACACTGGTCTCCCTACCTAAAGAAGGATATAACCCTACTGGAGAGGGTGCAAAGGCGAACCACGAAGCTAGTAAAAGGTATCGAGAATTTGAGCTACAAAGAACGCCTCGGAAAACTGGGATTGTTCACCCTCGAGAAAAGAAGACTGCGAGGAGACATGATAGAGACTTTTAAAATACTAAAAGGATTTGACAAAATAGAGCAAGAAACATCGTTATTCACATTGTCAAATGTGACTCGGACAAGAGGTCATGGACTGAAACTGAGGGGCACCAGGCCCAGGACAAATATTAGGAAGTTCTGTTTCGCACAACGAGTGGTGGACGCTTGGAACGCTCTCCCTGAGGAGGTCGTGATGGAGACCAGCATTCTGGGATTCAAGAGCAAGTTGGACGCACACCTTCTTGCAAATCACATTGGGGGATACAAGTAAACAAGGTTTCTCAGCAGGGAACACCTGGCTTGGCCTCCGCAGGTGCGGGTCGCCGGACTGGATGGACCTAGAGTCTGATCTGGCGAAGCCATTTCTTATGTTATTATGTCATGGGCCTGAAGGGCCGCCGCGGGTGCGGACTGCTGGGCGCGATGGACCTCTGGTCTGACCCAGCAGAGGCAACTTCTTATGTTCTTATTTGGTCTGACCCAGTAAGGCTATTCTTATGTTCCAACAGTAGCCAAGCCAACCCAAATCCCAAGTACCTAGCTAGATCCCAAATAGTAAAAAAGATTTTATGCTGCTAATTCTAAGAATAAGCAGTGGATTTCCCCAAGCCATCTCAATAATGGCCTTTGGGCTTCTCTTCTAGGAAATTAGCCAAGCATTTTTAAAACCCTGCTAAGCTGATTTCACCACATTCTCCGGCAACAAATTTCAGAGTTTAATTACACGTTGTGTGAAGAAATATTTTCTCCGGTTTGTTTAAACCTACTATTTAGTAGCTTCATCGCATGCCCACTGGTCCTAGTTGCAAAGAGTGAACAGCGATTCACATCCACCCTTTCCACTCCACTCATTTTATAGACCTCTATCATATTCCCCCTGAGTTGTCTCTTCTCCATGCTGTGAAGCTACAAAGTAGTAGATTTAAAACAAAACAGAGAAAATATTTCTTCTCACAACATGTAATTAAACTCTGGAAATTGTTGCCAGAGAATGTGGTGAAATCAGTTAGCTTAGCGGGGTTTAAAAAGGTTTGGATAATTTCCTACAAGAGAAGTTTATAAGCCATTATTGAGAAGGCTTAAGGAAATCCAACGTTTATTCCAATGATAAGCAGCATGAAATCTGTTTTACTATTTGGAATCTAGCTAGATACTTAGGACAAGGTTGGCCACTGTTAGAAACAGGATGCTGGGCTTGATGGACAATCTGTCTGTTCAAGTATACCAATTCTTATGGCATACACATTACTGCTGCATTGAAAAATGTGTGCTGTCAGAAAAAAACAACACACAACAACCCAGTGCATGCTATAGCCGTAAGATAACATAGTAACATAGTAGATGACGGCAGATAAAGACCCGAATGGTCCATCCAGTCTGCCCAACCTGATTCAATTTAAATTTTTTTTTTTTTCTTCTTAGCTATTTCTGGGCGAGAATCCAGTACTGTGCTTGGGTTCCAACTGCCGAAATCTCTGTTAAGACTTACTCCAGCCCATCTACACCCTCCCAGCCATTGAAGCCCTCCCCTGCCCATCCTCCTCCAAACGGCCATACACAGACAGCCATTGCTGCAACATGAATAAACATCTCCCTACCTGGCAGGACATGAGCAGAGACTGGGTCATGCACTGAGAGTAAGGGAGATTTAAAAATAAAGCATACAAGGGCAAATTCTAGCTTCTTTGCCACTCCTCTCCTCCCAACCCAACAAACAACTTCAGTGGCCCCCTTTGATCCCTGACCCCAGAACTGACTGATGCAACCTGAGTTCCCCTCCCCCCACTCCCAGCACATCTTTAAGTTGGGAGGCAGGAGTGATACAGAACACAGTATGGAGAAAGAGTCATTGAAAATAGATGTGGTTCAGTGACAGAGAAAATTCCAAATTTTAATACACAGTGTTAACTGAAAACTGGATCGATGTACTGTATGTTAAGAATCAAAAAGTAAAAGAGAAAGGTGAAATGAACACGTTTGAAATCTTTTAGCAGAAGGAACCTATAGGCTGATGGAATTGTAATTTGCGAGTTGGGGCTGATGTAATAAGCCAAGTGTTAGAACAGTGAACAGCAACATAATGCACGAGCTACAACCATCTTTTACTCCCAATGTGTTAAGGTAAATCATTACAGCTAGTGGTTTCTTGCACTGGGTATAAATGTCACCTTTCCTGCCATTGTGTAAGAGGGGATTAGCTCAAGGACAGGCAGGAAGAAAAATTACCCACCACTACCATAAAAAAATGCACTGACTCCCCAACCTATCTCCACCCCACAAAAATTTCCCCGTGACCCAAAGGACCAATAATACCTGATCTGGGAAGGCATCTTGGAAAATAGCTGTACCTGACTCCTAGCAGTGCTTTAGGGTGCCTTATTAGGTAGACTGAACCCTAGTGGTGCATCCCATTTTCCAGGATGGCAGCAAGAGATATAGATGCCCCCCCCCCCTTCCATACCAGGTAAGTGCTTTTGGTGCAGTGTTGCAGCAGCATAGAGGACTTCTGGATGAGGGTCTCCATTTGCCAGGGTACTTGGGCTAGGGATACCCTGAATTATACAGCCTCAGGGGTAGGGTGGCTACTGGGATCACTTGGGCCATGGGTCTTTTGAAGGGAAGTTCACCTCAAATGACCCTGTTACTCCTGTGTAGACCTTTATGTACTTCAGGCCTGAGCTGAACAGTAGCATAGCCAAGAGTGGGCACAGGCCCACCTCGCAACGGCACAGTACCCATATGGCCCCACAAGATGAAGACTCCTGGCATCTCTCCCTCCAGGAGATCAGTTAATTCCATTTCCCCAAGCCCTCAATACCTTTAAATCTTTTAAGTCTTTGCCAGCAGCAAGCAGCAATACAATTCCCCTGCTCAAGGGACCAGAGCTAGTGTGAGTTGCTTTTCACTGCTGGCAAAGACCTAAAGAATTTAAAGGTACCGGGGTGGTCAGGGGAGTGGAGTTCAGTGATCACCCCCCTCCCCATCACCTAGGGCAGTATTGTTGTGCCCACCTATTTTGTACTCAAGTCTGCCCAAAACTGATTGACTACACCCCTGAACTAAAGAGCCTATGCAAAAGTGAAAAACATGTCAAAATATCTGGTGATTTCTCACATCTGGAGTGGTATTCAATTTGTCTGGTTTCATGTGATTTGTGGAAAGGCTCAGACAACATGTACAGGGTTATCAATGATCTACTTCTGAAAGCCAGTGGGGACAACGTAATAAGATTAGTGTGGACAGGTTAAAAGATGGCCCAGATTACTGTATCAGCCTCATTGTTTTTCAGAATGAGATCAGTGTTGACCTTAACTATGTTATCTGAGTCTTTTCAACAGCTGAGCAGTTTCCTACTGGTCTGAAATGAACAAATCAAGCACCAATTGTCCTGTTCTGAGGATAGAAAAACACATTTCCAAAGCCAACACCTAACGTGGCAAGGTTATGTTATAACGTAAGCAATAGAGAATGACATGGTGACAAAATTCATCACCGTTCCCGTCCCCGCGGGAAACCATCTTCATGTCATTCTTTAAGGAAAGAGGGAAGAATCAGAGTATGAATGGCCACAACCACTGACCCGCAAGCTTTGCTTTGAATAATGCTGGTGTAGAAGGACAGAGGATGAAATAGACACTAGAAAATGACATGGGTTTATTTCCCGCGGTTATCCGCAGGGACGGGAACGGTGATGAATTTTGTCACCGTGTCATTCTCTAGTGAGCAACATAAGCAGTTATCTTGTTGTCCTTAGAAGTGGAAAGGTCAAATCTATATGTGGCACCAATTGTGCACCAAGGTTTACGGAATACAAGCACATACATGAGGGATTGATGCCTTTAATTGGCTTTTATGCGCATCTGTTCTATAAAATTGGAGCGCTAATCTCATGGCACTACTATAACTACTACCAATCATTTCTATAGTGCTGTTAGACATTTGCAGCACTATGCATGAAAACATTAAAGAGACAGTTCCTGCTCAGTAAAGCTTACAATCTAATCAACCAGGCAAAAAGGACAAGTAGCAGTAGCAATATTCCATGCTACCGATCCAGGTCAAGCAGTGGCTTCCCCAAGAAATTGTCCAAACTCTTCTTAAAACCAGCTACGGTATCCGCTCTTACCACATCCTATGGCAACGCGTTCCAGAGCTTAACTATTCTCTGAGTGAAAAAATATTTCCTCCTATTGGTTTTATAAGCATTTCCCTATAACTTCATTGAGTGTCCCCCAGGTTTTGTAATTTTTGGCGTAGTGAAAAATCGATCCACATTTAACCGTTCTACTCCACTCAGGATTTTGTAGACTTCAATCATCATATCTCCCCTAAACCATCTCTTTTTCATGCTGAAGAGCCCTAACCTTTTTAGTATTTCCTTATACGAGAGGAGTTTCATCCCCTTTATCATCTTGGTTGCTCTTTTTATAACCTTTTCTAGTGCTGCTATATCTTTCTTGAGATAAGGGGACCAGAAATGAATGCAATACTCATGAGGTTGCACCATGGAGCGACACAGGGACATTATAACATTCTTAGGGCTAGATTCACTAAGGCCATGGATCGGATCCGATCCATGGCTGGGGGGCTGATTCATGAAGTGCCCTCATGCAATTGAGGGTGTTCGGAATCACACCCCCAACTGACCGCCTGGATCGCTCTCCAGTGATCCCAAAGCATGTGCAGACCAAGGCGATCGGTGCAGAGTGCTGGAAAGTCTGGGGCTGATAGCAGGAGAGTCGGGGCAGACAGAGCTGGAAAGTCTGGAGCTGATAGCAAGAGATCGGGGCAGACAGAGCTGGAAAGTCGGGGGCTGAGAGCAGGAGATCGGGGCAGACAGAGCTGGAAAGTCGGGGGCTGAGAGCAGGAGATCGGGGCAGAAGACAGGGCAGTCGGAAAGGACCTGAGCGACTAGTTGTTTATTTTTGGATTGGTAAGCCTAGTCAGTGTCCCTTATTTTGTTTAGTGAATCGCTGCCTGCCTACATTTGAATGCTATTCCCCCTCATTTGCATGCACGGATCGGAGGATGATAGGGACAGAGGTTAGTGAATTGGGTTGGAGGGAAATTGGGTCGCAAACCGATCGGTACATGATCGGTTTGCTTAGTGAACCTAGCCCTTAGTCTTGTTAACCATCCCCTTTTTAAATAATTCCTAGTATCCTGTTTGCTTTTTTGGCTGCCGCCAACACACAATGGGTGGAAGGTTTCATCATATTGTCTACGATGACACCTAGATCCTTTTCTTTGGCTGTAACTCCCAAGGTGGACCCTGGCATCCAGTAACTGTGATTCAGTTATTCTTCCCAATGTGCATCACTTTGCTTTTGTCCACATTAAATTTCATCTGTCACTTGTACACCCAGGCCCCGATTCTGTAAAGGGTGCCTAAATCCCGCCTAACGCTGAGCGGGACTTAGGCGTCCAAACTAAGTGGTTAATGAGCTATTTAAGGGTCTTAATGAGCGATAATTGGCACATGGACATCCAAAGGATGTGGACGTCACTTTGTAGGCGCATCCACAATTTCATTGATGCCATTGGGAAAACTCATGCCCAATGGAATAGACATGGGCAAGGCTTCAATATAGGCGTTCTTCAATTCATTTGCATAACTCTGAGCGACCTTGGTCATCCATCTCATGCCTACCTTGTAGACAAATGAAAGCCAAGTCTACTTTTAAGCATAGTTTGGGCTTCAGATAAACCTGAGTTCTATGGATGGAACTTAGGCACAGCTTGGACGTCCTTAATATGATCTGCTAAATAACTCTCTGGGTTTTTATTTTTGCTTTATTAAGCTCAAAATACATTTAATAAGGCGCCTATTGCTGTTTTGGGAAAATAATTAAGACCACTTTTTTGATAAGTTTATTACTTAGTGAGTTTTATTATTGAAATTCTGTTTTACAAATATTTGTATTTTTTACTGTATTATTGTATTTTGCTGATTGTCCAGCTCTTTTTAGTGTAAACTGCCTAGAAAGCACAGTTACTTACCGTAACAAGTGTTATCCAGGGACAGCAGGCAGCTATTCTCACATATGGGTGATGTCATCCGACGGAGCCCCTATGCGGACGCCTCACAAGCAGACTTGCTTGAAGAAACTAGAAGTTTCGAGTCGCCCGCACCGCGCATGCGCGAGTGCCTTCCCGCCCAGTGCACAGGGGACATCTCCTCAGTTCAGATAGCTAGCAGAGAAGCCAACCAGGGGAGGTGGGTGGGTTGTGAGAATAGCTGCCTGCTGTCCGTGGATAACACCTGTTACGGTAAGTAACTGTGCTTTATCCCAGGACAAGCAGGCAGGTATTCTCACATATGGGTGACCTTCAAGCTAACCAAAATGGGATGGTGGGAGTGTTGGCAACTTAGGAGACTAACTGTCCATCCCGTCTGGAGAAAGTATCCAGACAATAGTGAGAAGTGAAGGTGTGAACTGAGGACCAAGTAGCAGCCTTGCAAATCTCCTCAATCGGTGTTGATCTGAGAAAAGCTACAGAAGCTGCCATTGCTCTGACTTTATGGGCTGTGACTTTACTGTGAAGTGGTAATCCAGCCTGGGCATAGCAGAAAGAGATACAAGCTGCCATCCAATTGGAAATGGTGTGTTTAGAAATTGGATATCCCAAATTATTTGGATCAAAAGAGACAAAAAGTTGAGGAGCAGTTCTGTGTGGTTTGGTGCGTTCCAAGTAGAAGGCCAAAGCACGTTTACAGTCCGGAGTATGAAGAGCTGATTCTCCAGGGTGAGAATGAGGCTTTGGAAAAAAACACTGGAAGCACAATAGACTGGTTGAGATGAAACTCTGAGACCACTTTAGGTAGGAATTTCGGATGGGTATGAAGAACCACCTTGTCGTGATGGAACACAGTGAATGGTGGATCAGTAACTAAAGCTTGTAGCTCACTGACTCATCGAGCAGAAGTGAGGGCAATGAGAAACACTACTTTCCAAGTGAGATACTTCAGATGAGCCGTATCAATTGGTTCAAATGGAGGCTTCATGAGTTGAGAAAGGACAACATTGAACCACAGGAGGCAGTTTGAGAAGAGGTTTGACATTGAAAAGTCCTTTCATGAATCTGGAAACCACCGGATGAGCAGAGAGGAGTTTCCCTTCAATAGACTGATGAAAAGCTGCAATTGCACTGAGATGGACTCGTATAGATGTAGACTTGAGGCCAGAGTTGGAAAGGTGCAAAAGATAATCTAAAACAGACGATAAGGAGGAATGTTGAGGCTCCTTATGATGAGAGAAACACCATGTAGAAAATCTAGTCCATTTTTGGTGATGGCATTGTCTAGTTGTAAGCTTTCTAGAAGCTTCTAAAACATCTCTTACAGACTGAGAAAACTGAAGAGGGGTTATATTGAGAGGTACCAGGCTGTCAGGTGTAGAGACTGCAGGTTGGGATGAAGCAGCGATCCTTGACTCTGTGTAAGCAGAGAAGGAAAGACTGGTAGAAGGTATGGCTCCCTGCTGCTGAGTTGAAGAAGAAGGGAATACCAAGGTTGTCTTGGCCACCGAGGAGCAATTAGAATCATGGTGGCATGATCGGTCTTCAATTTGACTAGAGTCTTGAGAATGAGAGGGAATGGAGGAAATGCGTAGATGAAGAGATTCGTCCATTCCAGAAGAAAAGCATCTGCCTTGAGGCAGTGAGGAGAGAATATCCTGGAGCAGAACTGAGGCAGTTTGTGGTTGTGGGGAGCAGCAAAGAGGTCTATCTGAGGTGTTCCCCACTGTACAAAAATGTGATGAAGAGGCGAGGAATGGAGAGTCCATTCGTGAGGTTGCAGAAGACGACTCAAGTTGTCTGCCAAGCAATTCTTTGCCCCTTGGATGTAGATGGCTTTGAGGAAGGTGTTGTGGTGGATTGCCCAGTCCCACACTTTCAGAGCTTCATGACAAAGGGAGGCAGATCCTGTTCCTCCCTGTTTGTTGACATAATACATGGCAACTTGGTTGTCCGTCCGAATGAGGACTACCTGGTCGTGAAGAAGATGTTGAAAAGCGTTGAGAGCCTTGAAAATCGCTCTGAGTTCCAACAGATTGATGTGACATTGACGATCCGTACTGGTCCAATGGCCTTGAGTACGGAGACCATCGAGATGAGCGCCCCAAGCATAAGTTGACGAATCTGTCGTGAGGACCTTCTGATGATGGGGCGTTTGAAAAAGCAAGCCTCTGGAAAGATTGGAAGAGAGCATCCACCAATGGAGAGACTTCTTCAAGGAAGGAGTGACTGAAATATGTCAAGAAGGAGGGTCGTAAACTTGCATCCATTGAGATGCCAGGGTCCACTGAGGAATTCTGAGGTGAAGTCTGGCAAAAGGAGTCACGTGTACTGTGGAGGCCATGTGACCCAAAAGTACCATCATGTGTCTCGCTGGAATGGAAGAGCGGGAAGACACTGTATGACAGAGATGAAGAAGAGCTTCCAGGCATTGCTGTGGAAGGAACGCTCTGAGTTGGACAGTGTCCAGAAGACTCCAATGAACTGTAGATTCTGTGAGGGCTGAAGTTGAGATTTGGGGAAGTTGATTTCGAATCCCAAACTTTGTAGGAACCAGGTGGTCCGTTGGGTCGCTACAATAACCTCTTGAGATGTTGAATCTTTGATGAGCCAGTCGTCAAGATAGGGAAATATCTGAAGACCATGGTTCCTTAGAGCTGCCGCTATCACAACCAGGCACTTGGTGAACACTCTGAGAGACGAGGCCAGGCCGAAGGGTAGAACTCTGTATTGAAAGTGCAGATTCCCCACCCGAAATCTGAGATATGGACGGGAGGCTGGATGAATGGGAATATGAGTGTAGGCCTCCTTGAGATCCAGAGAGCATAACCAGTCGTTCTGCTCAAGAAGGGGATAAAGGGATGCCAGGGACAACATTCAAAACTTTTCTTTGACTAAAAATTTGTTGAGAGCCCTGAGATCCAAAATGGTTCGCAGATTGCCCGTCTTCTTCAGAACAAGGAAGTAACTGGTTCGATGGCATGGAGACGAAGCAGAGCTTGAGCTTCCTGAAGAAGAAAGGTGGTCTGGGATGGATTGGAAGGATACTCTCTTGGGGGAAAGCTCTGGTGGAACCTGAGTGTAATGAAGAGAGTATCCTTCCCTTATTATGGTAAGTACCCAGAGGTCGGATGTAATGACCGTCCATCTGTTGTAAAAATGATGGAGACGACCTCGCATGTGTGGTGCGGGCGACTCAAAACTTCTAGTTTCTTCAAGCAAGTCTGCATGTGAGGCGTCCGCATTGGGGCTCCGTCCGATGACGTCACCCATATGTGAGAACACCTGCCTGCTTGTCCTGGGATAACTTTTGGTTATGGCGGTATAGAATAATAAAGTTATTATTATTATCAAAACAGATATATACTGCATAAAAAACCTTCTATTTTTGTGGGCAAACAGCAATATTATTTGCTAATTAGAGGAAAACATCCATTAATGGAAGCAGAGCATATGAAAAAAACACAGCTTTAGGTTTCTTGCTAAGAAAGCACATGAAAAAATTATATAGATTGCAAACATAACTTCATTTGCAAAAGCTTAAAAACAGAAAAAAAAAAACCCAGATACAGACTTTAGCATGGCTTCTACTTTATTGCCTGGGCCTCTAGCAGTTCTTAAGCCACTGCTTGGCTTTCAGTGAACAGAGTGGATACAGTGCACATGCCACAATGACTGAAGACAGTACTAATACCATCCGTTGCGGTTTTTGCTATTTTACTTATGTACTCTGCTTGTTTCTCTTGTTGCTTCATTAATAAAAATGATTTTAAAAAAAATGTCATTACATAATGCAGAATAGGAAAGAGTTTGCTTTGTTCTTGGAAGTTTCTAATAAAGATTTTCTGACAATGTTTAAAGCTCTTTTGTATGTGTGTTGACTATTCCTTGGATAGGTACTTGGAGGACAAAGGGATTGAGGGGTACAGATAAGAGTAGAGGTAGATTATAGGGATGGGATTAGAGGTAAGTTATAAAATTAATCAGGGACCACTGTTAAGGCACTAGGCCTGATGGGCCGCCGTGGGAGCGGACCGCTGAGCAAGATGGACCTCTGGTCTGACTCAGCGGGGGCAACTTCTTATGTTCTGTCTGGGGTTTCTTTCTATAAAAATCACTTCCGGTTGAGCAGATCCTGCATAAAGGAGAGTGTGGCATAGTGGCACTGAGCAAGTCACTTAATCTTTCACTGCCCCAAGTACATTAGATAGACTGCTGTTGTTAACGTATCTGTGCTTGTGTTGGATGGCACCAAAATATCTGGTTGATAGTTATTCCCTTATGTGCCATCTTGAACCTTATGTTCAGCAGATTGCATGGACCTGAATATTCCAACTATAAAGCAAATGAGATTGCAGATGACCAGAGTAAGCTATTTTTCTTGTGTTGGCACTGAAATTTGGAATAACATATTATACATTAGGCAACAGAAAGATTTGAATACTTAAAAAAAAATTTAAAGCGATATTTGTTCTGCAACACTTATATTTTTTAGTGTGGCTCCTGATATTGTGTGTACTAGTGTTTAAGCCCGTTACATTAACGGGTGCTAGAATATATGCCTGTCTGCCTTTCTTTCTTTATGTCTCTCTCCCTGCTCCTGTCTCTTTCTTCCTTTCTTTCTGTCTCTCTCCCTCCTGCTATTTTTCTCTCTCTCTCCCTGGCACCCTTTGTCTGTCTGTCCTCCCCCCCACTTTCCTTTGCAGAAGCAGCAGCGGTATTTCCCTTCCCCTCCAGGTCCCTGTGAAGCAATTCCCTTCTCTTACTGTGAAACCCCCCACATTATAGAGAAAACGGAACTTTTCCCGAAAAAAATCAGAAAAAGTTCAGTTTTCGCTATAATGGAGGTTTCCAACCCCCCGAACCCTCCTCCAACAGCAGCGGGGGGGGGGGGGGGGGGGGAGGGGGTTGCCATCCCAAACCCCCCGTTTTGCACCGAATTGTTGGCGCTCGATTGTCAGCGTGCTGACGTCTATGAACCGAGTCTGACAGAGGGACATAAATGAGGCGCAAGGCCTATTCATCATTTCTCTAGTTCCTCTAGGACAGTGGTCTCAAACGTGCGGCCCGCCAGATACTATTTTGAGTCCCTTGGTATGTTTATCAGAATCACAAAAGTAAAATAAAATAGTTTCTTTATCAAATCTCTTTAGCTATAAATTATTAAGACTTAGCCAAAAGGAAAGATGTATAAACTATCAAGTTTCAAGTTTATTAAAATTTTTGATTAATCACTTTGTCTTTTTTTCAAAGCGATGAATATACATATATATAAATAGAAATAATTAATATTACAATATAAAAAATAAAAATTAAGACATTAATTATACATAACCTTAAAAATTAATTTAAAAGAGAATATAAAATCCTAAATACATATTTAACAAAACATGAGTAAAAGGAGAAGGGGATAAGAACTACAAAATATAATAAAAGAAGGTTGGGGAAAAACATAAGGTGGGAAATTTTTTTTTTTTAATTATTAAATTATTGTGATCCAGATTATAAGTTATTAATCAAAGGCGTCTTTAAAAAGGAACGTTTTTAAATTAATCTTGAATTTTTCAATATCATGCTCTTTTCTTAGGTAGATTGGCAAGGAATTCCACATTTGTGGTGCAGTAACAGAAAAGATAAATTGTCTTCTAGTATTTATAATTTTAAGAGATGAAATTGTCAATAAATGCTGTTCGTTAGACCGCAAAATTCTATTTGTGGAATAGGGAATCAGTGTTTTATAGATAAAAGCAGGAGTTTTAAAAAGCATTGCTTTAAAGGTAAGTAGACATATTTTATATGTTATTCTATGGGTTACTGGAAGCCAGTGAGCGTTCTTAAGAAGTGGCGTCACATGATCAAATTTTTTCTTTTTTGTTATTAGTTTAATGGCAGTATTTTGTATTATTTGTAACCGTCTTATTTCATTTTGTGCAATTCCCTTAAAAAGGGCATTGCAATAATCGATTTTGGAAATTATTAAAGAATGTGTAAGAATATTTAATGATTTAGAACAAAGATATTGTGACAGAGATCGAATTTGACGGAGTCTATAGAATGATGCTTTGACAATACTGCCTATATGCTCATGAAAGGTTAATTTGCTGTCAAATATAACTCCTAGAATTTTAATACTGTTAACTGATTGTAAAGGAAAATTTTTTATTGTGATAGGTGCACTAATTTTAGGAGTTTCTTTCCATGGAAAAAGTAATGTTTTTGTTTTTTCAATGTTAAGAGCCAACCTATTTATATCTAGCCATTGATGGATTTGTTCGAGTTTATTATTAATTAATATGATGTCTGATGCTTTATTGGGATCTAAAGGATGCAGAAGTTGAATATCATCTGCATATGCATAAACATAGTAACATAGTAACATAGTAGATGACGGCAGATAAAGACCCGAATGGTCCATCCAGTCTGCCCAACCTGATTCAATTTAAAATTTTTTTTTTTTTTTTTTTCTTCTTAGCTATTTCTGGGCGAGAATCCAAAGCTTTACCCGGTACTGTGCTTGGGTTCCAACTGCCGAAATCTCTGTTAAGACTTACTCCAGCCCATCTACACCCTCCCAGCCATTGAAGCCCTCCCCTGCCCATCCTCCTCCAAACGGCCATACACAGACACAGACCGTTCAAGTCTGCCCAGTAACTGGCCTAGTTCAATCTTTAATATTATTTTCTGATTCTAAATCTTCTGTGTTCATCCCACGCTTCTTTGAACTCAGTCACAGTTTTACTCTCCACCACCTCTCTCGGGAGCGCATTCCAGGCATCCACCACCCTCTCCGTAAAGTAGAATTTCCTAACATTGCCCCTGAATCTACCACCCCTCAACCTCAAATTATGTCCTCTGGTTTTACCATTTTCCTTTCTCTGGAAAAGATTTTGTTCTACGTTAATACCCTTTAAGTATTTGAACGTCTGAATCATATCTCCCCTGTCTCTCCTTTCCTCTAGGGTATACATATTCAGGGCTTCCAGTCTCTCCTCATACGTCTTCTGGCGCAAGCCTCCTATCATTTTTGTCGCCCTCCTCTGGACCGCCTCAAGTCTTCTTACGTCTTTCGCCAGATACGGTCTCCAAAACTGAACACAATACTCCAAGTGGGGCCTCACCAATGACCTGTACATGGGGATCAACACCTTCTTCCTTCTACTGACTACGCCTCTCTTTATACAGCCCAGAATCCTTCTGGCAGCAGCCACTGCCTTGTCACACTGTTTTTTCGCCTTTAGATCTTCGGACACTATCACCCCAAGGTCCCTCTCCCCGTCCGTGCATATCAGCTTCTCTCCTCCCAGCATATACGGTTCCTTCCTATTATTAATCCCCAAATGCATAGATTGACAGACTGTCATTAAAGGTGCAAGAAAAATATTGAAAAGTAATGGAGACAAAATAGATCTTTGAGGGAATCCATGGGAAGATATTGAGCTTTCAGAATTTAAATTATTAAATACAACTTTGGATGTACGATCTGTAAAATAAGATTTGAACCATAATAATACTTGATCAGTAATGCCAATTGATTGCAGTCTGTCTAATAAAATATGATGGTCTATGGTGTCAAAGGCAGCAGAAAGGTCTATAGATATTAATAAAACTGAAGTCATTCCTATTAATGAATGTTCTGTGCTATGATGATTTGGATGAAGAACATTGGTTTTTTCAATAAATTCTGAAATTTGGTTGAACACAATCTTTTCTGTCAGTTTTGCCATAAAAGGGAGAGTAGCTATTGGCCTATAATTTGAAACTTTTTCGGAACTAATCTTATGATCTTTAATGATAGGGCGAATAACAGAGGATTTCCAAGATTTAGGCATAATACTTTATCAAGTGTTTGACCTCATGCAAAATCAAAAAGGTGGCCCTGGTCTAGGACGCTGCGAAGAGCCGCTTTGCGCGCGCGCCGACGTCACGGCCAACGGTTGGGGGCGGCGCGCGCCCTGTGCGAAGGGGCCGCTGGGAGCCGGGGATGCCGGAGCCATGCGGCCGTCGAGGCTGCTGTCGCTGGTGCGTCCGGCGGGTCCGGTGGTGGTGGGGGTGTCGCTGGGCTTCACCCTCAGCCTGCTGAGCGTCACCTGGGTGGAGGAGCCGTGCGTCGACGGGGAACCGGCGCCGCCGCCGCCGCGCGCGGGAGGCGCCATCAACGCGGCCAGGAAGCCCAACTCGGTGGCGGGCGGCCCGGCGTCGGACGAGGCGGAGAGCTGGCAGCCCAGAATCGTGCCCTACAAGCCGCCCGGGCCGCAGCCGGCCCCCCAGAAGACGGTGAGGTGAGGCGGGGGTGCTGCTAGCCCAATTTCAGCCTTTTCTTTGCCACTTTTGCGGACTACACAACTAGCCTCTCTTCCTCTTCCTGGGATCGTTTCTAGTCCTTTCCTTTCCTAGTTTTGAGAACCAGAGCGGCCTTTTCGCTTAGTCTCCTTACAAAATGGTTTGTAAGCTGGAACGAAAAATGCGAATTTCTCCAATCAAAGCAAATTCCATAAGGAAAGGAAATAACAAAATTCACACTGTCACAACAAATAAGTCAGTTAGGAAACAAGTGAGTGGCTCAGATCAGAGGAATTGGATTCTCAGCTGGAGTTTTTGCCTGTTAGAAAAGCCAAGTCTTAATAGCAGCTTGGAAAGTTCTGCAAGAATAGATCAAGGCCGTGAGTCCCAGAAGGACCACATAGAGTAGTTATTGGAGTTCCTATAGGAAAGGCTAAAAGCGAAATCTTTCAACTTAACCCCAAATTCGACTGGTAACCAGAATGACAGAGTAGGAGGATAGGCAGAATTCTGTAGGGTCTGAAGTTCCTTTAGACGGGAATGAGATGCTAGAATAAACAATTTTATAGTAATCGAGTCTGGATGTAAAAAGAGTAAGTGAGAATGATGATCAAACAAATTATGGATTGTACAGAGCTGGTAACCAAAAATAGTTCCCAGGTAACAGAACTAGTTGTGCCTAAGAGATGAGAAGTAGAGGTTGGGCGAGAGAAGGATCCTGGAATAGTCTTTTCTGCTAATCAGAGAGCAATTTTGTCCAGCTTATTTTCTACCAGGATCACAAGGAGTTGCAGTGGGAATCAAACCCAGTTTCCAGGCCGCTGCACTAACCACTAAGCTACTCTGTCCTTTTTGATAAAATTTGCTCAGGGTGGTGGATGGCACTGCTGCTCATGGGATGCATGCATTAGCCTCTGCTAATGTTTCAGCACTGCACATGCCCTACTTTAGCATAAGCTCATCTGAGCAGTTGGAAAGGGAAAAGCATAATGTATCATTATAAAGAAGTGGGACTGTGTGTGATTGTGAAGAGCGTACATCCTTGCATGTTTCATAAACTGTGCTAGATTGAAACTGGTATACTAGGAGCCTTGTTCACTAAGCATGTTTCCTATAGTAAAGATCCCTTTTGTATAGCTGCTTAGGTAGGTTATAAAGAGCTCAAAAGTTTATCCGGTCTGTTTCTGCCAGTCTTTCTCAGCACGTAACCAGCATCACCACAAGGCATATTCCTTCATCTTGTTTTTCATATTTCAGTTTAATTTGTACAGCACAGAGAAGACTAGTAAATCATATTAATTTTTGTATACATATAATCAATGCAGTGGGCTGAGAATCTGGAAAAGCCAGGGTTCAAATACTGCTTCTCCCACTGGCTCTTTGTGGCCTTGAGCTATCTACTTCACCAGGTTTGATTTAGATTTCAAAACATCTGAGCAATGGACCTACCTACCATACCTGAATGTGCACCTCTTCTTGATCTAAAGGTGAGCTCTAATCTATTTCTGAGTTGCGCTAAGCCTAAACAGTGTAAAACAGGAAGTTGTCGGAGAGGGCGGGCTGCAGTAGAGAAAAGATGCAGGAAATCAGTACCACCACCTGACAACTTTTACAGAAAACTAAAGGTAGATGTGGCGGAGGGGGTTAGAATGGGAAAAATGTCAATTGTGGGGAGAAGGGTGAAAGCATTAGATGGGGAGCAGCAGAGAGGGCCGGCAGCAACAGTGCTGCCTGAAGATAGATATTGGACTCAAGTGAGGGGAGGGGCCTTAGGCATCTCAGCCAGTCATTTTGGATTGGCGGGTCTTTCCTCTCAACTTCTCACAAAAGTTTGGAGGAGCATCTGGTGGCAGTGAGGAGGGAGTGAGCATCAAGCCTGCTGAATTTTGTGGGGGGTGGGGGTGGATTCCCTGTGCCGGTTTGTCAGGAGGTCGTCAGGGAGGGCTGTCATCAGTCGGTAGGAGTAATTGCTATTTTTTGTTGGATGTTAAGAGCATCTTATCATTGGGCTAGTTTGCATGGAATTTTATTATTAATGACCGTTTGCATGCCCAAATCAGAGAATGAGTGATCGCATGGTAAAACACATGATGGGCCGTTTTGGGCATCGGGTCGGCAAATAGTCGGTCACTAAACCAGACTGGTTTAGTGATGATCGGTGACTTTTGTGCATCTGGGCCTTGGTGTGCTAGTACTCTTGTGGATATGGGGGGTGGGGGGTTGGTTTGGGGGTCAATGCTATTTTTCCCATTTCTTAGGTAGGTGGCCTTAGTTCAGGGATTTGTTCAGGAGGGTGGAGATCCAGTCGTAAATGACAGGCTTTCCCCTCCCTGTGTATAATGTGATGCATAAGGAGGGGCCAAAGGCTCTGATTGGTTCACACCTAAGGCCCCTCCCCTTGGACTTTGGACATCTCTCCTGCCAATTTTCTTTCATGCCATATTTATTGGGGGGGCATCAGGGAAGGGCAGTCATCAGTGGTGGAGGACTTTTTTTTTTATGGGAAAGATATTTTGCACATATGCAGGCAAAATATCTGTGCTATTGAAACAAAATGGAAAAAAAAAAACAACAACAAAAACAGGCAGACACAGTTTCCAACAGGTCAAGCTAGACCAGTCAGTTTTTAGGATCACTAAAACCACTTTTTTAATTTTTTTTTTTGGGGGGGGAATAGCCAAGCGATGTTAGTGCATCAATCGCTTGGCTACTTTGCATGGGGTTTTAGCTAATTTGCATGGCCAGATCAGAAAATGGGTGATCAAGGGGAAAACACACGGTAGGCTGTCTTGTTCATCGGGTCGGTAAAAGCGATCGTCATTAAAGCTGTGAAAACAGATTTAGTGATGACTGCTGACTTTAGTGCATGTAGCCCATAGTCTCTTGCCCCATCCTTCTGTGTATCTAAAGCCGCCTTGATGGCAGCAGACTTTGAACCCCCTATTGAAGTTCAGAATTTTGTAATCTGTCCTCTCCCTTTCCATAAAAGTTACAGTCATTACAAATTTTTAACCCCTTTCCCCAACTCCTGAGAAGCTTTCTGCGCTGTTAAGTAGGGTATTGTTGGCCAAGTCCCTTGTTTCCAAGTGGATAACAACATTGGTGTTGGAATCCTTAGTTTCTTCTCTAGTAATCCAATCATAAGAATTGCCATTCTGGGACAGATCGCTCTATAGCTAGAGGATCAAGGTGATTTATACAATATTAAGAACCCGTAAAGATCATAGGGATAGTACAGAGAACATTGGTAACAGAAGAACCAAGAAGAAAAGCAAATCTGTGCTAAGAACTTGGTGGCCTTAGTATTTGTCTGCAGGACGCTTCATGATGGCACATGACATCTAGTGTGTTTCGCTAATGGATTGGAGGATGACGACATTAAGTAATATAGTAAATGACAGCAGATGAAGACCTGAATGGTCCATCCAGTCTGCCCAATAGTCACACTCATTATACAGTATGTTCATGGTTAAATTATCTTTGTTAATATTTCTGGGCTGTTAATGCTTTTAAACTGCCTTGGACCTGGCAATCCTTTTCTTCTATTGTACTCCTGATGAACACTTTTCTATTGTACTGGATTAGCTAATAGCTCAGTTCATTTTTATGGCTGGAGTTCCAGCTTCTGCATCTAATTTACGGATGGTAAAACAGCTGTCCAAAAATTCCTCTGTTCTCTGCTCTCAAACACCCCCAACTACCCCCCCCCCCCACCCCCAGATTCAAATCAAACATTTCATAGGATTGAACAGAAAAACTGTATGCTGGTCACATTGTGGGAAGGCAGGGAGCATGGACTTGACTGCGTTCTACGAGTCCGGACACCTATTTACCATTTTCTTGTCATTTTGGTTGTCATTTATCTCACTAGTGTAGACCTCATGTTTTCTCTTTATTTCAGGGCCAGGTATATAAGCACCGAGCTTGGCATGCGGGAGCGCCTCTTTGCCGCTGTGCTCACTTCCAAGACAACGCTGAACACACTAGCCGTGGCTGTGAACAGGACGTTGGGACACCGGCTGGAGAAACTGGTGTATTTCACTGGCATGAGGAGTCGCAAAGTGCCCCATGGCATGACGGTCATCACACATGGTGATGACCGACCCATCTGGAACATGTACCAAACAGTGAAGTACCTTCTGGATCATTATGTCAATGAGTTTGATTGGTTCTATTTGGTGCAGGATGACACATACACAGATGCTCATCGAATCCAGTGTCTGGTCAGTCACCTCAGCATCGACACAGACTTGTACATGGGCCGGCCTGAGGAGTTCATTGGGGGAGACACCGAGGGCCGGTACTGCTATAGTGGCTTTGGCTACTTGATGTCCCGAAGCCTCCTAATTAAATTACAACCACATCTGGAGAGCTGCCGTAATGACATTCTGAGCGCTAAGCCTGACGAATGGCTGGGACGCTGCATTATTGACTACACCAATGTCAACTGCGTGCAGGAACACCAGGTAAAGGCGGAGGCTGAGGAGAGAATGAGTGGCGAGTTTTATAGGATACGATGGAGTTGAAGTGTTAGAAAACATTGCTAACAGGGGTGTAGCATGTGTGTCGTGTTTTGTCCAGTGGGAGGCAGTAATAAATTGAGCAAGAGCCTGCATGGGTACAAGCAGCCATTGGCTCAGGGCTTGTCTAAGACATTTCTGCCTGTGGGGAAGGGGGATGAATGGATCCTGTTAGTTTTCAGCCAGTCAGTATGGGGTGTATTTCACAGGGCCTAACTGAAAGGGTTTTATTGTGGCTTGGGGAGGGGAGGTTTTTCCTTCTCACACTGACAATAAATATCAGTAGCTCTCGGTTTGGTTTTGAACCAGCTGACATAGTACCTTGCTGTTCAGGCTGGGTCCCCTGAGAAAGCAGCCTTGCTACCAACATCCATTACTTGTAAGCTGGCCAGAGCTGCAGACTACACTGCCACTTCTCAGACTTGCAAACCTTGTCCCATCTTCCCTAATTTTTTATGCTTGTGTATCCAGCAGCTGATAGGCTAAAAGTCAGTCTCAAGTATTGAGAGACAGCAGTAGACCTGTGCAGAACTTTATTAGGGGCAGTGTCTCCAAATGGATTAGTTTAATGCATACCATGATGGCAATAAACATCACTGCTAAGCCAGCATATCTGATGTATGATCCTAGACTGGCAAGTTCTTTTTAATAATAGAAAATCCAGACTTTTCTGAATTCAACAAAGCTAGGGACAAGTATGTTGTGATCTCTAAGGGAGAGGAGGGGGGATAGTATATGGCATGGGTGGGCAGATTAGATAGGCCATATGCTCTTTATCTACCTTTATTTTTCTCTGTTTCTATGTTAGGGCTGTGCTGAAGCTCAGCACATGATTGCCTTAATGTAAGAGGGTCATTCCATGTGAAGTTGTCTTCAGTTGACCACCTCGGAATTCCATGAAACTTTATGCATAAGAATAACCTTACTGGATCAGACCATTTTGCTGGCTTGGGATCCACTGGCTGGAACCCACATTAAAGGGAGGAGATAATTCAGTTCACCTTCTGTTCATTTGGTCAGTACTGATTCCTAACTCATGGCTGGCCTTGCCTGGCTATTGGGTGTGACCCCTAGGTAATGGGGTTACCTGTTCATTGAACTGACAGCAAAGCCACAATGGACCTAAAGCATGATGAGAACCTGAAATAGTAATCCAACACACATTCCCAATGTACAATGCATCATGGAACATGCTTGTGTTTCAAGCAGTTTTAAAGGCCATAGAAGGTCTGGGAGCAAGAAGCTGACCATTGCTTATTCTGAGATTACCCACATGGAGATATTTTGCCCTGAAAACGAGACAAAGTTAAAGCACAAGTTTACGAGGGCATTTTTTTACCATGCCATATTTTTGCACGTACTCTTGCTGGACAGTTCAATTTATATTTGTAATTGTAAAGTTGAGGCATTTGATAACATATTTTCAAAATTTATCGATGACCAAAAGTATGAGCCTCATTGTGTGCGATGAATTTTTCAGTCCATTCTGCTGAGCAATAATGAAAAAAGTAATTAAATTTGGTTAATTCCATCAGTATATTTGAATTCAGCAACAAAATCTGAATAGATAAACCAAAGCTCAGATTTGGCTTATTTTGTTTAGATACTGAAAGTAGCCACTTTTGTCAGTCTGTACATGACCGGAACCAGAGTCCCCCTCTCATCAGATGCTCTGGTTCAGGAACAAGTACGTACCTGAGTCTAATATTTTTGCAAAGCTTAGTTTAAGACCTTAGGCTGCTCGTATGTAACATTTCATGAAACTCTGAGATGGTCAGCTGGGAATATTTCAAAATTGGACCCCTTGACATGGAATGACTCAAATTTGCTTCCAGTGCTGGAAGCAAATAGCAGGCAAATTAACGTTATGTTAAAAGTGCGCAGTGCCAGGTAAGGAGTAGATGTTTTGCTGTATCGGGGAGTAAAATCTCCCTTTCCGTCAGATGGTGAGCCCATGCACTAAAAGGAAGGGAGCTTAATAAGTAGATTTAAAAAAAATCCCAAACTCTTGGACCTGTTCCCTAATGGGCCCCCACACTCCAAATATCCAAATTATTTTAACATTTAGATTGAAAACAGGCCATATGTTTTTCAATCTGGTCTGCCTACCATGCCATCTACTGTGTCCTCTTCTCTCTTGTCCCAAGCTTTCTTGGATTTGGGAGGCTGTTTATGCATTTACTACCCTTTCCATGAAAATATTTTAGGTTACTACTTTATCCCCTTTCACCTTCATCATATGCCCCCTCATTCCAGAGCTTCCATATAGAGAATAACATGGTGGCGGTTACCCGTGTTTAGCTGCGGATAACTCGCTGAAACGGGGAAAGAAAAATAGCAGTCGCTGCGGGGACGGGGACAAGGCCATTCACCGCCCCGTGGAGCGGTGAATGGTCTTGTCTCTGCAGTGAGGCATCAAGGATCGCGCGGTCCCCACAGCCCCTGCCTGCCCGATCGATCGTAGCGTTTAGCCAGCTCCCTCCTTTCACCTCACCTTAGTTTGCAGGCTTTCTTTTTCGGCGACCCGCACGCTTTCAAAGAGCCGCCGCGCATGCGCGGCAGCTCAGTGTTCAATCTTCTGCTCTGACGTAACCGGAAACAGGAAGTTGCAGCAGAGCAGAAGATTGAGCAGTCGCGCGTGCAGGTCGCTGAAAAAGAAAGCCTGCAAACTAAGGTGAGGTGAAGGGAAGGAGCTGGCTAAACGCTACAATCAATCGATCGGGCGGGCGGGTGGGGGCTGCTGGGACCCCACGATCACATGTGTTCCCGACTCACACTGGAAGGAGGGAGTGAAAGGGTAAAGGATTCTGGGCCAAGGGGATGAAGAGGGAAAGAAAAACTCACAGCAGGAAAGAAAGGGGAGGACAGGCAGGTGAGCTAGATGCTGGAAGCAGGGGGGGGGGAAGAAAGAGGGAAAGAAGCTAGACGGGGTTGAAAAGAAGAGACACATTGATATGGAAGAGGAAGATAGGGGAAATCTGGACACAGGAAGGTAACAGAAAGAGGGGAAATTATGTGCATGGGGCAAAGGGACAGAGACATAAAGGGGACATGCCATGGGGATGGTATATGGACACGGGGGGGGGGGGGGCAATGGCAGATACATAGGGGAGATATTAGAAATGGCATAGAAAATGGGGAAAATAGCATAAAAGCGAGATGGTTTGTGGGGATGGGACAGGGACCGAGCTCGCAGGCTCCAGTGGCTTGCACAAATGTACATTGTAATGTGCCACGAAAATAAGAGGGAGGAAGGTAGATAGATAGGCCACGCGAGAGGAGCTGAAGGGTGGTAGAAAGGAACAGATGGTAAAGGAGGGAGGGAAGGGTGGTGGTGGAAAGGAATAGAACAGACATTGAAGGAGGGTGGAGAGGAACAGACTCTGAAGGGAAATGTGGAAGACAGAGTGGAGAGAAGATGCTGGAAGGGAAGAAGACAGATGCCAGACTATGGAGGAGTGGAGGGAAGAAGATGGGTGCTAGACCAGTTGGGGGGGGGGTGAAGGGAGAGGCACAGTAACAGCAAATGGAAGACGCAGAGAGAAGACACATAGTGGATGGAAGGAATTGCTTGAGAAGATGTGGAAAGCAGAAACCAGACAACAAAGGTAGAAAAAATAAAAATTATATTTATTTTTTGTTTTAAGATAAAGTAGTATATTAGTTGTGTTGATAAAAATTTATAAACAAAGCCCTGCCAGCTAAACATCTCTTTCTCTAGTTCAGCAGCAGGAACTTTGATTTATAAGAAAGGAATAAGCTAAATATTACAGTACTAAGGCTTATATGGATGCTGCGGGGATGGTGACGGGGCGGTGAGTGGGATGGCAGTGACGGGGCGGTGAGTTGGATGGCAGTGACGGGGCGGTGAAAGGGATGACGGTGACGGGGCGCTGAAGGGAAACGGCGGTGACGGGGCAGTGCAGAGGATGGTGGGACGGGGCGGTGACGGGGACAGATTTTTCCCCCGTGTCATTCTCTACTTCCATAGAAACCATGACCGGCAGATAAAGGCCAAATGGCCCGTCCTGTCTGCCCATCTTGCAGCATCCACTATTTCTTCCTCTCCCTAAGAGATCCCACATGCCTGTCCCACACTTCCTTAAATTCAGGTACAGTCTTTGTCGCCACCACCTGTACCAGGACACTATTCCACAGATCTGCCACTCTTTCTGTAAAAAAAAGTATTTCCTTAGGTTACTCCGGAGCCTCTCACCTCTTAACTTCATCCTATGCCCTCTCATTATCTCAGGACAAGCAGGCAGGTATTCTCACTAGTGGGTGACGTCATCCAACAGAGCCCCGATGTGGACATCTCACAAGCATACTTGCTTGTAGAAACTTTCAGAAGTTTCGAGTAGCCCACACCGCGCATGCGCGAGTGCCTTCCCGCCCGATGCACCGGGCGCGTCTCCTCAGTTCTTACTCTTCCACGGAGCTGAGAAGTCCGTCTTTGACTCTGCGCGAAGTCCCTTCACTTGTGCCTTCTGTGTCCGCGGTTTTGAGTTTTCTTTGCTCATTATCGTTGGTTCACGTTCCGTTTTCTTGTTTTTTCAAAAAAAAAATTTATTTTGATCGTTCGATCGGGCAGGCTGCGTGGTTGCGACCCCGCGGCTTCGATCTTGCAGCGGAGCTTTTTCGGCCTATGTCCCGGCCTGTCACCGTTTTTTTGGTTTTTTTTAAAATATATAATATTTCTTTATTGAGCAAACCAGTACACACATAACATAACATAACAGAATAAAGGGACATCCATCAATCCAGAAAAAATCCGCCCTACCGGGCATACAGAGAAAAGGTCATAAACACAACCAAGATCAGATGTCTCAGGAACAAGAGGTGCTCAATACAATTTTCCATGTAAAACCCTCTGAAAACCCCCCCCCCCAGGACATATCGTAGCACCCCAATACTATAACATACATTAGAATACACCATAGAAAACCGGATCCAAACCTAAACACCTTGCTGTCACTGCCCGGTTTAAAATGCAAATTACCCACCAACGGGAGAAGAGGAGTTATGTTAGAGTTGATGCCCAGATGCTTACAAAGTAATTTCCAAATGTGTCTCATATAAGACCAAACGACATGTCCCCGGTAGACGGAGTCCAACTGGGCAGCTGGAGCATGTAACAAAAACAAACCAGAGATAGGGTGTAAAAAATTCCTGTCCACGGAAAACATTAAAAAAGAGGAGCTCTCCATACACCAGTCCCGAATCAATCTAGTCCCACATGCCAGATTATAGGCGCGAATGTCTAGCAGTCCAAATCCCCCCTGTGACTCAGGCAACATCAAAATACGAAGAGATAGCCGAGGCTGGCGCCCACGCCACAAGAAAGTCCTCAAAGCACTATACAACAGAGCTAAGTCCCCGGTCCGCATCCACAACGGAAGAGTTTGAAACAGATAAAGCCACTGAGAGACAATCATCATATTGTACAAAAATATACGCCCCACAAGGGATACCGGCAAATCACCCTACAAGCGGAGGAGCTCAACCGTGCTCCGGAGCAGGGGCTTCACATTGATCTCATAGAGTCGCGTGAGGGATGACGGTATCAGAACCCCCAGATATTTTACCTGCTGTGGTGCTTCCCGAAGCGGGAAATCAGCCCACGCATGCGAGATACTTATATGAAGAGGAAGCGCCTCCGATTTAGACACATTGAGTTTTAGGCCCGAGATTTCCCCAAACCGGTGAAACATCTCCAATAATCTAGGGAGGCCTGAAACCGGGTCAGTCAACATTACCATAATATCATCGGCAAAAGCCATGCAACGCAAAGAGGAATTCCCCAGCTCTACTCCAGCTATCTGAGGATGGCATCGAAGGGAAATCAACAAAGGCTCCAAAAACAATATATAAAGCAGAGGGGACAAGGGGCAGCCCTGGCAAGTGCCCCGCTGGAGCACAAAGTCCGGAGAAGCTACCCTATTAACCAATACGGCCGCCACTGGGTGAGAATAAAAGGCCCCAAGAGCTCTCATAAAGAACCCCTCCAAGCCATAATATCGCAACAAGGGGAATAAAAAAGCCCACTCTACTCTATCAAAGGCTTTTTCGGAATCAAAACTAATAGCCAGCGCTGGTTGCTGCCGAGAAACACAATGGGCCAAAGCAAGGATGAGCTTCCTAATATTCTGACCTGCTAATCGCCCCCGCACAAAAGGTGCAGAAAGGTGGAGGTGTTGCACTATATGTTCTTGAAGAAATAGAATCTGTGAGAGAGACTATGACAGAAGAGAAAGAGAAGCTGGAATCCCTCTGGATAAAGATTCCCAGACACAACGGAGCTGACACAAAGATTGGCCTTTACTATCGACCGCCAGGACAAATGGAAGAAACAGACGTGGAAATGATAGAGGAAATTAAACACGAATGTAAGACAGGTAATGTCATAATCTTGGGGGATTTCAATTTTCCTGGAATAGACTGGAACCTGGGAATTTCAAATTGTGGCAAGGAGGCAATGTTCCTGGAAGTGCTAGGGGACTGCTTTCTGGAACAATTGGTGGGAGAGCCGACAAGAGGAAACGTCACCTTGGACTTGGCATTACGGGGCCAGCAAAGGAAGTAGAAGTCACGGTCCCGCTGGGGACAAGCGATCACAACATGATGAACTTCAGACTCGATGTCGGGAAGGGGAAAAGTACCAAAACCTCAACCACAACTTTAAACTTCAAAAGGGGAAGATATGATAGCATGAGAGCCATGGTGAAACAATGGATCAAGAAAAAAATGGGCAAAGTCAAAACGGTAGAACAGGCATGGTCCCTTCTGAAAAATACTATTATGGAAGCACAAAGCCTCTACATTCCGAGGATATCCAAAGCAAAGAAAACCAAAGGCAAAAGAGAGCCGGCGTGGCTTACTAAAGAGGTGAAGGAAGCCATAAAAGAAAAGAAGGACTCCTTCAAAGCATGGAAACGCTCGAAAACATTCAAAACTTGGAACAAACACAAGGGTGATCAGAAGAAGTGTCACAGGGCGGTGAGGGATGCCAAAAAGGACTAAGAGGAGAAAATAGCGCAGGAGGCCAAAAACTTCAAGCCCTTCTTCAAGTACGTGAAAGGGAGAAAACCCGCAAATGAGGCGGTGGGACCGCTGGACGACCAGGGAAGGAAAGGGTACATCAAGGAAGACAAACAAATCGCAGACAGACTAAATTCATTCTTTGCGTCTGTCTTTACAAAGGAAGACACTGCAACAATTCCAGAAGCAGTGAAAGTGTTCAAAGGAGTAACAGAGGACAGCCTTACCACAGTAGACGTGGACTTGGACCAGATATACCGCCAGATCGACAAACTCAAAAGCGACAAATCCCCTGGACCGGATGGAATTCATCCGAGAGTCTTGAAAGAGCTAAAAGTGGAAATCGGAGAACTATTCCAAAAACTTGCCAATCTGTCAATCAAAACAGGGCAGATACCAGACGACTGGAAGATAGCAAACGTCACGCCGATATTCAAAAAAGGATCAAGAGGAGTACCGGGCAACTATAGACCTGTGAGTCTCACGTCGGTCCCTGGGAAGATGGTTGAGGCGCTGATCAAGGATAGCATAACCCGGCATCTAGACACACACGACCTGATGAAAGCCAGCCAACATGGATTCAGGAAAGAGAAGTCATGCTTGACGAACCTACTTCAATTTTTTGAGACAGTGAACAGACAAATTGATAAAGGAGAACCGGTGGATATTATATACTTGGATTTTCAGAAAGCGTTCGACAAAGTTCCACATGTAAGACTCCTCAGGAAACTGCAGGGCCATGGAATAGAAGGAGATATACTAAGATGAATAGGCAAATGGCTGGAGAACAGAAGGCAGAGAGTGGGCATAAATGGGAAGTTCTCGGACTGGGAAAATGTGACTAGCGGTGTGCCCCAGTACTCGGTACTTGGGCCCATCTTATTTAATATCTTCATCAATGACCTAGAGGATGGAACATCCAGTGAGATCATCAAGTTTGCAGATGACACAAAGCTATGCCGGGCCATCAAATCGCAGAAGGACAGTGAAGAACTCCAGAGTGACTTGAACCGATTGGAGAATTGGGCAGATAAATGGCAGATGAAGTTTAATGTAGAAAAATGCAAAGTGATGCACTTAGGCAGAAAAAATAAAGAACACAAGTATAGTATGTCAGGTGCAACTCTGGGAAAATCTGAACAGGAAAAGGACCTGGGAGTATTAATCGATAGGACACTGAAGCCGTCGGTGCAATGTGCGGCGGCAGCGAAGAACGCGAATAGAATGCTAGGCATGATAAAGAAGAGAATCACGAGTAGATCGGAGAAAGTCATAATGCCACTTTATAGAGCGATGGTCAGACCACACTTGGAATACTGCGTCCAGCATTGGTCTCCATACCTAAAGAAGGATATCATACTGCTAGAGAGGGTGCAGAGACGAGCAACAAAGCTGGTGAAAGGTATGGAGAACCTGGATTACGAGGAAAGACTTAAGAGACTGGGGTTGTTCTCCCTTGAGAAAAGGAGACTACGAGGGGATATGATCGAGACATTCAAAATACTGAAAGGAATCGACAAGGTAGAGCAGAAAAAAACGTTATTTACAATGTCCAATGTGGCACGGACAAGAGGACATGGGCTGAAGCTAAGGGGGGACAAATTCAAGACAAATATCAGGAAGTTCTGCTTCACACAACGAGTGGTGGACACCTGGAATGCTCTCCCAGAAGAGGTAATTGCGGAATCCACCATTCTAGGATTTAAGGGTAAGTTAGATGTACATCTCCTTATGAGTGGCATGAAGTGACATGGGTAGGGGTAGGCTAGATGCACTTCTCTTTACGAGAAGCTTGGAGCGATATGGGGACCAAAACTATGCCAGGGTACACCTGGCGGGGCCTCAGCGTGGGCGGATCGCCGGACTTGATGGACCTAGGGTCTGTTCCGGAGATGGCGCTTCTTATGTTCTACCTGATCTGCACCCACCAAAGAGGGAACAAACTGGGCCAAACGGTTAGCCAGAACCCGAGCTAAAATTTTTAGATCAACATTAATAAGCGAGATAGGTCTATAGGATCCCACAAGCAAGGGGTCTTTTCCCAGTTTAGGCAATACAGTAATCAGCGCTAGATTCGCTCCAAGAGGAAACTGCCCTACCTCTGCCGCACTTTCAAAGTAGCCCCGTAACGGATCAGCCACATACCCCTGAAGAAGACGATAGAATTCCCCCCCAAAGCCGTCCGGGCCTGGAGATTTACAAAGAGGTAGATGCTTGAGAACACCCAGCACCTCCTCTCGGGTTATAGGGGAAGCCAAGACCTCCAAGTCCGGCGCTGATAGTTTTGGTAAGGGCAAAGATTCCAAAAATGCCTGAATCTGAGATTCCCGACCTACTACTTCCGCAGTATATAGAGAGCTATAAAAGGTGACAAATAGCTGTTCCACCTGAGACTGATCCGGGACCAACCTTCCCCCATCATCTTTAAGCGAGGTAATCAAATTGGCACCTCGCCGCGCCTTAGTCATCTGGGCAAACATTCTACGTGGCCTATTACCAAAACGATGTAGTCGGTACTTATAATAGAAAAGGGATTTGTGGGCTCTCTCATGAAGAAGTGCATGGAGTGCTGACTGGGCCGTCTGAAAAGCATGTTTATGAGACAGGGTAGGATTCTGAAGGACCAAAAGTCTACTATCCCGCACCTTGCGTTCAAGAACCAAGATTTTTTCCGCTAGCATTTTCTTACGTCGTGCGCAGTAAGCTATCACAGCCCCTCGGAGCACTGCCTTGGCAGCCTCCCAAAATAAAGTTCCATTATCCACATGGTCCCCATTAAATTCCACATAGTCCCGCCACTGCTGCTCCAAGTAAGATTTAAAGTCCGGGTCCAAATAAAGCGCTATCGGGAATCGTCAGTGCTTCCCTCCCCCCAGGGCGCCAGCCGAGAAGCTGATGTCCATCCACACCATGGTATGGTCCGAGAGATCCAGTGCTCCAATCTCAGCCGCATGAACCGCATAAAAGAAGGAGCGCGAGAGGAAAATTTAATCTATTCTAGAGGAGGAATTATGCACTTTAGACGTATGAGTGAAATCCCGCTCCCCTGGGTGTAGGGTCCGCCAGACATCCACTAGATCCAAAGCCTCCAACCAAGTGGCAAGCCCATTATCGGACCTACCGGAGGTGTGAGTTGATCCCTTAGAGGAATCCAGAAGCGGATCTAGTATAGAGTTAAAATCCCCCAAAAAGATTTTCTGAGACTCATGGATTTGTGATACAGACAGCAGTACCCCCAATAGTGTCCTATAAAAGGACCGCTGTGCACTGTTGGGTGCGTATACGGACATCAAAATTACAGGGCGCCGATTAAGAGAACCCTGGACAATAACATAGTGTCCCTCTGGATCTGAGAGGACCCTAGATGCAGTAAAAGACACCGATTTGCGGATCAACAGTGCCACCCCAGCCCTAGTTTTGGAGGAAGAGGCCGAGTAACACTGCCCCACCCAGGATTGACACAATTTACTATGTTCCCGTTCAGTGAGCTTAGTCTCCTGCAGTCCAGCTACATCAGCCTGATGTCTGGCTAGGCTCTGCAAGATCTTAGTTCTCTTGATAGGAGAATTGATACCAGATACATTCCATGACACACACCTCAAACCCTTCTTAACAGGCATAAGAAAAAAAAAGAACCAGATATACCAAAAGAGAAAAAGAGCACAAAACAGCTGCCGAGAGTCCCAGCCCATCCCCCAGCAGCCCAGTCTCCACATCACTTCCTCACATGAATCAACAACATACACACAGGTCAGGAGCCTCCCCCCTCCCCCCCCCCTGAACTCCCCACTCCCTCCTCCCACCCATCCCCCCCCAACAGACCAAAAACCACCACACCAAGAAGGACTCCATGTGGCCAGAAGCCCCCCCTCACAGCCCCTGAAAAACAGAGCCCAAGCTTCCAAGAAGGAAAAAAATTAAAGACAATGTTTGAAATAGAACATATATATCAAAAAACAGTTCCCCACCCCCACTGAGTCCTTGTCAGTGTAGAGGATACATAGCCAATGCAAGCAGGGGAGCAAAAATAAAGAAATAAAAATGTCAATAAGAAGGCAAAGCGCTGCAGCAGCAGCAAGACAAAAATGTCACATCAAACCTGCATAAACTGGAATAAAGTAAACATAGTCCAGGTCCCAAACCGGATTCCCCAAGTAGAAGTCTCCCTCACTCTCCAGGGTCTCCGAGTCAAATGTGCATACCCTCCGCAGAGACAAAAAAGGCTGATCAAGCTCCCGGCATCAGGTCAGGGAACCACGTGGTCAGATGGGTTCTGGCCACCGCACATGTTTCAAACACCACCGGTGTGCCATTGTGGATAACCCGGAGCTTAGCAGGGAATTGCAATGTGAATCGAATCTTCTTCTCCGTGAGGGCAGTGCAGATTGGCGAAAAGCCTGGTCGAAGAGCAGCCACCTGTGCTGAGTAATCTTTGAAAAACAGGATACGATGGTTTTGAAACTGAAAATCTTTTCGCTGGCGGAAATTTTTAAGGAGCAGATCTTTTATGGCAAAATTCAATATACGAACTATCACCACTCGTGGTTTTGCCATCCCCTCCTGCTTCCTGCCCAGTCTATGGGCCCTCTCAATGCGAAGCGGGCCAAAAGCAGGGGAAACCAGTAATTCCTCAGCCAGCCATTTCTCCAGGGCAGGCAGGAGATCCGCATCCGAAATGGTTTCTGGAATACCCACCAGATGCAAATTATTGCGCCTTGAGCGGTTCTCCAAATCGTCCAGTTTGTCGGTGGCACTCACCACCGTGCTTTTAAGCTGGCATAGCTCCTCCTGCACCTGGGTAATCGCGTCCTCCGCAGTGCCCACACAGTGTTCCACCTCAGTCACTCGTGTGTTAAAATCAGCCACAGAAGTAGAAAGCGTCTCCCAACGATTCCTGAACTTTATCAAGCCGGGAACCCAGAGCTAGAACCATGGCATCCGTGAGCCGTGATACCATATACTCACCCACGAGGTCTGGTGCTTCTGCCTGGCCCGCCATCAGGCCCTGGGCCCGATTTTAGCCCTTCCCGCTCCTTCCTGCCACTTTTTGTTGCCATATCAGTGCTGTTTTTGAGCACAAATTTCTCTATAGACCCGAGGGCAGCAGTGGTCTAGCGCTTGGATAAATCCGCTCATAGAATTTAGTTCAAAAGGGCTGATTTGGAGGGAGAACTTCGGAGCTCAGAGAGAACACGTCTTCCCTGTGCTCTGCACGGCCATGCCCCCCTCCCTGTCACCGGTTTTAAAAAGTGTGTCAAGTGCCAGCGTGCGATTTCGTTGACGGACCCTCATCGACACTGTCTTCAGTGTCTCGGGCCTCAACATCTCCCAAAATCGTGCCGGCCTTGCTCCACTTACAGCAAGTGCTTTTAAGCGTCGCTGCATTTTGTGGGAGTCGCTGTTCAGCATGGAGGCGTCCCCGGAGCTGCCCTCATCGCAGAGCGCCACGCATTCGACTTCTGCTTCAACCTCTTTGCCCTCGAGTCTGCTCAAGCCTGCCTCGTTCGTGCCGGCTTCGACTCCGACGCCTGCTGCGGTGCCTTCCGCCATCTCAGGTCAGGTAACGCAGCCTCCCATTCCTCCAATGGTGCTCAAGGTGCCCAAGGCTTCTAAGCCCAAGCCCCCTGGCAGCCGAGTTAGCGATGTCCGTGCTGGAGGTCCCATTGCGGATGCGGATCCATCTTTGCTGGCTTTGTTCCATGCCATGATGGAGAAGCGATTTGTCAAGCTCTTTACTAAGATTGGGCCGACGCTTCTCTCCCAAATCCAGCCTGGGCACGCGGAAACCTCCCGCGAGGTTGAGCCGCTTCCGGTGCCTCCTCGACGCACACTCTCGCTGCTGGGAGCAGAGTCTCGGCGAGTGTCTGGTCTGGCTTCGGGGCATGCCTCGCAAGGAGCAGAGTCTTTGCCCATGCCACCTTTGGAACTGATACACTCGATGCATGGCGCAGAATCCTCCACCTAGCCTGGAGCGGAACCTTCCTCGATGCCGAGCCTCGAGCCTTGGGGAGTGCCTCAAGGGGCCTCTTTCAATCCACAGCCTCCAGCCCCATCTACTTGATGGCTGCCTCGTCTGGGCTTCGCTCGCCTCGACGCTCGAGGCCTGCTTCTAGACACAGTTCGGGTCGTCGCTCGAGACATTCATCGAGGCATTCTTCGAGGCATGCCTCGCCTCATTGTAAGCAGCCCTTTAGGGAGTTTTCACCGGATTACTCGCCTCCTCCTCCTATGCCGGAACTTGAGGACATCGTGGGATTGTTCTCTCCCTGCTGGTCCTCGGCCTCAGCGGATCAGGCCGCCTCGACTTCTTCGAGCTCGTCTCAAGGCCCGGCCCTGGCTGACCAGTTATCTTTCTCATCCTTCCTGCGGCAGATGGCGGTGGATCTGGATATTACCCTGGATTCGGGTTCCAAGTTTTCTAAGGAGTATTTGGAGACGATGAATCTTCCCCAACCTCCTGCTGAGTCTCCTCGTCTACCTCTCCATAAGCTTCTGGACCAGACTTCGAGACTCCTTACTCAATCCCTGCTGTCCCCGGGAAGTTGGATACCAGGTACCGCACGGTGCACCATAAGGGCTTCGACGGGGCATAGCTCTCTCACCAGTTCCTCTTGGTTGAGTCCTCCTTGAAGCGGTCTCATCCCTCCCAGGTCTATGCCTCCACTCTTCCTGGCCGGGAGGGCAAAACCATGGACAGATTTGGCAGGCGCATCTACCAGAACTCGATGATGGCTTCTCGAGTCCTGAATTATAGTTTTAATTTTGTGACCTACTTTGAGTTTTTTCTCTCCATTCTACAAAAGTTTTTGCCATATCTAGACTCTCAGGCTCGCTTCGAGTACTCGGAAGTCCTGGCGTCGTTGTCCCAACTTCGCCTGCAGAAGATTCAATCGTCTTACGACGCTTTTGAACTCTTGGCCAGAGCTGCTGCTTGTTCGGTGGCCATGAGACGTCTGGCGTGGCTCGGAACCATTGATATGGACCCGAATCTCCAGGACAGGCTGGCGAACGTTCCCTGTGCGGGAGCAGACCTTTTCGACGAGTCCATCGAGGCGGCAACGGAGAAGCTGTTGAAACATGAAAAGTCTTTTCAATCTTTTCTCCGCCAGATGCCCAAGCCTGCTATTGCTCGTCCGTCTCGCCCGCCTATGATCTATCAGAGGCGCTACCCGCCGAAGCAGGCGCACAGCATCCGTCAACCTGTGAAGAGGCAGCACCAGCAGAAACCCCAACAAAAGCCTCAGCCTTCTGCTATCCCCAAGGCTCCTCAGCCTTTTTGACTGTCTCGTAGGGAGCATAACTTCCATCGTTCTGCCCTCCCCGTTTTTTCCCATCAGAGGTCGTCTCCATCACTTTTACCATCGATGGACGACTTTTACAACTGACCTCTGGGTCCTTTCCATCGTAAGAGAGGGATACTCTCTTCAGTTCCATCAAGTTCCTCCGGAACATCCTCCAAGAGAGTATTCTTCCAACTTAACCCAGACCGCCCTTCTTCAGGAAGCTCGGGCATTGCTCCGGCTTCGTGCCGTCGAGCCGGTCCCTGTGGGCTAACAGAACAAGGGTTTTTACTCCCGGTACTTCCTTGTTCCGAAGAAGACGGGCGACCTGCGTCCTATTTTGGACCTCAGGGTGCTCAACAAGTTTCTGGTCAGGGAGAAGTTTCGCATGTTGACCCTGGCTTCTCTCTATCCCCTCCTCGAGCAGAACGACTGGTTATGCTCTCTGGATCTCAAGGAGGCCTACACTCATATTCCCATCCATCCAGTCTCCCGTCAATACCTCAGATTTCGGGTGGGACATCTTCATCTTCAATACAGAGTGCTCCCTTTCGGCCTGGCTTCGTCACCCAGAGTCTTCACCAAGTGCCTGGTTGTGGTGGCCACAGCACTCAGGAACCATGGTCTTCAGGTATTTCCCTACCTCGACGACTGGCTCATCAAGGATTCCACGGCTCAGGGTGTCGTCCAGGCAACCCAGAGGACGATCTGGTTCCTGCAGAGTCTGGGATTCGAGATGAACTTTCCCAAATCCCATCTTCAACCTTCCCAGACTCTTCCCTTTATCAGAGCTGTTCTGGATACTATTCAGCTCAGAGCGTTCCTTCCTCCTCAACGCCTGGCGGCTCTTCTTCATCTTTGTCACTCGGTCTCCTCTCACTTTTCCATTTCGGCGAGACACATGATGGTGCTTCTGGGCCACATGGCCTCTACAGTTCACGTGACTCCTTTTGCCAGACTTCACCTGCGGATTCCTCAGTGGACCCTGGCGTCTCAATGATCGCAGATCTCCGACCCTCTGACTCGACACATTCAGGTCACTCCTGCTCTGCTACAGTCGCTTCGCTGGTGGATGCTCTCTTCCAATCTCTCCAGAGGTTTGCTGTTTCACATGCCTCCCCATCAGAAGGTCCTTGCGATCGACTCCTCGAACTATGCTTGGGGGGGGGCTCATTTGAACGGTCTCCGCACCCAGGGCTATTGGACGAGTGCGGATCGTCTGTGCCATATCAATCTACTGGAACTCAGGGCGATTTTCAATGCTCTCACTGCTTTTCAGCATCTGCTTCACGACATGGTGGTCCTCATTCGCACGGACAATCAGGTCGCCATGTATTATGTCAACAAGCAAGGAGGCACGGGATCGGCCTCCCTCTGCCAGGAAGCTCTGAAAGTTTGGGATTGGGTGATTCGCCACAACACCTTCCTCAAAGCTGTCTACATTCAGGGGGCGGACAATGCCTTGGCGGACAACTTGAGTCGTCTTCTGCAGCCTCACGAATGGACTCTCCATTCCACGCCCCTTCATCACATCTTCTCCCTGTGGGGAACGCCGCAGATAGACCTCTTTGCAGCCCCCCACAACTTCAAGCTGGCTCAGTTATGCTCCAGGATCTACACTCCTCATCGCCTCAGATTTGAAATATATATCCTGCTAGAGCTGGTGTTAGACATAACTGGGGACTGCAAAGCCCAGGCAGTGCTTCTTTAGCTTCCAGCTGGCCTAGGGTGCTCTCTGACCAGGGGGCAGTTGCCCTAGTTGCTTTCCCCTAACACTATTCCTGTCATGTGTGACTGCAGTATTCTGTTAGCATGATATTTCTGTGTAACATTCAGTAATAATTTGGCTTGTTCAGTTTTCTTGATAGTAGAGGGGATATATGTGAAGGGGAGGGGAGACAGGGGTTTTGTTTATACTTGCTCTGTATTATTTGTATTTATAAAATGACAATTGTACAGAATATTGTTTCTTTTTATACTTTAATAAAATACATTTAATATAAAATCATAACTGAGGCTTGTGCGGATAGGATCAGATGATTTGTGTGGACGGAGATGGGGCGGAAACGGGGTTTTTAAATTTTAGTCCTAGTAGTTTGCTGGTCCACAAAATAATTCTTTTATTTCTGCCGGTCCACAGGTGGAAAAAGGTTGAAAAACACTGGCCTAGAGCAGTGTTCTTCAACCGCCGGTTTATGGACTGGTGCCAGTCTGCAGAAATTTTCTGCCAGTCCACAGGACTGGCATGTCCATCGGGCAGAAGACAGTGTTCTTTAGCCATTGGCCCACGGTGTGATCAATGCGGCATCTACGACCGGCTCCTTGAGTGCTGTGTCAGAGGAAAGGCTTACAGTTTAGGCGCAGGATGTGCGTAGGAGCCTTTTCCCACAGGTTTGTGCACTGCAGCACTCAGGGAACCGGCCCGAAGACGCCACATTAATCGCACCGATAACACGGGGGCAAGATCAGAAGGCAAGGCACAGCATGGAGGGAGAGAGACAACAACGGTAGGGGGAATATCTGTTCAGGAAGAAATGCATTTGTTTATCCCAGGACAAGCAGGCAGCATATTTTCGACATGTGGGTGACGTCATCCACGGAGCTCCGTCGCGGACAGCTTTTCAAGCAAACTTGATTTAAGATCTCAAAGTTTGCTAGTGCTGCCCAGCATGCGTGCCTACCTGCTCCACTAGAGGGCGCATCCCCTCCTCGTGGTCTTTAGTTCTTAGTTCACCGCGGCTTTCTTGTTTTCCTACGGGAGTCGCTGTGTGCGTTGTTCGTTGATTCTTTTCTTTAATTTTCGTTTTTTGTTTTTGGTTCGGCAACCGGGAACTCCCGGTTCGCCGTGGCCGCTTGGTCTCGAGTGACTGCGGCTGTCTAACCTTATGTCCCGGCCTCTCACCGGGTTTAAAAAGTGCTCTCAGTGCGGTCGGGTTATCTCCATCACTGACCCGCACCGCTGGTGTATCCTGTGCCTGGGTGCTGATCACCCGACGGATTCCTGTCCTCGCTGTGCCACGCTTCAACCTCGGGCTCTTCGGCGGCATAGGGCCAAGATTGCGGAGCTTTTCGCCATGGAGGCCGCCCCTGCTTCAACCTCGAAGACCTTGGCCCCGGGCAAGTCTCCCTCGACCTCGAAGACCTCGGCTCCGGGTAAGTCCCCTCTTCCTCCTTCAGGTTCAGCTCCGCTACCGAAGAAGCCTTCCTCGGAGAGTCTGGCCATCCAGGCGGTGAGTGTAGTCCCGCTGGCCTCGACGTGACCATCCTCTAAACCCTCCAAGCGTGCTTCCACCACACGGGAATGCTCATCCTCGAGGTCGCCCTCGGTGGAACGCACTGCTGCACCTGCCCGGCCGAATATGGTCACGGTGTCGATGTTTGAGGAGGTGCTGAAGGCTATCATCTCCTCGGAGCTCTCCTCGGCGTTGGCGTAGCTTGCTTTGACCTCGCGAGCGGTGGACCAGCCCGAGCGCCGTGTCAAGACTTCTCAAGACACGGCACGTCGATCTCGGTGTCTATCCTCGTCGGATTCCTCGCCTCTTCCATCGAGGCACGTTTCTCCCTCGAGCCGGCCTCGGTCGAGGCACCGGTCGAGGTGCCTTGCGAAACGTCCACGGGACTCCGCCCCGAGGAGGGGCAGGTCCCTGGGTCCTCACACTACGGGCTCCATTAAGACCTTGGACCTCACTCTGTCCAACCCGAGTTTGTTGAGGTCGCCGGTCCAGTTGGACTCCCCGATCCGGGAGGAGCCTACCTCGGGAGACCCGGCCTTGGTTTCCCGAGGCTTGTCTTCGGGCCGGGGTTCTCCGGGGTGCTGTCCTCGGACCTCGACGGTCCTTGCCTCGCGATCCTCACCTCCGGGGAATTCGAGGAGCAAGCTCTCGTCGACGCCTCCTCGTTCTTTCAGCGGAGCTTCTTTGGCATCCATGCTGTTGGATACGGATGTTCCCCCACACTATTCTAGGGAGGCTTCCCCCTCCTTTTCGGCTGCCCTGTGGTCTCGTTCCACCACTCCCCCTGGGGAGCACTCTTGAGAGCAGGCCCTCTTCCTTCACTAGATTTATGCTGGATATGGGGGAAGGCCTTGCACCTGGACCTTCAGTCCGATTCCAGGTATACCAAGGAGTTTTTGGAGGAGATGGAGCTACCATACCCTCCTAGGGAATCCCTGCGGCTGCCTCTGAATCCGGTCTTGCAGCAGACCTTCTTTCGCAATCTGGAGACGCCCTATGCTATTCCGGCTATTCCCTCCGACATGGAGTCTCGGTACCAGACGGTGCCATGCAAAGGGTTCGAGAAGGCGCAGCTCTCTCACCAGTCCTTGGTAGTGGAGTCTACCCTTAAAAAGTCTCATCCATCCAAGGTCTATGCCGCTGTCCCGCCTGGCCGGGAGGGCAGGACTATGGATAAGTTCGAGCGGTGCCTGTATCAGAACTCCATGATGGCGAACCGAGTCCTGAATTATAACTTTACCTTTACGTCTTATCTCAAGTGGTTCATCAAGTCCCTGTCAACTTTCGAGGACGCTTTGCCTTCTGCGCGCTTTGCGGAGTTCCGCCGGCTTGTGGATACACTGTCGCAGCTTCGGCTGTACATGTTTCAGGCCTCTTATGATGCATTTGAGCTGTCGTCTAGGGTCTCGGCCTTCGCGGTGGCCATGCGTCGTCTGGCGTGGCTCCGCATTGTCGACATGGACCCCAACCTGCAAGACCGGTTGGCCAATTTTCCATGCATAGGGAATGAGCTGTTCGATGATTCCATCGAGGCTGCCACGAAACGCCTCTCGGAACACGAACGCTCCTTTGCTTCCTTGGTCCAGGCTAAAGCGAAACCCGCTCTGCCCAAGTCCTACAGCCTGCCTCCCCGGCGGTATCCGCAGAAGTCTACACCGACGTTTATCCCAGGACAAGCAGGAAGATATTCTCACTAGTGGGTGATGTGATCCAACGAAGCCCCGATGCGGACGCCTCACAAGCAGACTTTCTTGAAGAAACTCGAAGTTTCGAGTCGCCCGCACCGCGCATGCACGAGTGCCTTCCCGCCCAGCGCAGGGCGCGTATCCTCAGTTCTTACTTTTCCGCGGAGCCGAGAAGTCCGTCTTCGATTCTCTGCGTGAAGTGTTTTCACTTGTGCCTTCTTTTGTCCGTGGTTTTGGGTTATTTTTTCTCAGAATCACTGTTATTCTTTGTTATTTTTTTGTTTAAAAAAAAAAATTATTCCGTTCGTTCAACTGGGCAGGCCACGTGGCCACAGCCCCGCGGCTTCGATCTTGCGGCAGAGCTTTTTCGGCCTATGTCCCGGCCTGCAACCGGCTTTACAAAGTGTTCCAAGTGCCAGCGCGCGATTTCCCTGACGGACCCTCATTGACGCTGTCTTTGGTGTCTCGGGCCTCAACATCTCCTGAAATCGTGCCGGCCTTGCTCAACACTTAAGTCTCGTGCTTTCAAGCGTCGTTGCATCCTGTGGGAGCAGCTCTTCAGCATGGAGTCTTCGATGGAGCTTTCGTCCTCGAAGGATGCTTAGCCCTTGACCTCATCCGATGCTGTCTAGGCTTCCACAATTTCTGCTCCGAGCCTCATCAAACCTGCCTCGTTTGTTCCGGCTCTGTCTTCGACGCCTGCTGCAGTGCCTTCCTCTGTCTCTTCAGGTCAGGTAGCACAGCAGCCCATTCCCCCGGTAGTGCTTAAAGTGCCCAAGGCTTCTAAGTCCAAGCACTTAGAAGGAGCGCAAGGCCCGCACAGGTGGTCCCATTTCAGATGCGGATCCATCCTTGCCGGCCTCGTTCCAGACCATGGTACAGAAGCAATTCATCGAGCTCTTTACCACGATGGAGCCTCAGCTTCTTTCCCAAATCCAGCCTGGGCAAGTGGAGGCCTCCCGCGAGGTCGAGCCCCCTCCAGTGCCTCAGTGGGGAACACACTCTCAACAGGGAGCAGAGTCTCTGCGAGTGTCTGGCAACAATGTATGCATCGCAAGGAGCAGAGTCTTTGACCATGCCTCCATTGGAACCGATGCACTCGATGCAAGGAGCAGAGTCTTTGCGAGTGCCTCTGTTGGAGCCGATTCACTCGATGCAAGGAGCAGAGTCTTTGCGAGTGCCTCCGTTGGAGCCGATTCACTCGATGCAAGGAGCAGAGTCTTTACGGCAACCACCCCTGCTCCGATCAACCGCTTCCAGCCTCATCCACTACCTGGGGGCCTCAGCGAAGACCTACTCGCCTCGCCCATCGAGACCAACCTCTAGACCCAGCCCGCATCACCAATCGAGGCACTCGTCCAGGCAGGCCTCGCCTCATTGGAAGCAAGCATACCTGGAGTATTCACCACCGACCACTACTCCTCCACCGATGCTGGAGCTCGAGGACACAATGGGATCCCTCTCACCGTCTTGATCCCTGTCCCCAATGGACCCGGAGACCTCGACCTCTTCGAGCCCGTCTCGAGGCCTTGCAACGGCCGACCAACTGTCCTTCTCCTCGTTCCTCCGACAGATGGCTGTTGACATGGACATTCCCCTGGATACGGGGTCCAAATTCGCGAAAGAATACCTGGAGACTATGCGCCTCCCTCAACCACTGGCAGAGTCCCTAAAGCTTCCCTTACACAAGCTACTGGACCAGACCTTTGCACGGTGCCGGGTAAGTTGGACACCAGATACCGCACTGTTCATCATAAGGGGTTCGACGGCTCTCAGCTCTCCCACCATTCCCTGCTAGTGGAGTCCTCACTGAAGCGGTCCCATCCCTCCCAGGTCTACGCCTCCGTCCCACCTGATAGAGAGGGAAAGACCATGGACTGGTTCGGCAGGAGAGTTTACCAGAACTCCATGATGGCCTCAAGAGTCCTGAATTACAACTTCCACTTCACAACATATTTGGAGTTCCTTTTGTCCGTACTCCAGAAATTCACGCCCTACGTAGATCCTAGGGCACAATTCGAGTACCAGGACGCGCTGGCTTCGTTATCCCAACTCCGGGTGCAGCTTATGCAGTCCTCTTACGATGCCTTCAAGCTCGTGGCTTGGGCCGCAGCATGTTCGGTGGCTATGCGCTGGCTGGCGTGGCTGAGGACTATCGACATGGACCCCAACCTCCAGGACAGGCTTGCCAATGTTCCATGCACTGGCTCCGACCTCTTTGATGAGTCCATCGAGGCGGTAATCAAGAAGCTCTCGGACCATGAGAAATCATTCCAGTCCATCCTGCGTCCGAAGCCCAGGCCTGCTCCTTCTCGTTAATCACGCCCGCCGCTGATCTACCAGCGGCGCTACCCCCAGAAACAGGCTCCCCCCATCCGGCAGCCTGTGAAGAGGCAGCACCCGCAGAAACATCAGCAAAAGCATCAACCATCTGCTGTTCCTATGGCTCCTCAGCCCTTTTGACTGTCTCAAAGAGAGCATAACCTCGGTCATTCTACCCTTTTCAGCAACCCCACCTATCGGAGGTCACATCCACCATTTTTTCCATCGATGGACAACTATCACCACCGACCTCTGGGTCCTCTCCATCGTCAAGGAGGGATACTCCCTTCAATTCCATCAGGTTCCTCCGGAACATCCTCCAAGAGAGTATCCTTCCAACTTGACGCAGACCACCACCCTCCTTCTCCGGGAAGCACAGGCCTTGCTTCAGCTCGGAGCTGTCGAACCGGTCCCTCGGGACCAACAGAACAAAGGGTTTTATTCCCGGTACTTCCTTGTCCCGAAGAAGACAGGCGATCTGCGACCCATTTTGGACGTCAGGGTGCTCAACAAGAGTCTGGTCAGGGAAAAGTTTCGCATGTTGACCTTGGCATCCCTGTATCCCCTCATTGAACAGAACGACTGGTTATGCTCTCTGGACCTAAAGGAGGCCTACACTGACATTCCCATTCATCCGGCCTCACGCCGATTCCTCAGATTCCGGGTGGGACATCTCCATCTTCAATACTGAGTGCTTCCCTTCGGCCTGGCCTCATCCCTCAGAGTATTCACCAAGTGCCTGGTAGTGGTTGCCGTAGCACTCAGGAACCACGGCCTCCAGGTGTTTCCTTACCTGGACAACTGGCTCATCAAGGATTCCACGTCTTAGGGAGTCGCCCTCGCGACCCAGAAGACAATCTGGTTATTACAACATCTGGGATTCGAGATAAACTTCCCAAAATCCCACTTACAGCCCTTCCAGACTCTCCTCTTCATTGGGGCGATCCTGGATACTACCCAACTCCGAGCGTTCCTCCCTCCCCCACGCATGGAGGCTCTTCTTCACCTCTGCCATTCAGTGTCCTCTCGCCCCTCCATCTCGGCGAGACAGATGATGGTCCTGCTAGGCCACATGGCCTCTAGTTTCAAGTTTATTAGGTATCTTGATGAATCGCTTAATCAAACTTCAAAGCGATGTACACATTAAAATTTACATTTGTTAGGTAACAGTACAATACATACGAATATTATGTATCTACAGTATATGTGACTCCGTTTGCCAGACTTCACCTCAGGACGCCTCAGTGGACCTTGGCGTCTCAGTGGTCCCAGACGTCCGACCCTCTGACTCAACACAGCCGGGTCACTCCTGCTCTGCAACAGTCTCTTCGCTGGTGGATGCTATCCTCCAATCTCTCCAGAGACTTGTTGTTCCAAACCCCCCGCCATCAGAAAGTCCTCACGACCGACTCGTCAACTTATGCTTGGGGGGCTCATCTGGACGGCCTCCGCACCCAGGGTCACTGGACCAGCACGGACCGTCAGTGCCACATCAACCTCCTAGAACTCAGGGCGATCTTCAATGCTCTCCACACCTTTCAACATCTCCTTCGCGACCAGGTTGTCCTCATTTGCACAGACAACCAGGTCGCCATGTACTATGTGAACAAGCAGGGAGGCACGGGATTGGCCTCCCTCTGCCAGGAAGATCTGAAAGTGTGGGATTGAGCGACTCGCAACAACACCTTCCTCAGAGCAATCTACATTCAGGGGGTGGACAATGCCCTAATAGACAGCTTGAGCCATCTTCTACAGCCCCACGAGTGGACCCTCAACTCCACGCCCCTTAATCACATCTTCTCCCTGTGGGGAACGCCTCAGATAGACCTCTTCACAGTCCCCTACAACTTCAAACTGCCTCACTTCTGCTCCAGGATCTACACCCCTCAGCGCCTCAAGGCAGATACATTCCTCCTGGACTGGACAGATCGCTTTCTATATGCGTTTCTGCCATTTCCTCTCTTTCAAAAGACTCTGGTCAAGTTGAAGTCAGACCATGCCATCATGATCCTGATTGCTCCATGGTGGCCCAGACAACCTTGGTACTCCCTTCTACTTCAACTCAGCAGCAGGGAGCCATACCCGCTACCAGTTTTTCCATCTCTGCTTACACAGCAACAGGGATCTCTACTTCACCCCAACCTGCAGTCTCTACAACTGACAGCTTGGTTCCCCTCAACGTAACCCCTCTACAGTTTTCCCAACCTGTGAGGGATGTCTTGGAAGCTTCAAGGAAGCCTGCTACCAGACAATGCTACCACCAAAAATGGAATAGATTCTCTGTTTGGTTTGTCTCTCAGCGCCAGGAGCCTTAACATTCCTCCTTGCCTTCAGTTTTGGACTACCTTTTTCACCTGTCTCAGTCTGGCCTCAAATCTTCCTCCATACGAGTCCACCTCAGTTCAATTGCTGCTTTCCATCAGCCTCTTCAAGGGAAACCTCTCTCTGCTCATCCTGTGGTTTCCAGATTCATGAAAGGATTTTTCCATGTCAATCCTCCCCTCAAACTGCCTCCAGTGGTTTGGGACCTCAATGTTGTTCTCTCACAGCTTATGAAACCTCCATTTGAACCTCTTCACAAGGCTCACCTGAAGTATCTCACTTGGAAAGTGGTGTTTCTCATTGGCTTCACTTCCGCTCGACGAGTCAGTGAACTCCAAGCCTTGGTCGCGGACCCATCTTTTACAGTCTTCCATCATGACAAGGTGGTTCTCCACACCCATCCGAAATTTCTCCCGAAATTTATCTCGGAATTTCATCTTAACCAATCCATTGTTCTGCCAGTGTTCTTCCCGAAGCTACACTCTCACTCTGGAGAATCTGCTCTTCATACTCTGGTCTGTAAGCATGCTTTGGCTTTCTACCTAGAACGCACCAAACCTCACAGAACTGCTCCTCAACTTTTCATCTCCTTCGATCCGAACAAGTTGGGACACCCCGTTTCCAAGCGCACCATCTCCAACTGGATGGCGGCTTGCATCTCATTCTGCTATGCCCAGGCTGGATTGCCACTTGACAAAAAAATCACAGCCCATAAGGCCAGAGCTATGGCAGTTTTTGTAGCTTTCCTCAGATCGACACCGATTGAGGAGATTTGTAAAGCTGCCACTTGGTCCTCGGTTCATACCTTCACTTCTCACTATTGCCTGGATACTTTCTCCAGACGGGATGGACAGTTTGGCCAAACAGTATTACAAAATTTATTCTCCTAAGTTGCCAACTCTCCCACCATCCCACTAGGGTTAGCTTGGAGGTCACCCATTAGTGAGAATACCTGCCTGCTTGTCCTGGGATAAAGCAATGTTATTTACCGTAACAGTTGTTATCCAGGGACAGCAGGCAGCCATTCTCACGTCCCACCCACCTCCCCTGGGTTGGCTTCTCTGCTAGCTATCTGAACTGAGGAGACGCGCCCTGGTCTGGGCGGGAAGGCACTCGCGCATGCGCGGTGCGGGCGACTCAAAACTTCGAGTTTTGTTTAAGCAAGACTGCTTGTGAGGCGTCCGTATCGGGGCTCCATTGGATCATGTCACCCATTAGTGAAAATAGCTGCCTGCTGTCCCTGGATAACAACTGTTACGGTAAGTAAAATTGCTTTTCCTCATTGTTTTGGCAGGTTATTCGCAGCTAGCCACGGGTAACTGCCACCGTGTCATTCTCTAACCCACAACCTCAGGGTGTTGAGGCTGTAGCTGTAACCACTGTTTTGGTGGATAATTCTGAAAGGAAGAAATGGAAACCTACCTGTAGTTTTTGTGTATCCTAGTTGGTGGTTTGACTTTCTTTGTCTATGTATTTTTGGACATGTTCATTAAAGAGCTCTAAAAAGTAAAAAGAATTGAGGTACAAAGAGGGTGAATGAAGGAAGGCAATGCGATAAGACGAACAGACGCACAACAAAGGTTGTAAAGATTTGGGAACAGATATTCAAAAGGGATGTTATTTGTATATTGGGGCAATATTGAGATGTTGAACTGTTCACATCGTCTCTCCTTAGGGTCTTCAGTACCATTATTTTGAGCTGGGGAAGAACCTGGATCTGGAAAGAGTGAGCGACCTGCATTTTAAAAATGCTTTTACAGCCCATCCTGTGCTGGATCCCATCCAGATGTACCGTCTACACAAACAATTTGCCAGATTTGAGCTGGAAAGAACCTACGAAGAGATCCAACAACTGCAGGTAATGGGAGCAGGGGAGGAGGGAAAGTTGGGGCCTTCTCACAGTAAAGGGAGAATGAGTGGGGGCTTGTCCTTAGGGCAGAAGTTCTCCATCCAGACTGGATAGGCAGGAGATAAAATTTGCATACAATGGAGAAAGTGCACAGAAATGTGGATATTCTGAAAAGCTTCTGTATAAGGAGAAAGTGTGGAGAAGACAGTAGGGCCTCGCTTTATGCTAAAAGGAGATTAGACGTGTGAGGAACAGAGAAGTAGATGTATTTGCCTTCCAACCAATAAGATCCTTAGCCAGACTATCGGGTATGCATGAGAGATGTTTCCATTGTATGTCATATCTCTCATGCATGTCCTGAAGATTTGGCTGGGGGTGTTCTGAGGGCTGAGTCAAGAATTGCTGTCTTACTGTGTAAGGAGAGAGCAGACTTACTTAGTCTCTTTACACTAGGGAACACCTTAGCTTACTTTTATCCAACGTGAACACCAAATTAACGCACACAAATTCATGTGGGCCAGTTGATGAAGAAAACAAGACCACATTCCTCATCCCCTACTTATCCGAAGCTTGAAAGTAGTAGTGGTGGCAACAGTGTGAACTCCATGCCCATGCACAGGTTGAGGGTGGTGATGTTTTATCAAGCTAGTTGTGGCACTACAATCACTGATGCCTTTGCTGTCCTCGCCTCCTACCTTCCCTCCTTAGTCCTGTCTCTTGCTTTGTCAGTCTCCCTTTTTTTTTTCCTTAACATTGCTTGCCTAATAAGAAAATCCACATTATACGAGAACCCTACACAATTCCCCTGATCTTTCCCTCGGGCTTTTTTGGCCTGTTTTAAATGTTGCTAGAATGCTTTCATTTTGGGGCAGAAGGGGGTGGAAAATGCTGGTATTTTCCTAGCACTGAAACATTTAGTTCTGTCCAAAGTGGTGTCCCTGAGCTTATGTAAAGACAAACTTTGATTTGTTTCACCTGCTTCTGTGTACAACCAATTATCCCAGGACAAGCAGGCAGGTATTCTCACAAGGGGGTGACGTGATCCAACGGAGCCCCAATGCGGACGCCTTACAAGCAGACTTGCTTGAATAAACTTGAAGTTTCGAGTCGCCCGCACCGCGCATGCGCGAGTGCCTTCCCGCAGTTCTTACTGCGTCTCCTCAGTTCTTACTTTTCCGCGGAACTGAGAAGTTCGTCTTTGACTCTCTGCGTGAAGTGTTTTCACTTGTGCCTTCTTTTGTCCACGGTTTTGTGTTATTTTTCTCAGAATCGCTGTTTTTATTTGTTGTTTTCTTGTTTAAAAAAATAAAAAATTCTTCCGTTCGTTCGACCGGGCAGGCCAAGTGGCCGCAGCCCCGCGGCTTCGATCTTGCAGCAGAGCTTTTTCGGCCTGCAACCGGCTTTAAAAAGTGTTCCAAGTGTCAGCATGCGATTTCCCTGACGGACCCTCATTGACGCTGTCTTTGGTGTCTCGGGCCTCAACATCTCCCAAAATCGTGCCGGCCTTGCTCAACACTTAAGTCTCGAGTTTTCAAGCATCGTTGCATCCTGTGGGAGCAGCTTTTCAGCATGGAGTCTTCGATGGAGCTTTCGTCCTCGAAGGGTGCTTCACCCTCGACATCATCTGATGCTATCCAGGCTTTCACAGCTTCTGCTCCGAGCCTCATCAAACCTGCCTCGTTTGTACCGGCTATGTCTTCGACGCCTGCTGCAGTGCCTTCCTCTGTCTCTTCAGGTCAGATAGCACAGCAGCCCATTCCCCCGGTGGTGCTTAAAGTGCCCAAGGCTTCTAAGTCCAAGCACTCTCACACAGCCTCGAGGGAGCACGAAGCCCTTGCAGGTGGTCCCGTTGGAGACGCGGATCCAACCTTGCCAGCTTCCTTCCAGACCTTATTGGAGAAGCAATTCATTCAGCTCTTTACTACCATGGGGCCGAAGCTTCTCTCACAAATCCAGCCTGGGCATGTGGAGGTTTCCCACAAGGGCGAGCCGCCTCCTGTGCCTCAGTCGTACGCACATTCTCTACAGGGAGCAGAGTCTCTGCGAGTGTCTGGTCTGGCATCTCGGCATGCATCGCAAGGAGCAGAGTCTTTGCCCATGCCTCCATTGGAACCCATACACACGATGCAAGGAGCAGAGTCTTTGCGAGTGCCTCGAGGTTCTTCCACTCAACCGCCTCTGATTCGTTCCACAGCCTCCTGCCCTATCCATTCTCTGGGGGCTTTGGCGAGGACACGCTCTCCTCGATTGTCGAGGCCTGTTTCGAGGCACAGCCCACATCATAGATCGAGGCATTCTTCGAAGCATTCATCCAGGCATGCCTCGCCTCATCAGAAGCAGCCTTTTCTTCAATATTCCCCACCACCTGCTTTGACCCTTCCGCTTCCGGATCTTGAAGACCCGGTGGGTTCTTTTTCTCCATCCAGGTCTCCTTCTTCATTGGAGCAAGAAGCTGCCTGGACATCCTCAAGTCCCTCTCGAGGTCAGGCTTTGGCAGATCAGCTGTCTTTTTCATCTTTTCTGCGTCAGATGGCAGCTGATTTGGATATTCAACTTGACACTGGATCTTCCAAGGAGTATCTCGAGACCATGCATCTTCCTCAATCTCCTACTTAATCCCTCAAGCTTCCTCTTCACAAGCTTTTGGATCAAACTTTTGTCTGCTGTCTGGAAACTCCTTATTCCATTCCAGCTGTTCCAGGCAAATTGGATTCCAGATATAGGACTGTACATCACATGGAGTTTGACAATGCTCAGTTGTCTCACCAATCCCTTCTGGTTGAATCTTCTTTAAAATGATCTCACCCTTCTCAAGTCTATGCCACTGTTCCTCCGGGCAGGAAGGCAAAATGATGGACAGATTTGGTCGTTGCATCTACCAAAACACCATGATGACCTCCTAATCCTCAACTATAATTTTCATTTCATCACCTACTTTGAGTTCTTTCTCTCCATCCTTCAAAAGTTCATGCCTTATCTGGATTCTCGTGCGCATTTTGAATATCAGGAAGTCCTTGCATCCTTATCCCAACTTCGGTGCAGCTTCTTCAGTCCTCTTATGATGCTTTTGAGCTGTCTGCTCGAGCTACTGCTTGCTCAGTGGCCATGCGGCGTCTGGTGTGGCTCCGGACCATCGACATGGATCCTAACCTGCAGGACCAGCTGGCTAATGTTCCTTGCGCTGGCAATGACCTCTTTGAAGAGTCTATTGAGGCAGCCACCAAGAAGCTTTCGGACCACAAGAAGTGTTTTGCATCCATTCTCCGCCGAAGCCGGCTCCTCCTCGCATTACACGCCCTCCTCTGATTTACCAAAGGTGTTTTCCACCAAAACAGGCTCCTTCCATTCGTCAGCCTCTCAAGAGGCAACATCCTCGGAATCAGCAGAAGCCTCAGCCACCTGCTGTACCCAAGGCTGCTCAGCCTTTTTGACTGTCTGATAGAAATCATAACCTCAGCCGTTCTGCCATTTCCCGTTTTTCCCCCTATCGGAGGTCGTCTCCATCATTTTTACCACTGATAGACGACTGTTACCACTGACCTCTGGGTCCTTTCCATCGTCAGGGAGGGATATTCTCTTCAGTTCCATCAAGTTCCTCCGGAACATCCTCCAAGAGAGTATCCTTCCAACTCTGCCTAGACCGCCCTTCTTCTTCAGGAAGCTCAGGCTTTGCTTCAGCTCTGAGCTATCGAGCCAGTTCCTTTGGCTCAGCAGAACAAGGATTTTTACTCCCGGTACTTCCTTGTTCCGAAGAAGACGGGCGATCTGCATCCTATTTTGGATCTCAGGGTGCTCAACAAATTTCTGGTCAGAGAAAAATTTCGCATGTTGACCCTAGCATCTCTGTATCCCCTTATCAAGCAGAACGACTGGTTATGCTCTCTAGATCTCAAGGAAGCCTACACGCACATTCCCATCCATCCGGCCTCCCGTCAATACCTCAGATTTCGGGTGGGAAATCTTCATTATCAATACAGAGTGCTCCCTTTCGGCCTGACCTCGTCACCCAGAGTCTTCACCAAATGCCTGGTAGTGGTGGCCGCTGCGCTCAGGAACCATGTTCTTCAGGTGTTTCCCTACCTGGACGACTGGCTCATCAAGGATTCCATGTCTCAAGGAGTCGTCCTAGCGACCCAGCAAACTATCTGTTTCGAAATCAACTTTCCGAGATCCCATCTCCAGCCTTCTCAGACTCTTCCATTCATCGGAACTGTTCTGGATACTGTCCAACTCAGAGCGTTCCTTCCTCAACAACGTCTGAAGGCTCTTCTCCATCTTTGTCATTCGGTCTCCTCTCGCCCAACCATCTCGACGAGACCTCCAGCGCTACACTACAGTCTCTACACAGACAGAGGAGGCCACGCAGCTGGATGGAGATCTCATGCAGGAACTAAGGAGCCTCAGGGAGGAGGTGATAAGCCTGAGAAGCATCTGAGAGGACAAGGCCTACATTGACGGAGTCGTCCAGGAGCTGTCCTAAATCACCGAGCAGGCCCATGACAAGACCATCCTCGAGACGCCCAAATCATCAGCTTTGAAACCAACAATTGGGATACAGGAAATGGCTAGCGGCAGTGACTCCTGGCAGCTGGTGACCTCCTCCATGGGCAAACATAGGAGACCCCCCCCCCCTTTTTCAATCTCTTCATCTTCTCCTTCTTCTTACAAACAGGGCAGCTATACATCAACCCCTCAACTCACCCTGCGGAACAGATTTCAGATTCTTCAGGAAGGAACTGCCGATCAGGAACAGGAGCAGGCCCAACACACAGCTCCATCTCCAGGTACAACTGACCGGCTCCCCCCAAAGAAGCGCAGAGTAATAGTCATCGGGGATTCCATGCTGAGGGGCACAGAGGGACCATTTTGCAGACCGGATATGCAATCTAGGGAGGTCTGCTGTCTGCCTGGAGCCAGGATACGAGATGTCACCGCCAGTCTGGATAGACTACTCACGCCCTGAGACCACTTTCCTATGCTTCTTGTCCACATAGGAACCAACGACACTGCCAGGAACACACCGGAGACCATCACCAGAGACTTTGGAGCACTGGGTGAGAGGCTGAAGCGGACAGGAGCGCAGGTGGTTTTCTCATCGATCCTCCCAGTTAGAGGCAAGGGAAGAGCCAGAGATGAACGTATCCTGAGGACGAACGAGTGGCTACAGGGATGGTGCCTGGATATGAATTTCAGATTCCTAAACCATGGGGAAGCGCTACAAGGACTTCAGGGACCAGACGGACTCCATCTGACCAGTAGGGGTAAGAACGTCTTCGGATACCGACTAGCACGCCTGCTTCACAGGGCTATAAACTAGGTAAGTCGGGGAAGGGTACCCATTCACATATTAGTGCAGAAAGGAATTATCCTGATGAGGTGAGTAGAGACTCCGCTTCCATATCCAAGGTAAGTACCCACATTGCAAACAGTTCTTTAGGAGACACACCGACTCGGGTAGGATACGCGTCACAGGGACTTAGCAAACACAAGATATGGAGGGCCATGTATGTCAATGCACACAGTTTAGGTAACAAAATTCTAGAATTAGAGGCTGAAATAAGGAATGCCGACCTAGATGTGGTGGCAATATCTGAAACTTGGTTCACGGACTCACATGGGTGGGATATGGCTATACCGGGCTACAATCTACTTCGTCAGGACAGAGAGGGCAGGTTAGGAGGAGGGGTAGCTCTATACATTAAAGAGGACATCAAAACCACCAGGATCACAGATGTCAAGTACACCGGGGAGTCCCTCTGGGTAAACCTGGCAAGAGGCAGAGAAAAATGCCTGTATCTAGGTGTGGTTTACAGACCCCCAAGACAACTGGAAGACATGGACGCAGAATTAATTGAAGACATAGAGAATATCACTCTACGAGGAGAAGCTGTACTACTAGGGGACTTCAATATGCCTGATGCAGACTGGAACTCATTTTCAGCGACAACCAGCTGTAGCAGGAGGCTCTTAACCTCCATAAAGGGAGCACGTCTCAAACAAATGGTAATGGAGCCCACTAGGGCCCAGGCGATCCTCGACCTGGTACTCACCAACGAAGAAAGCGTCTCAGAGGTCTCAGTAGGAGATACATTAGCCTCCAGCGACCACAACATAGTATGGTTCAACCTTAGGAAAGGCTTCCCTAGATAAAACACGAAAACAAAGGTACTCAATTTCCGGGGCACAGACTTCGCACGCATGGGAGATTTCGTCCATCGGACGCTGCAGGACCAAGTGGAGACGATGATGTAGAAGCTAAGTGGTTAACACTGAAATCAACCATACATGAAGCAACTAGCTGCTTCATAAAATCAGTAAATAAACGACAAAGAAACAATAAACCCCAATGGTTCACCGCGGAGATCTCACACCTCATTAAGGAGAAGAAAAAAGCGTTTCTCTCCTACAAGCGCACGGAGAAAAAAGAGGCAAAGGTAAAATATAGGACCAGGTCTACAGCGGTCAAAATGGCAGTTAGGGAGGCAAAACTTCGAGTGGAAGAAATTCTGGCAAAAAACATTAAAAAGGGGGACAGGCACGAAGTGTGAGATAATAAAATTTGCGGACGATACAAAACTATTTAGTGGAGCTGGGACTAAAGAGGAATGCGAAGAATTGCAAAGGGACTTGAACAAATTGGGGGAATGGGCGGCGAGATGGCAGATGAAGTTCAACGTTGAGAAATATAAAGTATTGCATGTTGGAAACAGAAACCCGAGGTACAACTATACGATGGGAGGGATATTATTGAATGAGAGCAACCAAGAAAGGGACTTGGGGGTAATGGTGGACATGACAATGAAGCCGACGGCACAGTGCGCAACAGCCGCTAAAAAAGCAAATAGAATGCTTGGTATAATCAAAAAGGGTATTACAGCCAGAACGAAAGAAGTTATCCTGCCGTTGTATCGGGGCGTGGCTTGGGAGTGCACGAGGATGGTCGGGTAGGGCAGAGGCTCTGTACATACAGACATTAATGACATAAAATACTGAAATAAAATTTTCATTTTAACTGAAGAAACGAAGGAAAATACAACGTGATGGCTTCAGGAAAACAAAACAAGTCTGAAATGGGGATTTCTAATACTGGCAGTGTTAAGAGATCTAAGCCAGAGCCGGCAACACCCTCAAAGTGTCCGTTGTCAAGAGAGAAAAGTGACATTGATTTCTGGAAAGAAATACAAGAGATAAAAGAAATTCTTCTAAAAAACGCCAAAAAGCTGGATGAAATACAGGAAGAAGTAATGACTTTAAATAAAAGAACAGAAGTGCTGGAGATTAAAACAACAAAAATGGAAATGAGAATGGACAGTTTTGAAGCAGAAAAAAGGCAATATAAACTGGACAGAGAAAAAATCTTTACACTCACCAGGGAAGTTGAGGATTGCCAGAATCGCATGAGACAGAGTAATTTGAGACTTTTGGGCGTACCGGAAGGGGTGGAGAAAAATAATCCAGTTTCATTTGTGGAAAATTTTTTGATGAAAGTCCTGCCCCTCAAATCCAATTACCCGATAGAAGTTGAACGTGCACATCGCATACCAGTGAAAAGACTGGATACTTTAAAAGGTCCTCGCCCTATAATTTTCAAGTTGCTAAGACACCAGCAAGTTTTAGAGGTGTTAAGAATGGCTAAAGAACATGCAAATTTAAAATGTCAGGATGCCAAAGTTCACATCGTTCCTGATTTCGCTAAAACAACGGCAGATAAAAGGAAAAAATTTCTAGACATGAGGCCGAAGTTAAGAGAAATCGGAGCTAGATTTGGCTTGATATACCCTGCGATTATGAAAATAACTATTGACAACAAAACTATGAGCTTTGATGAACCTGTGAAGTTGGAAATGTTTTTAAATCAAAGGGAGCAGCCGATGTCAATTTAATTTGACTTATTCACTTCCTGGAGTTGGAGTTGATTCTTCTTGGTTTTTATTTGATTTTATTTGTTATTCATCTTTAATATATTTGAGAATCTGCTAACTGACAGTTTGGCTCTGTTTATTTTGAATGGACACTGTGAAATGGAATGTTGATGAAAAAGGCAGTTTGTTTCTCTGTGAGCCTTTAATATCTCTTTCTCAAAGGATGACTTTTAAAGTTGAAATGATTTGTTCCTTTGCTGTTACATATCTTAATAAGATATTAGAATCTCTGATATATGTTATTGCAATATATTCATGAAGATAAGATATTAATATACAGAGCTTATAGTGGCAGATTTAGATCATAGGTTATGATGAGTTAATGGAGGTTTTGATAAAAATTCAGTACAAAAGATTTCAGTTAGCAAAGATTTTCAAGGGACTCTAGTTTAAGGTTTAGTAGGCTTCTTTGAGAATATTTAAGGGGAATATATGTATTTAAAAATAAATAATAACAATAATTTTAAAAAAAGGAAAATATATTATTAATGCTTAATTTTCATTTATAGGTTTCTTACAAGTCTGATACTTTTAGCAGACAGAGTTTTACATTCTTTTTTATCATTTATAATGTGAGTGGAAGATCTTTATTTAGTTTCTTATTTTGATTTTTTAATATTTTGAGAATATTACATAAATTATTTATAAAAATACATATGATTATTACATACAATATTGTTTTATAATTGAAGTCTGTATAGAGCTTTTAGTTTAGCTTTACTTGGTCTTGTATGTGCAGTTCCAGGTTTTATCAGCCAATATTAAGGGTGGGAGAGGGAGGGATGGGAGGGGGGTTAAAGGGATTTGATAATTGGGGTAGAGATGTTGGATTGGGAGATATAAATGAAGGTGGTGTTTATTCATTTCAAATGATTTCAGTTTTTTGTTCAGATATAATAATTGGAAGAACTTTTGTAAAAATTATTTGGATTGATGGAGATTAAAATTTTTTCACTCAATGTTAATGGCCTTAATCACCCAGTAAAGAGAAAAAAAATGTTAGCATTTTTAAAAAGGCAACAGGCTGATGTGTATTATATTCAAGAGACACATTTATCAGTGGTTGAATCCAAAAAGCTAGAAGATAATTGGGTGAAACACTGTTTTTTCGCTCCCGCAATAGGGAAAAAGGCAGGAGTGGCTATATTAGTGAACACAAAATGTTTAGCTTCATTTAAAATGATAGATTTTGATCCTTTAGGGAGATGGATACGAGCGGAAATGAGAATGGGAAATAATACTTTGACTTTATTAAATATCTATGCCCCGAACTCGAATCAAAATGATTTTTTTATTAATATACAAAAATTAATACTCCCACTGGCTGCTTCTAATTTAATAGTAGCTGGAGATTTTAATGCTGTTATGGATCCTTTTTTAGATAAAAAACCAAGCAAAAATATAAAATCATTAGGGTTAGATAATTTGGTGAATACTTGTAATTTGAAAGATATATGGCGTATTCTTCATTTTAATGATCAGGAGTTCTCTTTTTGCTCACCAGTTCATAAATCTTTTTCAAGAATTGATTACATATTGGTATCAAATTCCATAGTGCAACAAGTGACACAAGCTTCCATTGATCCAATTATTTTGTCTGATCATGGAGGAGTGTGGATTACACTTACACTAGATAATAATGAATACAATAGATCATTATGGAGGTTTGATAATACATTGGTTTCAGATTCAACTTTTCTTGAAGAAATTAAGTTAAAAATTTTGGAATTTTTCCAAATAAATACCTCAGCAGATATTAATGCGGAAATCTTATGGGATGCATTTAAAGCTACTATAAGAGGTAATATTATTTCTTATTCTGCGTATATTAAAAAACAACTTATTAAACAATTTTCAGATTTGGAAAAAGAAATTAAACTGCTGGAATCCAAATTAATAGATGATTGGAATCACGAAAATTTGCAAACTTTATTAAAGGCTAAAGGCAAATATAATGAAATTTCTTCAAAAATGGCAAGGAAAGATTTGTTTTCTCTGCAAACCTTGTATTATGGAAAATCTAATAAGGCAGGAAGTTTACTTGCAAATTATCTTAAAGCAAAAAAGAGAAGAATAAAAATAAGTGCAATAAAAGATGAGAAAGGAAATATGCATAATCAAACTAATAACATTTTAAATCAATTTTTGGCTTTTTACAAAGAGTTGTATTCTTCCGAGTCTTCTATTGATAAAGTTCAAAAAGGTATGGAATTTTTAAATCTTCTTGAGGGTCCAAAGCTTCCTGATCATATAAAAAGAAGTTTAGAAGAACCTATATCATTAAAAGAATTAGAAACAGCATTGAAGTCTCTTAGAGTTGGATCCGCTCCAGGTGGGGATGGTTTTACTGTGGAATTCTATAAAACATTTCAAAATTCTTTATTACCCTATTTACTAAATTTATATCAGTTTCAACTTAATAAAGGTTGTATTAAAAGTACTATGGCAGAATCTATGGTGATTGTTTTGCCAAAGCCAAATAAAGATCCCACTATGGTTTCAAATTACAGGCCAATATCATTAATTAATGTTGATGGAAAATTAATGGCTAAAACACTGGCATTAAGATTGGCAAAGGCTCTTCCTTACATAATTGATGTACATCAAACAGGTTTCATTGCTAACAAACATTCTTCTAACAATACAAGATTGACATTTCATACATTAAATTTAACTAAAATGATGAATGAACCAGCTTTTGCTCTTTCATTAGATGCAGAAAAAGCTTTTGATAGGGTAGAATGGTCATTCATGTATCAGACTTTGGATTGGTTTGGTGTGGGTCCTGGTTTTGTTCAAATGATTAAAACTTTGTATAGCTCCCCTATGGCAAGATTATACATTAATAATAATTTATCTGAGAGTTTTAAATTACATAGAGGAGTTAGACAAGGATGTCCATTATCTCCTTTGCTGTTTGATATTGTCTTAGAACCCTTATTGATAGCTATTAATCAGACAAGGGGGATACAGGGTATTCCCTTGAAAGAATGGGAATACAAATTATCTGCTTATGCGGATGATATTTTATTATATTTGCGCAATCCAGGTTCATCTATACCATGTTTGTTAGAATTGATTGAAAGATTTGGAATGTTTTCAGGATATAAAATCAATTGGAATAAATCTGAAATTCTTTCGCTTAATGTGCATTGCATAAAATCTATGTTTGATTCATTTCCTTTTGTATGGAAAGAGGATGGATTAAAATATTTAGGAATTTGGATTAAAAATTCAATAGAAGATACAGTAAAAGAAAATGAAAAACTTTTATTAAAAAAGGTTTCGGAATTATGTGAACAATGGAACCCATTACATATATCTTGGTGGGGAAGAGTTCAAACCATAAAAATGATGATATTGCCTGTGGTTTGCTATCAAATGTGTATGATTCCGGTATTTTTTCAGAACTCTTTTTATAAAAAATTGAATGCAATAATTATTAAGTTTGTTTGGCTTGGCAAAACACCTAGAATTGCTTTGGTATCTTTACAGAAATCAATTAAGGAGGGTGGGGTAAATTTCCCAAATTTCTATAGGTATCATCAGGCCTATATTTTACGTCAAGGTATGTATTGGGTCCTCCCAGATCTCATTGAATACACTCCAGATTGGTTATACTTGGAATGGCGACTCCTGTCTCCTTTACATCTTTGTCACATTCTCAGTATCAAGATGCCCAGATTGTATAAAGAAAATAAACTTTTATTAGATACATGGAAAACTCTAAGATATGTAAGTAATTTAACTGAAATTCCTATTAGTAAATCGACAAATCAATCTATATGGCTAAACTCCAAGATTCAGATTGGCGGAACTAAGATTGTCTGGAGGCATTGGTTAAATGCAGGAATACGAACTTTAAATGATGTTATTTCAAATGGAAAAATGCTTGAGTTTACACAATTGCAAAATAAATTTGGACTGAATAAATCACAATTTTATAAATGGTTGCAATTGAAGCAGGCCATTCAGGCAGGGTTCCCTGAATGGAAAACTTTAAATTTTCAATACAGCATGGAATTTTTATGCTTCCAGGCAGATTTTCTGGGTCACCAGGCCGCACAGTGGTATAAAGTTATTAGTGAATTGGTTAATAAAAAACCTAAAAATGGTCTTAGGGATATTTGGAGCATTGAGATTAATCATCAAATTTTGGCATCTCAATGGCCACAAATTTGGTCTTGGAGAATAAGATGTACACTGTCAGCATCTATGAGACAAACTTGGTTTTTTCTTTTGCATAGAGCATTTTGGACCCCTGTTAGATTACAAAAATTAAATAGTTCAATGTCTAATAGATGCTGGCATTGTAAGCTTGAAGTAGGGACTTTGGATCATCTTTTATTTTTCTGTCCCTATATATTAGCCTTTTGGAATTCGATCTGGGATCAAATAAATTCTTTATTAGATAATCCTGTAGCATTAACTTATGATACTGTGATATTTGGCATATCTATGAGGAAAAAGAGTCAGATATCGGCAAGTAATAACAAACTTTTATTGATTATGACAGGAGTTGCCATGCAACATATTACTACAAATTGGAAAGATCACACAAGACTTAATTTTAATTTCTGGTGGAATTCACTATGTCACATATATAGAATGGAACGTTCAATAGCAATACAAAATGGAAATTATAAAAGGTTTAATGAAATATGGGGGCCATTGACATTGTTTTGTAATGAATAAACACCATTTTATTAACATTATTTATGATTGGAAGGGAAAGGGGAGGGTTTATATAAATGAAAAAAAATAAATAAATAAAAATGTAAAAAAAAGAAATATGACAAAGATTGATTCAATTAAATAATTGTATGGAAAGGGAGGGGGGAAGAAGGGTTTAGATATATATACCTTTGTTATGATCTTGATAGATTTATCAAGTGATGTTAGTAAATCTATGTATTACTTATATTGTACACTTGTTGAAAGTTTAAAAATGAATAAAGAATTATAAAAAAAAAAAAAAAAGCAAATAGAATGCTAGGCATAATCAAGAAGGGTATTACAACAAGGTCAAAAGAAGTTATCCTGCCATTGTATCGGGCGATGGTGCGCCCGCATCTGGAATACTGCGTCCAATATTGGTCTCCGTACCTTAGGAAGGATATGGCGTTACTCGAGAGGGTTCAGAGGAGAGCGACACGCTTGATAAAAGGGATGGAAAACCTCTCATACGCTGAGAGATTGGAGAAACTGGGTCTCTTTTCCCTGGAGAAGAGGAGACTTAGAGGGGATATGATAGAGACTTATAAGATCATGAAGGGCATAGAGAGAGTAGAGAAGGACAGATTCTTCAAACTTTCGAAAAATAAAAGAACAAGAGGACACTTGGAAAAGTTGAAAGGAGACAGATTTAAAACGAATGCTAGGAAGTTCTTCTTTACCCAACAAGTGGTGGACACCTGGAATGCGCTTCCAGAGGGAGTAATAGGGCAGGGTACAGTACAGGGGTTTAAGAAAGGATTGGACAATTTCCTGCTGGAAAAGGGGATAGAGGGGTATAAATAGAGGATTACTGCACAGGTCCTGGACCTGTTGGGCCGCTGCGTGAGCGGACTGCTGGGCATGATGGACCTCGGGTCTGACCCAGCAGAGGCATTGCTTATGTTCTTATGGGACAAATCCTTCTTCAGGCATATTAGTGACAGAAAAAGGAACACAGGTGGGATAGTATGCCTTAGAAGACCGGACGGAAGTTACGTGGAAGCAGATTCCGATAAAGCCGAACTACTGAATGAATACTTCTGCGGTGAGGCACCGGGACATGGTCCGCAGTGAAGGCAACACAAAGCACAGAAGACCCGTTTCAGAATTTTGAGTTCACACCAGGTGAAGTTTACAGTGAACTGGCAAGACTCAAGGTGAACAAAGCCATGGGACCAGACAATTTGCACCCAAGAGTGCTCAGAGAATTGAGCAATGTCCTGGAAAAACCGTTGGCTGAGCTATTCAATCTCTCCCTAAGTAAGGGGAAAGTTCCCCTGGACTGGAAATTAGCTAATGTCGTTCCTCTGCATAAAAAGGGTTGCAGAGCAAAGGCTGCGAATTATAGACCGGTGAGTCTCACATCAATAGTGTGCAAACTCATGGAAACACTAATTAAAAGCAAATTGGACACGATCTTGAATGAAGGGAATCTTCGGGATCCCAATCAGCATGGATTCACCAAAGGTAGGTCCTGCCAATCCAATCTCATCAGCTTCTTTGACTGGGTAACAAGAAAGTTGGACTTGGGAGAGTCTTTGGACGTCGTGTACCTGGACTTCAGTAAAGCTTTTGACAGTGTCCCACACCGCAGGCTGCTAAGCAAGATGGAATCGATGGGGTTAGGAGAGACACTAACTGCATGGGTCAATGATTGGCTGAGTGGCAGACTTCAGAGGGTGGTGGTTAATGGTACCCTCTCTAAAACATCGGAGGTGACCAGTGGAGTGCCGCAGGGCTCGGTCCTGGGTCCACTCCTTTTCAACATATTCATAGGGGATCTGACTCAAGGGCTTCAAGGTAAAGTAACACTATTTGCCGATGACGCCAAACTGTGTAATATAGTAAGTGAATGCAGTTTACAGAATTATATGGCGCAGGACCTGCTTACATTGGAAAGTTGGTCCTCAACCTGGCAGCTAGGCTTCAATGCTAAGAAATGTAAGGTCATGCACCTCGGAAGCGGAAATCCATGCAGGACATACTTCTTGAACCGAGAAACTTTAACTAGGACTTCAGCAGAATGAGATTTAGGAGTAATCATCAGTGCAGACATGAAAACTGCCAATCAAGTGGAGAAGGCTTCATCTAAGGCAAGGCAGATATTGGGTTGTATCAATAGAAGTTTTGTCAGCCGAAAGCCTGAAGTTATAATGCTGTTGTACAGGGCCATGGTGAGACCTCATCTGGAGTACTGTGTGCAATTCTGGAGGCCACATTACAGTAAAGATGTGCGCAGAATTGAATCGGTTCAGCGGACGGCCACCAGGATGATCTCGGGGCTCAAGGGTCTCTCGTACGAAGAGAGACTGTACAAATTGCAGCTCTACACTCTCAAGGAACGTAGGGAGAGGGGAGACATGATCGAAACATTTAAGTACCTCACGGGACGTGTCGAAGTGGAAGATGATATTTTCTTTCTCAAGGGACTCTCGGCCACAAGAGGTCACCCGCTCAAACTCAGGGGCGGAAAATTTCATGGCGACACCAGAAAGTATTTCTTCACAGAGAGAGTGGTTGATCATTGGAACAAGCTTCCAGTGCAGGTGATCGAGGCAGACAGTGTGCCAGACTTTAAGAATAAATGGGATTCCCATGTGGGATCCCTGCGAGGGTCAAGATAAGGAAATTGGGTCATTAGGGCATAGACAAGGGGTGGGTAAGCAGAGTGGGCAGACTTGATTGGCTGTAGCCCTTTTCTGCCGTCATCTTCTATGTTTCATCTTCTATGTTTCTATGTTCTTCTGGGTTACATGGCTTCCACAGTACATGTGACTCCTTTTGCCACTTGGGTAGATAAACAGATAGGCATTGTGCGTACGATTGGTGCCTGGGAACGCAAAGTGGTGAGACAGATATATCGGGGCCAAGCCAGTTAAGGTTTTGAAGCAGAGGCAGGCAAATTTGAAGATGACTCTTGCTTCTATTGGCAACCAGTGAAGTTTTCTGTAGTAAGGGCTGATATGGTCTGACTTTTTGAGGCCATAGATTAGGCGGACGGCGGTGTTTTGAATGAGTCTCAGATGTTTGATGGTTTTCTTGTAGGAGCCCAAATATATGATATTACAGTAATCCAGGGTGCTTAAGATTAGGGATTGGACCAGCAGTCTGAAGGAGGGGAAGTCGAAGTAATGTTTGATGGTACGGAATTTCCAGAGGGTGTAAAAGCATTTTTTGACCTGGGCATTAGTGTGGTCTCGGAGTTTCATCTCAACCAATCCATTGTACTTCCAGTGTTTTTTCCAAAGCCTCATTCTCATCCTGGAGAATTAGCTCTTCATACTCTGGACTGTAAACCTGATTTGGCTTTCTATTTGGAACGCACCAAACCACACAGAAATGCTCCTCAACTTTTTGTCTTCTTTGCTCTGAACAAGTTGGGACGTCCTATCTCTAAGCGTATAATCTGTAATTGGATGGCGGCTTGTAACTCATTCTGCTATGCCCAGGCTGGATTAACTCTTCACAGTAAAGTCACAGCCCATAAGGTCAGAGCAATGGCAGCTTCTGTGGCTTTCCTCAGATCTACACCTATTGAGGAAATTTGTAAGGCTGCCACTTGGTCCTCGGTTCATACCTTCACTTCTCATTATTTTCTGGATACTTTCTCCAGATGGGATGGACGGTTTGGCCAAACAGTATTGCAAAATTTATTCTCCTAAGTTGGCAACTCTCCCACCATCCCACTTTGGTTAGCTTGGAGGTCACCCACTTGTGAGAATACCTGCCTGCTTGTCCTGGGATAAAGCAATTACTTACCATAACAGATATTATCCAGGAACAGCAGGCAGCTATTCTCACATCCCACCCTCCTCCCCGGGTTGGCTTATCTGCTAGCTATCTGAACTGAGGAGACGTGCCCTGCGCTGGGCGGAAAGGCACTCGCGCCTGCGCGGTGTGGGCGATTCGAAACTTCGAGTTTCTTCAAGCAAGTCTGCTTGTGAGGCGTCCGCATCGGGGCTCCGTTGGATCACGTCACCCACTTATGAGAATAGCTGCCTTCTGTTCCTGGATAATACCTGTTACGGTAAGTAACTTTGCTTTCCTGTATCTCTGATCTTTGTATTAGCTAAAACATTTTATGTCCCGTGTCCCCATTTCCTGGGGTGATGAGGTTGGTGTTTTAAATATTTGGCAGTATTAATTTTTTCCTCATCTCTTTTACAGCTTGAAATTCAGAACACTAGTGCTCTGTCTGCTGATGGAAACCAGTTTGCTACATGGCCAGTTGGAATCAACCGTCCCTTCCAGCCCAAAACGCGCTTTGAAGTGTTGCGGTGGGACTATTTTACAGAGGATCATGTGTACTCTTGTGTTGATGGGTGCCCCAAATGTGAGCTGCATGGTGTGGACATGGCAGATGTGGCTGATGTGATGGAGATGGCACTGGAGGAACTGAACAAGAAGTATCAACCAGTACTGCACATCCGTAAGCAGCAGTTGGTCAATGGCTATCGTCGATTTGACCCTACACGTGGCATGGAGTATACCCTAGATCTGCAGCTTGAGTTGGTTACCCAGAAGGGTCACAGCCGTTCTCTCACTAAACGAGTTCACTTGGTGCGGCCATTGAGCGAAGTGGAAATCATCCCTATGCCTTACGTGACTGAAGCCAATCGTATCAATATTATTCTTCCACTCACTGTCCCGGACCGTGAGTACGTAGCTCATTTCCTGGAGGTATATGCAGCTGCTGCCTTTGAAAGCAATGAGAATGCCTTGCTTACTTTCCTTTTTATCTATGATCCCTTTGAGGCTCAACAAGTCAGTCAGAATGATATCTTTGGCCAGGTGAAGGCAAATATTGCAGTGTATGAGCGTAAGTACACCGAGGTGAAGATACCCTGGATCAGCGTGAAGACTGATGCACCATCACAGATTAAGATCATGGACATAATCTCCAAAAAACACCCTGTGGACACCTTGTTCTTTATAGCTGGGGTGAACAGTGAGCTGAACACAGAATTCCTGAACCGTTGCCGTATGAACACCATCAATAGCTGGCAGGTTTTCTTCCCCATCCACTTCCAGGGCTATAACCCCAGTATTGCCTACCATGGCCAGCCCCCGCCTGACACTGTTGAGCTGGTGCGTGATGCTGGGCGCTTTGATAGGGATGTCTTTGATGAAGCCTGCTTCTACAATGCTGATTATATGGCTGCACGGACCAAAATGGCATTGGATGTGCAGGAGAATGAGGAGATCCTGGAGACAATGGATATTTATGACATGTTTATCAAGTACTCGAATCTGCATGTGTTTCGGGCAGTGGAGCCAGCACTGCGGCAGAAATATCGTCAGCAGAACTGCAACCCCCGCCTCAGTGAAGAGCTCTACCACCGCTGTGTGCAGAGTAACTTGGAGGGGCTGGGCTCCCGTTCCCAGCTGGCTATGCTGCTGTTTGAGCAGGAGCAGACTAACAGCACATGAGCCCTAGAGAAACAACAATCCACTGGACTTGGAATAGGATAGATGGACTAAGTGCACACAATACAATTTTAGAACAAAAATATTTTTAAAATAAATCTTGAATTTGACTATAGGGGGAAGGGCTCCTTTGAAACTGATATTGTGCCAGGGTGGGTAGTGCATGTGATGTGGACAATTGGTCTTCATTACATTTGTTTTCAGATACGGGGGCTTGTGAATCTGGTTTAGGTCGTCCTGTGGCACTGATCGTACCTCAGCTAAGTCCCTTTGTATTTTCCTGTGCCTATGCGTGTACAATCCCAGCTCTGCCACTGACTGTGTGATCTTGGGTCAGTCCCTTATCACCTTGTCTCCATGTATATAATCTCAGGCCTTCAGAATGGCTTATAATAAAGCCCTCTTCTAAGTCTACCACAGAACCAGTACTGCATACAGGCTCAGCATAAAGTACCCTAGCAGTTCATGATATGTGGAAGCTTACCCTGGGACGAGTGCTGTTTTTTATACAAAGTGCTTCTCTCCAGTGGTTCTGAACCTTCTTCCCATCCCTGGCATAGCACTGGGGCAATATAGAAGGTTGGAGGCCTGTAAGAATTGGTAGCTCAATGCCCATGTGCTGTAGGCATGGTTTGCAGTGAGGCACTAAAGCCCTTTCCCTGGGGAGAGGTTCTTAATGTCAATCCTCAAGGGCTGCATAAGATCTATTTGTGTACAGACGAGGAAGTGCATGCAAATAGATCTTGTATATATTTCATTGGGGAAAACCTGACCAGGTTGTGGCCCTCAGACTGACATGAGCACCCTGCCCTATCCTCTTCCTGGTTGCAATACTAACTCTGACCTCTATGGACCTGTGCAGTATTTAAAAATGTTTTTTGGGTGGACATGATTGAAAGCTGTGTCTAACTCCCTCATAATCCTTGGCCTTATGACTTGTGTTTTGGAGAGAAGGATATGGATGACCACTTGTAGCCCCTCAGAGTATTCACTCCAGTTCTCCTGATATTGTCACTCCCTGCTAGAGGGGCATTTGCATACAAGACCACTCCTGGCCCCCTGCCTTGGACGGTCAGGCCAATGCTCTCCATTAGGAGCAAGTAATATGTGCAGCAATCCTTTGTACTGTCATACTATCACTCGTGTTCTCCAAAAACAGCATGTTTATTAATAGTTTCAAGTTTATTAAAAATCTTTTTAAACCGCTTAATTGGTATTCTAAGTGGTGTACACTCTAAAATTATTTAAATACATGTTAAAATAAGGGATGCTAGGTAAAAAACAAGCGTCATAACGAAACACTGATAGACATATGGACTTATTTCAAACAATAGGAGAGTGGGGAAGAACTACAATCATGAAAGAAAAGTGCAACATAAAAGGAAAGTACAATAGGTTAGGGAAAAATTATCAATTTAATCTAAATGATGTCCTTAAAAGGACAGATGTTATCCAAAGGCGTCCTGGAACAAGAATGTTTTTAGTTTTGTTTTAAATAGCTTTTTACTTATTCATTGGTCTTCAGAGATCCCAGTATCAGACTATGTGGCACTAGCCTCCTCATCAGACCGTTGTGTTTTATATAAGGTGCTTTAATGCTTCAATACTTCAGTTCTTGAGTAAGTAAATAAATAATTAGCAGTGTTCTTCCCAGAAATTTTTTCCAGCTGGGTGGCATGAAAAAGTAGCCGGATGGGGCGGGACGGGGAAATTTGGTGGTGGGGAAAATTAAGGGCTCTTTTTACTAAGCTGCAATAGCGTTTTTAGAGCATGCAGAATTGCCGCGCTACACGGCTAGAACTAACGCCAGCTCAATGCTGGCATTAGCGTCTAGCACATGCAGCAATTCTGTGCGAGCTAAGCGCGTGGTAAAACCGCTAGCGCAGCTTAGTAAAAGGAGCCCTAAATGTGTACTATTTGTATTAGTTAATTGTTATTAGTTATTTTCCAATGCTCAATATGGCAGCCTTTCTTAAGGTTTGACACTTGTTCCATAATTTTTTATTAAATTTAAGAAGTATCCAATTCTAGAAGTGAATAATTAGATATTTGACCTCTTTCAAATGGTATAGAGCAGCGTCTCTCAAACTTTTTTAACTCCGGCACACTAAACGGAGCAAATGTTTTTTGTGGCACACTAAATGCAGCAAATGTTTTTCATGGCTGGAAAAAATTTCTGGGGAGAACACTGATGCCTTTAGTTTTCAAGGTCCAATCACGTCAAAGAATGATGCTTATCTGGGCAGTTGTATAATAAAAAGAATGGATAAGATAACATGAGAAGTGAAATTGTTATGAATCGGAGGGATACATACCCTTTAGGTCCTAAAAGCAGGCTTGTGGATTAGATATAAACTATGAAGGCAGTGATGTACCTAGCATATGTGACACCTGAGGCCCATCATTTTTTTACACCCCCTCATCTGTATGAAAAACATGATTTTTATAACAATCCACACATCACACAAGAGTGTACCTAGGAAAAGGCAGCATCTTACATACTGCAGTGAGCAGTACAATATCAATACACCCATTGTAAAACTAAACAAGCCAGTCTAGTACAGATCAATCCTACACAGTCAATCCTAACTGAAAACCATGTCTTTCGAACACACAGAACACAGAAAACACCTTCGCCTAGTATGGAATATGTAATCACAAACTAACCCCTCTCCCTTTTACAAAACTATAATGTGGTTTTTAGCCATGGTGGTAACAGCTCAGACTCTCATAGAATTCTGAGCAATTACCACCATGGCCGGTGCTAAAAAAAACGCTCTACAGTTTTGTAAAAGGGGGGATAAAATAGAAAAACGTAGACAAAGGTTAAATTGAACCACCAAGAAGCTGGACTCTGTATTCAATGCAACACCACAGAAACAGCGATGCATCTCCCCTAAAGCAAAAAAATAAATATAATTTTTTTCTACATTGTCTTCTCTGGTTTCTGCTTTCCTCATAGTTTTGTCACTCTCTTCCTTTCATCCACTGTCTACCCTCTCTTTGCCCCTTCTATATAATAATAATAATAACTTTATTCTTATATACCGTCATACCCAGGGAGTTCTAGGCGGTTCACATTTGTTTATCAAAAAATTACAAGTGGATCAAAGTTGGAAGCAACGAAGTAGTTGAGGTTAGCAAGAGAAGGGACAAGTAGGTCAGGGGGGAGAGGGTTGTGATGGAGGGAGAAGGAGGATGTTATGGTTCATTGAAGAGGGACGTTAGGGGTCTTGTCCATGGAATAGATGAATTTTGAGTGATTTTCTAAACCCGAGGTAGGTGGGGGCCTCAAGGATCATTTGGGCTAGCCACGGGTTCGGTTTGGCAGCTTGGAATGCAAAGGTTTTGTCGATAAATCTTTTGGAGTGACATAGTTTTAGGGAGGGGAAGGTGAACAGCTGAATTCTGCGGGAGTGCTTGTTTGTGCGATTCAGGTAGAAGTGAGGGTTGATGTAGTTTGGGGATAGGCCAAATACTGTTTTATAACAGAAGCAGGCAAATTTGAATAGGACTCTGGATTCTAAGGGTAGCCAATGAAGTTTGTTGTAAAAATTGGTGACGTGGCATCTTCTCTCCTTGTATTCCTCTTCCATCTCTCCCTTCACCCCTATTATTCTGGCATCCATCTTCTTCCCTTCCCTCCTCCAATGGTCTGGCATCTCTCTCCTGCTCTTCCCTTCCCTCTCGCATACTCCCATGGTCTGGCATTTCACTCTCTCCTCTCTCTTCCCCCCACTTCCATCAGCATCTGCCCCCTTTCTTTCCCTCCAACCCAATTCCATCCAGTATCCTTCCCCCTTATGTTTCTCTCTCCTTTCCCTGCATACCAATTCCATCAGCATCTGCCCCCTTTCTCTCCCTCCACCACCATTCCATACCACCCTGACCCCCTTTTACTCCCTCTACCACCCATCTATGCTCCTCTCTCCCTCCAAACCAGCAAGGTCCCATGATGACTGCTTCTGTTGCCTCTGTCTCTGGAAGACGTAAGTGATGTTGGAGGGGGGCGGGTCGGCAGACCCAGGGAGTTATGGCAAGGTTCCGCAATGACTGCAGCTGCCAGTCCACCCCTTCCGACGCCACTTATGTCTTCCGGAGGCAGAGGCGGCAAATGCAGTTATCGCAGGACCTTCCTGCACTTCAGTGTGGCTGCCTACTCTGCTTCGGAATAAGTACGGCAGCCGCGCTGAGGTGCAGGTGCCATTTAGAGCAGATCTGGATCCAGCCGGCTGTGTACCCCCCTAAGGCTAGCACCCGGGGCGGTCTGCCACTGTATGAGGGGACAAAAAATAATAAAAAGAATGGATAACTTGACCAATTTAGACATGTCATACAATTATAACCACAAAAATATGTCATAAAATGTAATTCTAAACTCAAAAGACTCCAGACGAAAAGCAGACTATAGAAAGGAAACCAGAAAAGACCGGGTAGATGAAAAACCTGGGAAAGATCTAAATTATTGTTCAAATGAGCTTCTATTAAAACCAAAGAATAAAACCACAGCACTCAGGAAAGTAAAAAAGGGAGAGTAAAATGGACTTAACGAAAAGGTCTCTGCACTGATGAGATAAACTCGTACGCAGAATAAATGTGAACACGCGACAGTGGGGCTATGATATTTGATCTGTTGAAAGAGGCGCCAAAAATGTGTTGGCAGTGGATTGAATGCACACTGATAGGGGAGGGGCATCAAGCTGTTAAAAAAGGCTGCTTTAATAAATAAATGAAAATACTGGTGAAAAACTAAATAAAAACCAAAACCATGATAAAATGCCGAACCTGGCTGCAAGTAGTAGTGAAAGTAGCATAAGGCACCCGTAATACTGTTAGTGCCAGAGCTGCTTAGAATAAAGAACCGTGATGTACATGAGGAGAAAAAAAGAAAGAATGAGGTGATAAGATGTAAAGTGCTGGCACCTCACTGCACCACTTGATAAAACTAAGGAGCGATGTTCTAGAGCAGGGGTGCCCACAATTTTTGGGCTTGCGAGCTACTTTTAAAATGTCCAAGTCAAAATGATCTACCAACAATAAAATTTTTAAAAAACACAAAGCACACTGTATGCATAGAAAATGTTAATTATCATTCCTATTCCAGGGTTTTTCAAAGAGGTCAAATCAGATGACTCTATGCACTGTCACCTCAGTAACAACCATACAAAAATAGACAAATATACCCCCCTCCCTTTTTACTAAACCACGATAGCAGTTTTTAGCGCAGGGAGCTGCGCTGAATGACCAGCGCTGCTGTCGACGCTCATAGGCTCCCTGTGCTAAAAACCTCTATTGCGGTTTAGTAAAAGGGGACCTTAATGTAAAATATAGACAGCAGATATAAATTCAGACACATTTTGATCACTAAATTTAAAATAAAATCATTTTTCCTACCTTGTCTGGTGATTTCATGAGTCTCTGGTTGCACTTTCTTCTTCTGACTGTGCATCCAATCTTTCTTCCCTTCTTTCAGCCTGTATGCTTCCTCTCCTCCAGACCTCATTCCCTCCCCCAACTTTTCCTTCCTCTCCCTGCCCTTTCTTTCTCTCTGCCTCCCTTTCTTTTTTTTCTGTTTCTCTTCTTTCCTTCTGTCTCCCTGCCTGCCCTTTTTCTTTCTTTCTCCCTGCCCTCCCCCAAGCCACTGCCACTGCCATCGGGGACCAGGACCCAAACCGCCACAAATAACAGGCCGAAAGCCGACGCCGCTCCAAGCTCTCCCTGCTTCGGCCGACCAGCATTCCTCTCCCCGACGTCAATTCTACCGTCGGGGAGAGGAAGGCTGATCGGCCCAAGATCGCGATCAACCTATTGGGGGAAATGCTGCCGGGTCCTGCCTTCGCGGAAACAGAAAGTGGGCAGGACCCGGCAGCAAGAAGAGCAAATGTTTCACTAACCTGTCTCCCACCTTAGCCCGTAGCGAACATTTGCTTCAGGGCTCTCAACATGTGCGTGCCGACTTCTCTTCTCCCCCTCCCGGACATAACTTCCGGTTTCGGAGAGAAGGGAAGCCGGCACGCACACGTTAGAGCCCCGGAGCATTAGTTCGCTACGGGCTGAAATCTCCAAGCCGGGTTTTTTTTGTTTTTTTTTAATGTTCAGCAGCGGCGGCAGCAGCAGATGATAGCTGGGCGGACCACCCAGCTAAAAGGCCCTAAGGAGAACACTGATTAGTCTTTCAACTTCTTTTTTTCTTTTTCTGAGTTTTTCCTTTGTCAATGATTATCGAGAAGGGACCTGTTATTCCAACATGTTTCGCCTGAAGGCTGTATCAAGAAAAGTCCCCTGCAATAAAATACATTCATTAAACTCAGTATAAAATATCGATTTAGTAAAACAGCCTTTTTGCTATTACAGACCTCTCTAAAAACATCCCTCCCAACCAGCAAACCAAGAAATAGAATGGATATCTCTTATCTGATTGCTGATTCGCTACTGCTGCCCCTGAGGTCAGAGAGGAGGGAGGTTTAAAAAGAGGAGCAAAAAATGCTGCAGACTCTTTGTCACAAAATTGCCAGTGATCGGGATGGTGTGGAGCTAAAGTAGAAGGGGTAACTATTCAACTACTAAAAGGTTTGCTGGTTGGGGGGGACCCCTTTCTTTAAAGATGTTTTTAGAGAGGTTTGTAATAGCAAAAAGGCTTTTTTACTAAATCAGTATTTTATACTGAGTTTAATGAATGTATTTTATTGCAGGGGACTTTCTCTTGATACAGCCTTCGGGCGAAAAATGTCGGAATGACAGGTCCCTTCCTGAAATCACTGACCAAGGGAAAACTCAGAAAAAGGAAAAAAGATAAGTTGAAAGATTAATTATTTATTTACTTACTCAAGTATTGAAGCACTAAAGCACCTTATATAAAACACAATGGTCTGATGAGGAGGTCAGTGCCACATAGTATTTGGCCACTCAAATCAATTGGTTGATACTGGCACTTCTGAAGACCAATGAATAAGTAAAGAGCTATAAACATGCAGTGAAGTACTCCATTAGGAGAAGTCACATACACTCCTTAGATTTTTGCTCCCTTTATGTTTTTGATGTCACTGACTGTTCCAAACCTTTCCTTTGGACTCTCATGCCAGTGCTGCCTTACCTAACTCATGCAGTGTTTTTACCTAACTTAGTCCCTAACGGTGTCCTACCTCTCAGCACTAGCCACTCTCACCCTGGATTTGGTAATCACAGTTAAAAAAAAGTTGTGTGCTCAGGTATGTATCTGTTTATGCACACAAGGCAACTTTGTATGCTAATGAGTGTTTTTAGAACCATTTTTTTTAATGTGTGTTAAGTCCTAAATTCCAATTTGAATAAACTTTTATTCCCTTTTGATTGATAGATGGAATAGGTAGTGTGACCTGATCAAGGAAAGCCTCGAATGGGCCTTTTCTCTGTTTTGTTTTTGTGACTGATGTCTCTTCTACCCTGGAAGAGTACTCGCCTCATGCTCATGGAATAGTGTGTGCCAGGGTTGTTTTCTATGGAAATATGTAATTTGCAAGTGTGGTTAGTGAAATTTTATATTTGCTCAGACAGAGGTGTAAATTCACCTGTAAATCTAATAAAAATAGATTAGACAGCTGTTTGTGCTGGTCATTATTACTTTGTGTAACAGATTCTGACAACTGTGTTGCATGAAATGGTAGAAGTGAGCACTGGCCTACAGTCTGCTGCAACAAGAAGAAAATGAACCTTTTGCTTTACTGGCATAAATGTTCCCCCCAGTAGGAGATACCTAAGGTGAGTATTAATATAAAAAAAAAAAAAACACCTTGGTTTCAGAGGCAGGGAAGCAGAACAAATTGACAGTATTTCATGCAACGAGGAAGTGTTAGCCCTGCTCAATAGATGGAATGGTGTGCTTAATTGGTAGGGCACATATACAAAATGGTGGTACCTTTGGTTGATTGTATGTAGAGGAGCAGTCATCTAATTTTTGTGATCGGAGGAGGATATGTGTGAAACCTCATGAAATTCATAGAAGAATGCTGCAACAGTATGGTGATGCCTGCATTGACAAGAAAAGAATGTATGAGTCAGTAAATGTGTTTAAAAATGGGCGAACATCAATCCCTAATGAGGAACGTGCCGGTCGTCCTAGCAAGGCTGTCACAGATGACAAGGTGGGTCATGCTGACAGGTACATTTCTGTAGAAGTTCTGGCCAAGGACTTGGATGTCGGTATCAATCCACACATTGTTATGGAGGTTCTTGAGTATCACAAGTTGTGTGCACGATGGGTACAAAGAATGCTGACTGATAAATACAAGATGATTCATGTTCAGACTTCCAGTCTTTTTGGTGCAGTATAACGACGAAGAGGAAGGCTTCCTGGCATGAAACCTGGGTGCATCACAGCCTGAAAGAGAGAGGCAGTCTTCACAATGTCATCATATATCATCTCTAGTCAAGAAGTTGTTCAAGTCTCAATTCTCTGCTGGAAAGGTCCTATTCAATCTCTTCTGGGATATGAATGGACCAGTGTTGGACCTGAAGTGAAGGGCTTCTACTTCACCCCACCCCTTATGTGATAATAAAAAAAAACATAAATAAAAAGCAACAAGATTACATTGTATATTCCAAAGCAAATAACTTTTATTCTAGTAGTATCCCAGGACAAGCAGGCAGCAAATTCTCTACATGTGGGTGACGTCATCCATGGAGCCCTGTCACGGACAGCTTTTCAAGCAAACTTGATTGAAGATCTTGACGTTTGCTAGTACTGCACCGCGCATGTGCCTTCCCGCTCAAGCTAGGGGACCGTCTCCTCTGCGTCGAATCTAAGTGCCTTTCTTGCACAGCGGCTTCTTGTTTTGTACGATCGGAAGTCGTCGTGCCATGTGTCTTTACAACTTTTGTTATTTTTCTCGATCGACGACTGGGGAACCCGGTTTTTCATCTGAACGCCTGGCCTCGTGCGGCCGTGGCTATATCTTCTACTTATGTCCCGGCCTGTTACCGGGTTTAAAAAGTGCACGCAGTCCTGTCAGGTGATCTTGATTACTGACCTGCACCATTGGTGTATCCTGTGCCTGGGTTCTGACCACCCTACCGACTCTTGCCTGCATTGCGCTACCCTCCAACCCCAGGCTCTTCGGTGCCATGGAACAACCGGTTGACAAGACCTCGGCCTCAGAGGCCGCGGCCCCGAGCAAGTCCCCCTCGGTTTCGAAGGCCTCGACTGCTCCAGCTGCTAAGGCCTCGGGTAAGTCTCCTCTTCCTCCTTCAGGTTCAGCTCCGCTACCGAAGAAGCCTTCCACGGAGTCTCTGGCATCCCAGGCAGTCCTGCCAGCCTCTACGAGACCTCCTCCAAAGCGTGCCTCCAAGTTAAGGGAATATTCTACCTCAAGGTCGCCCTCGTTGGAGCGCACTGCTGCACCAGTCTGACCAGATCCATTGGTCTCGGTGCCGATGTTTGAGGACATGCTTAAGGCAATCCTGACCACTCAGATCTCCTCAGCTCTGGCCCAGCTTGCCCCGGCCTCGACTCTGCTCCCTGTAAACCAGCCTGAGCGTCGTGTGGAGGTTTCCCGAGACAAGCATCGTTGGTCTCGCCAGTTGTCCTCGAGTGATTCTTCACCTACTCTCTCTCGGCAGGCTTCTCCGGCCACCCGACCTCGATCGAAACAGCATTCCAAGCATGCCTCGTCTTTGAAGTGGCAGTCTGCAAAATGACCCAGAGACTCCCCTCCTCGCCAGAGTAGGTCACCGGTGCCTCGAGATCTATCGAGGCCTCGGCACTCCTGGAGTCTGAATGTCGGCCTCAACTATCTTACATACCTCCTCGGACTCCGGTTCGAGTCGAGGTCGAGGACTCCCTCCTCGCAACCGCGTCGGAAGGTCTCTTCCTCCCTGGGCTCTCTGAGGCTTACCCCCCGGATTTCCGTTCCTCGGACCCCGGGGTCCTCGCCTTCCAGGCAGATTAAATGCAAGCATTCTTTGACATCTCCCCTGTCTCTTAGCAGAGCTTCCTTGGCGTCCATGCTTGTTGACACCAATGTGCCGGCACAATATTCGAGGGAGGCCTCTCCCTCTTTCTCTGCTGCCCCGAGGTCCAGATCCTGGACGCCTCTGGAAGGGCACTCCTCTGCCAAGACTTTCTCGTTGTTGACATGGGTAAGGCCCTTCAACTGGATCTCCAGTCTGAGTCCAGATATACCTGGGAGTATTTGGAGGAGATGGAACTTCCTCGTCCGCCAAGAGAATCTTTGCGTCTCCCATTGAACCCAGTCTTAAAGCAGACTTTCTTCCGCAATTTGGAGACCCCTCTCAACCACAAGTTGTCTCGTTTCTGCTCCAGGATTTACTCCCCGGACCGGCTCGAGGCGGATGCTTTCCTTCTAGATTGATGGACCTGTTCCTCTATGCGTTCCCTTCATTCCCTCTGATTCTGAAGACTCTCGTCCAGCTCAAGTCTGTCCACGCCACCATGATTTTGGTAGCTCCTCGGTGGCCCAGAAAACCGTGGTTCTCCCTTCTGCTTCGACTCAGTGTCAGGGAGCCTCTGCTTCTGCCTGTGTTTCCTTCTCTGCTGTCTCAGAGTCGAGGTTCGCTGCTGCATCCCAATCTGCAGTCTCTACACTTAACAGCTTGGTTCCTCGACGTGATTCCCTCCCGTTTTTCTCAGTCTGTACAGGATGTTCTCGATGCCTCTCGAAAGAGTTCCACTCGACAGTGCTACATCCAGAAATGGTCTAGATTTTTTGTGTGGTGTGCTACGCATCGCATGGAGCCACTGTCTGCCTCCTTATCTTCAGTACTGGATTATCTGCTGCACTTGTCTCGGTCTGGTCTCAAATCGACATCTATTCGAGTTCATCTCAGTGCCATTGCTGCTTTTCATCGGCCGCTTGATGGGAAACCGCTCTTAGTTCATCTGGTGGTTTCCCAGTTTATGAAAGGTCTTTTCAATGTCCATCCTCCACTCAAGCCTCCCTTGTGGTTTGGGATCTTAATGTGGTTCTGGCTTGTTGATGAAACCTCCATTTGAACTAGAACTAGAGACCCAGCATGGATAACATCTGCAGTTAAAAAGGCGATAAGCAACAAGAAATCATCCTTCAAGAAATGGAAAAAGGATCCAACAAAGGAAAACCAGGAAGAGCACAAAAGACACCAGAAAGAATGTCATTGAGAGGTCAGGAAGGCAAAGAGAGAATATGAGGAAAGACTGGCAGGAGAAGCAAGAAACTTCAAACCCTTCTTCAGGTATGTGAAAGGGAAACAACCAGCCAGAGAGGAAGTGGGACCACTGGACGACGGAGACAGGAAAGGAGCGATAAAGGAGGAAAAAGAGATAGCTGAAAGGTTAAACAAATTCTTCTCGTCAGTCTTCACCAGAGAGGACACATCCAATATTCCGGAACCCGAGGTGATTATAAACGGAGAACACGACGAAAGGCTGGTACAACTAGAGGTAAGCAAAGAGGATGTCCTCAGACAGATAGACAGACTAAAGAGCGACAAATCACCTGGCCCGGACGGCATCCACCCAAGAGTATTAAAAGAACTGAGAAACGAAATAGCAGAGACACTTCGCCAAATATGTAACCTCTCCCTAAAAACTGGGGAGATCCCAGAGGACTGGAAAATAGCAAATGTCACACCCATCTTTAAGAACGGATCAAGGGGTGACCCAGGAAACTACAGGCCTGTGAGCTTGACCTCGGTTCCTGGAAAGATGATGGAAGCAATTGTAAAGGACAAAATCTGCGAACATACAGAAAACAATGGACAACTGAAGGCGAGCCAGCATGGCTTCTGCAAGGGAAGGTCATGCCTCACGAACTTGCTGTACTTCATTGAGGGAATAAACAGTCAGATGGATAAGGGTGAATCCATAGACATCATTTACCTTGACTTCCAAAAAGCCTTCGACAAGGTACCTCACGAACGGCTACTTAAAAAACTGTGGAACCACGGAGTGCAAGGGGATATCTACCGATGGATCAAACACTGGCTAGCGGGCAGGAAACAGAGGGTTGGAGTCAAGGGCCAATACTCAGATTGGCAATGGGTCACGAGCGGAGTTCCGCAGGGGTCGGTGCTGGGACCTCTACTATTCAATATATTTATTAACGATCTGGAAACGGGGACAAAATGTGAGGTTATCAAATTTGCTGATGAAACCAAACTCTGCAGCAGGGTTAGAAACACGGAAGACTGTGAAGACCTACAAAGGGACCTAACGAGACTGGAAGACTGGGCAAAAAAGTGGCAAATGAGTTTTAACGTAGAGAAATGCAAGGTCATGCATGTAGGGAAAAAGAACCCGATGTTCAACTACAAAATGGGGGGAACACTGCTAGGGGTGAGTAACCTGGAAAGGGACTTGGGGGTGATGGTCGACTCATCACTGAAACCATCGGCGCAATGTGCGACAGCCTCAAAGAAAGCAAACAGAATGCTGGGCATCATCAAAAAGGGTATCACAACCCGGACGAAGGAAGTCATCATGCCGCTGTATCGCGCAATGGTGCGCCCACACCTGGAGTACTGTGTTCAATACTGGTCGCCATACCTCAAGAAGGACATGGCGGTACTCGAGGGAGTGCAGAGGAGGGCGACTAAGCTGATAAAAGGTATGGAAAATTTTCCATACGCTGACAGATTAAAAATGCTGGGGCTGTTCTCTCTGGAGAAGAGGAGACTTAGAGGGGACATGATAGAAACCTTCAAAATCCTTAAGGGCATAGAGAGAGTAAATAAGGACAGATTCTTCAAACTGAGGGGAGCCACAAGCACTAGGGGTCACTCGGAGAAATTGAAAGGGGACAGGTTTAGAACAAATGCTAGAAAATTCTTTTTTACGCAGAGGGTGGTAGACACATGGAACGCGCTTCCGGAGGAAGTGATAGGCCAGAACTCTGTACAGGGGTTCAAGAAGGGTTTGGATAGGTTCCTGGAGGATAAAGGGATAGAGGGGTACAGATAGAACTTGAGGTAGGTTATAAAAGTGGTCAGAAACCACTTCACAGGTCGCAGACCTGATGGGCCGCCGCGGGAGCGGACCGCTGGGCGAGATGGACCTCGGTCTGACCCAGTGGAGGCAACTTCTTATGTTCTTATGAACCCATCGATAAGGCTCATTTGAAGTATCTCACCTGGAAAGTGATGTTCCTGATTGCACTCACGTCTGTTCGCAGTCAGTGAGCTGCAAGCTCTAGTTGCGGACCCGCCTTTTACTGTTTTTCATCATGACAAGGTGGTCCTTTGTACTCATGCTAAGTTCTTGCCTAAAGTGGTTTCGGATTTCCACCTCAATCAATCCATTGTTCTTCCTGTGTTTTTTTCCTAAGCCCCATTCTCATCCTGGAGAAGTGGCGCTACACACTCTTGACTGTAAGAGGGCATTGGCTTTTTAATCTGCAACGCACTAAAGCTCATTGGACAGGTCCTCAACTCTTCAAATCATTTGATCCAAATAGGTTGGGGCGTCCTGTATCCAAGCGCACCTTGTCCAACTGGTTAGCTGCTTGTATTTCCTTCTGCTACGCTCAGGCTGGTCTCCTGCTGCAGGGTCGGATCAAGGGACATAAAGTCAGCGATGGCGGCATCTGTCGCTTTCCTCAGGTACACGCCTATTGAGGAGATCTGTAAGGCCACTACTTGGTCCTTGGTTCATACATTCACCTCTCACTACTGTCTGGATACTTTTTCCAGACGCGACGGCCAGTTCGGCCAGTCGGTTTTGTGTAATCTGTTCTAAATTGCCAACTCTTCCACCATCCCATTCTGGTTAGCTTGGAGGTCACCCACATGTAGAGAATACGTTGCCTGCTTGTCCTGGGATAAAGCACAGTTACTTACCGTAACAGGTGTTATACAGGGACAGCAGGCAGATATTCTCGCAACCCACCCACCTCCTCTGGTTGGCTTCTTTGCTAGCTATCTGAACTGAGGAGACGTACCCCCTAGCTTGAGCAGGAAGGCACACACGCATAAGCGGTGCAGCACTAGCAAACTTCAAGATCTTCAATCAAGTTTGCTTGAAAAGCTGTCCGCGACGGGGCTCCATGGATGACATCACACACGTGTAGAGAATATCTACCTGCTGTCCCTGGATAACACCTATTACGGTAAGTAACTGTGCTTTATAGCAGCATTTGTCAAATCAGAAATAAATCAGTTTGGACATATACAATGGAGAGAAAAAACCCTCATACGAACAGTGCTGGCATCTGTAAGCATGGTGTAGTCTCTCTAAAGAAACTGCCAGAGCATGGGGATTTTATACAGAAAGTATTTTTGTTTCTAGCAAGACCTTCCCCTGGCTATTATGTACCACCCTATTGGATAAATCAAATGCCTATCTAACCCTCTCCTAGTGCACGCCTCCATTCTTCCGTGGGGGGCCCTGGACAGGCATAGCTTCTGGAACTTTCTTCTTGAAGTTTCCATTCTTCACACGGATACAGCAGTGCCTGAGCACATTAGCCTGGTATCACTTTATCAGTTCTTAGGTTCCTGGATGGAGTGTTCTGATGACTGACATTTTTTTTCTTTCAGCACTGTTCATTGTCTTTCCAGCACTGGCTAGTGTCCTTGAACAAGAAATCCAGCATCTGAACTAAAACCAATTTGCACAAGCCCGTGACTAACAACTTTAGCAAAATGTAGGAATAGGTCTCACAACCTGTAAAAGTCTCCCATAGGCTCCTGTCATCTATCTCAGACTATTCTCAGGAAAGGGGTGAAACAGTAAATAGTGCCTGATACAGTGCAGTGTTGGAGGAGGAGCTGAAGCTAAAAAAAATCTGGAGCTGTTGCAGAGGACTTTTGTCTAAAGGTGTTCTTATGATAAAAACATGATGGCAGATAAAGGCCAAATGGCCATCTAGTCTGTCCTTCTGCAGTAACCATTATCTCTTTCTCTCTCAGAGATCCCATGTGCCTATCCCAGTTGGGCCCTTTTGAATTCAGACACATTCTCTGTCTCCACCACCTCTTCTGGGAGACTGTTCTATGCATCTACCACCCTTTCTGTAAAAAAGTATTTCCTTAGATTACTCCGGAGCCTATCACCTCTTAACTTCATCCTATGCCCTCTTATTACAGAGTTTCCTTTCAATTAAAAGAGACTTGACTCATGCACATTTACATTACGTAGGTATTTAAACATCTATCATATCTCCCCTCTCCCACTTTTCCTCTAAAGCAGGGGTGTCAAAGTCCCTCCTCAAGGGCTGCAATCCTGTCGGGTTTTCAGGATTTCCCCCAATGAAAGCAGTGCATGCAAATAGAGCTCATGCATATTCATTGGGGAATCCTGAAAACCCGACTGGATTGTAGCCCTCGAGGAGGGACTTTGACACCCCTGTTCTAGTGAATCCAAGTTGCATCTGAAGTGAAAGGCTGCTTACTTTACCTCACCGGAGGTCCGATGTGATAAAAAACCCAAAAATAAAACCAACAAGATTACATTGTATATTCCAAAGCAAATAACTTTCTATTCTAATAAGTATTATAGCAGCATTTGCCAAATCAGAACTAAATCAGTTAGGACATATACAATGGAGAGAAAAAAAGTCATACGAACAGTGCCAGCATCTTTCTGTAAGTATGGCAGCTTCTCTAAAGAAACTGCCAGAGCATGGGAGTTTTATACAGAAAGTATCTTTGTCTCAGACCCTTCCCCTGGCTCGGAATATGTATCACCCTATTGGAAAAACCAAATGCCTATCTAACCCTCTCCTAGTCCACGCCTCTATTCTTCCCTGGGGGGGCCCTGGACAGACATTTTAATAGCCGAGTGCATCTGTAAATAGGAAACTTTTTTTGTTTGTTTTTAAAGCTCCTTTGAATTTATCTGTCGCTAAACCATAAGATTAGGAGAGAGTTAATCCAGTCCAAGCATGACTGTGTAAAGCCTGAACCAATTCAGAACTAATTAGCATACCTTATTTTATTTATTTTAGGCAAAATGCATTGCAATCCCTAAAACCATAAACTAAGAACAATGTGCTTGGCTCCTATTCCTCTCCAAACTTCAAAAATGTGCACACTGCTGTAACTTTTGGCAATAATCCTATTCTTATTTTTTTATATTCGGGTGATAGTGTTTGTCTTTCCTGTCACATCAAAATCTAATCTAAATAAAAATACAGTCAAACCTCAGTTTACAAGTGCACCGGTTTGCGAGTGTTTTGCAAGACGAGCAAAACATTCGCAAAATCGACGCCTCGGAAACCGAGTTTGACTCGGTTTATGAGCGCCACCCTCCCGCAATCCGGCATACCTCCCCGCGATCCTACATCCTCCCCCCCGAGCACCGCAATGACATTGCTTACCCCGATTGGGCACCAGCACCAATGCACAGGAGGTGCAGGTGCCTGAAGATCCTCCCTCTTCCCTGTGCTGGGCTTTGAGCATTTGCGCATGCTCAAAGCCTTCTGGTCTCGCTCTCTCCGAGATTCTGAATCTGAGAATCTTGGAGAGAGCGAGACCAGAAGGCTTTGAGAATGCTCAAAGCCCAGTCCAGCCCAGCACAGGGAAGAGGGAGGATCTCCGTCGCACCGCTCAGCCCAGCCCAGGCCAGAAGAGGGAGGATCTTCGGGCACCGGCACCTCCTGTGCATTGGTGCTGGTGCCGGTGCCCAATCGGGGTAAGCGATGTCGTTGCAGTGCTCGGGGATGTAGGATCGTGGGGGAGGGGGACGATGCGAGCGAGGGGGAGGATGCCGGTTCGCAGGGGGGGATGCCAGTTCCCGGGGGGGGGTATGGAGCAGCATCGGTGGCCTTAAGTGGGAGGGGATGAAGCAGCGCAGGTAGCCTCGGGGGGGGGGGGGGGTGGATGGAGGAGGAGGTGGAATGAATCAAAGCGAGTTTCCCTTCCTATGGGGAAACTCGCTTTGATATACGAGCAATTTGGTTTACAAGCATACTTCTGGAACGAATTATGCTCGTAAACCAAGGTTCCACTGTATACATTACGTTGCACAGTATTTCTTATAACCAATGCAGAAAGGTCTGCCATCTTAAACTGTTGATAGCAAAAGTCACACACCCACAGCTATATAAAAGAATTATGTCTCCTAAAGCCAAAAGATGTCCTAAAACTAATAATTCATAAATTGTTTATCTTCATAAATGATCTAGAAACAGGAACGAAGTGCGAGATAATAAAATTTGCGTACGACACCAAACTATTTAATGGAGCTCGGACTACAGAGGACTGCGAAAAGTAGCAAAGGGACTTGAACAAATTAGAAGAATGGGCGGCGAAATGGCAGATGAAGTTCAACATTGAAAAATGTAAAGTATTACATGTGGGGAGCAGAAACTCGAGGTACAACTATACAATGGGAGGGATGTTATTGAATAAGAGTACCCAGGAAAGGGACTTGGGGGTAATGGTGGACATGACAATGAAGCCGTCGGCACAGTGTGCAGCGGCCGCTAAGAGAGCGAATAGAATGCTTGGTATAATCAAAAAGGGTATTACAGCCAGAACGAAAGAAGTTATCCTGCCGTTGTATCGGGCGATGGTGCGCCCGCATTTGGAGTACTGCGTCCAATATTGGTCGCCGTATCTTAAGAAGGATATGGCGTTAGTCGAGAGGGTTCAAAGGAGAGCAACACGTCTGATAATAGGTATGGAAAACCTGTCATATTCTGAGAGATTGGAGAAGCTGGGTCTCTTTTCCCTGGAGAAGAGGAGACTTAGAGGAGATATGATAGAGACTTACAAGATCATGAAGGGCATAGAGAGAGTAGAGAGGGACAGATTCTTCGAACTTTCGAAAAATAAGAGAACAAGAGGGCATTCGGAAAAGTTGAAAGGGGACAGATTCAAAACGAATGCTAGGAAGTTCTTCTTTACCCAACGTGTGGTGGACACCTGGAATGCGCTTCCAGAGGACGTTATAAGGCAGAGTACGGTACTGGGGTTCAAGAAAGGATTGGACAAATTCCTACTGGAAATGGGATAGAGGGGTATAGATAGAAGATTACTGCACAGGTCCTGGACCTGTTGGGCCGCCGCGTGAGCGGACTGCTGGGCACGATGGACCTCAGGTCTGACCCAGCAGAGGCATTTCTTATGTTCTTATGTTCTTATGTAAATCAGAAAACTAGTTCTTGGCTCCTTAATTCATTTAACATTGATTCTCCATAATTATCCAAATAAAGATTGCATTGCTGTAACTGGCAGGGTTGAGATGTTAAATCTCATGATTAAAAGCAGTACTATGTACGTTATATATTCCTCCCTCTCTTGTAAGAAGAAAAAGACGGACAGCCAGAAATGCTGGCCATAGGGGTGGAGGGAAAACAGAAAATCCCCTACAAAAACAGTATGCATACCACAGTTAGAATAAAGGAACATAATAGTTTCTCTAAATATAAAATTGTTAAGAGAAGGACTTGCAAATTCCTGACACGGGATAAGCATTGTGACACTGCATCAAAGCAGTGTTTGCTAATAATTCCCTGTTCCTTTCTACTAAGCACAACACAAACAAAAAATTGACAATCTCCTTTCAAATATGCAAAAGGGTCCTAAGCACTGATAAAAATTATTGAATTCCAAAGCAAACACTATCTTCCTTGCTTTAGCTCTTCCTGAATGTTATCTATTTCAGCTTACTACTCTCCCTTCCTATTCTGAATTTGAGAAAGCGTAATAAGTTTCAACTCTAGTCAAAAGTGCTGTATAGATTCTGACTTTTAACATCTAAACGAGGAAATGGTTTCTCCCCCCCTGGTTCTCGCAGAGGAGAATCTGTTCAGCTCCTCCCATCTCTGTTTAAGGCACTGTCTCAAATTATTTTCCTATATAACTAAGAATGCGTGCCTTCGGGGGCGTGGCTTGGTCGCACATGGAGAAGGTCGGGTAGTGAGTGAGTTCTGTATTGACAGACCTTGAAAGTGAAATAAGTCACGCGAAAGATCTTTTCAATTTGCTTTAATAAAGGGTAAGAGCTCAGAATGGCTTCGGGGAAGCAAACCAAGAATGATTCGGCATTTGTAGCCTCTGGAAGTGTTAAACGACTGGCTAAGCAGCATCATCATCAAGCACTTCTCATCCTACCTCAACTTCAGAAAACTAGTTAAGACCAACCTGTTCAACCGATTTGTGACCAAGGACTCCTAAAGTCTTCACTACTTACCCCATACCACCTCGATCCACTTCTTATTGTAAACCCGCCCCTACAATGTAACCTTACTCTGTACAAATATTCATGTACTCAAAGACTTCATTGTTTTTTTTCACTGAATGTCCAGCTCTTCTTTATTGTAAACCGCCTCGAACTACTTTGGCTTTGGCGGTATATAAACAATAAATTATTATTATTATAAGAGCAAAGCCTGAGCCAGAAACTCCTTTGAAATCACCATCATCAAAAAATGGCGACAGCGAAGTTATGAAGGAACTGAGAGAAATAAAAGAGATCGTATCGGGTATTGCTAAGAAAGTGAACGATCTCACAGATGAAGTTTCTAACCTTACCAAGAGAATGGAACAGATTGAAATTAAGACAAATAATATCGGGAAAAGAATGGATGAAGCGGAAGCAGATTTACTCCAAAATAAAATGGATCGGAGGAAAATTGAATTACTTACCCATGAGCTGGAGGATTGTTCAAATCGTAAGAGGAGGAGCAATTTGTGGATCTTGGGTTTACCGGAAGGGGTGGAGAAAGGGAATGCTATTTCCTTTCTAGAGAACTTTTTATCAAAGATACTGCTTATAAAAACAAAGTTTCCTCTAGAAATCAAGAGGGCACACAGGATCCCTGTAAAGAGATCCAATAGGCAAATGGGTCCTCGTCCATTAATATTTAAGCTGCTGAGGCATCAGCAGGTTTTGGAAATATTTCAATTCGCAAAACAATAAAAATTTGAAGTGCCAGGATGCTTGTATTCACATAGTTCCTGACCGCTAGAAACACGGCAAGTAAAAGGAAAAGTTTTTTAGCGCTTAGACCACAGTTGAGAGCTATGGGGGCTAAATACGGGTTACTATACCCGGCACTTATGAAGATTACTTTTGAGAACCAGACAATTACTTTTGATGATCCAGGAAAGCTACATGAATTTATAATCCAACAGGAGCAGCCAATGTCAACATAAATCTTACATAGGGTATTAAAGAAAGATTTAATTATGTTGAATATATGTTTTTTGGTTTATCCTTTTGAAGTTATTTGTTTTAATTCTCTCTTAATAAATACTGAAAATAGGGTCAAATGTTATAATCTATGAATCAAACATGGTCTGCATGAAAGCTTAGGGGGAAAACTGAAAAGAACGTTTTGTTGATTCAATTTAAATTATATGACTCAACGGTTTCTACAGTGAGAATTGGAATGCTTTCTTGATCTCTATCCTGTGTTGCAGTTTCAAGAGTCAGTAAGGAAATATCTTTAATAAAATTACATCTGTTTTAAAGATTATTGAGAAGCATAAAGTTCTGGCAAGATGGTGTTAAAGAAATCTATTGCGTGAAGAAAAGTTGGTGGCTGCCTAGATTGATACAAGGAAATTACCTCTCTGCTCCTTTTATGCACAACGAGGCATTTTGAACTATACTGAAACAGAGAGTGTATTATGCCTAATCCCATTTGTAACTAAAGTGGAAAGGTAGGATTTTAACAGCGTAGGGATGTCAATGAATAATGAGAGAGGCAAAGATCCAGAACATCTTGACAACCATATGGTTAAGAGCCAGAGCTCAATTGATACTTTTACCACGGAAGTGCATATTGCAGTGGAAGAGGAGATCCATGGGGTGCTTCTACTTGGAATGCGGAGGCTCCCTGATATCTTCATTGCTACATCAAGGGAGTCTTCGGAACTTTTAAAATGCTGTTCCATTATTTGGGGCCAGGAGAATGGTGCTTATGTACAGCAAATGATGTGTGGCATGCCAGAATTAGAGTAGCTCTACCTTGAATCTATTTGCTAATGGACGGTGATCTGGCGATTGGAGCTGGATTGAAAATCAGAAATGGATTTATGGGGAGTATTGCAACTAGGTTGGAAGAGCGCACAGGATTGCCATTTGTTACTGTGACAAAGCAATTTGAAGCTCTGGCTGCTTTTGATGCTTTAATTGATGTTCAGTGGTGTCATGAATATGGGAGCATGCAGCCGAAGGAAGATAGCCAAAGGATGTCTGTTTTCTGTGATCTGGACCTCAATTAGACCTGGGAGAACTAATACTGACTGAAAATGACATCTATGTGTTCAGAATCTAAGCAAACACAGAAAGGATATCACAATAGGTTCTTTTTGAGTTGTGGCACAATTTTTGAGAGGAAAGAGGTTGGTTAGGGAGTAACATAGTAGATGACGGCAGATAAAGACCTGAATGGTCCATCCAGTCTGCCCAACCTGATTCAATTTAAAATTTTTATTTTATTTTATTTTTTTTAATTTTTCTTCTTAGCTATTTCTGGGCAAGAATCCAAAGCCTCACCCGGCACTGTGCTTGGGTTCCAACCGCCAAAATCTCCATCAAGACCTACTCCAGCCCATCTACACCCTCCCAGCCACCGAAGCCCTCCCCTGTCCATCCTTCACCAAGCGGCCATACACCGACACAGACCGTGCAAGTCTGCCCAGTAACTGGCCTAGTTCAATATTTAATATTATTTTCTGACTCTAAATCTTCTGTGTTCATCCCACGCTTCTTTGAACTCAGTCACAGTCCTACTCTCCACCACCTCCCTCGGGAGCGCATTCCAGGCATCCACTACCCTCTCCGTAAAGTAGAATTTCCTAACATTGCCCCAGAATCTACCACCCCCTCAACCTCAAATTATGTCCTCTGGTTTTACCATTTTCCTTTCTCTGGAAAAGATTTTGTTCTACGTTAATACCCTTCAAGTATTTGAATGTCTGAATCATATCTCCCCTGTCTCTCCTTTCCTCTAGGGTATACATATTCAGGGCTTCCAGTCTCTCTTCATACATCTTCTGGCGCAAGCCTCCTATCATTTTCGTCGCCCTCCTCTGGACCGCCTCAAGTCTTCTTACGTCTTTCGCCAGATATGGTCTCCAAAACTGAACACAATACTCCAAGTGTGGCCTCACCAATGACCTGTACAGGGGCATCAACACCTTCTTCCTTCTACTGACTACGCCTCTCTTTATACAGCCCAGCATCCTTCTGGCAGCAGCCACTGCCTTGTCACACTGTTTTTTCGCCTTTAGATCTTCGGACACTATCACCCCAAGGTCCCTCTCCCCGTCCGTGCATATCAACTTCTCTCCTCCCAGCATATACGGTTCCTTACTATTATTAATCCCCAAATGCATTACTCTGCATTTCTTTGCATTGAATTTTAGTTGCCAGGCATTTGACCATTCCTCTAACTTTTGCAGATCCTTTTTCATATTTTCCACTCCCTCTTCGGAGTCTACTCTGTTACAAATCTTGGTATCATCTGCAAAAAGGCACACTTTTCCTTCTAACCCTTCAGCAATGTCACTCACATACATATTGAACAGGATTGGCCCCAGCACCGAACCCCGAGGGACTCCACTAGTCACCTTTCCTTCCTTCGAGCGACTTCCATTAACCACCACCCTCTGGCGTCTGTCCGACAGTCAGTTTCTGACCCAGTTCACCACTTTGGGTCCTAGCTTCAGCCCTTCAAGTTTGTTCAACAGTCTCCTATGAGGAACTGTATCAAAGGCTTTGCTGAAATCCAAGTAAATTACATCTAGCATATGTCCTCGATCCAGCTCTCTGGTCACCCAATCAAAAAATTCAATCAGGTTCGTTTGGCACGATTTACCTTTTGTAAAGCCATGTTGCCTCGGATCCTGTAACCCATTAGATTCAAGGAAGTACACTATCCTTTCTTTCAGCAACACTTCCATTATTTTTCCAACAACTGAAGTGAGGCTCACCGGCCTGTAGTTTCCTGCTTCATCCCTGTGACCACTTTTATGAATAGGGACCACATCCGCTCTCCTCCAATCCCCAGGAACCACTCCCGTCTCCAGAGGTTTGTTGAACAAATCTTTAATAGGACTCGCCAGAACCTCTCTGAGCTCCCTTAGTATCCTGGGATGGATCCCGTCTGGTCCCATCGCTTTGTCCACCTTCAGTTTTTCAAGTTGCTCATAAACACCCTCCTCCGTGAATGGCGCAGAATCTACTCCATTTTCTCGTGTAACTTTGCCAGACAATCTTGGTCCTTCTCCAGGATTTTCTTCTGTGAACACAGAACAGTAGTGTATTAGTTTAGCACATTTGCTTTCTCCTCATCACTCTCCACATATTTGTTCCCAGCATCTTTTAGCCTAGCAATTCCATTTTTTATCTTCCTCCTTTCACTAATATATCTGAAAACATTTTTATCTCCCTTTTTTACATTTTTAGCCATTGTTCTTCCGCCTGTGCCTTCGCCAAACGTATCTCTCTCTTGGCTTCTTTCAATTTCACCCTGTAATCCTTTCTGCTCTCCTCTTCTTGGGTTTTTTTATATTTCATGAACGCCAACTCTTTCGCCTTTATTTTCTTAGCCACTAGGTTGGAGAACCATATCGGCTTCCTTTTTCTCTTGTTTTTATTGATTTTCTTCACATAAAGGTCCGTAGCCATTTTTATCGCTCCTTTCAGCTTAGACCACTGTCTTTCCACTTCTCTTATGTCCTCCCATCCTAACAGCTCTTTCTTCAGGTACTTTCCTATTGCATTAAAGTCTGTACGTTTGAAATCTAGGACTTTAAGTATCGTGCGGCCGCTCTCCACTTTAGCCGTTATATCAAACCAAACCGTTTGATGATCGCTACTACCCAGGTGAGCACCCACTCGAGCATTAGAGATACTCTCTCCATTTGTGAGGACCAGATCCAATATCGCTTTTTCCCTTGTGGGTTCCGTCACCATTTGTCTGAGCAGAGCCTCTTGAAAGGCATCCACAATCTCCCTACTTCTTTCCGATTCCGCAGACGGAACATTCCAGTCCATATCCGGCAGGTTGAAATCTCCCAACAGCAGAACCTCCTCTTTCCTTCCAAACTTTTGGATATCCACAATCAGATCCTTATCAATTTGCTGCGATTGAGTTGGAGGTCTATAGACTACACCCACGTAGATAGAAGTTCCATCTTCTCTTTTCAGAGCAATCCATATCGCTTCTTCCTCTCCCTAGGTCCCTTGCATTTCGGTCGCTTGGATATTGATCTTTACATAGAGAGCTACTCCTCCACCTTTTTGACCATCTCTGTCCTTCCTAAAAAGATTATATCCCGGTATGTTTGCATCCCATCCATGTGATTCACTGAACCATGTCTCTGTGATAGCGACAATATCTAGATCTGCCTCTAATATCAGGGCTTGCAGATCATGAACTTTGTTGCTTAGACTGCGAGCATTTGTGGTCATCGCTTTCCAGCTATTTTTCAGCGATAATCTCCTTTTTCGTATGGATTTTTGTGTCGTTTCACTTTCCGTTGCAATACTAAGAAATGAGTTGCTGATATTGCTTATGTTGCAGCCTTTACTACTATCACATCTTTTCTTTTGCCGGGGGTGGTCTCTATAATTGACATCTACGCCTCTTTGAAAGCTTCGGTTTGAAAATAATAACACATGCAAAATGACACCAGCGCAAGGTTTCAAAAATTATAACCAAGATTTATTGAATTATTGTTTCTATTTTTCCATTATGAGATCAAAAGAATCAAGCATAATTGCTTAACAGTTGCGCTAATGGGAGATAATTATAATTGCCAAATGCTGGCCTTCTCATAACGGTCTCGTTTTAATAGCTCCAGATTTTCTATTATATACTATTGGCTTTTCGTGACATCATCATCATAACAACCAATAACAATTCTATGGGTGGTCTTAAAAGTTGGACAAAGACAAATTCCTCCACGTTTAAAAGTTAGACAATTTTAGAAAATTACTTTTGATTTCTGAATTAACATTATAACATTATTCAAGAGAATCTACAATTATTAACATGGTGCTGAAAAGTTCTCAGCCCTAAAGGAAAAACTCTCGGGCTGCCTGAGCTGACAGTCTCACACACAAAGAGCAGGAATCTCTGACTTAATTACTCCCAGATGTTGTAGGATTTCTTTAGGTTGCAAAGATATATGTTTTTCAAACCCTATGCTTTTGTTCAAAATTCACAGTCATACACATTACTCCAGGGGCCCCCATTCATTCATAACTCGGCCATTCATACTTAATGCATTTTATCTCTTAGTTTAGGACACGTTATCTTCCAAGCCAGTCTACAGCACATGTGGTATTTATTAACACCACGCTGCTGAGAACAAAGACCTGGACACACAAAATGGATTCCAAAGGACAAAAAATATGGCAAAGACAGAGAACTCAAAATGAATTCCTTTGGTTTCCTTTCTGATCTGACCCAACAGCAAAGTCCATAAAAAAACATTCTTTCCCTTATATTAATCTTTAGTGTGTTTTTCTTCTTTTTTCTGGCCTTAGCTACATATTATTCAGATTTTTATTCACCCGTTTTTTGTACGTTTCCACTGGGCGTGTCCCTAACTGACACATATGTTTGTCTAACTAGAATTACCCAGAATCATACGAAAAACAGGCGCTTTTGTAGAAAAACTCCACAAAAAATACTGCACTTATCATGTTCTGACATCCATTCCCATTACCGTCCCATAAACATCACCCCCTGCTGGCCACGAGCCACTACTCCTCAGTGGTTGCTAAAATTAAATTCTCTTTCAGTTAAAGTATTATACTAATCTAGATTTATTCTGTAATTTTGTCAAATACAAATTTTTTAAATAAGAACATAAGAAGTTGCCTCCACTGGGTCAAACCAGAGGTCCATCCCGCCCAGCGGTGCGCTCCCGCGGTGGCCCACCAGGTCCTTGACCTGTGAAGTGATTTCTGACCATTTTTATAACCTCCCTCTGCTTCTATCCTGTACCCCTCAATCCCTTTATCCTTATCCAAACCTTCCTTGAACCCCTGTACTGTGGTCTGGCCTATCACAGTCTCTGGAAGTGCGTTCCATGCGTCCACCACCCTCTGGGTAAAAAAGAACTTCCTAGCATTTGTTCTAAACCTGTCCCCTTTCAATTTCTCTGAGTGACCCCTAGTGCTTGTGGTTCCCCACAGTTCGAAGAATCTGTCCTTATCCACTTTCTCTATGCCCTTCAGGATCTTGAAGGTTTCTATCATGTCTCCTCTAAGTCTCCTCTTCTCCAGGGAGAACAGCCCCAGCATTTTCAACCTGTCAGCATATGTAGAGTTTTCCATACCTCTTATCAGTTTAGTCGCTCTTCTCTGGACTCCCTCGAGTACTGCCATGTCTTTCCTGAGGTGCGGGCGCACCATTGCACGATACAGCGGCATGATGACTTCCTTTGTCCTGGTTGTGGTACCCTTTTTGATGATGCCCAGCATTCTGTTTGCTTTCTTTGAGGCTGTCGCACACTGCGCCGATGGTTTCAATGTTGTGTCCATCACCCCTAGGTCTCTTTCAAGGTTGCTCACCCCTAGCAATATTCCCCCCCATTTTGTAGCTGAACATCGGGTTCTTTTTCCCTACATGCATGACCTTGCATTTTTCTATGTTGAAACTCATTTGCCACTTTTTTGCCCACTCCTCCAGTGTCGTCAGGTCCCTTTGCAGGTCTTCACAATCCTCTGTGGTTTTGACCCTGCTACAGAGTTTGGTGTCATAAGCAAATTTAATGACCTCACATTTCGTCCCCGTCTCCAGGTCGTTGATAAATATATTGAACAGGAGTTGTCCCAACACCGATCCCTGAGCAACTCCGCTCGTGACCCATTGCCAGTCTGAGTAATGCCCTTTTACTCCAACCCCAGTGTCTGATCCATCGGTGTACATCCCCTTGTACCCCGTGATTCCACAGCTTCTTAAGCAGCCATTCGTGGGGTACCTTGTTGAAGGCTTTTTGGAAGTCAAGGTAAATGATGTCTATGGCTTCCCCCTTGTCCATCTGGCTGTTTATTCCCTCAAAGAAGTACAGTAAGTTCGTGAGGCACGACCTACCCTTGCAGAAGCCGTGCTGGCTCGCCTTTAGTAGTCCATTTTTTTCTATGTGCTCGCAGATTGTGTCCTTGACCAGTGCTTCCATCATCTTTCCCGGGACCGAGGTCAAGCTCACCGGCCTGTAGTTTCCTGGGTCTCCCCTTGATCTCTTCTTAAAGATGGGTGTTTCATTTGCTATTTTCTAGTCCTCTGGGATCTCCCCAGTTTTCAAGGATAGATTAGATATTTGACAAAGTGTTTCCGCTATTTCGTTTTTCAGAAAGGTATTAAAATTGCACATCAAGAATCAATTAAGAAGACGGGAGCAATGATCATGGATGTGAGTGACGTTAGGTGTCATGAGATAATTAGGACAACACTGTAGAACAAAACTCCCAGAATGGAACAGCCATGATATTATTTGGATTCTTTCTACAATCCCTGATGACACGTAGAGCAAAATAGGGTATGTAGGAGAGCTGATCATTTGATGCATCAGATGCGGGACAATGGAGAGTCTGGAGCAGTGACACGCTGTGAAGATTGACTGCCGGTTTGAGAGAAAACAACAGCTAAGTACTATTTTGGGGGGATATTGTTTCAGTAAGTGTGATTGCTTGAGAAGACTGGCGTGGATCCTCTGCACATAGAAGAATTTTTGAATATAATATAATAAGATATAATACTAATTTAGATTTATTCTATAATTTAGATAAATACAAATATTTTAAATAAGAACTTGAAGGGAGAAAGGTTTAATAGTTCCATAATATGTAAATTAAATTTTGAAGGAAGTTACTATAATGGTAGAAGTTAACATACATTTATTTATTTATGTTTCATGTATTAATTGAAGTATAAGAAATATTCATTGAATGATTTTAAATATGCTTATATTTCACTTATGGACTCCCATTAGATTTTTAATAATAGAATAAATTAGAACATAAGAACATAAGAAGTTGCCTCCGCTGAGGCAGACCATAGGTCCATCCTGCTCAGCGGTCCGCTCCCGCGGCGGCCCATCAGGCCCATTGCCTGAGCAATGGTCTATACCTATCTATACCCCCCAATCCCTTTTTCTTCTAGGAATCTATCCAAACCTTCTTTGAAACCATTTAATGTTTTCTTGTCTACAACCGCCTCTGGAAGCGCGTTCCATGTATGAGGAGAGACTAGAAGTCTTGAATATGTATACCCTAGAGCAGTGTTCTTCAACCTTTTTACACCTATGGACTGGCGGAAATAAAAGAATTATTTTATGGACTAGCACAGTGATTCCCAACCCTGTCCCGGAGGAACACCAGGCCAATTGATTTATTGAAAATATTCATTAGAAGAATTAAATTATAATACATTGATCAAGAGATGGATGTTATGATTTGGTTCATGGAGATTCTGTAAATTTAAACTAAGTTTGAGTATTAAATTATAAAAAGCTGTTATTTAGCTGGTTAAGGATTCTAACTGATTCAAATATTCTAATATAGATTAATTATCTTATGATATTTAAGTGTTTATTCATGTTATATACTGATTCATTGATTAGTTAGATATTTAATGATTTTGGAAAAAGATAAGATAGATGATGAAATTTTATAAAGTTTTTAATGACTTAATATGTAAGAAGATGACAAAATATTGAGTTAATTAATGTAATATAATAAGTATAAGAGTAAGTAATAGACAAAAGGAATCACGAGGAAATTGGAACTAATATTGATATTTCATTTTCGGTGTTATAAATTACTTTATAGAAATGGTGTAAAATGATACTAAGTTAGAGTAAGCATACTATTAAAATATATTAATTAACCTTTTCCTATCGTAATAAATTTGCGCTGGTTCCAATCGTAATTATTTTAGCAAAGTTTTGTATTATTCACCATTATCATTTACGGCTATTGTAAACATAATGTAAATAAATCATAAGTCTGTAAATTCAAATATTTTGTGTTCCTGGCTCTTTATTAGTCCATACACTGTTTATCCACTGTCTATGTCATTTTTGGAATGTCCCGTCATCCGGGACACACGATAGGAAAAGGTTAAAAGGTGAGAGAATTAAAGTATAATTTGCTTTTTTCATACATATTATTCTATGATATTAGTTTAAATGTTTCTAAGGATACATACGGATTCATTAAATAGATGATTGTATAATTTATGAACTAGAATAAGTTAAGTGATGAATTATTATAAATGTTTTTTATGTGACTTATTTTTAAGAAGATTTAAAGGTAGTCTGACGGGGGTTTCTCATTGCCTGGTCTAATATGTGTGTCATCAAATTTTCACTTTTAATAAGGAATTGGGGAAGGAGGGTGGGGAAGGAAGGATTAGGGAGGGGAAAATTATATGTGCAAAGTTTTAGAATATTGGAAATGATGTCTGTTCATTTTAAATTAATTAAATCTGATTATTTTCATAGAAACATAGAGTATGACGGCAGAAAAGGGCCGACAGCCCAACAAGTCTGCCCACTCAAAAACCCTCCCTCCTCAAGAATCCAACTTTTAAGCATTCCTCTGGAGCGACCCCACCAGATGGTCCCATCATCCCTTGAAGTCGAGCGTGGTTCTGGCCTCAACTACCTGACATGGAAGACCATTCCATCGATCAATTACCCTTTCGATGAAGAAGTATTTCCTGGGTCCCCATGAAATCTTCCCCCCCTGAGTTTTAGCGGGTGCCCTCTTGTCGCCGTGGGACCCGTAGGATAAAAGATTTCTTCCTCCACCTCAATGCGGCCCGTGACGTATTTGAATGTTTCTATCATGTCCCCCCTTTCTCTATGCTCTTCGAGAGAATATAAACGCAGCCTGTTCAGACGTTCTTTGTATGGGAGATCCTTGAGTCCTGAAACCATCCTAATGGCCATTCGCTGAATCGACTCCATTCTCTTCACATCCTTTTGATAATGTGGCCTCCACTAGCCCGCCTGCTTCACAGGACTTTAAACTAGGTAAGTCGGGGGAGGGTACCCAATCACATATTAGTGCAGAAAGGAATTATCCTGATGAGGTGAGTCGAAACTCCACTTCCATATTCAAGGTAAGTACCCACATTGCAAACAGTTCTTTAGGAGTCACACCGACTCGGGTAGGATACACCTCACAGGGACTTAGCAAACACAAGATATGGAGGGCCATGTATGTCAATGCACACAGTTTCGGTAACAAAATTCTAGAATTGGAGGCTGAAATAAGGAATGCCGACCTAGATGTGGTGGCAATATCTGAAACTTGGTTCACGGACTCACATGGGTGGGATATGGCTATACCGGGCTACAATCTACTTCGTCAGGACAGAGAGGGCAGGTTAGGAGGGGAGGTAGCTCTATACAATAAAGAGGACATCAAAACCACCAGGATCACAGATGTCAAGTACACCGGGGAGTCCCTCTGGGTAAACCTGGCAAGAGGCAGAGAAAAATGCCTGTATCTAGGTGTGGTATAAAGACCCTCAAGACAACTGGAAGACATGGACGCAGAATTAATTGAAGACATAGAGAATATCATTCTACGAGGAGAAGCTGTACTGCTAGGGGACTTCAATATGCCTGATGTAGATTGGAACTCATTTTCAGCGACAACCAGCGGTAGCAGGAGGCTCTTAACCTCCATAAAGGGAGCACGTCTCAAACAAATGGTATCGGAGCCCACTAGGGCCCAGGCGATCCTCGACCTGGTACTCACCAACGAGGAAAGCATCTCAGAGGTCTCAGTAGGAGATACGCTAGCCTCCAGCGACCACAACATAGTATGGTTCAACCTTAGGAAAGGCTTCCCTAGATCAAACACGAAAACAAAGGTACTCAATTTCTGGGGCACAGACTTCGCACGCATGGGAGATTTCGTCCATCAGACGCTGCAGGACCAAGCGGAGACCGATGATGTAGAAGCTAAGTGGTTAACACTGAAATCAACCTTACATGAAGCAACTAACCGCTTCATAAAATCAGTAAATAAACGACAAAGAAACAATAAACCACAATGGTTCACCGCGGAGATCTCGCACCTCATTAAGGAGAAGAAAAAAATGTTTCTCTCCTACAAGCGCACGGAGAAAAGAGAGGCAAAGGTAGAATATAGGGCCAGGTCTACAGCGGTCAAAATGGCAGTTAGGGAGGCAAAACTTCGAGTGGAAGAAATTCTGGTAAAAAACATTAAAAAGGGGGATAAATCCTTCTTCAGGTATATTAGTGACAGAAAAAGGAACACAGCCGGGATAGTATGCCTTAGAAGACCGGACGGAAGTTACGTGGAAGCAGATTCCGATAAAGCCAAACTACTGAATGAATACTTCTGCTCAGTCTTCACCTGTGAGGCACCGGGACATGGTCCACAGTTGAAGGCAACACAAAGCACAGAAGACCCGTTTCAGAATTTTGAGTTCACACCAGGTGAAGTTTACAGTGAACTGGCAAGACTCAAGGTGAACAAAGCCATGGGACCAGACAATTTGCACCCAAGAGTGCTCAGAGAATTGAGCGATGTCCTGGCGAAACCATTGGCTGAGCTATTCAATCTCTCCCTAAGTAAGGGGAAAGTTCCCCTGGACTGGAAATTAGCTAATGTCGTTCCTCTGCATAAAATGGGTTGCAGGGCAGAGGCTGCGAATTATAGACCGGTGAGTCTCACATCAATAGTGTGCAAACTCATGGAAACACTAATTAAAAGCAAATTGGACACGATCTTGAATGAAGGGAATCTTCGGGATCCCAGTCAGCATGGATTCACCAAGGGTAGGTCCTGCCAATCCAATCTCATCAGCTTCTTTGACTGGGTAACAAGAAAGTTGGACTTGGGAGAATCTTTGGACGTCGTGTAACATAAGAACATAAGAACTGCCATCTCCGGATCAGACCCATGGTCCATCGAGTCCGGCGATCCGCACACGCGGAGGCCCAGTCAGGTATACACCTGATGTAGTTTTAATCACCCATATCCCTCTATGCCTCTCGTAAGGAGATGTGCATCTAATTTGCCTTTGAATCCTAGCACAGTGGATTCCTTAATAACCTCCTTTGGAAGAGCATTCCAGGCGTCCACCACTCGCTGCTTGAAGCAGAACTTCCTGACATTTGTCCTGGACTTGTCCCCCCTTAGCTTCAAACCATGTCCTCTTGTCCGTGTCACGTTGGACAATGTAAATAATTTGTTTTTCTGCTCTATTTTATCGATGTCTTTCAGTATTTTGAACGTCTCTATCATGTCCCCTCGCAGCCTCCTCTTCTCAAGGGAGAACAGTCCCAGTTTCTTGAGTCGTTCCTCATATTCCAAGTTCTCCATACCTCTTATTAGCTTCGTTGCTCGTCTCTGCACCCTGTACCTGGACTTCAGTAAAGCTTTTGACAGTGTCCCACACCGCAGACTGCTAAGCAAGATGGAATCGATGGGGTTAGGAGAGACACTAACTGCATGGGTCAATGATTGGCTGAGTGGCAGACTTCAGAGGGTGGTGGTTAATGGTACCTTCTCTAAAACATCGGAGGTGACCAGTGGAGTGCCGCAGGGCTCGGTCCTCGGTCCACTCCTTTTCAACATATTCATAGGGGATCTGACTCAAGGGCTTCAAGGTAAAATAACACTATTCGCCGCTGACGCTAAACTATGTAATATAGTAAGTGAATGCAGTTTACAGAATTATATGGCGCAGGACCTGCTTACATTGGAAAGTTGGTCCTCAACCTGGCAGCTAGGCTTCAATGCTAAGAAATGTAAGGTTATGCACCTCGGAAGCGGAAATCCATGCAGGACGTACTTCTTGAATGGAGAAACTTTAACTAGGACTTCAGCAGAACGAGATTTAGGAGTAATCATCAGTGCAGACATGAAAACTGCCAATCAAGTGGAGAAGGCTTCATCTAAGGCAAGGCAGATAATGGGTTGTATCAATAGAAGTTTCGTCAGCCGAAAGCCTGAAGTTATAATGCCGTTGTACAGGGCCATGGTGAGACCTCATCTGGAGTACTGTGTGCAATTCTGGAGGCCACATTACAGTAAAGATGTGCGCAGAATTGAATCGGTTCAGTTTAAATTTTTTTCATTAAATGTTAATGGCCTCAACCATCAAATAAAAAGGAAAAAATGCTCGCCTTTTTGAAACAACAGAATGCTGACAGATATTATATACAAGAGACACATCTATCAGCAGTAGAGTCAAAAAAGTTGGAAGGGGGTTGGTTGAAATAATGTTTTTTCGTCCCGGCATCTGGGAAAAAAGCAGAGGTTGCTATATTAATAAATAAGAAATGCACAGTTAATTTTCAAATGATTGATTTTGATCCTTTGGGTAGATGGTTTTGTGAAAACTAGTCTTATAACCCTTTACATTAACGGGTGGTAGAATATATGTGTGTGTCTGTCTTTATTTCTTTTTTTCTCTCTCTCTCATTAGCCGCTTTCTATAATTTTTGTCTTTCTTTCTTTCTGTCTTTTTTTTCCTTGGCTGTCCACCACCACCCCTTGCCTGCTCCCCCTGTCCATTATCCCTTCCTTTTACCTCCCCTGTGTCCACCACCACCCCTTCACTGCTCCCCTAATCCAGCAGCAGTCCTCCCTTTGTTTTACCTCCCCGTCCATCATTACCTCTCCTCCTGTCCAGCAGTAGGCCTCCCTTCCTTTTTCTGCCCCCCTGTCCATCAGCACCTCTTCCCCTGTCCATCCCTGCTCCCCCTGTCCAGCAGTATGCCTTCCTTCCTTTTTCTGCCCCCCTGTCCATCAGCACCTCTTCCCCTGTCCATCCCTGCTCCCCCTGTCCAGCAGTACGCCTCCCTTCCTTTTTCTGCCCCCCCTGTCCATCAGCACCCCTTACCTCCTTTCCTCACCAGCACCGCTCCGCGAAGCCGCGGCAGAAGAGGGAAGGGGCGGGGCCGGGGTCTTTGCAACCCGTTAGAGCATTTAGCAGCGGCAGGAGGCCCCTGTTCTAGCAGGATGTCCCCACAGGTGACAGCTATGGTGGCTTTCTGAGTCCCCGATGACCGACACAGAGTGAACCAGTACCGAGCTGGAGACTCCAGGCAGCAGCGGTGAGTGTCTGCCGCAGGCTTGGGCAGAGGTGGAGCGAGCTGCACTTGAATAGGGTTAGAGGGGACGACCTGGCTATCACGGCTGGCAATCGGGGCAGTGAGTACGCAGCTCAGAAGACCGGGAAGGCGTTAGCATCTGCCCTCCCCCGACAGCTGCCTCAAGCCGCCGTGGCCTTCTCCCAGCAGCCGCCACTCCGCACCGGCTTTCATGCGCCTTAGCACACATACGCACTCTGCCGGCCACATCCCGACAGATCAGGACTCAGGGAAGACAGGATAAGAGTGCGCATGCGTACTTAGTATATTATTATAGATGAGCATGGGAAATACTGCCCTGGCACTGTTTAATGTGTATGCCCCTAATTCGAATCAAACTGAATTTTTTAGAACATTACAACAACTGATTCTCCCACTGGCCGCTTCTAGTTTAGTGGTGGCTGGAGATTTCAATGCTGTCATGGATCCATTAATGGATAAAAAACCAAGCAAAGTTATGAAATCATTAGGGTTAGATAATTTAGTACAATCTTCATTTTGATGATCGGGAATTTTATTTTAATTTTGATGATCGGGAATTTTATTTTTGCTCTCAAGTCCATAAATCCTTTTTAAGAATAGACTATATTTTTGTTTCAAATCAAATAGTACAACAGGTGACACAAAGAGGACTGTCCTCGTTGCCTTGAAATGCATTTTGTTGCAATGGCTTGAAGCCGATGCTCCGGACTATTCCCTTTGGCGCTGTAGGATGATTACTCTCCTGATGTGGGAAAGGAGGGTTGTGACGGACCTTTCTTCTCTCTCAGGCCGCATCTTTCAGCGCACTTGGGAACCGTTTTGGACAACCATGACTCCACTGGCTCGCAGTCGTTTGCTTAACTGTTGAATCTTTGTTTCTATTCCATTTTGTTGCACTTGGCATACCTGTCTAATTTTGTGTTTTTCCTTGGTAATATTATGCTTGGAAGGAGGACCCGGGGGGGGGGGATGTTTTTTTTTTGAGAGGGTTGGTTTGGGGATGGGGGAGGGGGTTATTGGGTTTTGTAATTTGAAAATGTTGAGCTTGTCTGCACTTTGTTCTCCTTTGGTGTTTTTGTTAGCTCAATAAAATACATTTGACTATAACAACAGGTGACACAAGCCTCCATAGATCCAATCATTTTGTCGGATCATGGTGGTGTGTGGATTGAACTTAAGTTTACTGAACAAGAAAATAGTAGGTCTGTATGGAGATTTGATAATACATTGATTGCGGATTCAAAATTCCTTGAAGAGTTTCAATTAAAAATGAATGAATTCTTTCAAATTAATACATCGGAAGAAACCTCCATGGAAATTTTATGGGATGCCTTTAAGGCGACCATGAGAGGTAATATATCATATTCAGCATATATAATGAAATATCTTCAAAATTAGTAAGGAAAGATTTGTTTTCCCAGCAGACTCTGCATTATGGAAACTCAAATAAGGCGGGAAGATTATTAGCAAATTATCTTAAAGCAAAGAAAAGAAGAACAAAAATTATTGCAATATAGGATGAGAAATTGGAGATATTTTAAATCAATTGGAGATACAGTGGTACCTCGGTTTACAAGTGCACCGGTTTGCGAGTGTTTTGCAAGACGAGCAAAACATTCGCAAACTTGGTGCCTCGTAAACCGAGCTTGCCTCGCTGTATGAGCGCCCCCCCCCTGCGAACCGGCACCTTCCCTCCCGCGATCCGGCACCCCCCCCCCGCCATCGGACACCCCCCCGCCGCAACCTGAGATCTCCCAACCCACCCGAACCCTCTTACTTCCAGTGTAGCCTCGGCACCGGCATGTCCTGTGCGTTGGTGCCGGTGCCCGAAAATCTGCTTCCTGTGCTGGGCCTTGAGCATGCGCGCATGCTCAAGGCCCAGCACAGGAAGCAGATTTTCGGGCACCGGCACCAACGCACAGGACATGCTGGTGCCGGTGCCGATGCGGAGGCTACACTGGAAGTAAGAAGAGGGTTCGGGTGGGTTGGGGGATCTCAGGTCGCGACGGGGGGGGGGGGTGCCTGATGGCGGCGGGGGGGGGGGGTGCCGGATCGTGGGGGGAGGGTGCCAGTTCACGGGGGGGACTTTGGGGTGAGCAATGCTGGTTCTCGTGGAGGGGGGCCTATCTCATTAATCAATGTAGATGGAAAACTTTTAGCTAAGACATTGACTTTACGCTTAGCTAAGGCTCTCCCTTTTATTATTGATATGCACCAAACTGGATTTGTTGCTAAGAGACACTCATCTAACAACACAAAATTGGCTTTTCATATGTTGAATTTAACAAAAGCCATGAAAGATCTGGCTTTTTCTGTGTCCTTGGATGCAGAAAAAGCCTTTGATCGAGTGGAATGGACCTTCATGTATCAAGCTATGGAATGGTTCGGAATAGGTTCAGGATTTATACAAATGATACAAACATTGTATAGCTCCCCTGTTGCAAAATTGTATATTAATAATAATTTTTCAGAACGCTTTAATTTGCAGAGGGGGGGTTAGACAAGGCTGTCCCCTATCTCCTTTGCTTTTTTATATTGTTTTGGAACCCTTATTAGCTATTCAGCAAGTACAGGAGATACAGGGTATTCCTTATTCAGATCAGGAATATAAAGTCTCTGCATATGCAAATGATATACTGCTTTATTTGAGAAATCCAGAAACAACCATTCCATGCTTACTTGAATTGATTGAGAAATTTGGAAAATTCTCAGGTTATAAGATAAATTGGAGTAAATCTGAAGTTCTTCCACTAAACGTGTATTGTACAAAAGGCTTGTTTGATTCATTTTCTTTTATATGGAAGGAAGGTGGATTAAAATATTTAGGAATTTGGATAAAAAATGCGCTGGAAGACACAATGAAAGAGAATGAAAAATCTTTATTACAGGAGGTAATAGAAATGTGTGAGCTATGGAATCCATTACATCTGTCTTGGTGGGGGAGAGTCCAAATATTAAAATGATGATATTGCCTCTATAGATATCAAGCCTATATTTTGCGCCAGGGAATGTATTGGGTCCTCCCAGAGCTCATTGATAATACCCCAGACTGGTTGTGGTTGGAATGGCAACTCATATTCCCTTTACATTTATGTCATGTTCTCAGCATTAAAATGCCTAGACTGTATAAAGAAAATAGAATATTAATGGATACATGGAAAACTCTACGATATGTCAGTAATTTAACATCTATTCCAATCTATAAATCAACAAATCAAATTATATGGTTAAACTCCGATTCAAATTGGCGGTTTTAAGGTCATCTGGAAGCATTGGATGATAGCAGGTATACGGATTTTAGGTGATATTTCAAATGGTAAACTGCTTGATTTTTCACAGCTGCAGCATAAATATGGTCTTAATAAATTACAAAGCTTTAGATGGTTGCAGCTGAAGCAGGCCATTCAGGCAGGGTTTCCTGAATGGAAAAATCTTAACAATCAATATAGTTTAGAATTTTTATGCTTCCAGGTGGAGTTTTTGGGACACCAGGCTGCACAGTGGTATAAATTGATAAACGGATTTGTAAATAAAAAAACCTAAAAATGGACTTAGGGATATTTGGAGCATTGAGATTAAACAGCAAATTTTGGCGTCTCAATGGCCACGAATTTGGTCTTGGAGGATGAGATGTACAGTGTCTGCATCTATGAGACAAACTTGGTTTTTCTTGCTGCATAGAGCATTTTGAACCCCAATTAGATTACAGAAGTTAAATAGCTCTAAGTCTAATAGATGCTGGCATTGTAATCTTGAGATTGGGACACTAGACCACTATTGTCCCTTTATTTTGACCTTTTCAAAATCAATCTGGACCCAAATAAATTGTTTATTGGAGAATCCCATGGCTTTATCGTATGATACGATCCTATTTGGTATGTCAATGAGAACAAAGAGCCAAATTTCATCAAATAATAATAAGCTTTTATTGATTATGACAGGAGTCGCCATACAACATATCACAAATAATTGGAAAAATTGGAGCAGACTTAATTACAGTTTTTGATGGAACTCATTGTGTCACATCTATAAGATGGAGAGAACAATAGCCGTACAAAAAGGGAATTATAAAAAATTTAAAGAGATATGGGGGCCATTGACAAATTATTGTAATGAATAGATACCATTTTTCCATTATATGTACAATTCAAGTGAAGTTTGGGAGGGGGGGGGAATTCTGAATTTTATTAAATGTGTGGATCAGTAGAAAAGTATATTTTATAGGATATATTTGATTGCATATGTTATGGTAGGGGTGGGAGGGAAGGGGTTAAATTTTATGCATTAATGTTAAAATATGATAGAAATTAAAGTGATGTATTTAATTTCAATTGTCAATTATTGATACACTTGTAAGATGTAAAAACGAATAAAGATTTAATTAAAAAAAGAATGTGTGCCTTCCTTTTATCACGGCACTCTCCTGCTGTTTTTTCACTAACGGGGTCCTCTCCCCCGAGGGTTCTAGAGGGAGGGGATAAATATTTTAAGGGGTCTCATGGGCACATTTTTACCTCTTCAATCCCCTTTGTTTTTCAACAGGAAACATTTCTAGCTTCCTTAGTGCTGCATGCAATTCTCCTACTAATTTAGAATTTGACATATCCAATTTTCCTCCGCACTAAACTTTGGCCAGAAGCTAGGTGGAGTCTCAATACTTATCATTTGCTTCTTATCTTTTCTCTTAATACTGGACACACTGTCATTATCACTGCAGGATCCTCTAAGGGGCTTTTCCAGAGGATTGCTGTCCAGGGAGGTCTCTACCAACCCCATCACTTCTGCTAGTTTTTTTACTCCTCATTCTGTCCCCTTGAGCCACCCAGCATTCAACAGAAATCTTTTGCTTTGTCTGTCTCTGGCCACGCCCCTTGCAAGACAATGGAAACGCAAATAAGGACTCCCTCTCACACACACTTGCAAGGTGCGCACAGGAAAAACTCAATCCAGATCTTGACTCAACCTTATTCTTTCCCCTAAAGCACAGTTACTTACCGTAACAGGTGTTATCCAGGGACAGCAGGCAGATATTCTTGACTGATGGGTGACGGCACTGACGGAGCCCCGGTACGGACAATTTTAGAGTGATTGCACTCTAAGAACTTGGAAAGTTCTAGTAGGCCGCACCGCGCACGCGCGAGTGCCTTCCCGCCCAACAGAGGCGCGCAGTCCTCAGTTAGGATAAGCCAGCTAAGAAGCCAACCCGGGGAGGTGGGTGGGACGCAAGAATATCTGCCTGCTGTCCCTGGATAACACCTGTTACGGTAAGTAACTGTGCTTTATCCCAGGACAAGCAGGCAGCATATTCTTGACTGATGGGTGACCTCCAAGCTAACAAAAAGAGGGATGGAGGGAAGGTTGGCCATTAGGAAAACAAATTTTGCAAAACAGATTGGCCGAAGTGTCCATCCCGTCTGGAGAATGCATCCAGACAATAATGAGATGTAAAAGTATGAACTGAGGACCAAGTAGCAGCTTTGCAGATTTCCTCAAGGGGAGTGGAACGGAGGAAAGCCACAGATGCTGCCATAGCTCGAACTCTATGGGCCGTGACAGAACCTTCCAGTGTCAGTCCGGACTGAGCATAACAAAATGAAATGCACGCTGCAAGCCAATTTGACAACGTACGTTTAGAAACAGGACGTCCCAATTTATTCGGATCAAAGGACAGAAAAAGTTGGGGAGATGATCTGTGGGGCTTAGTACGCTCTAAATAGTAAGCTAGAGCCCGCTTACAGTCCAAAGTATGCAGAGCCTGTTCTCCAGAATGAGAGTGAGGTTTCGGAAAGAAGACAGGCAGAACAATGGATTGGTTGAGATGGAATTCCGAGACAACCTTAGGGAGAAACTTTGGATGTGTACGCAGAACCACCTTGTCATGATGAAAGACTGTAAAAGGTGGATCCGCAACTAGTGCATGTAGCTCACTGACCCTCCTGGCAGAGGTTAGAGCAATAAGGAAGACCACTTTCCACGTGAGAAACTTGAAAGGAGTTGTAGCCAAAGGTTCAAACGGAGGCTTCATTAAGGCGGAGAGAACCACATTGAGATCCCAGAATACAGGGGGTGCTTTAAGAGGTGGTTTCACATTGAAAAGACCCCGCATAAATCTGGAAACCAAGGGATGAGCTGAAAGGAGTTTCCCATGAACTGGCTCATGAAAAGCAGCAATAGCACTGAGGTGGACTCTGATGGAAGTAGACTTGAGGCCAGAGTCAGACAAAGAAAGAAGGTAATCCAACAAAATCTCCACTGCAAGGGACGTAGGATTATGATGATGAAGAAGACACCAGGAAGAAAATCTTGTCCACTTCTGATGGTAACATTGCAGAGTTGCAGGTTTCCTGGAGGCATCCAGAATAGAACGAACGGGCTGAGACAACAGAGTATCATTCGAAGTCAGCCCGAGAGATACCAAGCTGTCAGGTGCAGAGACTGGAGGTTGGGATGCAGAAGGGTCTCCTGATGCTGTGTAAGCAGAGAAGGAAACAATGGAAGAAGAATAGGCTCCCTGTAACTGAGTTGAAGTAGAAGGGAGAACTAATGTTGCCTGGGCCATCGTGGAGCGATGAGAATCATGGTGGCCTGTTCCCTCTTGAGCTTGAACAAGGTTCGCAACATGAGAGGTAGCGGAGGGAAAGCATACAGGAACAGATTGGACCAATCCAGGAGAAATGCATCCGCTGCCAGACGGTGAGGAGAGTAGAGTCTGGAGCAGAAGAGGGGCAGCTGGTGATTGTGAGGAGCTGCAAAGAGGTCTATCTGAGGAGTGCCCCACTGAGCGAAGATGGACTGTAGAGTTAAAGGATCGAGAGTCCACTCGTGAGGCTGGAGAATTCTGCTGAGTTTGTCCGCCAAGGAATTCTGTTCTCCCTGAATGTAGATCGCCTTTAGGAATAGTTGGTGATCTGTGGCCCAAGCCCAAATCTTCTGGGCTTCCTGGCACAAGAGGCGAGAGCCTGTCCCACCCTGCTTGTTGATGTAGTACATTGCAACTTGATTGTCTGTGCACAGCAGGAGGACTTGAGGAAAGAGAAGATGTTGGAAGGCCTTGAGGGCATAAAACATCGCTCTGAGTTCCAGGAAATTGATGTGATGCTTCATTTCCTGGGCTGTCCAAAGACCTTGAGTTTGGAATTCGTTCAAATGAGCTTCCCAGGAGTAAGGGGAAGCGTCGGTGGTGATGATAAGTTGATGAGGAGGTAGATGGAACAGAAGACCTCTGGAGAGATTTGAGGATATCAACCACCATTGTAGAGACTGACGAAGAGACGATGTCACAGATATGTGTCGTGAGCAGGGATCCGTCGCTTGGGACCACTGGGTAGCTAGGGTCCATTGAGGAGTGCGCAGGTGAAGACGTGCGAAGGGTGTGACATGAACTGTGGAGGCCATGTGACCCAAGAGTATCATCATTTGCTTGGCAGAGATGGAACGTTGTGGAAGCACCTGCTGACATAGAGACTGAAGAGTTTGAAGACGGTTGGACGGCAGGAACGCTCTCATGAGGACTGTGTCCAGCACTGCTCCAATGAATTGAAGTCTGAGTGGGGATGAGATGAGATTTGGGTAGATTGATCTCGAACTCCAGAAGTTGTAGAAACAGAATGGTTTGGTTGGTGGCCAGAAGTACTGTCTGAGATGAATTGGCCTTGATTAACCAATCGTCCAGGTAAGGAAAGACTTGAAGGTGGTGAGAGCGTAGAAAGGCAGCCACCACAATCAGACATTTGGTGAATACTCTTGGAGAGGAGGCAAGACCGAAGGGCAGCACCTTGTATTGGTAATGACAATGATGGATCATGAAGCGGAGGTACTGTCTGGAGGCCAGATTGACCGGTATGTGAGTATATGCCTCTTTGAGATCGAGAGAGCATAGCCAGTCGCCCTGATTGAGAAGAGGGTAAAGAGTGGCCAGAGAAAGCATTCTGAATTTCTCTTTGACCAAGCATTTGTTGAGATCGCGAAGATCTAGGATGGGTCTGAGATCTCCTGTTTTTTTGGGGACTAGAAAATAACGAGAGTAGAATCCCTTTCCCTGCTGATCTAGAGGAACCTCCTCTATGGCGTTCAGAAGGAAGAGGGATTGAACCTCTTGAAGAAGGAGGGAAGACTGAGGAGTGTTCAAAGCAGACTCTTTTGGCAGACTTTGGGTAGGCAGAGTCTGAAAGTTGAGAGAGTAGCCGTGGCGGATGATGTTGAGGACCCACTGATCCGAGGTGATATTTTCCCAACGGCTTATGCAAGGCGTCCTCCTATGGGTTGCGGAAGATGGGCAGATGGTAGAATACTGGCTATGTCCTGGAGAACTAAGTCAAAAGGGTTGTGAGGACTTTTGTGGAGGCTTCACCTGTTGCTGCTGTTGTGCTGGTCTAGGGTTTTGCCTCTGTTGTTGCCGTTGACGCCGGGGCTGTTGAGTGGCCGGTGGCAAGGGACGAGCCACAAATCGGCGTTGGTAGGCCGATTGCTGCCGAAAAGGTCTGGTAGGTGGGGTCTTCTTTTTTGTTTTGAGGAAAGTATCCCACCTAGTCTCATGAGCTGAGAGTTTTTGGGTAGTGGTGTCCATGGATTCTCCAAACAGCTCATCCCCCAGGCAAGGTGCATTGGCCAGTCGATCTTGATGATTGACATCAAGTTCTGACACTCTGAGCCATGCCAGTCGACGCATGGCTACCGACATAGCCGTGGCTCTAGAGGTCAGCTCAAAGGTGTCATAGATCGACCTGACCATAAACTTACGAAGTTGTAAGAGTGATGAAGAAGTTTGGCGAAAGGCAGATCTTTTGCGGTCAGGGAGGTACTTTTCAAAAGTTGACAAATTCTGAATGAGATGCTTCAGATAGAATGAAAAATGGAAAACATAATTCCCTGATCTATTAGCAAGCATCGCATTCTGATATAACCAAACTTGTCCAAACTTGCCAAACTTGTCCATGGCCTTACCTTCTCTGCCAGGAGGGACCGAGGCGTACACACTAGCTCCCGTGGATTTTTTTAAAGTGGATTCCACCAATAGAGACTCATGAGGGAGTTGTGGTTTGTCAAAGCCCGGAATGGGTATGACCTTATATAAGGAGTCCAGTTTGCGAGGGGCTCCTGGGATGGTCAAGGGCGTCTCCAGATTTTTGTAAAAAGTCTCTCTTAATATATCATGGAGAGGCAATTTTAGAAATTCCCTTGGAGGCTGGTCAAAATCCAGTGCATCGAGAAATGCCTTGGATTTTTTGGATTCAGCCTCCAAGGGAATAGAGAGAGTCACACATCTCTTTGAAAAAAGAGGTGAAAGAAGTGGCATCAGGCTTAGAGGACGGATCTAAAACAGAAGGATCCTCGTTCGCCGATGAACACTCCCCCTCAGAGAGAAGAGGCTCTTCGGAGTCACCCCACAGGTCAGGATCCCTTATTTGAAAGCTGCGGTCTCGGGACTCCGGTGTGGAGGGTTCCAGGTGTCGAGTTTTATGTGTCGACTTACCCGACCTCTGGGAAACGGTACCGGGAGATGTTATGGGTTGTGCCGGTGCCGAAGTTTGTACAGCCTGGTGTAAGGACCTCGGTTCCGGCGCTAAGATCGGCATGGATACCGACGAAACCGAATGTACCGGTACCGACAGAGTGGATGCAGATAAAAGAGGTTGCTCCACTGCCGGTACCGGTGGCTCAGACCGGACCGGGACTGGAAGGCTCGGTTGTAAAAGAGCAGGAAGGAGCTGCTGTAATTGCTCCTTGAGCTGCACCTGCAGGACGGCGGCAATTCGCTCATCCAGCGAAGGCACCGGTACCGCTTTTTTCTTCTGCGGTACCTTCGGTGCCGCTCTACACTCCGAAGAGGAACCCGAGGTCGAGGGGCTCACCTCAATCGGTGCGGAGTGCTTCCGCGGGCGCCTCGAGGTTGGCAGGACTGGGCTCGCTGCTACTGAGACCGGAGGATGCTCCAGTGGGGAAGGCTTCTTAGCCGGCTTACCTGGAGGATGCGACGCCGGCGCGGTGTCGACGAGGTAGGTGCCGACTGCGTCGGGGCCGGTGCCGCCGAATCCGACATATCGGTACCAAACAATAACCGCTGCTGGATCTGTCGGTTTTTTAATGTTCTCTTTTTTAGAGTGGCACAGCGGGTGTAGGTGGACGCCCGATGGTCAGGACCCAGGCACTGTAAGCACCAGTTGTGCGGGTCTGTGAGAGAAATGGGCCTCGCGCACTGCTGGCACTTCTTAAAACCGGGTTGAGGGGGCATGAACGTAAAAACGGCCTCTGCCAAATCGAAGGCCGAGACCTCGATGGTGGCAGCAGGCCCCGCCGGGGCAAAACCGAAAAAAGAAGAAAAAAAGAAAATTCTTTTTTTTTTTTTTTTTTTTAATAATAAAATAAGAAAAAGAAAAAAAGGGGAATACAAATTCCGAAAAGGTTTACGCGAGCGGGAAGGCGAATGATAAAAAAGTTTTCAACAGCCGTTGAAAGTGCGTCTTCTTAGCTCCGCGGAAACTAAGAAACTGGGGACCGCGCGCCTCTGTCGGGCGGGAAGGCACTCGCGCGTGCGCGGTGCGGCCTACTAGAACTTTCCAAGGGGCTCCGTCGGTGCCGTCACCCATCAGTCAAGAATATGCTGCCTGCTTGTCCTGGGATAATATATATACTGTGTGTGTATATATATATATATATATATACTAGTTGTTTAGCCCGTTACATTAACGGGTGCTAGCAGTCCTTCTCCCTTATTTTTACCTCCTCCCTGTCCAGCAACACCTCCCCCCCTTTCCCTGCTCCCCCCATATAGCAGTAGCCCTTTTCCTTTTATCTCCCCCTGTCCAGCAGCACCCCTCCCATTCCCTCCTCCCCCTGTGCAGCAGTAGCTCTTCTCCTTTATGTCCTGCTCCCCCCCCCCTGTCCAGCAGTAGCCCCAGGAAAAGAGTGAGGATCACAGGACCAAAGCTTTTACTCCAATCCTCTTGATGTCTGACATCCAAGTAGGGGAAATCCACTCTCCCCACCTCCTTGCTCCTGCTGCACTTCCTCCTCGGCTATACACATGCACACACACACTTACATACAGCTCTCCGGCTCCTCATGCCCCTCCTCCATCTTCCGCTTCTTCGGTGGGGGCCAACGTTTTCTTTATTTTGTTTTCTTTTCGCGTGTTCCTCCATCACGGAAAAACAGCACTACCGGCCAACTTAGTCCCTTGCCGCCCCCTTCCCGCAGTCCCAACAAACGTCCTTACTCCACCAGGGGCTGCAGCACTCTAAACACGCTGCTTCGCGGCCTGCTACTGCCCTGATTTGCTCTGCCCGACCGGATAGAGAGCCGACGCAGCGTCTGTGAAGTTGCAAAAAACCGGCCCGTCTCCGTGCTCGGCCGCGGCGGGCTACAGCTTCCGCCGTCTGCAGCCGCCGACAGCCGTGGCGGCAGACATTCGTCTTGATTTTTTTTTTTTTTTTTAGTTGAAGGACACGGCGGTGGCTCCTCTCATGATCCCCACCTGCGTCGGAAATCCGACGCAGGCAGGGATTGTGAGAGTAGCCACCGCCACGTCTTTCAAAGAACCGTAAGCCGCGCATGCGCACTTCCTATGTGTCGCTACAGCTCACAGAAAACCGGCGCACACATAGGAAGTGCGCATGCGTGGCTTACCATTTTATTATATTAGATATATACACAAATGTATAATGTCAACTGTCTTTCCCTATCACTAAAACTGATGTCTAGTATATAAAAATTAAAATGAAAGGTTGTACTTAGTTTGTACAGTATTAATTCCGTACGGTCTCTGTGACTAGAATTATGTATTTTGTGGCGTTTTGGTGTCCAGTTATGGCATAAAAATTGCACCATGATGTGGCCCCCCCTAATTATGCCCTAATTGCCGTCCTAATTAGCCTTCACGTAGGAGCACCTTAGAAACATAGAAATAGACGGCAGATAAGGGCCACGGCCCATCTAGTCTGCCCACCCCAATGACCCTCCCCTACTTTTCTCTGTGAATAGATCCCACGTGTCTATCCCATTTGGCCTTAAAATCAGGCGGGCCTCACCATGGATCTATACAATGGCATAATGACTTCAGGCTTACGGCTGACGAAACTCCTGTGTATGCAACCTATGATTTGCCTTGCCTTGTATGAAGCTTGCTCCACTTGATTGGCAGCCTTCATGTTCTCACTGACGATCACCCCTAAGTCTTGTTCTGCTTCAGTTCTTGTTAGGATCTCGCCATTAAGAGTGTAAGTCTTGCATGGATTTTGGCTGCCCAGGTGCATGACTTTGCATTTTTTGGCTCAGCACCAAGACGCTTACACATCCCCTGGGTAGATTTTAACTGAAAAATAAAACGAGCACTAGAGGGCGCTATTGCATCACGTCCAAGTCACCACTGAAGTGAAAGACTGCTTACTTTACCTCACTGGAGGTCCAATGTGATAAAAAAAAAAAAAAAACCCAAAAAATAAAACCCACAAGATTACATTGAATATTCCAAAGCAAATAACTTTTTATTCTAGTAATAAGTATTATAGCAGCATTCGTCAAATCAGAAATAAATCAGTTTGGACATATACAATGGAGAGAAAAAACCTCAAACGAACAGTGACGGCATCTTTCCATAAGAATGGCAGCTTCTCTAAAGAAACTCTGCCAGAGCATGGGGGTTTTATACAGAAAGTATCTTTGTCTCAGACCCTTCCCTTGGCTGGGAATATGTATCACCCTATTGAATAAAACAAATGCCTATCTAACCCTCTCCTAGTCCATGCCTCCATTCTTCTCCGGGGGGGCCCTGGACAGGCATAGCTTCTAGAACTTTCTTCTTGAAGTTTCCATTCTACACAAGGGTACATTAGTGCCTCAGCACATTAGCCTGGCATCACTTTATCAGTTCTTAGGTTCCCGGATGGAGTGTTCTGCTGACTTGCATTTTTCTTTCAGCACTGTTCATTGTCTTTCCAGCACTGGTTGGTGTCCTTGAGTGACTTCACAGCAAGCAATCTACACACTCACATGCCACACATTATCATCTCAGCATCTGAACTGAAACCAGTTTGCATAAGCCCATGACTTCAGCAACTTGCAAAATGTAGGAATAGGTCTCACAACCTGTAAAAGTCTCCCAGCCTGTAATTCCCTACTTCTTCCTTATTTCCACTTTTGTGGAGAGGGACCACATCCATCCTTCTCCAGTCCTCTGGTACCACTCCTTAGTCTAGAGACTCATAAGAATTGCCACTGCTGGGTCAGACCAGTGGTCTATTGTGCCCAGCAGTCCACTCCCGTGTTGACCTTAGGTCAAAGACCAAATTGGTATAAACCCTAACAGTCACTAAAGGATACATAACTGCTTAAACAGACTCCCTAGAAGTAGTTCCCTGGATAAGCTGCAAACATTCTTCCAGGATTCCCTGCTTTCCAGGTAGTCCCCACAGCAACATTCTCTCCAGCTGTAGCTTCCCTGGAGAGGGGCAGTGAAAAACAGCTTGTTCTGGTGGCTTCAGGGCGACCTATTATCAAAGGACATGCCCCTCCACATCTCCTCATGGGTGACACTTATGACAGATGCCAGCCTGTTTGGGGAGGGAGGGGGGGCTATTGTGGTGGCCGTGCAGTGCAGGGCCAATGGATTCTCCCACAAAAAAAGTCCATAAATCACCTGGAGCTGTAAGCCATCCACTTAGCGTTAAGGACATTAGAGAAGCACCTGGAAGACATTTGGTGCTCTTGGACAATGCCCCCGCAGAAGCTTGTGACCAGATGGGGGGGAGCCATCAGTAGTGATCCATTACAGCTGGAGGCCCAGCTGTTTAAGTAGACAGAAACTTATCTTTAGGCACTTGCTGCAGCTCAAGTAGTGGGAGTTAAAAATGTACCGGCTTTCTCAAGTCAGCAGATTCTAGCTCCAGGGGAGTGGTCATTGTCCCAAAGAGTGTTCAACTTCATTGTTTAGTCTCAGGGAAGACCGGCGATGGACTTGATGGCTTCAGCCAAGTACGCAAAGATAAGTCGTTTCTACAGCTGAAGAGATGAACTGGGAAGTGCAGGGCTGGCCACACTGGTCCAGTTCTGGCCAGAGAGCCTTCGATAAAGTCGTGAAAAAATTAGGACACCCCATGAAATATTCAGTTTTCTTGAAAAATGTTCACATATCAATGTCAAATCTTTTTTTATTTATCTCTGGAAAAGAAAATGATTTAATTGCAGATAAACAACAAAACTTTTCCTTGATTTACTCATGAAATAAAGAATGCAAAATACTCATGTGCTTTCCCTTTAAGAACTGCCAGCAGTGACTGTGCATTTTCCACAATTAGTTCCAGCCTGGTTGAGAGTGAATTTTGTACTTTTATAAACCAACCCTCAGAGGAAACGAGTGGGATGGCTAGGGCTCATTTGTAGGAGTGAACCTGCTGTCAAGCTAAACTCTTACTTAACTTTCTCACTGCATCATGTATGATGTACCACAAAAAAGAAAACCTTGCTCAATGTTACTGTCTTAGTGCTCATAATTTATTTATTTTTTAAACAATTAAATTCCTTTTCTGCAATTTTACATTCTCACTCCTGTACACAAACCCTGTTTTTATATGATGGATCATTTAAACTTCACCAAACTAACTGCACATCATACCAGCAAGTTAGAAAAGATAGGAAAAAGGAAGCCTAGAGTCGGTGGGAACATTGGAGGAATGTAGCCAAAGCTAAGATACCGTCTAGTTCCATCTCAGTTTTTGGTTTCCTTATTATAGCCCTGAAAAATTCTTTAAAAGTTTCATATAGGCAGTATTTTCAGCTCAAACTCTGTCTGGGTGCCCTCCCATGGCTCGGGACCCCTGCGCTTCACAGTCGCAGTCTTCTCTGCTCGTCTAGAAAATGATGACTCTTTCTCATGTCAGGATGCAGGTTGGTACTTTAGGATTTCGATTCTGCACCTGAAAAGAAACAAAAGTTGAGCCTGCCATTAGCACCACCTCATAGTCTCTGCTCTATTACACTTTTATTAATATTTTCACAGGCTTCCTTAGTCTTGAGAAGGGATGTATACAGGCAGTGTACTGGTGCAGAGCTGTGGTTACTGTCATTCAGCTTATGAGAAGAGGTATAATGCAGAAGACGACTTGCAAACATGTAGGACAAGGGAGCTAGGTCAAATGACCACTGGCAGCAATGCCAAGCTGAAAATGTGTCCTAATTAGAGCTGCATTTTGATTAAAATTTTCAATTACATTTACACAAGTAAATTTATTTATTTCCACACTGCAGTGCCTTGTGACACTCAGTGAGTCACTTAACCCTCCATTGTTCAAAGTTAAGTGCCTAAATATATAAATCACATTGACTGTAGCAACATAAAGGCCGTATGTCAAATCTCATCCCCCTTCTGTACAGGACTGAATCTCCCTCCCTCCTCCAGACCCCCGTCTTGGCCACAGGTTCAACTGGTGGCCCTTCCAGATCTGTTTGCAGGTCTACTGCTTACTCTACTCTCCCTACCCAAGGAATGGCATCTGCTCTCCCCCCTACCCCCACCCATCCTAAAGGTGGTCCCTGCTGTGACCTGTAATGAAGCTTTCCCTCTGCCTCTGACATCACTTCCTGTTTCTACATGAACAGGATTTATAAGTCAGAAGGAAAATCTTCAGGTTAGGTGCAAGCTGCCAGTGTGACAAGTCACTTAAATCCCCCCCTTGCCTTAGGTACATTAGATAGACGGAAAAATGCTTGAGTTATCTGAATAAATTCATGAAAACTGAATAAATAAATGTAAGGGAGAGCGGGGGATGTGCTGGTTCATGCCAAGGGCAGGGGTTGGGAGTGGAAGATAGAAGATGTTTGGAGGAGGAGAGAAGAAATTTTCATAATCGTCAATGCATTAACTGCAATTAACTTTCAACCCCAGTCATACAACTACTATTATTTGTTATTTATAAAGCGCTGGACAACAAACATGCAAGAGATGGATCAGGTACATTAGATAGATTGTGAGCCCACTGGGACAGACAGAGAAAAATGCTCGAGTGCCTAAATAAATTCATGTAAAACCGTTCTGAGCTTCCCTGGGAGGACGGTATAGAAAATGGAATCTGCTGTAATAAAACCTTAGCGCGCATGCACACTTCAATCTTTGTGATCCTCAATACAAGGAGCCTGCGTCAGACCCTGCCAGAGCTGCTTTATTTTTACAAGGTAGGTGGGAGAAAGGGCCTGGAGCTGAAGGGTCTCAGCGCACGAGAAACAAAGACACACAGACAGCAGCCAGAAAGCGGCCAAGAAGAGAGACTCGCTTTCTGTCTTTCTTTGTCTCTCTCCTTGACCCCTGTGTCTGTCTTTCTTTCTGACAGACAGCGGCCAAGGAGCGAGAAAGACATACAGAAAGAAAGAAATGCCCAAGTCTACACATATATTCCAGCACTCGGGGCGGTTTCCCTATCGCTACAAGAAGCCTGCGTCAGACCCTGCCAGAGTTGCTTCAGAAAACGAAAGATTTCTCAGATAAGCTAAAACCTGTGTGCTTGGGGCAGGGAGCAATTTTGCTTTGGATTGGGGGAAGGGGGTGTGTGCTGGGGGAGCAGTGACCGATCTTGCTTTGGGTGAAGCCTATTTAAAGACTGGAAATCAACCGTACAAAGGATATTAAAGCTCACATGGTAAGTTTTCAGTTGATTTTGTGGCCGGTTAAGTCTACACATCTATTCTAGCATCCGTTAATGTAATTGGCTTAAACACTAGTAAAGAAATAAAGAGGACAAAGATTACAAACAGTACATTTTATTTAGGTGGGGTAAATAAAAGGGATTCAAGAGGGAATGACAACAGATAGGGGGCCTGATGCACTGAACCAGGCAAGAGGAATGGAGAAGGCATTGACAAGAGAGTCTTGGTCACTTGCATCCATGGAGTAACATAATTGTTAGCCTGCCACTTCACATTTTCACGCCCTCACATGAACTGGAAGATCCCTTAAACATTGACCAGCTGCTGCACATACTCACTGCATGCTGCTGTCGTCTGTATTCTGCCTCGCTAGCAGAAAGTGCACGTGCTAGAGCCAAATCCTCCTCTTCCTGGGGGCTGAAATTAAACAATGGCATGAGAAATCAGTTGCATGATTTGTAGATGGGAAGAGCCCAGCTGCACACAATGCTAGCTAATGTCTAAGAAGGGAGACTGCAACAGAAATTAGTCAAAAGTGCTACCCCTCCCCTCCTGGAAGATGCATGTTAACTAAACACACAATGAGATCGTCCCAAGTTCCTGTCAAAGCACCATAGCCCCTGTCTCCTTTTTACCCCGAACTATCCTTCTAGTAAAAAAGCCTACAGAACCGCTACACCTATGGTAATCATTCATGGACAGCAAATAAGCCAAGTTTTCCAGTCCCCCCCTGAATATATAAGAGATATCTGCGTACAGAGTTACTTGACGTTAGTTTCCATTGTAAGGAGTCACCATCCAAGAAAAAGATTGAGGTGTAATTGTGGATAATATGCTGAACGATTCTACTTAGTATGTCAATGTGGTGGCAGCAGGCAAAAAACAAACAAAATGCTAAGAATTATTAGGAAAGTGAGAGAAAGGAAGTCAAAGATTATTATAAGCCTTTTGTGTTGTTCCTTAGTGCAATCTCACCTTGAATTGTATACATAATTCTGGTCAATGTAGCTCAAAAAAGGTTCAATGAAGGGTGACCAAAATAATTAAAGGGATGAACTCCTCTCATATGATGAAAGGCTTAAGTTAGGACTCTGACCGAGGTCTACAAAATGCTGAGTGGAATAGAACAGGTAAACATAAATCGAAGGTTTACTCTTTGAAAAAGTATAAAGACTAGAGTATACTCCATGAACATAAGCATTGCCATACTGGGACAGACTGAAGGTCCATCATGCACACACGCACATACACAATAGTTATACCAGTATGGCTGTGCTGTATGCAGGTCAATGTCATGTGCATTTTCTTTAGGGATGCCTGGAAAACCTCACCTGTTTGTAACTCTCAATGACTGGAAGTGTCGCATCCTTTCACTTAGCACCTCAATGCACTCCATCAGCCCCTAGAAGATCCTTGTGACGGGGGAGGGGGCATAAGTGGAAGTAAGGAAGAAGGGAACTACAGGTTGGTAAGTCTGACTTCTGTGGTAATTGACAAACGCTTTTAAAACAGAATAATAATGTTTCTGGAATCCGAGAGACAGGTCTTTCAGACAAATCTTATCAATTTCTTTGACTGGGTGACCAAAAAATTGGATAGAGGGAGTGTACTAGATGTGGTGTATTTAGATTTTAGCAAAGCCTTAGACAGTGTTCCACAGAGACATTTAATAAATAAAGTGCCCTCGGGCTGGGTCCTTTTTTTTCCCCCCCAATTCTTTATTCATTTTTTTCATCTTCCATCAAGTGTACAATATTACATCAATTAATTCATACACATCACTTGAAATTCTTTCTATTATCATCTGAAGTACATAAATTATCCCCCTCCTCCACCCACCCTATTCACAGATATTATAATAAAAAGTTAACATATATATGCTATCTTCATAATTATTGATTAAACCTATTTTTTTTTTAATCTTTATTCATTTTCAAATCAAACAATAAGTGCATAAAAATGTATCATAAAAATAATTTCAATATAGCACTGTAAACCTATATTATAACTATAACCCCCCTCCCATAATTATAATTTCTTTTTTTAAATTCTTTATTCATTTTTACATATTACAAGTGTATAAGAAAAATCATTCGAACTTATAAATATACACTTGATTAACTTTCATATATCATTAAAAATATAACTTTTCAGCCAATACCTATATTCTATAATATTTTGAATATTATGAACTATTCCTAGTATCTAAACAATTGATATCAAGTTAGACAACCCTCCCAACCCCTCCCTCCCCTTACAAAAGTTCCATTCCCAATACATCAAAAACAGTTAAATACAATTATACATTATAGGATTTAATATTTATTACCCACTCACACTCCTCCATGTCAAATATCTTACTTTGGGAAAGCGTTATTACTCATTACAAAAATCTGCTAATGGCCCCCAAATCTTCTGAAATTTACCAAAATATCCTCTTTGTGTTGCTATTGTGCGCTCCATTTTATATATATGACACACAGAATTCCAACAGAAACTGTAATTTAATCTGCTATGATTTTTCCAACTGAATGTAATCTGTTGATTGGCAACTCCAGTCAATATAAATAAAAGTTTGTTATTATTTGACGAAATCTGACTCTTCGCTCTCATTGACATGCCAAATAAAATAGTATCATATGTCAAGGCTACCGGATTCTCTAACATCCTATTGATTTGAGGCCAAATTGATTTCCAAAATACTAATAATAATTATACTTTCAATGTAAAAAGGCGTCTAATCATTACAATAAGTAGTCAATGGCCCCCAAATCTTCTTAAAGTTATAATTCCCTTTTTGTATAGTAATTATTCTTTCCATTTTATATATATGACACAATGAATTCCACCAGAAGGTGTAATTAAGTCTTGTATAGTTTTTCCAATTTTTGGGGATATGCTGAATGGCGACTCCTGTCATTATCAATAAAAGTTTATTATTTGATGAAATTTGACTCTTCATTCTCATTGATGTTCCAAATAGAATTGTATCATATGATAGAGCTACATGGTTTTCCAATAAAGAATTAATTTGTGACCAAATTGATTTCCAAAAGGCCATGATAAAGGGACAATAGAATAGTAAATGATCTAGAGTCCCTACTTCAAGTTTACAATGCCACCATCTATTAGACTTAGAGCTATCCAACTTTTGTAATCTAACTGGGGTCCAAAATGCTCTATGGAACAAAAAGAACCAAGTTTGTCTCATAGATGCGGACACTGTACATCTCATTCTCCAAGACCAAATTCATGGCCATTGAGATGCAGAAATTTGATGCTTAATCTCAATGCTCCAAATGTCTCTAAGACCAGTCTTTGATTTTTATTCATAAATCCAGATATTAATTTATACCACTGTGCGGCTTGATGACCCAAGAAATCTGCCTGAAAGCATAAGAATTATCCCAGGACAAGCAGGCAGGTATTCTCACTAGTGGGTGATGTCATCCAACGGAGCCCCGATGCGGACATCTGACAAGCATACTTGCTTGTAGAAACTTTTAGAAGTTTTGAGTTGCCTATACCGCGCATGCGCGAGTGCCTTCCCACCCGATGCACCGGGCGCGTCTCCTCAGTTCTTTCTCTTCCGCGGAGCTGAGGAGTCCGTCTTCGACTCTCTGCGCGAAGTCCCTTCATTTGTGCTTTCTGTGCCCGCGGTTTTGAGTTTTACTTTGCTCATTATCGTTGGCTCACGTTGCGTTTTCTTGTTTAAAAAAAAAAAAAAAAAAATTTCTTTCGATCGTTCCACGGGGTAGGCCGCGTGGCCGCAGCCCCGCGGCTTCGATCTTGCGGTGGAGCTTTTTCGGCCTATGTCTTGGCCTGTTACGTGTTTTAAAAAGTGTGTCAAGTGCCAGCGCGCGATTTCATTGACGGACCCTCATCAACGCTATCTTCAGTGTCTAGGGCCTCAACATCTTCCAAAATTGTGCCGGCCTTGCTCCACAATTACAGCACGTGCTTTTAAGCGTCGCTGCATTTTGTGGGAGTCGCTGTTCAGCATGGAGGTGTCGCCAGAGCTGCTCGCGTCGCAGGGCGCCACGCCTTCGACTTCCACCTCAGCTTCTTCGGCCTCGAGTCTGCTTAAGCCTGCCTCGTTCGTGCCGGCTTCGACTCTGATGCCTGCTGCGGTGCCTTCTGCCGTCACCTCAGGTCAGGTAACGCAGCCTCCCATTCCTCCAGTGGTGTTCAAGGTGCCCAAGGCTTCTAAGCCCAAGCCCCTGGGCGGCCAAGTTAGCGATGTCCGTGCTGGAGGTCCCATTGCGGATGTGGATCCCTCTTTGCCGGCTTCGTTCCATGCGATGATGGAGAAGTTATTGGTCGAGTTCTTTACTAAAATTGGGCCGATGCTTCTCTCCCAAATCCAGCCAGGGCACGCGGAAGCCTCCCGCGAGGTCGAGCCGCCTCCCATGCCTCCTCGACGCACACTCTCGCTGCTGGGAGCAGAGTCTCGGCGAGTGTCTGGTCTGGCTTCGGGGCATGCCTCGCAAGGAGCAGAATCTTTGCCCATGCCACTTTTGAAACCACTTTTGATACCCTCGATGCGTGGCGCACCCACCTTGCCTGGAACGGCACCTACCTCCTCGATGCCGAGCCTCGAGCCTTGGGGAGTGCATCGCGGGGCTTCGTCTCAGCCTCCTCTGCTTCGATCCACAGCCTCCAGCCCCATCTACTCGATGGCTGCCTCGTCTGGGCTTCGCTCGCCTCGGCGCTCGAGGCCTGCTTCTCGACACTGTTCTGGTCGTCGCTCGAGACATTTATCGAGGCATTCTTCGAGGCATGCCTCGCCTCGTAGTAAGCAGCCTTTTCGGGAGTTTTCACCGGATTACTCGCCTCCTCCTATGCCGGAACTCGAGGACATCGTGGGTTCGTTCTCTCCCTGCCGGTCCTCGGCCTCAGCGGACCAGGCCTCCTCGTCTTCTTCGAGTCCGTCTCGAGGCCCGGCCCTCGCTGACCAGTTGTCCTTCTCGTCCTTCCTGAGGCAGATGGCAGTGGATCTGGATATCACCCTGGATTCGAGTTCAAAGTTTTCTAAAGAGTATTTGGAGATGATGCATCTTCCTCAACCTCCTGCTGAGTCTCTCCGTCTGCCTCTCCATAAGCTTCTGGACCAGACTTTCATGAGATGCTTCGAGACTCCGTACTCCATCCCCGCGGTCCCAGGGAAGTTGGATGCCAGGTACCGCACAGTGCACCATAAGGGCTTCGACGGGGCGCAGCTCTCTCACCAGTCCCTCTTGGTTGAATCCTCCTTGAAGCGGTCTCATCCCTCCCAGGTCTATGCCTCCACTCCTCCTGGCTGGGAGGGCAAAACCATGGACAGATTTGGCAGGCGCATCTAGCAGAACTCGATGATGGCTTCTCGAGTCCTGAATTACAGTTTTCATTTTGCGACCTACTTTGAGTTTTTTCTCTCCATTCTTCAGAAATTTTTGCCCTATCTGGACTCTCAGGCTCGCTTCAAGTACTCGGAGGTCCTGGCGTCGTTGTCCCAACTTCGCCTGCAGATGATGCAATCGTCTTACGACGCCTTTGAACTCTCGACCAGAGCTGCTGCTTGTTCGGTGGCCATGAGACGCCTGTCGTGGCTCCGGACAATTGATATGGACCCGAATCTCCAGGACAGGCTGGCGAACGTTCCCTGTGCGGGAGCAGACCTTTTTGACGAGTCCATTGAGGCGGCGACGGAGAAGCTGTCCAAACATGAAAAGTCTTTTCAATCTATTCTCTGCCAGAAGGCCAAGCCTGCTATTGCTCATCCATCTCGCCTGCCTATGATCTATCAGAGGAGCTATCCGCCGAAGCAGGCACCCACCATCCGTCCGCCTGTGAAGAGGCAGCACCAGCAGAAGCCCCAACAAAAGCCTCAACCTTCTGCTGTCCCCAAGGCTCCCCAGCCTTTTTGACTGTCTCGTAGGAAGCATAACTTCCATCGTTCTGCCCTCCCCGTTTTTTCCCATCGGAGGTCGTCTCCATCACTTTTACCATCGATGGACGACTATTACCACCAACCTCTGGGTTCTTTCCGTCATAAGAGAGGGATACTCTCTTCAGTTCCATCAAGTTCCTCCGGAACATCCTCCAAGAGAGTATCCTTCCAACTTAACCCAGACCGCCCTTCTTCTTCAGGAAGCTCAGGCTTTGCTCCGGCTTCGTGCCGTTGAGCCGGTCCCTGTAGACCAACAGAACAAGTGTTTTTACTCCCGGTATTTCCTGGTTCCGAAGAAGATGGGTGACCTGCGTCCTATTTTGGACCTCTTAGCAAGGTTCCTCTGAAATTTCTCACTTGGAAAGTGGTGTTTCTCATTGGCCTCACTTCTGCTCGTCGAGTGAGTGAACTTCAAGCATTGGTTGCGGATCCGCCCTTTACAGTGTTTCATCATGACAAGGTGGTCCTTCGCACTCATCTCAAATTCCTCCCCAAGGTGGTCTCAGAATGTCATCTGAATTAATCCATTGTCCTTACTGTGTTTTTTCCAAAGCCTCATTCTCATCCTGGAGAATCAGTTCTTCACACTCTGGACTGTAAATCTGCTTTGGCTTTCTACCTGGAACGCACCAAGTCTCACAGAACTGCTCCTCAACTTTTCATCTCCTTCGATCCGAACAAGTTGGGACACCCTATCTCTAAGCGCACCATCTCCAACTGGATGGCGGTTTGTATCTCTTTCTGCTATGCCCAGGCTGGATTAGCCCTTCACAGTAAAGTCACAGCCCATAAGGTCAGAGCAATGGCAGCCTCTGTAGCTTTCCTCAGATCGACACCGATTGAGATTTGTAAAGCTGCCACTTGGTCCTCGGTTCATACCTTCACCTCACAATATTGTCTGGATACCTTCTCCAGACGGGATGGACAGTTTGGCCAAACAGTATTACAAAATTTGTTCTCCTAAGTTGCCAACTCTCCCACCATCCCATTTGGGTTAGCTTGGAGGTCACCGACTAGTGAGAATACCTGCCTGCTTGTCCTGGGATAAAGCAATGTTACTTACCGTAACAATTGTTATCCAGGGACAGCAGGCAGCTATTCTCATGTCCCTCCCACCTCCCCTGGGTTGGCTTCTCTGCTGGTATCTGAACTGAGGAGACGCGCGCGGTGCATCGGGCGGGAAGGCATTCGCGCATGCGCAGTGTGGGCAACTCGAAACTTCTAAAAGTTTCTACAAGCAAGTATGCTTGTGAGATGTCCACATCGGGGCTCCGTTGGATGACGTCACCCACTAGTGAGACTAGTTGCCTGCTGTCCCTGGATAACAACTATTACGGTAAGTAACATTGCTTTCCAGACTATACTGATTGTTAAGATTTTTCCATTCAGGGAACCCCTCCTGAATAGCCTGCTTCAGTTGCAACCATTTAAAACTTTGTGATTTGTTAAGACCATATTTATGCTGCAACTGCAAAAAATCAAGCAGTATACCATTTAAAATAACATCACCTAGAGTCCGTATATCTGCAATAATCCAATGCTTCCATACAATTTTAAAACCGCCAACTTGAATCTTGGAGTTTAGCATAAAGATTGGTATGTTGATTTGTGTATTGGGTTTGGAGTGAAATTGCTGACATAACGTAATGTTTTCCATGTATCCATCAAAATTCTGTTCTCTTTATATTTTCTAGGCATTGTAACACTAAGAACATGAGACAAATTAATAGGAAACATGAGTCGCCATTCCAAATACAGCCAATCCGGGATATTTTCCTTGAGCTCTGGGAGGACCTAATACATACCCTGGCGTAAAATATAGGCTTGATGATACCTATAAAAGTTAGGAAAATTTACCCCACCCTCCGCAATTCTGTCTCTTTGCATGCGGAGAAAGCCTTTGATCGAGTGGAATGGACTTTTATGTATCAGGCATTAGATTGGTTTGGTATAGGTTCTGGATTTATAAAAATGATTCAGACGTTGTATAGCTCCCCTGCTGCAAGATTGTATATTAATAATAATTTATCAGAGCGTTTTAATTTGCGGAGGGGGGGTTAGGCAAGGTTGTCCATTGTCTCCTTTGCTTTTTGATATTGTATTAGAACCCTTGTTATTAGCCATTCAACAAGCAAAGGGGATACAAGGTATTCCTCATACAAATTGGGAATATAAAATATCTGCATATGCTTTATTTGAGGAATCTGGAAATTACCATGTCATGCTTGCTTGAATTAATAGAGAAATTTGGAAAATTTTCAGGGTATAAGATAAATTGAAGTTTATATGGAAAGAAGATGGATTAAAATATTTAGGTATTAGAATTAAAAATATGCTGGAAGATACAATGAAAGAGAATAAAAATTTTTTGTTAAAAAGTAACAGAAATGTGTGAGCAATGGAATCCTTTACATCTTTCTTGGTGGGGGAGAGTCCAAACTATTAAAATGATGATATTGCCTGTGGTTTGTTATCAATTGAGTATGATACCAGTTTTTTTTCAGGGGTCCTTTTATAAAAAGTTAAATGGTATTCTTACAAAATTTGTTTGGCTGGGTAAAATGCCCAGAATTGCCTTAGTATCTTTACAAAACTCAGGCTGGGTCAAGAACTGGTTGAGTGGAAGGCAACAGAGGGTAGTGATCAATGGAGCTCACTCTGAGGAAAGGGAGGTTACCAGTGGAGTGCTTCAAGGTTTCTGTTCTTGGGCCTATTCTTTTTAATATTTTTATAAACAATATTGCTGCAGGACTGTCAGGTAAGATTTGCCTCTTTGTGGATGATACCAAAATCTGCAAGAGTAGACACCCAGGATGGTGTGAATAACATGAAAAAAGACCTGGCGAAGCTTGAAGAATAGTCTTAAATTTGGCACATGATGCACTGGGGCGAGACCTAAGGCCTCCGGAGCAGGAGGGACTGAGCACCAACTTTTTTACAGGTACGGGGCGGGGGAATCGGCATCCCTCCTATCATATTTTGGATCGATTGGGGGGAGCATTGATGGTAGGAGGAAGTCAGCATCCCTCCTGCCATTCGTTTGCAGTGGCAGGTATTTTGGGGGGGTTCGGGGAGGGAGGGGTGGATTTTGTCGGGGGGGGGAGAGGGCTTTTTTTCATTAGTGTAATACACGCAAAATATCTGTGCCATTAAAAAAAACAAAAATAAAATGAACGGCAGAAGCCCTGACAGGAGCCTCCTGTCACTACTGTCAGGGCTCTGCCCCGACTCAATCGCTCACTGAGCAATTGAGTTGGGGGAATTTGCATGCAAATCATTTGCACACAAAAAAAGATAGTGAATCAATCGCTGTTTCAAAATCGACCAGGAATTGGCCAACAGCGATTGAATCTCTATCTTTAGTGAATCTGGGCCTTACTCAGGCCACAGAGCTGATGCTCAAGCCTCTGATAAAATCAGCAGGTGAGCTGCTTCCAGGGTCAGTCCCCGATATCCTGAAGGGACCCAAAACAGGCTGGCTCTGCAGGTATTCTAAGAGATAGGCCTGGGAGCAGGGGACTTCCAAGCACTGAAGCCACAAAGAATTTCAAAATCTGACAGAAAAAACACCCCAAAATAATAAAGAAAAGTCGAGAAGAGCAAAACACAACTTCCGAGTTTGCTTGCACAAGGAATAACTGAGGAGGGTGCTGTGCTCCACTGCAGAAGGAGAGGAGTTTCAAGTTCATAAAGTGATACCCTTCTGCAGTTTGCTGGAAATGGGAATCAACAGCTATAGTACTGACTCTTGTGTATCAGCAATAGATTTAGTCTCCTTATCAGGTAGATTAGGACATGCTTTAAGGAAGCAGTTTTACTTTCAATTTCCCTCCCTAAAATAAATTACCGTATTTTTTGCTCCATATGATGCACTTTTTTTCCACCCAAAAGAGGGTGGCAATCTCGGTGCATCTTATGTAGCAAAGATACAAAATTTGTAACCCCCAGCCGACACCGCACCTTTTCAAAACACTGCCCCCCTGCCTTTCAGCACCGCCGCCGCACCTGTTTAAAACAAACACCCGCCCGCCTGTCGCCAGTACCTTTTTTTAAACAGCCTGGTGTTCCAGCATGAATCCCTCCCTCGCTAGATGGCTCTTGTGCTCAGCGGCACACAGATCAGGAGTGTGGATGTCAGAAGCAAGCTTTTACGTGCTCCTGCTTGGGCTCACCGCCATTTTCTGAATGGCTGGCGTCAGTTCTCGTGGGACTCGCGAGAACTGACGCCAGCCATTCAGAAAACGGTGCAGGGCCAGGCATGAACGTGGAAAGCTCGTGCCTCACCTCCGTGCTGTTGACCTGTGTGCCGCTGAGTACGAGAGTCGTCTAGCGAGGGAGGGATTTAAAAAGGTACCGGGGGTATGATTTAAAAGGCACGGGGGAGGGCTAAAAAGGTACTGGGGGATGTAAAAAATTGTTAAGTCGGCTGGGACGGATCCCTCCTGTCCTGGCCTACCACTAGGGGTGGGTAGGGTACAGGGTAGGGAGGGGGGACAGGGTGCAGAACTTGGCAAGGAGTGTGGGATCGGGTGCAGAGCCTGCCAGGAAGAATTTGGTTCAGAATGTTTTTTTTTGTTTTCCTCTAAATCTATGGTCATAAGAACATAAAAATTGCCGCTGCTGGGTCAGACCAGTGGTCCATTGTGCCCAGCAGTTCGCTCATGCGGCGGCCCTCTGGTCAAAGACCAGCGCCCTGAGACTAGCCCTACCTGTGTACATTCTGGTTAAGCAGGAACTTGTTCTTGAATCCCTGGAGGGTGTTTTCCCCTATGACAATCTCCGGATGAGCATTCCAGTTTTCTACCACTCTCTGGGTGAAGAAGAACTTCCTTATGTTCGTACGGAATCTATCCCCTTTCAATTTTAGAGAGTGCCCTCTCATTCTCCCTATCTTGGAGAGAGTGAACAACCTTTCCTTTTCCACCAAGTCTATTCCCTTCAGTACCTTGAAAGTTTCAATCATATCCCCTCTCAATCTCCTCTGTTCGAGGGAAAAAAAGCCAAGTTTCTATAATCTTTCGCTGTACAGCAACTCCTCCAGCCCCTTAACCATCTTAGTCGCTCTTCTCTGGACCCTTTCGAGTAGTACTGTGTCCTTCTTCATGTACGGTGACCAGGCTGGATGCAGTACTACAGGTGAGGGCACACCATGGCTCGGTACAGCGGCATGATAACCTTCTCCGATCTGTTCGTGATCCCCTTCTTTATAATTCCTAGCATTCTGTTTGCCCTTTTCGCCGCTGTCGCACATTGTGCGGACAGCTTCATCGACTTGTCGATCAGAACTCCCAAGTCCCTTTCCTGGGAGGTTTCTCCAAGTACCGCCCCGGACATCCTGTATTCGTGCATGAGATTTTTGTTACCGACATGCATCACTTTACACTTATCCAGGTTGAACCTCATCTCCCATGTCGATGCCCATTCCTTGAGCCTGATTATGTCACGTTGCAGATCTTCGCAACCCCCCTGCGTTTTCACTACTCTGAACAACTTTGTATTGACCGCAAATTTAATCACCTCACTCGTCGTACCTATGTCCAGAGGTTCCCACAGGGGTGAAAGTTCCAGGACAGCTTAAGCTTGTCAGTCGCCATGATAGACACATGATAGAGACATACAAGATCATGAAAGGCATAGAGAAGGTGGAGAGGGACAGATTCTTCAGCCTACTGGGAACCACAAGAACAAAGGGGCACTCGGATAAATTGAACGGGGACAGGTTCAGAACCAATGCTAGGAAATTCTTTTTCATTCAGAGGGTGGTGGACACCTGGAATATGCTTCCGGAGGTTGTGATAGGACAGAGTACATTGCGGGGTTTCAAAGAGGGATTGGATAAATTCCAGAAGGATTCGGGGATTGAGGGATACAGATAGGGGTAGAGACAGGACTATGAAAGGTTAACAGATAGAAGGAAAAAGGGGAATGAAGGGTTTCAGACAAAGGACCTCTTTACAGGTCATTGATCTGATGGGCTGCCGCGGGAGCGGGCTGCTGGGCGCGATGGACCTCTGGTCTGACCCAGCGGAGGCAACTTCTTATGTTCCTCCAGGAGTAGTTGTTGAACAGGTAGTTTGAAAGGAAGGAGGAATGAATGCCTCAACTGTTATGTTTCACGGTATGTAAGCTTCTATGATGCAGAAATTAACTGCTTCTCCATATAAATATATTAAGGGCCACTCCCTCTGGCTCATTTCCCTGGAACCTCAGTCTAATCTGAAACATAAAATACTGTTGGTTATTTACGCAATGGAATGCATCTTTTTATTTATCAGGCATCTCTAATCTAGAATGATTTACCATTTTTAATTAGATCAGAAGTTCGTTATACTGTTTTTAGAAAGCTTTAATATTTAAATCATTTTTATTGAGCACAAGAAAACAGGTACAACCAACACGAGAACTAGCAATGCAATATCAAGAGCAGCGGAAACAGCTAATATGTGGCTCAAACAATTTTCAGAAATAACCAGAAAGCCCTACCCCCACCTACCCACCCCCTGTCTACCCACCCATCCAACCCCCCTCCATCTAACCACCCACCCATCCAATACCAGAACAGGTGCAAGTGAGCTAAAGAAGGAAAGACAAGGAAAAAGAAGAGAGGACTAAAGTAAATATCAGAAGCTGAAATTCTACTGTACAACTTTCACATGATCTTAAAAGTTCATAAGTCTACTCCTTGCAGTTGGGGAGAAGGGATTCCAGAAGGGTCCCCAAATATGCATAAACTGCCGTCCTGCTGAAGAATCCAGTGTGCGGAGCTGGGTCTATTCCATTTTCAGTAAAGTGGTCATGTGTTGCCTCCATTGCTGAAAAGCAGGGGCCTGCTGTTCCAACCAAAGCAAAAAGATAATCTTTTTACCCTGAAGTACCGCCTGCTGAAAAAAAGCAGTGTAGCACTTTGGAGTAGGGGATTGCAGAGAGAAGACATCAAACAGGACAAGCACCTCCAGCTTTACGCCACACTTCCAAAGAGAGGAGAAGGTCTTCAGTAACAAGTTCCAAAATTGTTGCACTGGGGGACACTGCCAGAACATGTGGCCCAAAGTGGCCTCCCCACAGCCGCACTTAGGACAACTGGAAGTCTGAGCTACCCCAGCCAAATAGGCCCATCGAGGAGACATATGAAGACAAAGAGCAAATTTATGTTGTAGCTCCCAACAGGCTACATTAACCGTAACCTTGCAGATAGCAAGAACAAAAGACTTAAAAGTAGCCTCCAGTAAGGTGATGGGTAGATCTGACTCCCAAGCTACTGTGTAAGCTCAGTACATGAGGGCAGGAGAGGAATCCAAAAGGGCTCGATGATACCTCAGAGGTACTTTATTCTGAGTCCATAGTGTAAATAGAAAGCCAAGTTCCTCCTAAACGTCTTCAGTCAGATCAGTCCAACAGAGACTCCTGATGTAATTGCAAAGCTGTAGATAAGGAAAGAAATCCTGTGGGGAAAGAGAGAGCTCCCTCTGTAGATCTGAAAAGGGAATCATTTTGCCCTCCTCCGTGAGCACATGAAAAGATAATGAATACCCTTCTGCGTCCAGCGTTGAAAGTCCGGAGAAAAAGTACCCACTGGAAAGTGAGAATTGTGCCTGATTGCCAGGTATGGTGAAGCCTTAGTAGAAAAATGGTGACGTCTGAAAATCCATCTCCAAGCAGCAACAGTGGTAGGAAGCAGATGAGACAACGTGGCAACAGGCAGAAGATGCAGGCCCATAACATGAAGGTAACAGCTGAAATGTACAGAGTCCAGGAGTTCAAGTCTAGTAGCCGTGAGGTCCTCTGAAGAGCAAAACCAGTCACTGACATGCCTCATAGCACAAGCAACAGTAAGAAATTTAACATTCAAAAGGCCTAGGCCTCCCATGGAGACTGGGGTATATAGAAAAGTATAGGGGAGCCGAGCCCTCTTCCCCAGCCACGTGTAGGCCCTGCAGAGACCACCGCAATTTCCGTTCATCTCAAACCCTCAAAAAGAGGGGCAACATCTGGAAAACATACATCCACTTTGGAGCCAGGATCATATTAAACAAATGAATTCTGCCAAAATTTAACTTTACAACAGTATCATGTAGTAAAGGCTGCACATTTAAAGCATACAGCCGGGAAAGCGGGACAGGAATTAGGACCCCTAAGTATTTAATATGATCTACTGCCCACTGCCTAGGAAAAGGGCCCATCCAGGAATCCTGGAGATGAAATCCTGGAGAGGAAATGTTTGAGACTTGTGATAGTTTAAAGTAAACCCAGAGAAGACCCCAAACCTAGAAATGGTATCCAAAAGAATAGGCAAAGATTTCTGGGGGTCAATAACAACTAGCAAAAGATCATCAGCACAGGCAAGCGCCTTAACCGAGGCCTCTGACAACAGGACTCCCATGATGTCAGGGGACATCTTGATCATGGAAAGTAGTGGTTCCAAGGTCAAGAGAAAAAGCAACGGGGAAAGAGGACACCCCTGTCTGGTTCCCCTGGCAATAGGAAAGGGGGGGGGACTTTATCCCATTAACCAATATGCATGCTTTTGGATTACGATAAAGAGCTGTAATAGCTTGCAAAAACATGCCTTGCATGCCCATATGTGAAAGGACCCCAAATAAAATGGTCCACAACACTTTGTCAAAGGCCTTTTCGGCATACGGCTGACCACTAAGGAGGGCACCTCATAATGTTGGCAGTAAGCCATGGCCAGAATCAGTTTCCTGACATTCAAGACCGATTGACGGCCCCTGACAAAGCCCACCTGCTCCTCTCCAATCAACTTGGGAAGAATTGTGGCCAGCCTAGATGCCAAAAGAGCAGAAAACAACTTAAGATCAACATTGATTAAGGAAATCGAGCGACAGGCAGAAACTAGTTCAGCGGGAAATATGGTCAGGCTTAGAATGCACCTTACCCGTAGAATCCCTAATTGCAGTAATGTGGTGGGACCCTCCCCAAGCCTCAACAATAGTTGCCAACAACTTCCCACTCTTATTGCCATAATAAAAAAAAAAGGCCTCCTTGCTAGCCTGAGAGGTAACTCTAATATACACTGCCTTGTGTAGTTGGACCTGTTTCTCCATTCCCAAAATGCCAGCTACCAAACATTTATTGCAAGCACTGACATATGCAATTATGTCTCCTCTAATCACAGCCTTCCCCGCAGACCAAAATAGAAATGGGTCATCAAGGTGTTGGGAATTGTTGCAAGTATAATACTCCAATTTAGTGCGTAAATACTTTAGGAAATGAGGATCCTTATACAAATATGCGGGAAATCTCCACCCCCCTCTGTTGATGATAAAAGTGAGGAGAGTCTAGCTCATTCAATACCATGCAGTGATCAGACACCTCCCCAGGACCTACTGCTGCTGAAGAAATGAAGGGAAACAGCCCCTGCTGGACAAATACATAATCCAAACGGGATTAAGTCCCATGGGCCCTGGAGAGGTATGTGTAATCCCGCTCCTTCGAATGTAGGGAGCGCCACGTGTCCACCAAATCTAGAACTGTGGTAAAGGTTACTAGATCATTACTCATCCCCTCACTCCCAGAAGGAAGTCCCATGGATCTATCAATGCTAGGGTCAATTACCAAATTCATGTCCTCCACCACCATTAAACTTTCCAGTTGGGAAGTAGTGCAGAGACACAAAAGATCTCTGTAAAACCAGTGGTCTCAATATGCGGTACCATAGACAACCAACAAGGATAGGGTACAGCCTCGCAGGTTCAAGTCAAGAAGAAAGTAGCGACCCTGAGAGTCCTTCCGAAGGACCACCATACATTGTAAGGATTTTCGCAGAACTGCCCCCCCCCCCCCCCACGTCTGCCCTCAGAGGAAGAAAAGTGGACCGCTCCAACCCAGGAGCGCTATAATTTCAAATGCTCCACATCTGAAAGACGCGTTTCTTGAAGGCATGCTATATCAGCTCAGCTCCCTGCCTCAGAAGAGCCTGTAAGATTTTAGTGCGCTTTATAGGAGAGGAGATACCCCCCACATTCCATGAAACTATTTTTGTACTGGCCAGGCTGAGTAAGAGTAAATGAAAAGAGAAGGAAAAGAGCAAGGCTCAACAGAACGAAGGAGGAAGGCTCCCAGCCCAAACCTTCCTCCTCACCCCAATGCGAAAGCAGTCCAGTCCTCTTGGCAAGAACAAACAAAACATCTACAAGAAACATAAAAAACAAAGAACAGAGGAAAAAAGAATAGCAAAGACAGGAAGAATACCACCCCAATACCAAACCCACCAGACACGCCCAAACCCCAGACAGGCAATAGTCCCACAGAGCACTGGGGAGAATCACAAAAACGCACAGGGCCCTACCTCATCCCACCATTATCCTATGCCAAGGCCAAGAAAGGGCCTGGTAATACAGCGTACTACACTCAAAGCCCCTAGCAGGCCTAAAAAGATAGGTAGCATAGATACAGACTATTAAGAAAATCACTGCTCCACCAAGCAAACATTGATACTCAGTTCAGAGACCAAGCAGACGAGCAGTCAAAAAGTCAGGTGTTAATAGTGCCCATAAAGGCTTGCGCCCGATCCCCAGAATCAAACACCTTCCAAGAGCCATCAGCAAGGGAAGAGTTCCCTTGGACTGGAAAATCACCCAACATTATTCCTCTTCACAAAAAGGGACGAAGGTCAGAGGCTGAGAATTACAGACCGGTAAGTCTCACGTCAATAGTGTGTAAACTAATGGAGACAATGATCAAAAACAGATTAGACACGTTTTTGGACGAGGAAAAATTAAGGGACCCCCACCAGTGTTCCCGCTAAGCTGCGCTGGCGTGTGCTGGCACACAAAATATACATCGCAGCGCACAAGTTTCTCGTCACAGCGCACGGCGTACGGCAGATGGCAGGGCGGCGAGAGGAGAATCGGGCGAGTTGGCTCATAACTTTCTGGCGCTAGCTCACAGCGAAAAAAGGTTTGCTCACAACACCCGCCCGCTTAGAGGGAGCACTGACCCCCACCAACATGGTTTTACGAAGGGAAGGTCTTGTCAATCCAACCTGATAAGCTTCTTTGACTGGGTAACAAAAAAGCTGGACCGGGGGGTGGGGGGGAGTCCCTTGACATCGTGTACTTGGACTTTAGGAAAACTTTTGATAGTGTTCCATACCGCAGGTTATTGAACAAGATGAATGCAATGGGACTAGGAGGAACGCTGACTGCATGGGTAGAAGACTGGCTTAGCGACAGACTTCAAACCGGTGATGGTAAATGGTACTATCTCAATATCGTCAAAAGTGACCAGTGGAGTGCCGCAGGGCTCGGTCTTGGGCCCAATGCTATTTAATATCTTTGTAAGGGATCTGACTCAAGGACTTCGAGGCAAAATTGCGTTATTTGCAGACGATGCTAAACTGTGCAATGTTGTGGGCAGGGCAACTGAACCTAACAGCGCAACCGCGCAAAACACTATGGAACAAGACCTACTTTTGCTAGAACAATGGTCCAGTACTTGGTAACTAAACTTTAATGCCAAAAAATGTAAGGTGATGCATCTTGGCAGCAGGAATCTTTGCACTACATACACCCTAAATGGAGAAAATTTAACAAAAACTGAAGTAGAAAGGGACTTGGGAGTAATCATCCGTGAAGACATGAAGGCTGCAAATCAGGTGGAGAAAGCTTCAACAAAGGCTAGACAAATGCTTGGCTGCATCAGAAGAAACTTTATCAGCCGAAAACCCGAAGTTATAATGCCATTATACAGATCCATGGTGAGACCTCACCTTGAGTACTGTGTCCAGTTTTGGAGGCCACATTACCAAAAGGATGTGAAGAGAATTGAGTCAGTTCAGAAAATGACCACAAGGATGGTCTCAGGACTTAAAGATCTTTCATATGAAGATCATCTGAGCAATCTGTGCTTATACTCGCTCAAGGAGCGCAGAGAAAGGGGGGACATGATAGAAACTTTCAAGTACATAATGGGCCGCATCGAGGAGGAGGAGAAAATCTTCACTCTTACGGGTCCCACGGTGACAAGAGGACATCCGCTAAAACTTAGGGGAGGAAGATTTCATGGGGACACCAGGAAATACTTCTTTACCGAAAGGGTGATTGATAGATGGCATTGTCTTCCACATCAGGTAGTCGAGGCTAGTAGCATGCTCGACTTCAAGAAACAATGGGACAAACATGTGGGGTCGCTACAGAGGTATGATAGAGGATAGTTTCTCGAGAGTGGAAGGGATCATGATTGGGCAGACTTGTTGGGCCGTCCGCCCTTTTCTGCCGTCATATTTTATGCTTCTATGGAAAATCTTAAAAGTAGCAGGATAGAAGAACAAAAAGCGAAGAGTCTTAGCAGCCAGGTTAGCACAAAGAGGTTGAAATTTTTTCCGTCGAGACTGCAAGGCTGGTGAGTAGTCTTGAAAAATTTGGACACGATGCTCCTCATAACACAAGTTGTCCCGATGTTCACGATATTTGTGCAGTAAAGCAACCTTGTGGACATGATTGTGTACCTTGATGATCATGGCTCATGGTCTCTGATAGCCTTTCCCAGTGTGTCCCAGCTGGTATGCGCACTCAAAGCATAGGGGTCCCAGGTCAACCAGCAATGGGAGTTTCATTTGGAGCCAGGAGGTAAGAAGGGTGTCCAATTGGTAGTCAGGTATGGTTTCTGGCAACCCCAAAAACCGCGGTTCTCCAGGTCCTCTAATTTTGAAGCCTGCTCAGCAACCTGATGCTCCAATGCTGCGATGGCGGGGGCCATTGCCATATTTGTGTCCTCCAGCGCCAAAGACTGAGACAGGAAAGACTGAGCAAATTGCAGCTCTACACTCTTGAAGAGCATAGGGAGAGGGGAGACATGATTGAGACATTTAAGTACATCACGGGACGGGTCGAGGTGGAAGATGATATCTTTCTTCTCAGGGGACCCTCGACCACAAGAGGACATCCGCTCAAACTCAGGGGAGGGAAGTTTCGTGGAGATGCCAGGAAGTACTTCTTCACGGAAAGAGTGATCGAGCATTGGAACAAGCTTCCAGTGCAGGTGGTCGAGGCACGCAGCATCCCAGACTTCAAGAACAAATGGGATACCCATGTGGGATCCCTACGAGGTCATGCCAAGGGATAGGGTCACTAGGACTTGAATGAGCGGGTCAGTAGAGTGACAGTATAATTACAATTATACTTAAGGGGTCAGAAGACTTAAGAGGGTGGGTAAATAGTGTGGGCAGACTTGATGGGCTATATAGCCTTTATCTGCCGTCATCTTTCTATGTTTCTATGTTTCTAATATGCATGCCTCCAACTCCCCTGTACACCGCACCATATCCGCCAGTAAAGCATCTACCTGTCCCAACTGACAATACACTTTTTCCAACTGTGGCTCGAGCGCGCACTTTACAGCGCTAGATAATTGGGTCAGCTGAGCGGTAGGAAACTCCTCTGTAGAAGTTGTCAATGGTGAAGCCATTTTATCCGCAGCTTCCTAGCCCACCTCCTGCAGCTTCTTTGTGGATCTGCCAGCCATCTCAGAGTCCAAAGTATAAATCTGTCCTTAAGAGGTAGCAGTGTGACAAAACACTGAAATAGCCCAAAAAATATCCGATTCGGTAAGATGATAGACAGCGATGTTTCCAATAGTTGAATTTGATGTTTCCAATAGTTGAATTTATTGTGATCTGACATGATCCCATAAGGGTTTTGGCGAAATACAATTCTGGAGACAGCACCTTCAAAAAGATATAAATAGGATGGCGTCGGCCCAGTGGAGGACTACTAAAATGGCTGGTGGACTTAAAGATCTCGATATGTATTCTTTGGAGGAAAGGCAGGAGAAGGAAGATATATTAAGAGAGATTTAAATAACTATGTGGCATAAAACATAGAAGATGGCAGAAAAGGGCCATAGCCCATCAAGTCTGCCCACTCTACTGACCCACCCCCCTATGTCTACTCTTCTAGAGATCCCACTCCTAATGACCCATCTCCTTAACTCTACCCTCTTAGGGATCCCACATGGACATCCCATTTACTCTTAAAATCTGGTACGCTGTTGGCCTCGATCACCTGCACCAGAAGCTTGTTCCAATAATCAACCACTCTTTCGGTGAAAAAATACTTCCTGGTGTCGCTATGAAATTTCCCGCCCTTGATTTTGAGCGGATGCCCTCTTGTGGCCCAGGGTACTTTGAGAAAGAAATATCATCTTCCACCTCGATACGGCCGGTGATATATTTAAACATCTCAATCATGTCTCCCCTCTCCCTACGTTCTTCGAGAAAGTAGAGCCGCAATTTGTTCAGCCTCTCTTCGTACGAGAGATCCTTGAGCCCCGAGACCATCCTGGTGGCCATCCGTTGAACCGAATCGACTCTCAGCACATCTTTTCGGTAATGTGGCCTCCAGAATTGCACACAGTACTCCAGATGAGTTCTCACCATGGTTCTGTACAATGGCATTATGATTTCAGGCTTCCGGCTGACGAAACTTCTGCAGTAGGATCCCTACGAGGGTCAGCCAAAGGATAGGATCACTAGGGTATAGACTTGAATGAGCGGGTCAGTAGAATGGCATTATTACAATTCTACTTAAAGGGGACATTAGACTTAAAAGGGAGGGTCGATGGTGTGGGCAGACTTGATGGGCTGTAGCCCTTATCTGCCGTCATCTTTCTATGTTTCTATACAACCCAACATTTGTCTTGCCTTAGATGAAGCCTTCTCCACTTGACTGGCAGTTTTCATCGCTGCACTAATGATCACTCCTAAATCTCGTTCTGTTGTAGTCCTGGCTAAGGTCTCACCATTCAAGGTGTAAGTTCTGCATGGATTTCTGCTGCCGAGGTGCATGACCTTACATTTCTTAGCATTGAAGCCCAGCTGCCAGGTCGAGGACCAATGTTCCAACAAAAGCAGGTCCTGCGTCATATTATCGGGCAAATTGCATTCGCTTACTATATTACATAGTTTGGCGTCATCGGCAAATAGTGTTACTTTACCTTGAAGCCCCTGAGTCAGGTCCCCTATGAATATGTTGAAAAGGAGCGGGCCCAAGACTAAGCCCTGCGGCACTCCACTGGTCACCTCCGATGTTTTAGAGGGGGTACCGTTAACCACCACCCTCTGAAGTCTACCACTCAACCAATCATTGACCCATACAGTTAGTGTTTCTCCTAACCCCATTGATTTCATCTTGCTCAACAGCCTGCTTTACTGAAGTCTAGGTACACGACGTCCAGGGATTCTCCCAAGTCCAGCTTTCTTGTTACCCAGTCAAAGAAGCTGATGAGATTGGATTGGCAGGACCTACCCATTGGTGAATCCATGTTGACTGGGATCCCGTAGATTCTCCTCGCTCAGGATTGTGTCTAATTTACGTTTGATTAGTGTTTCCATGAGTTTACACACTATTGATGTGAGACTCACCGGTCTGTAACTCGCAGCTTCTGCCCTGCAACCCTTTTTGTGCAGTGGAACGACGTTAGCTGTTTTCCAGTCCAAGGGGATTCTCCCAGTACTCAGGGAGAGATTGAAGAGCACGGATAACGGTTCCACCAGGACATCACACAACTCACTGAGTACTCTGGGGTGTAGATTGTCCGGTCCCATGGCTTTGTTCACCTTGAGTCTTGTCAGTTCGCAGTAGACGTCACCGGGTGTGAACTTGAAATTCCAAAACGGGTCTTCCGCACTATGCTTTGCCTGCAACTGTGGACCGTACCCCAGTGCCTCGCAGGTGAAGACTGAGCAGAAGTATTCATTCAGTAGTTCGGCTTTATTGGAATCCGATTCTACGTAATTCCCGTCTGGTTTTTTAAGGCGTACTATCCCGTCTGTGTTTCTTTTTCTGTCACTAATATACCTGAAGAAGGATTTGTCCTCCTTCTTAATGTTCTTTGCTAGAGTTTCTTTTACTCGAAGTTTGGCCTCCCTAACTGCCATTTTGACCACTGTAGACCTGGCCGTATATTCTAGTTTAGCTTCCCTATTCTCCGTTCATTTGTAGGAAATAAATGCTTTTTTCTTTTCTTTAACGAGGTACGAGATCTCTGCAGTGAACCATTGGGGTTTATTGTTTCTTTGCCGTTTATTTACTGATTTTATGTAGCGGCTTGTTGCTTCTTGTACGGTGGATTTCAGGGTTGACCACATAGCTTCCACATTATCGGTCTCAGCTTGGTTCTGCAGTGCCCGATAGACGAAGTCTCCCATGCGTTCGAAGTCAGTGCCTCGGAAGTTGAGTGCCTTTGTTTTCGTGTTTGATCTAGGGAAACCTTTCCTGAGGTTGAACCATACCATGTTGTGGTCGCTGGAGGCTAGCGTATCTCTTACCGAGACCTCCAAGACGCTTTCCCCATTGATGAGTACCAGGTCCAGGATCGCCTGGGCCCTAGTGGGCTCCAATACCATTTGTTTGAGTCGTGCTCCTTTTATGGATGTTAATAGCCTCTTGCTGCCGCTAGTTGTCGCTGAAAGTGTGTTTCAGTCTGCATCAGGCATATTGAAGTCCCCTAGCAGAACAGCGTCCCCCATAGAATGATATTCCCTATGTCTTCAATTAATTCTGTATCCTTGTCTTCCTGTTGTCTTGGAGGTGTGTATACTACACCAAGATACAGGCATTTTTCTCTGCCTCTGGCCAAGTTTACCCAGAGGGATTCCCCGGTGTACTTGACATCTGTGATTCTGGTGGTTTTAATGCCTTCTTTAATGTATAATAATAATAATAATAATAACTTTATTCTTCTATACCACCACAATCTTGCGACTTCTAGGCAGTTTACAATCAAGAGTGCTGGACATTCAGCGAAATACAATAAGTAGATATTCAGAGGAAATACAGAGTTCAGAGACCTCAGGAGGCAAAAGTATAGAAATACAATTTGCTGAGCGAAAATTTAGTAGGTAATGTCCGACAGGACCTGTTGGGGATAAATAGCAACGTAAAGTTACGATAAGATGAAGATAACAGATTATATTTATAACAGTGCTACCCCTCCTCCTAACTTGCCCTCTCTGTCTTGACGAAGTAAGTTGTAACCCAGTATAGCCATATCCCACCCATGAGAGTCCGTGAACTAAGTTTCGGATATCGCCACCACGTCTAGGTCGGCATTCATTATTTCGGTCTCCAATTCCAGAATTTTATTGCCTAAACTGTGTGCATTAACGTACATAGCCCTCCATGAGGTGGGTCTCATTTTAAAGGAAGTGTTGGAACAATCAAAGGAAATACCTTTTTTTACAGAAAGGGTAGTAGATGCATAGAACAGTCTCCCAGAAGAAGTGGTGAAGCAGACACTGTGTCTGAATTCAAGAAAGTGTGGGACAGTTATCTTTAAAGTATGGGACAGGGATCTCTTTAAAAAGAGGAGGAGATGATGGATGCTGTGAATAGGCAGACTGGATGGGCCATTTGGCCTTTATCTACCATTATGTTTCTACATTTGCAATTTGAATTTCTTTAATTATAATGCATCCTACCTGTACATATGAGCTGAAACCACTGCAGGGTCTGTCAGGGAGATCTCCAGAGCTCTCTGTAATGCCTCCTCCTCACTCTAGAAGAAAGAGATAGAAAACAGCAATTAAGTTTAGATTACAGTAATGCACTATACAAAGGAATCACTAAGAAAGAAATAAAAGTCTTAAAATTATTCAAAATACTGCCATTAAAATTATTTCAAAAGTACATCGAGGAACAAGTCAGGAAGCTTGAGGAGTTCATCGAAGAGGCCTACAGGAGGGTGGAAGAACAAGAACATGAACATCGTAGGAGGGACAAAGATACACCGGCATGGAACAGAGGATAAGAGCGATCTAACTCCAAGGAAGAAGAAGCCCATAGAAGAATTCCGCAGGAAGGGGAGGCAAGGTGTTGCTGGTGCCAAGAAGAGGAAGCAGTAAAACACACCGAGGACACAGACCTGAGACCAGAGCGAAAAATGAAAAAGGGAAAGTCTGCAATCCTAGTGGGAGACTCAATCCTAAGGCAAGTAGATAGCCACATAGCAGGAGGAAGAGAGGATCGGCTAGTGACCTGCCTCCCAGGAGCAAGAACAAAAGACATCGTCGACAAAATTGAAAGGATCCTACAAGGAGCAGAGACGGAAGAGACTGCAGTGATGATCCACATTGGGATAAATGATGTCAGCAGCAGAAACGCACTGATCGAACAGTTGAAGATGAGGACTCAGAAGATAGCGTTTTCAGAGATCCTGCCAGTATTGAGGGCAGACGTGAAGAGGCAGACGGAATTACAATCAATAAATGCCTGGATGAGGAGCTGGTGTGAGGAAGAGGGATTCCACTTCGTGAGAAACTGGACAACGTTTTGGGGCAAGAACAAGCTCTTCAGGAGAGACGGACTACACCTGAGCACGGCGGGAACTAGACTTCTAGCAAATAACGTCAGGAGAGGAATAGAGCAGGCTTTAAACTAATAAGAAGGGGAAAGTCGGCAGACGACCAGGAATCGATGATTCGGAAGAAGGTATCCCGAGAAGATACTGAGTGGGAAAAATGCTGGGAGGACACAACAGGCAAACAAGAGTTGACGGAACATGAGGACAATACGAAGAATGCAGCACAGGGGGAAGACAACATGGGCAAAAAACAAGAGTTGACACGACAAGAAAAGGATGATAAGAAGAACGTAGCACAGGAAAAGGAAAAAAGAAGACAAGAAAATACCATGTACTTAAAATGCATGTATACTAATGCAAGGAGCCTAAGGAACAAAATGGGAGAATTAGAAGTCATGGCCATAAAAGAGAACCTAGACATCATTGGGGTCTCTGAAACATGGTGGAATGAAGAAAATAAATGGGACATAGTACTTCCGGGGTACAAACTCTATCGCAAAGATAGATCAGACCAGAAAGGAGGTGCAATAGCCCTATACATAAAGGATAACATAAACTCAACCAGAGTGGACACAGTGGCGACGACCGACAAATTGGAATCGCTATGGGTTAAAATACCAAGAAGGAATGGGCCCCAGATAAAGATGGGCCTGTACTATCGTCCACCTGGGCAAACCGAAGAAATCGATGTAGAAATGGAAGCGGAACTGAGGCAGGAATGCAAATACGGAAACACAACTTATGGGAGACTTCAACTATCCCGGGATAGACTGGAGTCTTGGAAACTCAAAATGTGCTAGGGAAACCGGATTCCTGGAGGGAATACAGGACTGCTTCATGGAGCAGCTCGTCAGAGAACCGACGAGAGGGAATGCCACTCTGGACCTAATCCTCAATGGGCTAAGAGGACCTGTAAAGGAAGTGGAAGTAGTGGGACCGTTAGGAAACAGTGATCACAATATGATCCAGTTCAAAGTCAAAGTAGGAATATCGAAGGGGAAGAGAACCACAGCGCAGCTTTTAACTTCAAGAAGGGAAACTACGAAGCAATTAGAGTAATGGTAAGAAAGAAACTAAGGAACAATTCAAAGAAATCACAGACTGTGGAGCAAGCCTGGTCTTTATTTAAGGACATGGTGAGCGCAGCGCAAAATCTTAATATCCCCAGATTTAGAAAAGGATGCAAAAAGGACCGAACAAAAGACTCGGCGTGGATAACTAAAGAAGTGAAGAAAGCGACAGGAGATAAGAAAAAATCATTCCGGATGTGGAAAAAGGACAAAACCGGGGAAAACTGGCAAGAGCACAGGAATCATCAAAAAGAATGTCACCGTGTGGTTAGAAGAGCAAAAAGAGAATATGAAGAGAGGCTAGCCAGGGAAGCGTGACATTTCAAACCGTTCTTCAGATATGTTAAAGGGAAGCAGCCGGCAAGAGAGGAGGTGGGACCGCTGGATGAAGGAGATAGGAAGGGAATGGTGAAGGAGGAAAAGGAAGTGGCGGATAAACTAAACATGTTCTTTTCGTCAGTATTTACAAGAGAAGACATATCTAACGTGCTGGAACCTGAAAAAATCTTTAAAGGAGATCAAGCAGAAATATTAACATCCATGGAGGTGAGCCTCGAAGACATGTTCAAGCAGATAGATAGATTAAAAACTGACAAATCTCCGGGCCCGGAAGGAATCCACCCTAGGGTATTGAAAGAGCTAAAAGAGGAAATAGCAGAATTACTACAGCAGGTTTGTAATCTGTTCCTGAAAACAGGGGTGATCCTGGAGGACAGGAAGATAGCAAATGTTACACCCATCTTTAAAAAAGGATTCTGCAAGGGAAGATCGTGCCTAACAAACTTATTGCACTTTTTTGAAGGAATTAACAAATAAATGGACAAAGGGGACCCCATAGACATCGTATACCTAAATTTCCAAAAAGCCTTTGACAAGGTACCCCATGAACGCCTATTACAGAAACTAAGGAACCATGGGGTGGAAGAAGACGTACATAGATGGATCAAAAATTGGTTGGTAGGTAGGAAGCAAAGGGTAGGAGTGAAGGGCCACTACTCTGACTGGAGGAGAGTCACGAGTGGTGTTCCCCAGGGGTCGATACTCAGACCCCTGCTGTTTAATGTATTTATAAACAATCTAGAATCAGGGACGAAGTGTGAAGTAATAAAATTTGCAGACGACACCAAACTATTTAGTGGAGTCACGACAAAAGAGGTTTGTGAAGACTTACAAAGGGACCTGAATAAACTAGAAGAGTTGGCGACGAGATGGCAGATGAAGTTTAATGTAGAGAAATGTAAAGTCTTGCATGTAGGAAACAGAAACCCGAAGTACAGCTATACAATGGGAGGACTGGTAATAGGTGAAAGTACCCTAGAGAAGGACTTGGGGGTAATAGTGGACAAGACAATGAAACCATCGGCACAGTGCGCAGCGGCCTCTAAGGCGGCAAATAGAATGTTAGGTATTATTAAGAACGGTATTACAACCAGAACAAAAGAAGTTATCCTGCCGTTGTATCGGGCGATAGTGCGCCCGCATCTGGAGTACTGCGTCCAATATTGGTCGCCATACCTTAAGGATATGGCGTTACTCGAGAGGGTTCAGAAAAGAGCGACGCGATTGATAAAAGGTATGGAAAACCTTTCATATGCTTAAAGATCAGCGAAACTGGGGCTCTTTTCCCTGGAAAAGCGGAGGCTTAGAGGGGACATGATAGAGACTTACTAGATCATGAAGGACATAGAGAAAGTGGAGAGGGACAAATTCTTCAAACTTCCGAAAACTACAAGAACGAGAGGGCATTCGTAAAAATTAAGAGGGGACAGATTCAGAACCAATGCTAGGAAGTTCTTCTTCATCCAGAGGGTGGTGGACACCTGGAATGCGCTTCCAGAGGGTGTGATAGGACAGAGTACGGTATTGGGGTTCAAGATGGGACTGGATTATTTCTTAAAGGAAAAGGGGATAGAAGAGTATAGATAGAGGATTACTATACAGGTCCTGGACGTGATGGGCCACCGCGTGAGTGGACTGCTGGGCACGATGGACCTCTGGTCTGACCTTGTAGAGGCACTACTTATATTCTTATGTTATGTTCTTATGTTTTTTCAATTACAGTCTGCACAATTTGAAAAAACCCTAGGAAAATAAAAATAACCCCTATAGTAAAAACCCAGAAGGAGTCACTTGCTAGCGAAAAAAAACTTGCCAGTTGCAAGTATCCCATGATTTGAAAAACTAATGGAGAGACTGCTGGAATGCCGAATTGGTGAATTATTTAGAGAAATATAATCTCCTATATGAAAATCAATCTGGGTTTCGTTCTGGACACAGAACAGAATCAGTAATAACATCACATTACATCAACTCACCATTCTGTTCAGTACTGGTACAAGTGCCCTGAACCTGCAATTGGATCTAAGCAGCGCTTTCGATTTAGTGGATCATGATCTACTGTTAAACTGCTTGGACTCAATCGGGATCAGTGGTAAGGTACAAAATTGGTTCAGAGGGTTCTTAGAACAAAAAACATATAAAGTGTTTTCTGATGAGAAATATTCTCACTCTTGGAGGAACTTATGCGGAATACCGCAGGGCTCTCCTTTATCCCCAACGTTGTTTAATGTCTATTTAGTGTCCCTGGCCATTTACTCCAAAGTCTAGAAGTAATGTTTTACATTTATGCAGACATCTCTATATTGCTACCTTGTAAGAACATCTCAAATGAATTGATTACTCGAATTTCTATAATCTTAGAAAAAGTAGAATTATGGATGTCACAGGTTATGTTGAAGCAAGGTTGTTTGTTTTTTTTGGCAAGCCCTAATGAGAAAATTCAAGAAAAAAGTATCCAACTGAAGGGCCAAAATTTTGAGATAGCGTCTAATTTGAAAATTCTGGGGGTTACTTTGGATCACACATTAACTTTTAGGAAACATACAGATTTATTAATTTAAAAAAGTTATGCGCTTTTATGGAAATTAAGAACCGTTTTTTGATAGCGAATCTTTTCCGTTACTGGTTCAATCTATTGTATTATCAACTTTAGATTATTGTAATATAATTTATTTGGGGTTACCTAAAAAGATTATATTAAGACTTCGGTTGGTGCAAAATGCTGCAGTTCGCCTGGTTTTTAATCTTAAAAAGTATGATCATGTTAGTCCTTTTTATACAAGTTTATTCCAGTTTTTGATTAAACGCTTGTTCAAAATGCAAAGCGATTTACAAAATATTTAAAAAAATAACATATAAACAAATAAATATTTGACAAACTGAACATACTTGGCCATGATAACAAATCTGCTAGTGATTAGACAAGTAAAACGTACGTGATCAATAACAAGTACATACTGGGTAGGTGGAACTGTAGAGCCCCTAGGAACAAATAGGGAGGGGGAGAAAAACAATCATTATAGAAAGAAAATAAAACAAATAAGGGAAATACAAAAGGGAAATGGGAAGATAAACTAAACCTTAGGTTTTTATATCGCGCCATCTCCATGGTCGTGGAGCTCGGCACGGTTTACAGGGATTGTAATGAGAGAGGAACTCCAGGGAAAGGGTTAGATGAAGATCGGAGGGAAGAAGAATGTTAGAGAGCTAGGATGTCAGAGAGGAAGGAGAGTTAGATTTTAGAGAAAAGCCAGATTTTCAGATGTTTGCGGAAGGGTTGGAGAGCACTCAGGTTCCGAAGGGGGGAGGTGAGGTTATTCCAGAGCTCGGTGAATCTGAAGAGGAGGGAAGTCCCCAGTTTTCCTGGGTGGGAAATGCCTTTTAGTGAGGGGAAGGATAGTTTCGATTTTTGGGTAGGTCTGGAGGTACTAAGATTCGAGGAATTCCAGGAAAGTGGAATTAATGGAGGAAGGATGCCGTGGAGGATCTTGAAAGTTAGGCTGATGCATTTGAAGTGGACTCTGGAAGTTATCGGAAGCCAGTGAAGCTTGAAAAGGAGTGGTGAGACATGATCAAATTTACTTTTAGCAAAGATAAGCTTGGCCGCGGCTTTTTGGATCCGTTGGAGTCTGTGGAGGTTTTTCTTTGTTAGGCATATGAAGATGGAATTGCAATAGTCCAGTCTGGAGAGGATGATGGATTGGACGAGAACGGCGAAATGTTTTTGATGGAAACAGGATCTTACTGACCTCAGCATGTGAAGGCTGAAATAGCATTTTTTTACCAGGGAGTTGAGGTGGTCGTTGAAGGACAGTATAGAATCAATGATGACGCCCAGGACCTTGCTGAAGATAAGAATGAGAAACAAAAAGAAGCAAATTATGGACACTTTCCCCGGAGGTGAATGTAGCCATTCAATATTATTAAGAATCATGTGGTCAGCTAAAGGCATCTTTAAAAAGAAAGCACTTTAGGCTGCTTTTAAATTTTTGTAAGTTTTTTTTCGATTCTTAAATATAAAGAAAGAGAATTCCAAGTCATAGGAGCGGTCACAGAAAAAATTAAGGTACATTAAGAGAATACTGGGAAATAGATCTTAGAGCTCTGGGGGGGTCGTATGGGATCAAGAGTCTGTCTATAAATGCATTGGTTGCCTTTTGAGGCCAGAGTGCTTTTTAAGTTTGGATGCATTTGTTATAAGGTGCTTTTTGGATTATCTCCCTCATATTTGTCCCCCTATCTGAAACTTTCTTACTCAACAAAAGGAACTAGAAATTCTGGAAAGTTCATCTTCCCTACTCCAAAGGCCTGTTGTTTTAAGACCTTTTTAGACAGGAATTTGGAGTATCAAGCTGGGAAGATGAACTCCTGGCTAAGTCCGATGATTGTTCAATCTAATTCTTACTTCACATTTAGGAAATCATTAAAGACCTATTTATTTGACAAATAAAAATATTACTTTTGATATATTTAAATGAGGTCTTTTGTTTCTATTCTTATTGTCATAGTATGCTTTAATTTTTTAATAATTTTTAATATTGTACTTGAATGTTTTTAACAATTGTATTACTTTTATTATATAATTTTAGATTGTACGTATATAGTGTGTTCTATGAAATTGTACCATGTGCTGAAATGTCTCAGTATTCTCCCGTTGTGAACCGCCCAGAACTACTGGTTGGGCGGTATACAAGAAAATAAATTATTATTATTAATCAGGCTCGAGGAATGGGCTGTGACATGGCAGATGAGGTTCAAAGTGGACAAGTGTAAAGTAATGCATGTTGATAGCAAGAATCTCATGCACAAATACAGGATGTCCGGGACAGTACTTGTAGAGACCTCCCAGGAAAGGGACTTGGGAGTTCTGATCGACAAGTCCATGAAGCCATCTGCGTAATGTGTGGCGGTGGCGAAAAGGGCGAACAGAATGCTAGGAATGATAAAGAAGGGGGATCACAAACAGATCGGAGAAGGTTATCATGCTGCTGTACCGGGCCATGGTGTGCCCTCACCTGGAGTACTGCATACAGCACTGGTCGCCATACATGAGGAAGGACATGGTACTACTCGAAAGGGTCCAGAGAAGAGCGACTAAGATGGTTAAGGGGTTGGAGGAGCTGCCGTCCAGCGAAAGATTATAGAAACTGGGCCTCTTCTTCCTCGAACAGAGGAGATAAGAACATAAGAACTGCCATCTCCGGATCAGACCCATGGTCCATCGAGTCTGGCGATCCGCACACGCGGAGGCCCAGTCAGGTATACACCTGATTGAGGGGGACATGATCGAAACATTCAAGGTACTGAAGGGGATAGACTTAGTAGATAAGGACAGGTTGTTCACCCTCTCCAAAGTAGGGAGAATGAGAGGGCACTCTAAAGTTGAAAGGGGATAGATTACGTACAAACGTAAGGAAGTTCTTCTTCACCCAGAGAGTGGTGGAAAACTGGAACACTCTTCCGGAGTCTGTCATAGGGGAAAACACCCTCCAGGGTTTCAAGAGAAAGTTAGACAAGTTCCTGTTGAACAAGGACGTATGCTGGTAGGGCTAGTCTCAGTTAGGGCGCTGGTCTTTGACCAGAGGGCCGCCGCGTGAGCGAACTGCTGGGCATGATGGATCACTGGTCTGACCCAGCAGTGGCAATTATGTTCTCACAAATCAATTCAGAGACTTGTTGGTTATGTCCATCTACCAGCAGATGGAGACAGCGAGAACCCCAGAGCTCTGCCATATAGTAGTATCTTGTGCAGCAGACTCACTTTCAATAGTCTATCTAGCAGGTAGATGGACCTATCATGGGCAACTCTAGATTGATTCTGGCTCCTGGCTTGTACCTCAGGCTCAGCTAAGTTTTGGGGGGTTGAGAGGTCCACTGTAGATTTGGATGTAAACAGGGTGGGGCCAGGCCCTACATTCCTTCCCTCCACCCTGTCCATCCCCTTCTTGCTGAGCTCTTAGCCCTCTGAAGAATTCTTGCCTTTAAGATCTTACTTCTGGTGGAATTCTGTACAAAGTTATTATAAATTCTGCAACATTTATTTGTAGTATTTTGAATAGGAATTCCCTCCATCATAAGGTCTGAAATCCCTTCCTACCTTTTCCTCTATCAGGCTTCAGCCTCCTTAGTTCCTTCGCTCACTGCAACTGAAGTTATCTCCCTCTAAATTCCAACATGACTATAATTCTGTCTGCCCCTAAAGTCTTCTCCCACATGAAATACCCCAGCTCTCTTTCTTTCTCCTCACCTCTCCAGCTATCACAGTATCTTTCTTCCCCTTTAGCACATTCACCCCTTTACTCTGCCCCAATCCTCCCACTTCACATACATTTTTTTTCTTATCCCTTCTCTTTTTCAGCCAAAGCAGTAGCTCTGCTCATTCTCTTCACCTCCACTGCTGAGCTCCTACAGCAGGGAAGTGACCTGCTGCGCAATAGGTCAAATCTTACCGGGACAGTGGATCATATAGTCAGGTACAAGCCAGCATAGGAGGAGGAAGTGACCCACTGAGCAGCGGTTCACTTCCTCCTCTTTTTACCACACAAGTTTAGTGCTGGAGGAAAAAGAGAGTGAACAGTCACTGCTGCCTGTGGTCTCCTGCCTCTTTAAAACCAATAACCAAGAAAGAAAGGCAGCACATAAGCTAAATTCATGTGGGACTGTTTTGGAGCAGCCAGTAATGCTTTTCTCTGGGGTTTGCTAAAGGCATTGTTTCCTGCTCTGCTTCTGCCAGTACCCTTTCCTGGGACCGGTAAGTACTTTTTTGTTGCTGCCTCATTTGCGCTGTTTGGTTTCTTCAATGTTGGTTTGCTTAGCGTGTTGGGGTTGATTATTTCTTTCACAAAGGCAAGAAATTTCTCACTATTGCTTGGTTATCGAAAATGCTGGAAATGAGACTGCTGCACAGAATGTTAGACAGAACACCAGAGCACTGCCATATATCTCCTACCAGTACATGGGCATAATCCATGACAACTACACTGCCTCTCTCCTTCCATTGAGAAAGCAAGTCTTGTCTCAGTTGTGCATGCCATAGCATCGAGTGTAAGCACTCTACAGTACACTTGTCCGAGTGCAAAAGGCCTGCACCAGCTTCAATTGATTCAGATTCAGAATGCTGCTGCAAGATTAATAGAAGGTTGTAAACGATGTAGCCACATCACACCAGTTTTGCAAAAACTTCAGTGGCTACCAGTACAATATAGGGCGACATGATAGATTAGGTTCTTATCTTACTAATCTTTCTTTTAGAAGACATGGGATTCTGTACATTAGCTGTTACTTCCCTCTAATCACAAATCTGCAGAAGGGTATCATTTTAAATCTCTGAACTTCTCCCCTTCTGCAGTGGAGAACAGCTCCCTCTTCAGCTGGTACTAAAGCAATCAAACTCCACTGAAACAGAAGAAAATAGGAGGGGCAAGGGAGCTTCCCCAGCACAAACCACATTTTGCTCTGTGACTTATGATAAAGGAAATAATGATTAATATGTATCAATTTAACATTGAACAACATTGAACACTATGCACACAGAGAGCTAGGAACCAACTTAAGTGCAAATAATAGGGGCAATAAAACCCTCCAAATGAGGTGAACAGAGATCCACATGTTCCTGCAGTAATGTCTCTCCTTAATCTTAGAAAGAGAAGAGGTCTTGAGATAGCCAATGGCAACATCAGAGGCAGAAATCAGGAGAAGCAAAATCCATACAGGGTAGGCCGTACGGAACATAAGAACACAAGACTAGCCTTACTTGGTCAGACCAATGGTCCATCAAGCCCAATAGCCCGTTCTCATGGTAGCCAATCCAGGACACTAGTACCTGGCCAAAACCCAAGAAGTAGCAATATTCCATGCTACTAATCCAGGGCAAACAGAGGCTTCCCCCATGTCTTAAAAACAAAACTATGGACTTTTCCTTCAGGAATTTGTCCAAACCCTTTTTAAAACCTGTTAGGCTATCTGTTTTTACCACAACCTCTGGCAACGCATTCCAGATCATAACTCTTCTCTGAGTGAAAAAATATTTCTTCCTATTGGTTTTAGAAGTATTCCCCTGCAGTTTCACTGAGTGTCCCCTAGTCTTTGTAATTTTTGACGGTGAAAAATTGATCCACTTGTACCCATTCTACTCCACTCAGGATTTTGTAGACTATAGACTTCAGTCATATCTCCCCTCAGCATTCGCTTTTCCAAGCTGAAGAGCCCTAACCTTTTTAGTCTTTCCTCATACGATCCACCTTGCCAAGACAATGGCGACCAAAACCAATCTTAACTGTAAGATCTAAGAGAGACACATTTGGCAGAGACTCATAAGGAGCCCGATAGGCCTTTCAGAACCACACTGAAGTTCTAAGATGGAAATGGCCTGTGCATCAGGAGGTGTGTCTCTCAATCTGAGCACGCCCCTCAAAAACCAAGCGACATCTGGATGAGATGCTAAAGACTGCATGCCTCTCTGGGCTTGAAAGACCAGCAACTTGTACCTCGAGAGACAAAACTTCAGGCCCTTTTCAAGACCGACCTGTAAAAAAGCCAGAATCACGAGGAGAAGAGCTCTCTCAGGTTCCACCTGTTCCTTGGCACACTATAAGCCACAAACTTTGCAGGCTTCTTCGCTCTAAGGAGGGTTGTAATGACAATCTCCGAGTAACATTACATTACATTACATTACATTAGTGATTTCTATTCCGCTTGTGCCTTGCGGTTCTAAGTGGATTACAAGTTAGAAGACTGGACATTTCCAGGAGCGTTACAGTACATAGAATCAAGAATGTATCATGTTACAATTGTTAGTCTGGTCATAACCCTTTTGAATCAGGGCCCTACGCTCAAGAGCCATGCCATAAGACCAAAGCGCTCTGGATTCTCCATGGGAATTGAGCCCTGACTGAGGAGCTCTGGGTAAACAGGCAGCTTGAGAGTCCTGCCTCTGTGGTGATGCACCAGATCCACATACCAAGGACGGTGGGGTCAATTTGGAACATCAGATCACCCCTGATGGGTCGCTATCCCACCATGGCCCTTGGAGGAAATATACATAGAAACATAGAAAGTGACGGCAGATAAGGGCCAAGGCCCATCAAGTCTGCCCACACCAATGACCCTCCCCTACCTCCCTTTGTGAAGAGATCCCACCTTTCGATCCCATTTAGCTTTAAAATCAGGCACACTGCTGGCCTCAATTACCTGTATCGGAAGACTATTCCATTGATCTACCACCCTCTCGGTGAAGAAGTACTTTCTGGTGTCGCCATGCAATGTCCCTCCCCTGATTTTCCACGGATGCCCTCGTGTTGACGTGGGTTCCTTGAAGAAGAAGATATCCTCCCCTACCTCGATACGGCGCGTGAGGTATTTGAATGTTTCGATCATGTCCCCTCTCTCCCTGCGTTCCTCTAGGGAATAGAGCTGCAATTTATTCAGCCGTTCCTCATACGGGAGCTCCCTGAGCCCTGTTACCATCCGTGTGGCCATTCGCTGGACCGACTCAAGTCTCAGCACATCTTTGCGGCAATGTGGTCTCCAGAACTGCACACAATATTCCAGATGGGGTCTCACCATGGACCTATATAATGGCATTATGACTTCGGGCTTACGGCTAACGAAACTCCTGCGTATGCAACCCATGATTTGTCTGGCCTTAGATGAAGCTTTCTCCACTTGAGTTGCAGTCTTCATGTCCTCACTGATGATTACCCCTAAGTCACATTCCGCTACATACAGACAAGTAGATCCAAGGGTCAGGGCTAAATGAAGCCATCCAACCCTGTGCTTCCCTGCTTGGCTCTTCAACTGTAGAAGCAATCTGCTTTTGCTTGGCTGTGGCTGGTCTTCTCCAGCATTGTACAATGAGGATGAATGCTCTCTGGGACAGAGATGTCTGCCTGCTGAAAAAGTTGGCCTGGACGTTTCTCTACCCCTGCCAAGTGGGCAGCTGAGAAGGCCTGCAGGTGAATTTCTACCCGCTGGAACAACATCTGTGCCTCAGGCATAGGGGAGTGCTTCTGATGCTACCTTGTCTGATCACATATGCTACTGCATCCTGACTGCCTTCCCCATCAGGAAGGATTGAACGCCTTCAAAGCCAAGCAAAAGGCTCTCAGTTCCAGATGATTTATAAACCACTTGCTCTCCGACGAGGTCTACTTGCCCTGGAGTGGGTGGCTGCGCTTTGCCCCCGATGTCCAGGGGAACTGCATCTGCAAAGAGTGGCAAGGCGGTCTCCTTATCTCAAGAAAGATATAATGGCGCTAGAAAAGGTTCAAAGAAGAGCAACCAAGATGATAAAGGGGATGGAACGCCTCTCATATGAGAAAAGACTAAAACCTTACTCCAGATTGATGATGTCACAAAGAGCATCGGCCACATAAACTGTTATTATTATTATTATTATTATTATAATCCATTCCTTCAGGAACTAGCCAGCAGTCTGGTGCGACAGGCCCGTGCCACGAAGGAGGCAACTACTGCAACTTTGATATTCAAAGCCAGTGTTTCAAACTGTCTTAAGGTCCTGTGCATTCTTAAGCATCACTCTACCCTCACTAGGAAAGGAGATGTGCTTGGTCACTTGAGCTACTGTGACATCCACTTTCGGCTGTGCAAACAGCCGTTGGAAGTCCAGATCCATAGGATAGAGCCGAGACAAATTTGGCCACCTTCAGGTGACTCACATTGGTCAGTGATTATAATTTATAGTTTATTATTTATATTCCGCTTTTAAACAAGGTATATTACAACCAAACATACACAATTAAAAATAAAACAAATGTCAAAAAATATCAGAATTGCCAATTCATATAAAAGGCATCAACCATCATACTTCATCTTAAGGAGGTGATGTCAAAATAAGCAGGAAAAGGATGTCTGTGCATTAGTGCCAATCAAAACAGAGAACTGAGAGGTAGAGAGCTGCTGGACATTGAGCTTCAACACAGAGAGGGTGTCAGAAATAATATGAGCAATGGAAGCTGATCATCCCTGTGATCCACAACCACTCTTGCCTCCTAACCCTGAAAGGGATATCCACAGATTCAAGAGGAGCCGTGTGATAATAAGGGCATGGAAAGAGACTTCCAATCATCCCAGCTCTACTTCGAAGAGACCCCGACACTAGGAGTCAGCGTGGTATGAGACTGAGATGCCTGCTTGGGAGAGGTGGAGCCGGTGTGTTCATAGGCAGCGCAGCACTTCCAGGACCTGTTAAATAGGCTTTCCATAAAAGGCTGACTAAATCAGAAAAGCCTTGTATTGGAGGCCCCAAGACCCCAGAATGGGGAATCAAGCTCTCCTCTGCCACCACACACTTGCGTTGTGTCCCCTCATTACTCTCAGTCTCTGAGCATAATCTCTTTCCTGCAGACTGGGCTTTCTGGGCTTTTGGGGGTTCTAACACCCTGGAGGACTAATTAGAGCAGGGGTGTCAAATGTTGGTCCTCGAGGGTCGTAATCCAGTCAGGTTTTCAGGATTTCCCCAATGAATATGCATGAGATCTATTTGCATGAACTGCTTTCATTGTATGCAAATAGATCTCATGCATATTCATTGGGGAAATCCTGAAAACCCAACTGGATTGCGGCCCTCAAGGACCAACATTTGACACCCCTAGATTAGAGGCCAAGCCTGAAGGCTCCTGCCCCTTCCTCCTGTACCACATAATACGTGGAACATGGTGGTTCTTCAGCCAATATATCTGCATAAAAAATGCAGGAATTGGGCTAGTCTGACCTTGGGCATCCATAACAGATGATCCCTAGGCAAAACGAGGGGTTTTGAGGCAGAAAAAGAAAATAGGCAAAAAATTGCTAAAAATCTAACACAGCAGCCACCAGAAAATCTGCACCAAAAATGGCCCGTTGAAACCAAATCAAACAATAAAAAATAGCAATGTAGGGGTTTTGAAGGTTGAGGAACCTAACCGTAACACCAGAAACTCTCAAAACTGGATTTTCTTTACACACACATCCTTCCCCCCCCCCCCCCCCCAATTTTCCCCATTGGGACCTGTCAGCTCAAATCAGCCTGCTTACAGGGAAAGCACAGTTACTTACCGTAACAGGTGTTATCAAAGGACAGCAGGCAGCTATTCTCACTAACGGGTGACGTGATCTAATGGAGCCCGGATGCGGACGTCTCACAAGCAGACTTGCTTGAAAAAACTTAAAGTTTCGAGTCGCCCGCACCGCGCATGCGCGAGTGCCTTCCCGTCCAGCACAGGGCGAGTCTCCTCAGTTCAGATAGCTAAAAGAAGCCAATCCGGAGAGGTGGGTGGGATGTGAGAATAGCTGCCTGCTGTCCCTGGATAACACCTGTTACGGTAAGTAACTGTGCTTTATCCCAGGACAAGCAGGCAGGTAGTCTCACTAATAGGTGACCTCCAAGCTAACCAAAGTGGGATGGTGGGAGAGCTGGCAACTTAGGAGAATAAATTTTGCAATACTGTTTGGCCAAACTGTCCATCCCATCTGGAGAAAGTATCCAGACAATAATGAGAAGTGAAGGTATGAACCGAGGACCAAGTAGCAGCTTTACAAATTTCCTCAATAGGTGTAGATCTGAGGAAAGCCACAGAAGCTGCCATTGCTCTGACCTTATGGGCTGTGACTTTACTGTGAAGAGGAAATCCATCCTGGGCATAGCAGAAAGAGATACAAGCTGCCATCCAATTGGAGATGGTACGCTTAGAGATAGGACATCCCAACTTGTTCAGATCAAAGGAGACAAAAAGTTGAGGAGCAGTTCTGTGCGGTCTGGTGCGTTCCAAGTAGAAAGCCAAAGCACGTTTAAGTCCTGAGAATGAAGAGCTGATTTTCCAGGATGAGAATAAGGCTTCGGAAAAAATACTGGAAGTACAATGGACTGGTTGAGATGACACTCCAAGACCACTTTAGGAAGGAATTTCGGATGAGTGCGAAGAACCACCTTGTCATAATGGAACACTGTAAAAGGTGGATCCGCAACCAATGCTTGAAGCTCACTGACTCGCCAAGCAGAAGTGAGGCCAATGAGAAACACCACTTTCCAAGTGAAATACTTCAGATGAGCCTTGTCCATTGGCTCAAATGGAGGTTTCATCAGCTGAGCAAGAACAATATTGAGGTCCCAAACCACTGGAGGCAGTTTGAGAGGAGGATTGACATTGAAAAGTCCTTTCATGAATCTGGAAACCACAGGATGAGCAGAGACAGGTTTCCCTTCAATAGGCTGATGGAAAGCAGCAATTGCACTAAGATGGACTCGGATCGAGGTAGACTTGAGACCAGACTGTGAAAGGTGCAATAGATAGTCCAAAACAGAAGATAATAGGAAAGTTGTGGTTCCTTATGATGAGAAAATCACCAAGTAGAGAATCTAGTCCATTTTTGGTAATAGCATTGTCTAGTAGTAGGCTTCCGTGAAGTTTCCAAAACATCCCTCACAGATTGAGAAAACTGTAGAGGAGCTATGTTGAGAAGAACCAAGCTGTCAGGTGTAGAGACTGCAGGTTGGGATGAAGCAGAGATCCCTGATGCTGCGTAAGCAGAGAGGGAAGAACTGGTAGAAGGTAGGGCTCCCTGCTGCTGAGTTGAAGTAGAAGGGAGTACCAGGGTTGTCTGGGCCAACGAGGAGCAATCAGAATCATGGTGGCATGGTCGGACTTCAGCTTGATCAGCGTCTTTTGAATTAGAGGAAACGGAGGGAACGCATAAAGAAAGAGATTCGTCCAGGCCAGAAGAAAAGCATCTGCCTCGAGGCGATGAGGAGTGTAGATCCTGGAGCAGAACTGAGGCAGTTTGTAGTTGTGGGGGGCTGCAAAGAGGTCTATCTGAGCTGTTCCCCACTGAGAGAAGATGTGATGAAGGGGCGTGGAATGGAGAGTCCATTCGTGAGGCTGTAGAAGACGACTCAAGTTGTACGCTAAAGCATTGTCCGCCCCCTGAATGTAGACAGCTTTGAGGAAGGTGTTGTGGCGAATTGCCCAATCCCAAACTTTCAGAGCTTGACAGAGGGAGGCAGATCCCGTGCCTCCCTGCTTGTTGACATAATACATGGCGACTTGATTGTCCATGCAAATGAGGACTACACGGTCGTGAAGCAGATGCTGAAAAGCATTGAGAGCATTGAAAATCGCCCTGAGCTCCAGGAGATTGATGTGACACTGACGATCCGTACTGGTCCAATAGCCTTGAATACGGAGACCATCTAGATGAGCCCCCCAAGAGTAAGTTGAAGAATCGGTCGTGAGAAACTTCTGATGAGGGGGCGTGTGAAAAAGTAAGCCTCTAGATAGATTGGAAGAGGGCATTCACCAGCGAAGAGACTGTGTAAGTGCAGGTGTGACCTGGAGGTGTCGAGTCAGAGGGTCGGAAACCTGCGTCCATTGAGATGCCAGGGTCGACTGAGGAATTCTGAGGTGAAGTCTAGCAAAAGGAGTCACGTGCACTGTAGAAGCATGTGACCCAGAAGAACCATCATGTGTCTCGCCGAGATGGACGGGCGAGAGGAGACCGAATGACAAAGACGGAGAAAAGCTTCTAGACGTTGTTGAGGAAGGAACGCTCTGATTTGGACAGTATCCAGAACAGCTCCGATGAATGGAAGAGTCTGAGAAGGTTGGAGATCGGATTTTGGAAAGTTGATTTCGAACCCCAGACTCTGCAGGAACCAGATAGTGCGTTGGGTCGCTAGGACGACTCACTGAGACGTGGAATCCTTGATGAGCCAGTCGTCCAGGTATGGAAACACCTGCAGACCATGGTTCCTGAGCGCAGCGGCCACCACCACCAGACACTTGGTGAAGACTCTGGGCGACGAGGCCAGGCCGAAAGGGAGCACTCTGTATTGAAAATGAAGATTTCCCACCCGAAATCTGAGGTATTGACAGGAGGCCGGATGGATGGGAATTTGTGTGTAGGCCTCCTTGAGATCCAAAGAGCATAACCAGTCGTTCTGCTTGAGGAGGGGATACAGGGATGCTAGGGTCAACATGCGAAACTTTTCTGACCAGAAATTTGTTGAGCACCCTGAGATCCAAAATAGGACGCAGATCGCCCGTCTTCTTTGGAACAAGGAAGTACCGGGAGTAAAAACCCTTGTTCTGTTGAGCCAAAGGAACTGGCTCAACAGCTCAGAGATGAAGCAAAGCTTGAGCTTCCTGAAGAAGAAGGGCGGTCTGGGTCGAGTTGGAAGGATACTCTCTTGGAAGATGTTCCAGAGGAACTTGATGGAACTGAAGAGAGTATCCCTCCCTGATGAAAGGACCCAGAGGTCGGTGGTAATAGTCGTCTATCGGTGGTAAAAATGATGGAGACGACCTACTGGAGCGATGGTCTAGGACATGGCAACTCAACTTCAATGCCAAAAAATGCAAAGTTATGCACCTGGGCAGCCAGAATCCATGCAAGTCTTATACCCTTAATGGCGAGATCCTAGCACAAACGGTAGCAGAACGAGACTTGGGGGTAATCGTCAGTGAGGACATGAAGTCTGCCAATCAAGTGGAGCAGGCTTCGTCCAAGGCAAGACAAATCATGGGCTGCATACGAAGGGGTTTCGTCAGTCGTAAGGCGGAAGTCATTATGCCATTGTATAGATCCATGGTGAGGCCCCACCTGGAATACTGTGTGCAATTCTGGAGGCCGCATTATCGCAAGGATGTGCTGAGACTGGAGTCGGTGCAAAGAATGGCCACCCGGATGGTCTCGGGACTCAAGGATCTACCATACGAAAAACGGCTTGACAAATTACAGCTATATTCGCTCGAGGAGCGCAGAGAGAGGGGGGACATGATCGAGACGTTCAAGTATCTTACGGGCCGCATCGAGGCGGAGGAAGATATCTTCTTTTTCAAGGGTCCCACGACAACAAGAGGGCATCCGTTGAAAATCAGGGGCGGGAAACTACGAGGTGACACCAGGAAATTCTTTTTCACTGAAAGAGTGGTTGATCGCTGGAATAGTCTTCCACTACAGGTGATTGATGCCAGCAGCGTGCCTGATTTTAAGGCCAAATGGGATCGGCACATGGGATCTATTCACAGGGCAAAGGTAGGGGAGGGACATTAAGGTGGGCAGACTAGATGGGCCGTGGGCCCTTATCTGCCATCTATTTCTATGTTTCTATGACCTCCTAAGGCTTTAAACTAGGTAAGTTGGGGGAGGGTATCCACTCACATTCCAGAGCAGTAAGAAACTATCCTGAGGTGGCGAGCCACAACCACACTTCTGAGTCCAAGGTAAGTACCCATACTATACAAGATAAAATGGGAGTCACACTAAATCAGGAGGGAATCTCTTCACAGGGACTTAACAACAATAAGGTATGGAGGGCAATGTATGTTAATGCACACAGTTTGGGCAACAAAATTCTGGAATTGGAGACTGAAATAATGAACGCAGACCTAGATGTGGTGGCAATATCTGAGACTTGGTTCACGGACTCACACGGGTGGGATATGGTTATACCGGGCTACAACTTGCTTCGTCGAGACAGAGAGGGAAAGTTAGGAGGAGGGGTAGCACTATACATTAAAGAAAACATCAAGACTACCAGAATCACAGATGTTAGATACTCCGGGGAATCCCTCTGGGTGAACCTGGCCAGAGGGAACGAAAAATGCTTATACCTTGGTGTGGTATATAGACCTCCTAGACAACAGGAAGACAAGGACATAGAACTGATCGAAGACATTGAAAACATCACCTTGCGTGGGGACACAGTACTGTTAGGGGATTTTAATATGCCCGATACAGATTGGAATGCACTTACCGCACAAACTAGCGGCAGTAGAAGGTTGTTAACCTCCATAAAGGGTGCACAGCTCAAACAATTGGTATTGGAGCCCACCAGGGACCAGGCGTTACTAGACCTGGTACTCACCAACGGAGACAGCGTATCAGAAGTTTCGGTAGGTGATACGCTGGCCTCCAGCGACCATAACATGATTTGGTTCAACCTTCGGAAGGGTTTCTCCAGATCGACCACAACAACAAAGGTCCTAAATTTTCGTGGCACTGACTTCAAACGCATGGGAGACTTCGTCCATCGGGCACTGCAAGACCATGCCGAAACCAATAATGTAGAGGCTATGTGGGCAAACCTGAAATCTACCCTACATGAAGCAATAAATCGCTATATAAAAACAACAAGCAAACGACGGAGGAATAACAGACCCCAGTGGTTCACTACAGAAATCTCGGACCTCGTTAAGAAAAAGAAAAAAGCATTTGTTTCCTACAAACATTCAGGAAGAGGAGCAGTAAAAGAAGACTATCTGGCCAAGTCCAAAGCTGTCAAAACGGCAGTCAGAGAGGCCAAGCTTCAGATAGAAGAAAATCTAGCAAAGGACATTAAGAAAAGGGATAAATCCTTCTTCAGGTACATCAGCGATAGGAAAAGAAACACAAATGGGATAGTACGCCTTAGGAAAGCAGACGGGACTTATGCAGAATCAGATTCAGATAAAGCCGAACTACTAAACGAATACTTCTGCTCAGTCTTTACCTGCGAGGCGCCAGGGTCCGGTCCACAGTTGCAAGCAAGGCATAGCTCAGATGACCCGTTCTGGAATTTCGAGTTTACACCCAGCAGCGTCTACTGCGAGCTATCAAGACTCAAAGTGAACAAAGCCATGGGACCGGACAATCTACACCCCAGGGTGCTTAGAGAGCTGTGTGATGTCCTGGCAGAGCCATTGTCTGTGCTCTTCAATCTTTCCTTGAAGGCGGGAAAAGTCCCCTTGGACTGGAAAACAGCCAATGTAATCCCACTCCACAAAAAGGGCTGCAGGACAGAGGCTGAGAATTACAGACCGGTGAGTCTCACATCCATAGTGAGTAAACTCATGGAAACACTAATTAAGCATAAATTAGATACAATCCTAGACGAGAAGAATCTACGGGATCCCCGCCAACATGGATTTACCAGAGGCAGGTCCTGCCAATCCAATCTGATTAGTTTCTTTGACTGGATAACAAGGAAACTGGATGTGGGTGAGTCCCTGGATGTCGTTTACTTGGATTTTAGTAAAGCTTTTGATAGCGTTCCGCACCGCAGACTATTGAACAAGATGAAATCAATGGGACTGGGAGAGACGTTAACTACATGGGTCGGTGATTGGCTAAACAGTAGACTTCAGAGAGTGGTGGTAAATGGTGCCCCTTCAAAAACGTCGGAGGTGATCAGTGGAGTGCCTCAGGGCTCGGTCTTGGGCCCGATCCTCTTCAACATATTTGTGGGAGATCTGACTCAGGGGCTTCAGGGTAAAATCACATTATTCGCCGATGACGCCAAACTATGCAACATAGTAAGTGAGAACACTTTACCAGACAGTATGACGCAGGACCTACTTCTATTGGAACATTGGTCCTCGACTTGGCAGCTAAACTTCAATGCTAGAAAATGTAAGGTCATGCACCTCGGCAGCAGGAATCCATGCAAAACTTACACACTAAATGGTGAAACCTTAGTTAGGACCAAGGCGGAACGTGATTTGGGGGTGATCATTAGCGAAGACATGAAGGCTGCCAATCAAGTGGAGAAGGCTTCATCAAAGGCAAGACAAATGATGGGTTGCATCCGAAGAAGTTTTATCAGCCGGAAGCCCGAAGTTATAATGCCATTGTACAGATCCATGGTGAGGCCTCATCTGGAGTATTGTGTACAATTCTGGAGGCCACATTATCAAAAGGATGTGCTGAGAGTTGAGTCGGTTCAAAGAATGGCCACCAAAATGGTCTCGGGACTCAAAGACCTCCCGTATGAAGAAAGGCTGAACAAATTGCAGCTATATTCACTTGAAGAACGTAGAGAGAGAGGAGACATGATAGAGACGTTTAAATATATCACCGGCCGTATTGAGGTGGAAGATGATATCTTCTTTTTTAAAGGCCCCTCTGCCACAAGAGGCCATCCGCTGAAAATCAGGGGTGGGAAATTTCATGGCGACACCAGGAAGTTCTTCTTCACCGAAAGGGTGGTCGATCGTTGGAATGAACTTCCACCTCAGGTGATTCAGGCCAGCAGCGTGAAGGATTTTAAAAGGAAATGGGATACACATGTGGGATCTCTAGGGGGGTAAATTCAAGGGGGTAGGGTTGTTGGAGTGGGCAGACTTGATGGGCTGTGGCCCTTTTCTGCCGTCATCTTCTATGTTTCTATGTTTCTATAGGGGGAAAAACGGAAAATGGCAGAACGACTGAGGTTATGCTTTGGATCAGACAGTCAAAAAGGCTGAGGAGCATAGGGTACAACAAGTGGCTGAGGCTTCTGCTGCTTCTGAGGATGTTGCCTCTTGACAGGCTGACGGATGGCAGGAGCCTATTTTGGTGGAAAACGCCATTGGTAAATCAGAGGAGGGCGTGAAGGGCGAGGAGGAGCCGGCTTCGGCTTTGGACGAAGAATGGATTGAAAAGACTTCTCGTGGTCTGAAAGCTTCTTGGTGGCTGCCTCAATGGACTCATCAAAGAGGTCATTGCCAACACAGGGGACATTAGCCAGCCGGTCCTGCAGGTTAGGGTCCATGTCGATGGTACGGAGCCACGCCAGACGCCACATGGCCACCGAGCAAGCAATAGCTCGAGCAGACAGCTCAAATGCATCATAAGAGGACTGAAGAAGCTGCAGCCGAAGTTGAGACAAGGATGCAAGAACTTCTTGGTACTCAAACTGCGCACGAGAATCCAAATAAGGCATGAACTTCTGAAGGATGGAGAGAAAAACTCAAAATAGATGATGAAATGAAAATTATAACTGAGGACTCTGGAGGTCATCATAGAATTTTGGAAGATGAGACGACCAAATCTGTCCATCGTCTTGCCCTCCCTGCCCGGAGGAACAGTGGCATAGACTTGAGAAGGGTGAAATCTTTTCAAAGAAGATTCAACCAGAAGGGATTGGTGAGATAATTGAGCAATATGAAACCCCTTGTGATGAACAGTTCTGTATCTGGAATCCAATTTGCCTGGAACCGCCGGAATGGAATAAGGAGTTTCCAGACAGCGGACAAAAGTTTAATCCAAAAGCTTGTGAAGAGGAAGCTTGAGGGATTCAGCAGGAGGTTGAGGGAGATGCATGGTCTCGAGATACTCCTTGGAAAATTTAGATCCAGTGTCAAGTTGAATATCCAAATCAGCAGCCATCTGACATAGGAAAGACGAAAAAGACAGCTGATCTGCTAAAGCCTGGCCTCGAGAGGGACTCGAGGATGTCGAGGCAGCGTGCTCCACTGAAGAAGGAGACCTGGATGGAGAAAAAGAACCCACCGGGTCTTCGAGGTCCAGAAGCGGAAGGGTCGAAGCAGATGGTGGGGAATATTGAAGAAAAGGCAGCTTCCGATGAGGCGAGGCATGCCTGGATGAATGCTTTGAAGAATGCCTCGATCGATGATGCGAGCTGTGCCTCGAAGCAGGCCTCAATAACCGAGGTGAGCGTGTCTCCGCCGAAGCCCCCAGAGAATGGATAGGGCTGGAGGCCGTGGAACGAAGCAGAGTAGGCTGAGTGGAAGAACCTCGAGGCACTCGCAAAGACTCTGCTCCTTGCATCGAGTGTACGGGTTCCAATGGAGGCATGGGCAAAGACTCTGCTCCTTGCGATGCATGCCGAGATGCCAGAGCAGACACTCGCAGAGACTCTGCTCCCTGTAGAGAGTGTGCGTATGACTGACGCACAGGAGGCGGCTCAACCTGAATGAATTGCTTCTCTAATAAGGTCTGGAACGAAGCCGACAAGGATGGATCCGCGTCTCCAACGGGACCACCTGCACAGGCTTCAGTCTCCCTCGAGGCAGTGTGAGAGTGCTTGGACTTAGAAGCCTTGGGCACCACCGGGGGAATGGGTTGCTGTGCTACCTGACCTGAAGAGACAGAGGAAGGCACTGCAGCAGGCGTCAAAGACATATCCGGTACAAACGAAGCAGGTTTGATGAGGCTTGGAGCAGAAGATGTGGAAGCCTGGGGAGCCTCGGATGATGTCGAGGACGAAGCACCCTTCGAGGACGAAAGATCCATCGAGAACTCCATGCAACGATGCTTGAAGGCCCGGGACTTAAGTGTTGAGCAAGGCCGGCACGATTTCGGTAGATGTTGAGGTCTGAGACACCAAAGACAGCGTCGATGAGGGTCTGTCAAGGAAATCGTGCGCTGGCATTTGGAACATTTTTAAAACCGGTTGCAGGCCGGGACATAGGCCGAAAAAGCTCCACCGCAAGATTGAAGCCGCGGGGCTGCGGCCACGTGGCCTGCCCGGTCGTACGGACGGAATAAATTTTTTTTTTTTTTTAAATCTTTATTCCTTTTTATTTCTTTCAACAAGTGTACAATATTATTACAATTAATTCACATAACTCACTTGACATTCTTAAACAATATTATTATACATGTTTAATTCCCCCCACCCACCTTCCATCCCTTCCCATATCAACAAAATATTCTATCCAAACATATACATACTTAGACATCCCTCTTTCATAATACAATTAATCTTACATTAACCTATCCCTCCCTCCACCCTTTCTTCCTCAAACTCTTTGTTCATTTTATTATATAAATTAATGCACAACAAATATATCTCATCATATTACATATATCCCCTAATATTTCATAATAACATATTTCCAATAAATTTACCCCCTTTCCTTTTCTATTCATACCTATATATCATATTTCTTATATCCATTAATCAATTGAAATATACCGCTGTTTAATTAGATTATCCTATCCCCCACCCCCCATTTTTACAAATTATCCCCTAAGGAAAAAGAATAAACCTTAATCATTATAATATTCAATTAATGGCCTCCACACCTCCTGAAACCTTTTAAAATATCCCCTCTGTACTGCAAGAAATCTTTCCATCTTGTACATATGACAAACAGTTCCACCAGAAACTACAATTCAGTCTAGAACAGTCTTTCCAATTAGTCGTTATTTGCTGAATTCCCACCCCAGTAAGAATCATCAATAATTTTTTGTTTGCTGCAGATATTTGGCATTTGGCCCTCATACACATTCCAAAAACCACTGTGTCATAGGATAATGCTACATGATTCTCCATCAATATGTTAACTTGATCCCAGATTGATATCCAAAATGCCTGAATACATGGACAATAAAATAAAAGATGGTCTAAAGTTCCAACTTCAATTTTACAATGCCAGCATCTATTAGACTTAGAGCAATCTAATTTTTGTAATCTAGTAGGGGTCCAGAATGCTCTATGCAACAAAAAGAACCATGTTTGCCTAATAGATGCCGACATCGTACCTTTAATTCTCCAAGACCAAATACGTGGCCATTGAGATGCATTAATCTGATGCTTAATCTCAATGCTCCAAATATCTCTTAATCCATTTTTAGGTTTCTTATTCAAATAATTAGATATAATTTTATACCACTTTGCGGCCTGGTGTCCCAGAAAATCTGCCTGGAAACATAAGAATTCTAAGCTGTAATGATCATTTAAAGATTTCCATTCAGGGAACCTTATCTGAATAGCCTGCTTCAATTGCAATCATTTATAACTTTGTTTTTTATTTAGACCATATTTATGTTGCAATTGTGAAAAATCAAGCAGCTTACCATTATCAATTACTTCCTTTAAGGATCTTATACCTGCTTTAATCCAATCCTTCCAGACAACCTTAAACCACGTGGCCTGCCCGGTCGTACGGACGGAAGAAATTTTTTTTTTTTTTTAAACAAGAAAGCACGACGAAAATCAGCAATTCTGAGAAAAAGAAACCAAAACCGCGGACTAAAGAAGGCACAAGTGAAAACCACTTCATGCAGAGAGTCGAAGACGGACTTCTCGGCTCCACGGAAAAATAAGAACTGAGGAGGCGCGCCCTGTGCTGGGCGGGAAGGCGCATGTGCAGTGCGGGCGACTTGAAACTTCGAGTTTCTTCAATTAAGTCTGCTTGTGAGGCGTCTGCATCGGGGCTCCGTTGGATCACGTCACCCGTTAGTGAGAATACATGCCTGCTTGTCCTGGGATAAAGGATTTCTATCTCAGAGATAGCTCTGCACAAATCCATCAATGGAGATCTTCTAGTTGCCAGTGGGCACACCTTGACCATGGAATCCTTCCCCCCCTAAAGTTCTCGTGATGCGCCTGTGGGAGAAACTTCGCAGCCAACTCTTTGATATCCAGAGGGTTGTTACACAGGGGCCCCATAATTTGTGCTAAAGCTTCTGATAAATCAGTAGTCAAGCAGCTCCTGAAGGGACACAAAGCAGGCTGGCTGCACAGGTAATTGATGAGATTCGCCTGGGAGCAGCAGTCCACCCACATGGGACTGCGTCCTTTCCCCGGCGGAGTAAGCCCAAGAAGAGAACCTCTGAGTGCCTAAGTCAAGAAGAAACAAATTTGAAGACTGATGGCAAAAATACCTAAAAAGAAGCATAGCAGATCAGAACACTCCTTCTGAGTTTGCTTTCAGAAGGAAAAACTGACGGAGCTGCTCTCCAGTGCACAGAGATTTAAAGCAATACCCTTCTGCAGATTCATGATTAGTGGGAAATAACAGCCAACATACAGAATCCCCATTGTTTGATTTCAAGGCTCTCAACGGAAATGGTCCAAAGTACTTGGAAAACAGGATCTCCCTCTCCTCCAAGGTCACTAAAGTCCTCCCAGTGAGTATTCCTAACCACACCTTCTTGGATCACAATGTGATCCCTGCCAGCGAGCCTTTGCCAGAGTAGCCCCCCCACTCTGGAATGCACTCCCCGAAAGGCTTTGCTTAACACAAGCCCATCTCTACTTCTGTCATGAACACTTGATGCTCATTAAGTTGCTAGGACTCAAACATGACTTGATGGCACCTAACATCTCTTCTTCATGAAGGCCTTTAATGGAAGAAGTAACTCATTTGCTAGACACACACACAATGGAGCAACACTAGCTGCACATACGATGTAGCAGAACACGTTTCTCCACTCCTATGCTAACTGAGAATTCTCAAGCACCATTCTCACCTCTTATGCAGCTTCTTCAAATTAGTCCCTTGGTTTCTAACCCCTGTTACTCTCTCTCTTATGTCTATATACTCCTCCTTTACTTACTCCCTGGGCTTTCTATTAAAATGTTTTATTGCACATTGTGTTGACATTGTAATGTAGCATACTACAAATGCTATGCTTTGTATTGTAATCTAAATATATTTTACTGCTGTAATTGTCTATTACTTCTGTTTGACAAATTCTTGCTGTACACCACCTTGAGTGAATTCCTAAAAAAAAAAAAAAGGCATTAAATAAATCCTAATAAATAAACTAAGGCCTCATTTTATCAAGCTGTGAAAGGGTTTTTTTTTATTGCAGGCCGCTGCGGTAAAAGCTCCGATGCCCTTAGAATTCCTATGAGTGTCAGAGTTTTGGCTGCAGCGGCAGGTGATAAAAAAAACCCTAACGCGGCTTGATAAAATGGGGCCTAACTAACTAACCCACAAGTCTCTGGATTGATCTGTTGGGACAAATACACTTTAATAGCGTAGTTGGTTTTAAGAAAAGTTTGGACAAGTTCCTGGAGGAAAAGTCCATAGTCTGTTATTGAGAAAGACACGGGGGAAGCCACTGCTTGCCCTGGATCGGTAGCATGGAATATTGCTACTCCTTGGGTTTTGGCCAGGTACTTGTGACCTGGATTGGCCACCATGAGAACTGGCTACTGGGCTTGATGGACCATTGGTCTGACCCAGTAAGGCTTTTCTTATGTTCTTAAACTTGTAATCTGTTCTGAGCTCTCTTGAGAAGATGGCATATAAAACTAACTAACTAAAGGAAAGAAAATTCAGACAAAAACTATTTTTCTTTCTCTTCTGCTTCTTGTATCTGCTCTGTCTTTACAACTTCCTCACCTCTCTGCTATAATTAATAGAGCTAAATACAAAAAAAAAAAAAAGAAATCTACACACCCTAAATTTTAACCCAGTTTTAAAAAGTCTAGCGAAGCACAAAATTTACATGGAGCAACAAATGAAATATTTTTACTCTTATTGCTACCAGACCTGAAAGAATCCAACTTACCAACCCGTTTTGCAGTGAAGTAGCAGGGGGCACCCTTGTTTGCTCTTGCAGGCTCACACTGACTCTTCTGTGAGATGAAGAGTAGGGAGGAGAAAGGAAAAAAAAAAAAAAAAGATGAAAACATGGTAAAGACAGTAACATTGCAAAGGAAAGGGGAGAGAGGCGGGAGAAATGTAGACTGCCACACGAGTGCAGGGAGCAACCTTGAATTGTGGCTGCCCTATGTGCCAAAAACTTCCACTGAAAGTAGAGGATTTAACACACATCTGCTACAGGCCCCATTTCATTCCATTATTGCATGCCAACTATTAATATATACACTATTATTTTTTTTTTTAGTGGGGGGGGGATTCCTTTTCAATTTTATGAAAAGTTTTTACATTTTATTTTGTTTTACAAAATTTATATCTTTAATGTTTTAGTCTAAGCAGGTTACAAAACTTGACTTTAAATGGAATAACTTTCCCACTTATCTCAACCATTAGTATACTTGGTGTATACTTGGATAGAAATTTATCAATGACTGCACAAGTAGACACCCAGGTCAGAAAGTGTTATTTCATGTTATGGAAGCTTCACACCATCAGCCATTTAGAGTACTTGTTTTGGGAATATTGGATTACTGTAACATTGTATATTTGGGTGTTTGGAACGCCATTGGTAGATGACTACACCAAGTGTTTAGCTATTAGCAAAGTATGTTAAATTTCTATTTTCCACAATAAAGTGCAGATATTGAAGGTCCATTTAACAAAATACTGATTTTTGGCAAAAAATCTTTTTATCAATGTACCATTGCCGAATGTAAAAACATAAAAATCATAGCTATAATACCAAGAAATTTACTCCATTAGCAACTCCAATAGCAGCAAATTTTAAGAAAAATGGAGCTTTATGTAATCACTAGTGTTTTAGCCCGTTACATTCGTTACAGTAACGGGTGCTAGACTAACCCCACCTATACCCTGACCCACCCATGCCCCGCCTCTATCATGCCCGGACCCTGCCTCCCACTGATCCTAGTCCCACCACCTCAGCTTTCACCATTTCCTTTGTACCCTTTTGGCCCTCCTGACAGGGTCTTTACTTACCCGAGGCGGCAGCAGCAGTCCTGACGTACCAACCTTTCCTCCCTCAGTGCCCCAAAGCAGCAGTGGTCCTACCATTTCCATCTCTCACTTTCCCCCTTTCACACCCTCTACCATCTCTCTCTGACCCTGTTTCATCTCTTTTGCCATCTTTCCCTTTTCTGTCCCCCTCTGTCCTTCCCCAAGACCATCTCTCTCTCCTGCCCCCTCCACACTCCCTGAAGTCTATCTCTCCCTATCCCCTACCATCTCTCCTGGTCCCCCTAGTAGCCCCTCTGTCCTTCTCATCCATCTGTCTCTGTCTCTCTCTCTCCTCCTGCCTCTGCGGAGATCTTGCAGCTCCTCCTCGTCCTCCTCCAGCCAGGCTTCAGCCATCTTTCGCCGCGGCCTGCAGCCACCGACAGCCGCTGCTGCAGCCTGCAACCACCGACAGCCGCGCCGGCCGACATCCGCCTCTGCGGCCTGCAGCCACTGACAGCCACGGCGGCCGACATCTGCCTCGGGGGATTCTCGCGCATGCGCACTCCTACCTGGGGTGCCCTACAGCGCACGGAAAACGGGAGCATGCAGGTGGGAGTGCGCATGCGTGCTTAGGGCTTTATTATATTAGATTGGCTTTGAGTGACTCCAGAATGGGCTTAAAAAATTTTTTTTTAAATTATTTTCTGAACACACACAATCAAATTCAAGGGAAACCCTATTTGCACAGTTTTTCAAACTTTAGGTTCTTCTGGACAACCCTAGTGCATGGCAGACTTTGGTGCATCAGGACCTTAATTCCTTTGATCTCAATTGTCTTGTTGGGCTATGAACCCTATAATTGGTGTGTTCACTGTCTAAATCAGGACCATTGGGATATTTGCTGTGAACACTTAAAGCCCAACACCTTCAGTGTGAAAGACTTTTTGAACATAAGAATAGCCTTAATGCGTCAGACCAATGGCCAGTAGCCTGTTCTCATGGTGGCCAATCCAGGTCCCCAGTACCTGGCCAAAACTCAAGGAATAGCAACATGCCACACTACCGATCCAACCCATATCTTTTCAATAACAGACTATGGATTGGCATCGATATTGAGCATGGGACAAGTTCCTCTGTGCATTTCCTCCAATCCCTCTTAGAGAAAACTCTACTCAAACTTCTCCAAGATCAGGGTAATAGCACCCCTTTGGCCATGCCATGTTTGGTTTCCACTCTTCCTAGAGCTCTTGATCAGGAAACCATGGAAACAGCAACCATGTCCAATATTGCTAACTCAGAACGAAGGGTCCCTACTTTATCCTAAACCTCGCACAAACAGTGAACATAAGAATTGCCATATTGGGACTGATTGAGGTCCATCAAGCCTAGTATCCTGTTTCCAACAGTGGCTAACCTAGGTCCCAAGTAGTACAACAGATTTTGTGCTGCTTATCCTAGGAATAAGCAGTGGATTTCCCCAAGCCATCTCAATAATGGCCTATGGACTTCTCTTTTAGGAAATTATTCAAACCTTTTTAAAACCTTGCTAAGCTAAGTGATTTCACCACATGCTCCGGCAATGAATTCCAGAGTTTAATTACACGTTGTGTGAAGAAATAGTTTCTTTGGTTTGTTTTAAATCTACTACTTAGTAGCTTCATTGGATAATAATAACAACTTTATTCTTTTATACCACCATAACCAAAGTTCTAGGCGGTTTACACTAAAAAGAGCTGGACAATCAGCAAAATACAATAATATAATAAAAATACAAATATTTATAAAATAGAATTTCAATAATAAAAAACTCACTAAGTAATAAACCTATCGAACAAAGTGGTCTTAGTTAATTTCCAAAAACAGCAATAGGATAACATAGCTTGCTGAATACATTTACCTAACCAAGATTGTTGCCTACTAGCTTGAAATGCTAAGAAGGTCTTATATCTACACCCATTAATTTTGGGATAAGCAAATAAGTAGAAGTTTCTAGTTTCTCTTGATGGTCTATGCAACATAAAATGAGGAAAAAGGTAAGCTAGAGACAATCCCGATATCAGCTTAAAGCAGATACAGGAAAATTTGAATAATACCCTTGCCTCCAAAGGCAGCCAATGAAATAAACGATAATATGGTCGTTCTTTTTTAAACCAAAAATCAATTGAACAGCTGTATTCTGAATTATCCTTAATTTCCTTAGAATTTTTTTGGGTGCTCCTAAATAGATGATGTTACAATAGTCTAACATAGATAAAACTAATGTCTGCACCAATAGTCTGAACGATAAAGGATCAAAATATTTTTTTATGGTTCTTAATTTCCACAGTGTAAAAAAGCACATTTGTACCACTAGTCCTAATATTTTTTGGTAACCTGGTTGGTAACCAAAAAAATATGGCTCAACTTCGACTAATACAGAATACAGCAAGCCGTCTGATTTTTAAATTGGGGAAAAAATCTCAAAAAAACCCCAGACTATAGCAGGGGTGTCAAAGTCCCTCCTCGAGGGCCGCAATCCAGTCGGGTTTTCAGGATTTCCCCAATGAATATGCATGAGATCTATTTGCATGCACTGCTCCCTATGGAAACAAGAATGCAGTTTAAGTTTGGTTGTCTATGCTATAAAGTGATATCTGGTATGGCTCCAGCCTATTTAGTAGATCAATTTATTTTCTCTCATCACAGACGTTCCACTCGAATAGCTACACTAGTGGTTCCCAGAGGACCACCAGGCCAATTGGGTTTTCAGGCTAGCCCTAATGAATATGCATGGAGCAGATTTGCATGCCTGTCACGTCCATTATAAGCAAATCTCTCTCATGTGTATTCATTAGGGCTAGCCTGAAAACCCGATTGGCCTGGTGGTCCTCCAGGACAGGGTTGGGAACCACTGAGCTACACTTTTTGATTTTCCATTGCCCAAGATATCACAACAGATTACAGTAAACCCTCGCAAATTTGCGGTTCCGAATTTACGGACTCAGTAATTTGCGGGGTTTGTTTTTTTTCCTTAAAACCCTCCTCCCTTCATAATTGTTCTGTAGTAACAGCTCAGCCCCTCTCCTGCTCTCTGGTGCCTTCTCCCCTCCTTTGCGGCCCACGCATGCAGATTCTGGGGTTTGCTTTTGCAGCTGTCTCCCTGCTCGTGCGTGGCACCGCCGTCTCTAAGGCAACCGTGACTAGGTAAGCAGTGCAGCTTGGGCCGGGGGCGAAGGCAGGGGTGAGAGATCGATGTTGCACTTGTCCTTCCTCCTCTGGGGGACCCGGCCCGGCTCTTGTGGCATCCCTGGGAGGGGCTCGTATTGCTAACCAACACTTTCACAGCAACTACAGTAAACCCTCACGGTTCTGGTTACAGTGCAGCTCCTGGATTCCATAGTAACAGCTGTCTCCCTGCTCATACGCGGTGCTGCCGACTAAGGCAACCGCGACCAGGTAAGTGACGTAGTTCGGGCCGGGGGCAAAGGCAGGGGGTGCTGAGCTCCAGAAAACCCCCAAACAAAGTGGGCGGGGCCGTAACAAGAGAGGAGTAGGGAGAGTGTCGAATACAGTACTCTTCCGATATTTGTGGGTTTTCAACATTCGCAATCACCCCGGAAACGTAACCCCCGTGAATATTGGGGGGAGTACTGTACTGCCATTTCAAGCAGCTATTTGGGATGCACTCTCTTCAGTTATCTTTTACAGCTACATTATATCGAAACTGTTAAAGACTTATTTATTCAGGAAATTTTTGAAAGACTGAATTTGTATTTCATTATGTGTTTGTATCAGTTTTCCATTTTGTTAAACCGCATAGATCTGAAGGGTAATGCGGTATGCAAATGTTATGTTAAAAATGTGAGCAAGCAATTTACATTTACTCTTTCCACTCCACTCAGTATTTTATAGAACTCTATCATATCACCCCTGAGCCAACTCTTCTCCAAACTGAAGAGCCCTAGCCGTTTTAAGCTCTCCTCATCATAGGGAAGTCGTCCCATCCCTTTATCATTTTTCTTGCCTTTCTCTGTACCTTTTCTAATTCCGCTATATCTTTTTTGAGATACGGTGACCAGAAATACACATTGTATTCAAGGTGCAGCCATACCATAGAGCGTTCCAAGAGCATTATAACACTTTCAGCTTTGTTTTCCATTCCTTTCCTGATAATTCCTAACATTCTATTTGCTTTCTTAGCAGCCGCTGCACATTGAGCCGAGGGCTTCAACGTATCCTCAAAGATGACACCTAGATCCTTTTCCTGGGCAGTGACTCCTAACACAGAACCCAGCATCACAGCTGTAGTTCGAGTTCTCTTTCCCACATGCATCACTTTGCACTTGCTCACATTAAACATCATCTGCCGTTTTGACACCCAGTCTCCCAGGCTGACAAGGTCCTCTTGCAATTTTCAGTGGGCTGATGTTTCCTCCTCCGAGGCAACTATGGTGCGGCTACCTTTTCAGGGGCATTTGTTGTGTGGTCTTCACGTCTAAACATCTTTCTGCGGATTTTTCATCTCCAAAAGCTGATCCAGTTCCATGGACTGATCATAGTTTAATTTCCCTACAATTCAAACATAAATCAAATACGCTAAGATGTAGAAGATCTTTAAAGCGCTGGAGTGCCCAAGAACAGGCGGACCCTTATTCGACTCAGGTGTCACGGGTCCTTACTTTCTTTAAGCAGGTCTGGATAAAGGCTTCACGGTGGCGTCTCAGCGGATCTCGGTGGCTGGTCTGTCAAGTTCTAGATCCCAAGATTGGCAGTTCTCTTTGGAGTTGCTTGGTTTTGCAAAAATATCTTTGGGTCTGGCCACCCATTAAAGAATCCATTCCCAGTCTGGGATCTTAATGTGGTGCTGTCTGGCTTTGCCAGGGCTCCTTTTGAACTGCTGAGAGATGCTTCTTTCCGGGATTTCACACTCCAGACTGTTTTTTTCTGGTCACTCTCTCTTGGGACCATAGAGTTTCCGAATGGCAGGTGTTGTCGTTGTCAACAACCTTTGCTCCGAGTTCCTAAGAGCAGACAGTTCCTTCCTTTTTTGCTGAAGGTGGTTTCGGCTTTCCATGTCATATAAAAACATAACATAAGAATTGCCTCTGTCGGGTCAGACCGGAGGTCCATCGTGCCCGGCAGTCCGCTCACGCGGCGGCCCCTCAGGTCCAGGACCTGATAGTGCTCCTACCCTAAAACTCTCATACGCTTTTCGCTTATGTCCTGTAGAATAACCTTCTATCTATACCCTGCAATCCCCTTCGCTTCCAGGAAGTCATCCAGTCCCTTTTTGAAACCCAGTATTGTACTCTGTCCTATTACCTCATTTGGAAGCGTGTTCCAGGTGTCTACCACCCTCTGAGTGAAGAAAAACCTCCTTGCATTCGTTTTGAATCTGTCCCTCTCCACCTTCTCTATGCCTTTCATGATTTTATACGTCTGTATCATGTCTCCTCTCAGTCTCCGCTTTTCCAGGGTAAAGAGCCCCAGTTTGTCTAACCTTTCGGCATATGAAAGGTTCTCCATTCCTTTTATCATCCTAGTTGCTCTCCTCTGGACCCTCTCAAGTATCGCCATGTCTTTCTTAAGTGTTTCCTTGCTGTTCTGCTGACGGGTTCCAATCTCGGAATCATCTTCTAAAGAATTTGGATGTGTGCAGGGTGCTCCGGCATTACTGGTGAGTTTCTCAAGAGTTTCGCTTTCTGACCACCTGTTGTGGTGGCTCATTTTATTCTGCGGGGTTCTCCGGCTTCTAAGGCTATGATCTGTAGATGGATTCGTACAGCCATTTAGTCCACTTACATTCTTGTGGGGCGACTGACCCCTATTTATTTTAAAGCACTTTCTGCCAGGAGTGTAGCTTCTTCATGGACAGAAGCTAGATCCGTTTCTCCTGAGATTTGCAGGGCGGCGACATGGTTTTCTTTTCACACGTTTGCCAAGTTCTGCAGAGTGGCTGTTGCTGCTAGACAGGACTCTGCCATTTGGGTCCTCGGTCGTAGGGGCCGACGCAGCAAGCCCACGCTAGCTTTCTTGGGGGACTGGCTTTTGTATGTCCCTATGGTCTAGAACAGTGGTTCCTACCCTGTCCTGGAGGACCACCAGGCCAATTGGGTTTTCAGGCTAGCCCTAATGAATATGCATGGAGCAGATCTGCATGCCTATCACTTCCATTATATACAAATCTCTCTCATGCATATTCATTAAGGCTAGCCTGAACCACTGGGAACCACTGGTCTAGAATGTCTCACCTATTGCACTGGAAAAGGAGATTATGTACTTACCTAGTGAGACATTCTAGACACCTGCCCTTTCCTTGCTGTGCCCATTTCAGATTCCAGTCTCCTCCTGCTTATCCAATCTATTTCGTGGAGACCGGTTAACCCTTTGGGGTTAACAATAGTTTGTATATATGTATAACCTGTTGTGGGAGTACTTCCGAACTCCTTTGACGCCTCTGTTGGAAGTTAACGGTACTGTTTAATAGTTTGAGCAGAACAATAGTTTAGCCTGTCGTTACAGGTGCCTCTACTTCACAGATGAGTGTGTTTCTCGAAGCTTGGGTACTGACTGCTAGAGAGCGCTAAACTAGCCTGTGAAGTACACTAGAGGCAGAGTGAAAAACGGATTTCTTCTGCAGACCGAGACTAGTGGGAAAGAACCCTATGGTCTAGAATGTCTCACCTATCTACTGGAAAAGATTTTACCAGGGTAAGTACATAATCTCCTTTTCTTTTAACTTAGACATCATTCTCAACTTTAAAAAATCAGCCTTAATTATTTTCAATTGTGATTTAAAAAAAGACAATGAATAATCCAATATCACACCCCAATTTCTAATCTGGTAACATACAGGGATTGAAATCCCATTACCCGATATTGACTCTGATATGGTTTGGCAGTATTCAGATATAACTGATTTAGCATTCATTCAAAATCGATAGTTTGAATGTTCCAATTCTAGAAATTTCAAAATACCACTTAAATAAATTTTGCAGTAAACTGACAACCTGTAAATCATCTGTATAAAGCCTGTACTGAACCTCTCAGACAGATAACAGTTTACAGGTGTGGCAAGGCTTACAGCTGAGGCACTTCTAAGCACAAAAATTGGGAAGTGGGGGGAAAATGGGGGGAGGGACTTGATACAGTCGAGTGTGGCACCCCCGAGGTCACACAGACTCCTGAAAGGGTCCCCCCAAGCTCTATCTGGACAAGAACCCAGGGACCAAAAAAGGCCACTAACTAGATCCAACAGGCCCTAACTAACCAGAGGAAAGACTGCACAAGCTTACCACCTCCACTTGCTGAAGACTGAGAACAGACTGATTGTAGACGGGACTGAAAAGCCCACTTTTACTACTGCCAAAAGTGAATGTGTTCTTAGTCTTCACCTGCTGACAGAGGAGCTTAAACCCATCCATTCTATGCTAGTCTAGAGGGACGCTAAAGAAAATAAGATTTAAACCAAGCTAGCACTTTCTCAGTGATGTCGCAACTTAATCATTTTACAAAATTCTTGTGATTTATGGTCATCAAAAGCAAAAACTACATCTAATGATACCAATAATTATTTGCCTTTGTGATAGAGTCATCTAGATTCTGACAAAGTGACAACAAATGAAATCTTTGGGCCTGATTCTGTAAATGACGCCCAACTTAATTCCAACACCTAACTATTAATTCTACGTGGAACTAAATTGTTTTCAATTGGTTTAAATGGTGTGATAATTGACACCAATAAACTGAGAAAACTGACACCACCACTGTAAACCAATTTAAAAAATTAAACCAATTAAAAAAATGTATCAATTTAAATTTTGTGTGGAATACTGCACAACACCTGGTTAGGGGTGGAGAACAGGCATGGTTGACTTAGGCATCAGTAAATTATACTGGCACCTACCACAGGGACACCTAGGCACCACTAAAAGTGATTAACTGGACGAGAACTAGAACAACAGTAGAGTGACTTAAATTTAACAATTTTTTGGGAGGACTCACTTGAAACAATATCGGAGAGAACTACTCTCATTGTGATTTTTGCTCTAGAGTTTGATAGGGACTTAATTCTAAGGACATATTTTAGGCACTTGAATGATAAGTTTTTCGGTTCCACTGTATGTGTTTTTTCCTGACTTGTCTAAAGAAACACAAAAAGAAGAAAATAGTTTCTTAGTTATAGACTCAGAGTTTTGGCTCTGGATGCTCAGTTCCTTATAAAATTTCCTGAAAATGTATTTCTTTAGAGGGGAAGAATTTCTTATTTTTTGATCCAAAACAATTATGTGAGTTTATTACAGCCAGATAAGGAGGTGGAGTCACTATTGGTTCACTTGTACCACCCACAGTGTAGCGAACCGGCTGTCTGGGGTTAACTATGTCCCCGATTCAATCTAAATAGGTTAAGTATTTGTTTTACTTTATTTTAATTTTCTATGTTCTTGGATCCAAAAATTGTGGACTAAATAATTAACTAATCTATTGTTTGATGTTAATTCAATCACATTTACCTTATTGGATTATTTCCAAATCCTTTTCAAGTTTGTGTACTTGTTACGATGAAAAAATTTGAATAAAAATAAAAGTTAAAAAAAAACATGATTAACTGGCGCCTAGTGGTTGATTGACAACAGCGCCAACTAGCACCTAGAAGTTAGGTGCCATTTATAGAACCAGGCTCTTTGTGCCATGTTATGGTCTAAATTCAAACTGATACAGGTATATCAGTTTATTATCCTCACCAACTCAGCAGTCTCATGAAGTTGCTGCAGGAACTCGTGGCAGCCTTTTTTTTTTTTTACTACTGAGATTGCTGGGCAGAATAGAAGGATCGCTCCTGCCCCAGCTCACAGGGAGCTAAAGTAGGCCTGTGGGGGGACCGGGAGGGGTGGGGGCTGGTTGCTGAGGTGAGAGTCAACACAGGGGAGGGAGGGTTCTATAGCTTCGGTTCCCCACACCACTGAAGCACCAAGGCAGTAAGGACCAAGACTGGAAAGGGGGAGGACTGTGTCTGTCTGCAGAGTGGAAGGAAGGAGAGATCTTTGGAACGACCTCACCACCCCGCTGCGGAACCTGAGCTCCCTTCAGTTATTCCGCAAACAACTGAAAACCTGGCTTTTCAGCAAATTGTAGCTCTATCCTTCCCCCCTTTCTCTCCCCCCTTCTACACATAAGTTCATGTAATCCTTTTTCTTCTTCTCTACCCACTATTTTAAGTTCTTGTAAACCGTGTCGAGCTCCATTCTCATGGAGATGATGCGGTATATAAACTTAAGGTTTAGATTAGATTAGATTAGATCACTTTTATTCCGGTACTTGAATATAAACCATCAGTTCCCTCGGTTTATATTTGAGTATATACAATATGTACTGTTTCATTCACATCTTTTTGGGGTGGGGGTGGGGTTATCAGTGACCATTGGGGGAGGGTCATATTTACATCCCTTCAGTGGTCATCTTGTCAGTTTGAGCACCTTTTTATTAATAAAACAGGTCTAGCCTCAAATGTCCAAATTGTACCCTGAACATATTCTTAAATGTCTGATTATGGCAGAAAATGTCCAAAGTCATGAGATCACGCTTTTAACATCCCCTTGAGATTTAGGATGAATTACTGATCAACAGCATTGAAATGTGTTTTGAAAATAGTAAGTTGGAAGAATTTGGTGAAAAAAGTCCAACTGCCCCTTTATGCCCCTGTTTAGACATTTTTCTTTTTTGAAAATGAGCCCCTTAATTTGTAAAATTTGTGATTTTAAATATTATAATTTCTTAGTCGATTTGTTCTTCTTGGTTATTCATTGATTTTCAGTGGATTTTTTTTTTTTTTTTAAATGTCTGGATTGCTTTTTTCCCTACTGCCCTTGTGCCTTTTTTTTTTTTTTTTTTTCTAATTTTACTCCCCCTATCTCCAAAGGGCTGCATGAGTATAGGTAGGAGACCTAGACAACATGTCTTTGTATTTACTGGCTGTGCTGAGGATGAGTGCCAGGTGCTGGTCTTGAGACAACGCCACCTGAAGAATCTGCAGATTTGGAAGACTTCTGAGCTCGCATCACTGCGGCATACCTGGAGGGGAGAAAAAAAAATAAGCAGTAAAAAAGTATACAAAAATGTACTTTAGCCCAACCTGTCAACAATCAGCAGGGACTCCTGGCTTACCCTGCCTTGGAGAGGGATGGATCATCTGCCTTGCAATCGTGGTCCAGGGGGTGTCGATGCTTGAGGCAAAAGTTGCCATGACACTGATCACAGATCACCTTCATCATCTCCTTTTGTTTGCAGCCTGGTTTTCCACACTTATTTGTAAAAATCTGAGAAGAAAACAAATCAAAGGACTCAAATGGGCTCAGAGGATTATTATTACTGTACAGTGTATGTTCTTAACTGCCTTTGGCAGCAAGGCAGTGTTTGCAAAGCCTTAGGCCCAAAGAAAAGGGAGTCCCTCAGAGACATAATAGCTTGCCTGCACAACTATACAAAGACACCTGTTGCAGAAAGCAAAAGAAAAAGGAAATTTTCCAAGACCCATCTGTCATTACTTTGCAACATCGAAGGGAATTTTAAAAGGTGTTATGCATCTTATGCCTCAAAAACATTCCCTTTGGTCTACTAATCACCATCGGAGGAAGCCTCATGAAGGCAACGTCCCTCTAGGAAGCTTGGCCATTGCTGCAAAAGGACTCTAGCAGGCACCTGTGATGACAATGCAGAGACTGGTTAAATACAGGTGGCAAGCAGCTAAGAATCTGGCTCGATGGTGATGCAGCACACATTGGGAAGATGAGCCATCATGTGAAGAAGGATGTTGGTTGAGAGCAGAAGTACTGAGTCGCCTTATTGACTTAGAGAAGAACTCTGAACATGTGAGCACTGGGCATTGAGAAGTAGAGCTTGGATGATGCGTGAAATTGGGGATAGCATGTGCGAGGGAAGTGCTGTTGTGAAGGGGGAGTAGGATTACATAGAAACATGATGGCAGATAAAGGCCGAATGGCCCATCTGGTCTGTCCATCTGCAGTATCCACTATTTCCTCTTCTCCCTAAGAGATCCCATGTGCCTGTCCCATGCTTTCTTGAATTCAGTCTTTTTCTCTATCTTGTGATGAGAGTGGCAATACTCTCAGTGAAAAGGGAAGGACTGATCCTAATTCTTCCCTGGGGTAATCCCCGGACATAGAAACATAGAAATAGACGGCAGATAAGGGCTCAAGGCCCATCCAGTCTGCCCACCCTAATGTCCCTCCCCTACCTTTGCCCTGTGAATAGATCCCATGTGCCGATCCCATTTGGCCTTAAAATCAGGCACGCTGCTGGCCTCAATCACCTGTAGTGGAAGACTATTCCAGCGATCAACCACTCTTTCATTGAAAAAGAATTTCCTGGTGTCACCTCGTAGTTTCCCTCCCCTGATTTTCAACGGATGCCCTCTTGTTGTCGTGGGACCCTTGAAAAAGAAGATATCTTCCTCCGCCTCGATTCGGCCCGTAAGATACTTGAACGTCTCGATCATGTCTCCCCTCTCTCTGCGCTCCTCGAGCGAGTATAGCTGTAATTTGTCAAGCCGTTTTTCGTACGGAAGATCCTTGAGTCCCGAGACCATCCGGGTGGCCATTCTTTGCACCGACTCCAGTCTCAGCACATCCTTGCGATAATGCGGCCTCCAGAATTGCACACAGTATTCCAGGTGGGGCCTCACCATGGATCTATACAATGGCATAATGACTTCCGCCTTACGACTGACGAAACCCCTTCGTATGCAGCCCATCATTTGTCTTGCCTTGGACGAAGCCTGCTCCACTTGATTGGCAGACTTCATGTCCTCACTGACGATTACCCCCAAGTCCCCAGATATATATACTCTTATGAGTCCTGTGAGGAAAGTGCCTTTCCCTTGGGAAACCTCCCCCTCAATACAAATATAGTTATCTAAAGGAGGCCCAGGGGAACCAAAATGGTCACAAGGGAGTACACACCAGAGGTCCAACCCCAAAAGGAATAGAGATCAAGGATGAGGGAGTTCCTGAGGAGAATGGGGAAAATGTTGTGGGAAACAGGCAGAAGAAAGGGAAATACCCATGGAAATAGGGGAGTCAGGGGATCAGGATAGGAGTATGAAAATAGACCAGGGATCTCAAAGTCCCTCCTTGAAGGCCGCAATCCAATCGGGTTTTCAGGATTTCCCCAATGAATATGCATTGAAAGCAGTGAATGCACATAGATCTCATGCATATTCTTTGGGGAAATCCTGAAAACCCAACTGGATTGCGGTCCTCAAGGAGGGACTTTGAGATCCCTGAAATAGACCTATAGAAGAGAAGGATAGAGGGGTGGAGAACTTTACCATTGTTTGACGTAGGCAGCGTATCTCTCCTGAACTTATTGCCCAATTGACAAAAAATACTAACAAGTCTGAGTATCAGGTGAATCTACTTGTGAAAATAAGATCTAGTGGTCCTGCCCAACTCAACTAACTCGGCGAATTCCAACCTGAATTTGCATACAAACTAATTTGCATAATGTCTTCCTACAGAACGTGACGTCCGTGCTTATTTTTAAATACTGTGAATCACAAGGTCACATCTATGCGTCTGAGACATCGCTTCCCAAATACTTACATTACATTAGGGACTTCTATTCCGCCTATACCTTGCAGTTCAAGGCGGATTACAAAAGAGCTAACTGGACATTTCCAGTGAAGTTACAACAGTTTTGTCTTTTTTTTTTTTTTGTTACAAGGGAGGAGAGGTAGCTGGATTAATTCCGGAAGAACTTGCAAATTGGATATTAAATTGACTGTACGTTACTGTGTGATATAACAAATAGATTACAGTTAGAGTACAAATAAGATTACGTTACATTTCAGGGATCTGAATACTTGGTTGGTGTTTTGGGGAGGAAGAGATTATTTAAGTGGAGGTTTTGGGGGAGAATTTATCTAGGAGGAAGGGGAAGGGTTGGATTAAGATATCTGGATACATTTTTTGAAAAGTAGGGTTTTGATTTCTTTTCGAAAAGTTTTGAAGTCGCCCGTTGCCGTCAACAGGTTGGAGATGGAGTGGTTAAGTTTTGCTGCTTGCGTCGCCAGAAGGTTATCAAACATCTTTTTGCGCTGAGTGCCCTTGAGTGGAGGGAAGGCAAAAGGGTTTGGAGTTCTTCTTTGTCTTGAGGTGAGGATCTGGTTTAGGCGGTTGTTTAGATAGGGGGGGGCGGAGCTGTTTAATGCTTTGAATAATAGACAGTAGAATTTGAATTGAATTCGTGCTTGCATAGGTAGCCAGTGAGAGTCTAGGAAGGCAGTTGTAATATGATCATATTTTCTCAGGGAGTAGATCAGTCTGAGGGCAGTGTTTTGTATAGTCTGAAGTTGTTTTATCATGTTGGCAGGACAAGGTAGATAGAAGGAATTGCAATAGTCCAGTAGATCTAAGACTAGGGATTGGACAATTAGCCTGAATTGTGCTGGGTCGGGGTCCCCGGGGAGATGAGAGGACAAACATTTCCCCAGGGTTACAGCATAGAAGGGCAGCACTAGAACCCAAATTATGTGCTGGTCGCGGTCTCTCTTATCTCATGCTTCAGGTACCGTATTTTCACTCATATACCCCGCACCCGTGTAAAACACGCACACGGGTATAGCGCGCAGGAAACTGTAATTTATGTAAATAAATTTTTATATACCGCGCACACCCATATACCGCGCATGCCGTCCCGACTCTCCTGTCACCGCCCGACTCTCCTTCCACTCACCCCGACTCTCCTCTGGCCGTCCCGACTCTCCTTTCGCCCGCCCTGACTCTCCTCTGGCCGCCCCGACTCTCCTCTCCCCCTTGAAGTCCTGTCCCCACCCTGAAAGCCTGATGCCCCCCCCGACGTCTGATTCACACCCCCCCCCGCAGGACCGCTCGCACCCCCACCCCGAAGGACCGCTCGCACCCCCACCCCCACCCCGAAGGACCGCTCGCACCCCCACAGCCTCCCCACCCCCCCATCATGGAGAAGCTGCCTACCGTTGTCCTGCTGCTTCCTTTGCCGGCGGTCCCGCCCCTTCTCTGAGCCCTGCGTCTGCGCTGCTTCCTCTTCCGGCGGTCCCGCCCTTTCTCTGACGTCAGAGAAAGGGTGGGACCGCCGGAAGAGGAAGCAGCGCAGACGCAGGGCTTAGAGAAGGGGCGGGACTGCCGGCAGAGGAAGCAGCAGGACAACTGTAGGCAGCTTCTCCATGATGGGGGTGGGGTGGGGAGGCTTTGGGGGTGCGAGTGGTCCTTCGGGGTGGGGGTGCAGGTGTGAGTGGTCCTTCGGGGTGGGGGTGCGAGCGGTCCTGCAGGGTGAATCGGACGTCGGGGGGTGGGGGGAACTATGTAAAAAAAAAATGTGTACAACGCGTTCACGAATATAACGCGCATGGTTATACTCGGTTTGTAAAATCATGTATAACCCGCGCGTTATATGCGTGAAAATACGGTACTTCTCTAGTCCTAGATTTCAAATATAGTGAAGGAGAAGCTGGCATGGTGGGCTGAGATAACAGAAGTTCTAAGAGTGTGGGCTACAGGGAAAGCAACAGATCTTTACATAACACAGATAAAAGCCAGCAATAGGTAAAGGCAACAGAAGGTGGAATTCACAAAAAAATACTGAAGAGAACAATTTAGAACTGGGGCAAATGGCAGTGAGTAGGTATTAACTACTTTAAGACCTCTGCAAAGAAATGCAGACTAATGCATTTGGGGATTAATAATCGGTAGGAACTGTATATGCTGGGAGCTGAGAAGCTGATATGCATGGACGGAGAACTCCCTCCCTATTTACTTAAGAGAAGAAAACAACTTAGATAAATTTAAGAGCAAACTGAAAAGCTTTCTTTTCAAGGATGCTTTTGATACCTAAAAAAAAAGCTTGATTTAGAGTTTCATTTCATCTTCATAACCTTTTTAAGGTTCACTGTTTATTCCCTCCCTATTGTTTTTTACCATAATTGTCTTCTTTTCTACCAGCGATATATATTTCTTACCCATCCTCTCCTGTCGTTTTAACATATTTGTACTATTAGTTCTTATCATGTTACGTATGTTTAGTCTATTTGTTTTGCTGCCCTTTTAATTGTATATAATTTTAATGATTTGTTCATCGTTTAGAAATTTGAGTAAGCGATCAATCAAATATACAATAAACTTGAAACTTGTCCAAAGATCTAAAGGCGAAAAAACAGTGTGACAAGGCAATGGCTGCTGCCAGAAGGATGCTGGGCTGTATAAAGAGAGATGTAGCCAGTAGAAGGAAGAAGGTGTTGATGCCCCTGTTGAGGCCCTACTTGGAGTATTGTGTTCAATTTTGGATACCGTATCTGGCGAAGGACGTAAGAAGACTTGAAGCGGTCCAGAGGAGGGTGACGAAAATGATAGGAGGCTTGCGCCAGAAAGCACAGTTACTTACCGTAACAATTGTTATCCAGGGACAGCAGGTAGATATTCTCACACATGGGTGACGTCACCAACCCCGCAGCGGACAGCCTCGAAAGCAAACGCTTGAAGATCTTTGAACTTTCGAGTGCTGCACCACGCATGTGCGCGTGCCTTCCCGCCCAAACTAGGGGGCGCGTCTCCTGTGAGGATCCTCAGGTCAGATACCTAGCTAAGAAGCCAACCAGGGGAAGTGGGAGGGTTGTGAGAATATCTGCCTGCTGTCCCTGGATAACAACTGTTAAGGTAAGTAACTGTGCTTTATCCCAGGACAAGCAGTCAGCATATTCTCACACATGGGTGACCTCCAAGCTAAGCAAAATGGGATGGAGGGAGTGTTGGCAATTTAAGAAAAAAGATTTTGCAAAACAGATTGGCCAAAATGGCCATCCCTCCTGGATAAAGTATCCAGACAGTAATAAGAGGTGAAAGTATGAACCGAGGACCAAGTGGCAGCCTTGCAGATTTCCTCAATAGGAGTTGGTCTGAGGAAAGCTATAGATGCTGCCATAGCTCGAACTTTGTGGCCCATCACTCGACCCTGCAGAGGAAGACCAGCCTGAGCATAGCAGAAAGAAATGCAAGCAGCCATCGAGTTGGAAATGGTACGCTTCGAGATAGGATGTCCCAACTTATTCGGATCAAAGGAGATGAAAAGTTGAGGAGATGTTCTGTGAGGTTGAGTGCGTTGGAGGTAGAAAGCCAAGGCATGTTTGCAGTCCAAAGTATGAAGTGCCGCTTCTCCCTGATGAGAATGAGGCTTTGGAAAAAATACTGGCAGAACAATAGATTGATTGATGTAAAATTCTGAAACAACTTTAGGTAAGAATTTGGAATGAGTAAGGAGGACCACCTTGTCATGGTGAAAACTGTGAAAGGTGGGTCCGCAACCAACACTTGTAACTCACTGACTCTTCGAGAAGATGTGAGGGCAATCAGGAATACAGCTTTCCAAGTGAGATACTTGAGGTGAGCTTTGTCAAGTGGTTCAAAAGGAGGCTTCATCAGTTGAGCCAAAACAACATTAAGATCCCAAACCACTGGAGGCGGTTTAAGTGGTGGATGAACATTAAAAAGTCCTTTCATAAAGCGGGAAACCACGGGATGTGCAGAGAGAGGTTTCCCTTCAAGAGGCTGATGAAAAGCAGCAATAGCACTGAGATGGACTCGAATAGATGTGGATTGAAGTCCAGATTGTGACAAGTGAAGCAAATAGTCCAGAACAGATTCCAAGGAGGAAGACATTGGCTGCAGCTGACGTGTGGAACACCAAGCAGAAAATCAAGTCCATTTCTGGCCGTAACATTGACGAGTGGACGGTTTCCCGGAAGCAAGTAAAATATCTTGAATAGACTCAGAAAAAAGAGAAGAGTCTGTCAAGTAGAAAGGTACCAAGCTGTTACGTGTAGAGACTGCAGATTGGGATGAAATAAGGAACCTTGACTCTGAGTGAGCAGAGAAGGAAAAATTGGAAGAAGCAGAGGCTCCCTGGTGCTGAGTTGAAATAGAAGGGAGTACCACTGTTGTCTGGGCCACCGAGGAGCTATCAGAATCATGGTGGCGTGCTCTGACTTTAGTTTGACTGAGTCCTGAGAATCAGAGGAAATGGAGGAAAGGCATAAAGGAACTGAGCCCTCCAGTCCAGGAGAAACGCATCCACTTCGAGACGTTGCGGAGTGTAAATGCGGGAACAAAACTAAGGCAGTTTGAAGTTGAGGGGGGATGCAAAAAGATCTATTTGGGGGGTCCCCCAGCGGGCAAATATTTGACGAAGTGTGGGAGAATTGAGTGTCCATTCGTGAGGCTGTAGAAGACGACTCAATTTGTCTGCTAAACAGTTCCGTTGACCTTGAATGTAAACAGCTCTGAGGAAGATGTTGTGAAGAATTGCCCAATGCCACAGCTTCAGAGCCTCCTGACAAAGGGAGTGAGATTCCGTATCTCCCTGTTTGTTGACATAATACATGGCCACTTGGTTGTCTGTCCGAACAAGAACTACCATGTCGTGGAGGAGATGCTGAAAAGCTTTGAGAGCATAGAAGATTGCTCTGAGTTCCAACAGATTGATATGACACTGACGGTCTGTTGAAGTCCACAGACCCTGAGTACGGAGACCGTTGACATGGGCTCCCCAGGTGTAGGCAGACGAATCGGTTGCGAGAACCTTCTGATGAGGGAGATTGTGGAACAGCAAACCTCTGGAAAGATTGGAAGAGAGCATCCACCAACGGAGAGACTTCCGCAACAAAGGAATTATTGTAATTTGCTGAGATGGCGGGTCCATGGCTTGTTGCCATTGAGATGCCAGGGTCCACTGAGGAATGCGAAGGTGAAGTCTGGCAAAAGGAGCCACATGAGCTGTAAAAGCCATGTGACCGAGCAGAACCATCATTTGCTGTGCAGAAATGGATGGAAGACGAGAGACTTGATGACAAAGTTGAATGAGGGTATCTTGACGTGGTTGTGGAAGGTATGCCCTCAGGTGGACAGTGTTCAGAGTTGCCCCAATGAACTAGAGAGATTGAGATGGGGTTAACTGAGACTTGGGAAAGTTGATCTGGAACCCCAGACTTTGGAGGAATATAATAGTCTGTTGGGTCGCTGCAATAACCCCTGGAAGAGAGGGGGCCTTGATAAGCCTGTCGTCTAGGTATGGGAATACTTGAAGACCTTGGGTGCGAAGAGCTGCAGCTACCACCACCAGACATTTTGTAAATACTCTGGGGGATGAGGCCAAGCCGAAAGGAAGAACTCTGTACTGCAGATGAAGATCCCCCACTTTGAATCTGAGGTACTTGCAAAAGGCTGGATGAATGGGGATACGAGTATAAGCCTCCTTGAGATCCAGCGAGCACATCCAATCTCCCTGATCCATCAGGGAATACAAAGTCGGCAAAGAGAGCATCCGGAACTTCTCTTTGACTAGGAATTTGTTGAAGCTCTGAGGTCCAGAATAGCTCGCAAATCCCCCGTCTTCTTTGGAACCAGAAAGTAGCGGGAATAGAACCCCAAGTTCCGCTGGGACAGAGGAATTTCCTCGACAGCTTGAAGGCGAAGAAGAGCCCGGGCTTCGTGAAGAAGAAGGGGAAGTTGCGACTGATTGGAAGGACATTCTCTTGGAGGGCGATCTGGAGGTACCTGAAGTAAGCGAAGAGAGTATCCCTCTCGTAGGATGGTAAGAACCCAGAGATCTGAGGTGATGAGCTCCCACTGGTGAAAAAAAGTGGACAGGTGACCCCCTATGGTAAGAGGAGAATTCTGAAATAGGGAGAATGGAATGCTCAAGCTGAGAACGTCAAAAAGGCTGAGCTGGCTTGGTGGCAGCAGGAGTTTGTGACTTCTGTTGACGCTGCTGCTGCTGAGGATGGCGAGGTGGAGGCCTGGAAAAAGCAGGAGTTGTTTTCTGAGGGCAATGACGTGGAGTCTGTTTATACGCCCTAGCTGGTGTAGTCTTGGGTTTAGGGCGAATGAGAGAAGCAAGAGAGCGTTCATGTTCTGAGAGACGCTTAGTGGCTGCTTCAATAGAGTCATCAAATAACTCATTCCCTTGACAAGGTAGGTTTGCCAAACAATCCTGGAGATTGTGATCCATGTCAACAATATGTAGCCATGCCAGTCGACGCATGGCTACAGCAAAGGCAGAGACTCGGGAAGACAATTCGAAAGCATCATATGAGGCTTGCAACATGAAGAGTCTCAACTGAGAAAGTCTTGAGGATTTGCTTGAACTCAGAAAGACGTGTCTTGGAAACATCAGGATAAAAAGAAGGCAACAATTTGAGAAAATGGTTGAAATAATTGGTGAAAATGTAATTATAGTTAAGAATCCTATTTGCCATCATAGAATTTTGGTATAAACGGCGACCAAACTTGTTCATAGTACGACCCTCCCTGCCTGGAGGGACTGCAGCATAGATCTTGGAAGGATGGGCTTTCTTCAAAGATGATTCCACCACCAAGGATTGATGAGAGAGTTGGGACTTCTCAAATCCTTTACAGAGAACAGTGTGATAATGGGATTCCAGCTTAGATGGAATAGCAGTGATGGAATAAGGAGTTTCCATGTTATGAATAAAAGTCTGTTTAAGAACTGGAGTCATAGGCAATCTCAAAGACTCTTTAGGTGGATGAGGGAGTTCCATGTCTGCCAAATATTCAGGAGTATATTTGGAGTCTGAATGGAGGTCCAGTTTGAGAGCTTGCCCATGTCAAACACAAACTTGGCAAAGGAAGTTGACTTGGAATCAGAGACTTCATCTGGGGAAGGACTACGAGACTTTGGAGCCGCCGAGTAGGAAGGAGAAGCCTCCCTAGAGTATTGAGAGACTGGTTCAGACTCAAGATGCATGGTAACAGAAGAAGCTGCACTGTGAGGTGGAGTCATGTAATGTTTTCGCTTCAGGCTCCGCGATGGAGATGCACCCAGAGTGTGAGGCACAGAATGAATCGAAGCAGGAGGAGAAGAGTCCCGGCGAGCCGGCTTCGAAGGAGGAGTCCTCAATCTGGATGGTTTTAACGTAGAACAAAATCTTTTCCAGAGAAAGGAAAATGGTAAAACCAGAGGACATAAATTGAGGTTGAAGGGTGGCAGATTCAAGAGCAATGTTAGGAAATTCTACTTTACGGAGAGGGTGGTGGATGCCTAGAATGCACTCCCGAGAGAGGTGGTGGAGAGGAACACGGTGACTGAGTTCAAAGAAGCGTGGGATGAACACAGAGGATCTAGAATCAGAAAATAATATTAAATATTGAACTAAGGCCGAGAGAGTGGTTGATCCTTGGAACCAGCTCCCGGTGCAGGTGATCGAGGCAAACAGCATGCAAGAATTTAAGAGCAAATGGTATGCCCATGTGGGATCCCTTAGAGCAGGGGTGTCCAATGTCGGTCCTCGAGGGCCGCAATCCAGTCGGGTTTTCAGGATTTCCCCAATGAATATGCATGAGATCTATTTGCATGCACTGCTTTCAATGCATATTCATTGGGGAAATCCTGAAAACCCGACTGGATTGCGGCCCTCGAGGACCGACATTGGACACCCCTGCCTTAGAGGGTTAAGCCAAGGGAACCTGTCACCAGGAGTGGGATCCCTAGGATAGTAGACTTGGGGGTGGGTCAGTAGAGTGGGAAGACCTGATGGGCTATGGCCCTTATCTGCCGTCATTTTCTATGTTTCTATGTATTTGGCCATTTGGGGGAGGATGGGCTGGAGAGGGTGTAGATGGGCTGGAGTAGGTTTTGACAGAGATTCGACAGTTGGAACCCAAGCACAGTACCGGGTAGAGCTTTGAATTCTTGCCCAGAAATAGCTAAGAAGAAAAAATTTAAATTGAATCAGGTTGGACAGACTGGATGGACCATTCGGGTCTTTATCTGCCGTCATCTACTATGTTACTATGTAAGGGTTGAAGCCTACATTAATTAATAACAACAAATAAGCACAAGTCATACAGTGGAGAGTAATTTTAAAAGGAAAAAACAATTCAAAACAAAATACAATAAATAAGAATTGGTCCTACAGTAGAAAATATCATTTAAAAGAAAAATGCAATTTAAAAGAATGGTTCTAAGCAGATTACAACAAATAAGAACCAACCATACAGTAAAAATACAATTTAAAAGAAGATACATTGCATGACAGAAGCATAGAATTATTAAACGAAACAACCAGTTAGGATACAAATTTTTCAAACAGTTGGGTCTTCAATAGTTTTCTAAAATCAAGATAAGAAGAGGATCCTAGCATAATTTTACTGAACCAATCATTCAATTTGGCAGCTTGAAAAGAGAGTTCTCTCCAGAAATCTTTTGTAACATAATTTAGCGGAAAGGAAATGTAAACAGACAAACTCTGCATGTGACATTATTTGGGTGGTTCAAAGAAAAGTGGGAAACAAGGTATCTAGGTGACAAACCAAAAATTGATTTGTAACAAATGCAGGCACCATCCATGAGTAACTCGGCTGCTAGCTTGTCACCATATAGGAAGCGAGACATGGAAATGTGATGTGCTCCATCCACTACATGCTCTTTGTGCTTGTATTCACTCCTAGTCCTCCCTAACCTCACAATGGGAGATCTAGTTTGGATAGAGGTCACTCCTGAGCATTCAACAGCAGATTTGTGGAGAGAAGTCAAGCATCACATTCACAAGATCAAGACAGTTTTCATACCTTGCGCTTCTGCAGAGCTGGGTCGGACTTGCATTCTCGGTCAATGTGTTCTCCTACAACCATGTCTGCAGTTTCTCCTCGCTTCAAAGGAATGGGGGTGTTACATAAGGGACACACAGGGACCTGCACATCCTGAGACCAGAGGAGACAGCAGTGATTTTGTTGTACCTAGTTAAACACACTCGGGACACATAAATAACTGTAGGAAAGTCTCTTCTCCACCCTGGCTCTTTTCTATTTGATGACCTCAGTTGACCTTTTTTCCCCAGCCTCAAGATTGTAATTCAGAGACTATAAAATAGTCTAAGCGCAAGCCCCTGTGACTTACAGTATAGGGTCTAGCGTAGCATGCAGGGATGACTGCAGCGCAGAAAGCACAGTTACTTACCGTAACAGGTGTTATCCAGGGACAGCAGGCAGATATTCTTAACGCATGGGTGACGTCACCGACGGAGCCCCGGTACGGACACTTTTAACTAGAAAGTTCTAGTTGACCGCACCGCGCATGCGCGGATGCCTTCCCGCTCGACGGAGGAGAGCGTGGTCCCCAGTTTAGATAAGCCAGCTAAGAAGCCAACCCGGGGAGGTGGGTGGGACATAAGAATATCTGCCTGCTGTCCCTGGATAACACCTGTTACGGTAAGTAACTGTGCTTTATCCCAGGACAAGCAGGCAGCATATTCTTAACGCATGGGTGACCTCCAAGCTAACAGAGAGGGAGGAGGGATGGTTGGCCATTAGGAAAATAAATTATGTAACACAGATTGGCCGAAGTGTCCATCCCGTCTGGAGAAGGCATCCAGACAGTAGTGAGTAGTGAACGTGTGAACTGAGGACCAAGTGGCAGCCTTGCAGATTTCCTCGATGGGCGTGGAACGGAGGAAAGCCACAGAAGCAGCCATAGCTCTGACCCTGTGAGCCGTGACAGCACCTTCCAGTGAGAGACCGGCCCGAGCGTAACAGAAGGCAATGCAGGCAGCAAGCCAGTTGGAAAGCGATCGTTTAGAGACAGGGCGACCTAGACGGTTGGGGTCGAAGGATAAAAAGAGCTGAGGGGACGAGCGGTGAGCCCTGGTACGGTCAAGGTAGTATGCAAGGGCACGCTTACAGTCCAGCGTGTGTAACGCCTGTTCCCCAGGATGAGAATGTGGCTTAGGGAAAAAGACAGGCAACACAATGGATTGGTTGAGGTGGAAGTCCGAGACTAGAGAATGACACGGTAAAAAAATTGGTCCCCGTCCCCGTCTCACCATCCTCTGCACCGCCCCGTCACCGCCATTCCCTTCACCGCCCCGTCACCGCCACTGCCACCCCATTCACCGCCCCGTCACCGCCACTGCAACCCCATTCACCGCCCCGTCACCGTCACCGCTGCATACATAAAAGCCTCAAACGGGTACGATTTTATATACTTTTCTTTATTTACATATAAAGGAAACATTCTTTAAAACTTAGTTAAATATTAGTTAATAACTATACAAAAACAAAACACGACATGTACTTTTAATTGTCCTCCACGGAGCTGGTTTTTTTTTTCCACACAAACAGTCCTACTAGAAACCTCTAATGTGGCTTAGTAAAAGAGACTGGCTGAGCTACTCTTTCCAATAGCATACACATTCTCATGCTGAAATAGAAGGAACAAAATGCATAGGGAGGCAAAAGAAATCATAACAACCTAGCAGACAAATTGAAATTCAGAAAGAAAGGTGTAGAGCAGTAGATATATAGAGGATATGCAAATGAATCTGATTAATATATATTTTAAAAACTATTAGATAACAATCATGAAATCACAGGAAACAGTACATATGGAGAAACACACATTATTGAACATTGAAATAGCATTGAACGTGAATATAGGTGAAGCAAAATTCATCGTGCCAATTTCTCCACTTCCACGATTCTTTCCCTACACTCACCCCCAAGCCAGCAGCCGATTTCACTCTGCTCCTTCCTCGATGTCCTGAACTTCATCGGGCAGCAGCAGCATTCACAATTCACTTCTGTTGCCCGCTTCAGGCCTTCCTCTCTGTCGGGTCCTGTCTTCATGAAAACAGGAAGTAGGCAGGACCCGGCAGAGAACAAGGCCGAAAAAGAAAACCGGCAAACTAAGGAAAGCTGGAGAGCAGTAGCGTACCAAGGGGGGGGGGGGGGCGGGAGGGGCGAAAAAGGTAATGGCGCCATGCCTTGGAGCACCGAGGCAGACCGAACCCCCGAACCTCCTCCCAGCCGAACCCCCGCCGAACCTTTCCGACTTTCCCAGCGAAAGCAGCAAACCTCCCAACAGTAGCGTCATCAGTGACGCGTCAGAGGGAGGAGAAAGCCGCGAAGGAGGTTTAATTACAGGTGTGGCAGTAGCGATTGGTCCTCTTCTTAGGGGGCGGAGTCAATGCGGCAACGTGCAAGTCGGGTTGAGGAGACAGACCACGCGAAGACAAACATGGCCGCCTGGAAAAAAATGACACCCGGTCACGACCAAAGACTCACGGTGAAAACACGGTAAATAGCGGTTCTTTGAAAGGGGTACATTGGCCTGCGTGGACAAATCTTTTCACCTGCGCCTGCGGGCGGTGAAAACTTTTTTCCCCGTGTCTGCGGCGATTTGAGTATAGAGTCTCTGAAGCCCGCAGCCAAACCGCAGGCTCCCCGCGGCTCACTGCGGGGATCTCTCCCCGTGTCATTCTCTATCCGAGACCACCTTGGGAAGGAATTTAGGATGGGTACGCAGAACCACCTTGTCATGGTGAAAAACAGTGAAAGGTGGGTCGGCAACCAGTGCATGCAGCTCACTAACCCTCCTGGCAGAGGTGATGTCAATGAGGAAAAGCACCTTCCATGTCAGAAATTTGAGTGAAGTAGTGGCAAGAGGCTCAAACGGAGGTTTCATGAGGGCTGATAAAACCACATTCAGGTCCCAGACGACTGGAGGAGGCTTCAGAGGTGGTTTGACATTGAAGAGGCCTCTCATGAACCGGGAAACCAGGGGATGAGCCGTAAGCGGTTTTCCGAGGATAGGCTCATGAAACGCAGTGATGGCACTGAGGTGGACTCTGATTGAGGTGGACTTGAGGCCAGCATCGGATAGAGAGAGCAAATAGTCCAGTACAGTTTCCACCGCCAATGAGGTGGGATCGTGGTGATGCAGCAGACACCAAGAGGAGAACCTGGTCCACTTCTGATGGTAACATTGCAGGGTGGCTGGTTTCCTGGAGGCATCCAAAATGCGACGGACAGGCTGAGACAGATTCTCTGGAGAGGTCAGCCCAAGAGAAACCAAGCTGTCAGGTGGAGCGAGGACAGATTGGGATGTAGTAGAGACTGATGCTGCTGAGTAAGTAGAGTAGGAAACACAGGAAGAGGAATGGGCTCCCTGGAGCTGAGCTGGAACAGGAGGGAGAACCAGTGTTGGCGAGGCCACCGAGGAGCGATGAGAATCACGGTGGCTCTGTCCCTGCGGAGTTTGAATAACGTCTGCAACATCAGAGGCAGTGGAGGAAAGACATAGAGGAATCGATCCGTCCAGTCGAGCAGGAATGCATCTGGGGCCAGACGATGAGGAGAGAAGAGTCTGGAACAGAACTGGGGCAGCTGATGGTTGTGAGGAGCTGCAAAGAGGTCCACCTGAGGAGTGCCCCAGCGAGCAAAGATGGAGCAGAGTGTGGGAGGATCCAGAGTCCACTCGTGAGGTTGAAGGATGCGGCTGAGATTGTCGGCCAGGGAGTTCTGTTCGCCCTGGATATAGACAGCCTTGAGGAAGAGACTGTGGGCCGTGGCCCAGGTCCAGATGCGGATGGCCTCCTGACAGAGGAGGGGAGATCAGGTGCCGCCTTGCTTGTTTATGTAATACATGGCGACTTGGTAGTCTGTGCACAGGAGAAGAACCTGAGGGTAGAGAAGGTGCTGGAAGGCCTTGAGAGCATAGAACATGGCCCTGAGTTCCAGGAAGTTGATGTGATGCTGACGTTCCTGATGGGTCCAGAGTCCCTGGGTGCGAAGATCTCTCAGGTGAGCTCCCCATGCATAGGGGGAGGCATCTGTGGTTATGGTCATGGAGTGAGGGGGTAGATGAAAGAGTAGACCCCTGGAAAGATTTGAGGAGTTCAACCACCAGTGAAGAGATTGCTGAAGAGACGATGTCACAGAGATGGGATGAGAAAGAGGATCCGTAGTCTGTGACCATTGGTTGGCCCGCGTCCATTGAGGTGTCCTGAGGTGGAGTTGCGCCAGAGGAAGCACATGGACCGTCGAGGCCATGTGGCCCAGGAGGACCATCATTAGCCGAGCTGGAATGGAGCGATGAAGGAGCACCTGACGGCAGAGGTGGAGCAGGGTCCGTTGGTGGTCTGAGGGGAGAAACGCCCTCATCAGAGTGGTGTCGAGGACGGCTCCAATAAACTGAAGTCGCTATGTGGGAAGCAGATGCGACTTGGGGTAGTTGATCTCGAACCCCAGGAGGTGGAGGAAGGAGATGGTGTGCTGAGTGGCTTGTAGCACAAGAGGAGACGTAGGTGCTTTCACTAACCAATCGTCCAAGTAGGGGAACACCTGGAGGTTGTGGGACCTGAGAAAGGCTGCCACCACAATGAGGCACTTGGTGAACACCCTGGGCGATGATGCGAGGCCAAAGGATAGCACTTTGTACTGATAGTGACGGTGCTGTACCTGAAATCGAAGGTAGCGACGTGGAGTCAGATGGATTGGAATGTGAGTGTAGGCCTCTTTGAGGTCTAGGGAACATAGCCAGTCGTGTTGAGAGAGAAGAGGGTAAAGCGTGGCAAGGGAGAGCATTCTGAACTTTTCCTTGACCAGACACTTGTTGAGGTCCCGGAGATCGAGGATGGGACGCAGGTCTCCTGTCTTCTTGGGAACCAGGAAGTAGCGGGAGTAGAATCCCTGACCCCTTTGGGTTGGGGGTACCTCTTCGATGGCATTGAGAAGAAGGAGGGATTGGACCTCCCTCAGGAGGAGAAGGGATTGGGAGGAGTGAGAAACAGACTCTATGGGAGGATTGTCTGGTGGAAGAGTCTGGAAGTTTAGAGAGTAGCCGTGGCGAATGATGTTGAGGACCCACAGGTCTGATGTGATGACCTCCCAACGGCTGAGGAAGAGTTGAAGGCGTCCTCCGATCGGTTGAGGAAGAGGCAATGATGGTGGGAGACTGGCTATGCCCTGGAGAAAGGAGTCAAAAGGGCTGAGATGGTTTTGCCGGAGGGAGAGGCTTGCAATAGAGAGAACTGACTCAGGTTAATTAAACCTCCAAGAGAAGTGCTCATAAAACTGTAACTCTGCTCAGAGACTTGTAACTCTAAAGAGAGGGAGGTAACCCTCTCTTGAAACAAGAGTTATTATTTCAAATCATAGCATAGTATTTTAGTAAAAACGAGTCCAACTCTTGAGGGTATGCAAAGCTTGAAAAATATATTCAATACTTGGATGGAGTGTTTCGCAAAATTTTTAAAAGTCCAAAATAATGGTGATTGCATTCAGGAAATGCTAAAGATTGTACTTAGCTTAAATGCAGAACATGCAACTTCCAGGGTCCCGACGTGGCCCCGTTTCGGCGACTGCTTCAGGAGACCCCGCCAACCGAAAGTAGATAGTTTTTGCAAATATCACACTGAGTATAAGTGCTTCAACTGTAAGCGGTTCAAAAACTGAAAAGTTCCCTGCAACTCTTGTTTCAAGAGAGGGTTACCTCCCTCTCTTTAGAGTTACAAGTCTCTGAGCAGAGTTACAGTTTTATGAGCACTTCTCTTGGAGGTTTAATTAACCTGAGTCAGTTCTCTCTATTGCATTTCAGCTACTTTCTGACTCTTAATTGCTACATTTTCCCTGTGTATTTGGAAACGGAGGGAGAGGCTTGGCAGGTTGGTGAGACTGTGAGCGAGCCTGAGTTTGATGCTGTTGCCGAGGTCGGCGAGGCTGTTGTTGAGGCGGGTTGAGAGATCTGGCCGAGAACCTGCGTTGGTAGGAAGACTGCTGTCTGTAGGGGCGAGCAGGTGGAGTCTTCTTCTTAGGTTTTATCAGAGTATCCCACCTGGTTCGTGCGCCGAGAGTTTCTGGGTGGTTGAGTCGAGGGACTCCCCGAAGAGTTCATCACCAAGACAAGGTGCGTTAGCCAGGCGGTCTTGGTGATTAATGTCGAGGTCAGAAACTCTCAGCCAGGCCAGGCGCCTCATGGCCACAGCCATGGCAGATGCTCGAGAGGTTAACTCAAGAGTCATAAATGGAGCGCACCATGAATTTCCGGAGTTGGAGTAGACTGGAAATTTGTTGTTGAAAAATAGGCACCTTACGTTCAGGGATGTATTTTTGTAAGGAGGAGAGTTGTTGCACCAGATGCTTCATGTAGAAGGAGAAGTGGAAGGTGTAATTATTAGCCCTGTTGGCATTGAATTTTGATAGAAACATAGAAATTGACGGCAGAAAAGGGCTATAGCCCATCGAGTCTGCCCATGCCAATGACCCTGCATTGAATTTTGATAAAGGCGCTTGCCAAATTTATCCATCGTTCTGTCCTCTCTGCCAGGAGGGGTGGAGGCATAAACACTGGAGCTCTGAGTTTTCTTTAAGGTGGACTCCACTAGAAGAGATTCATGGGGTAGTTGAGGTTTGTCGAACCCCGGGATAGGAATGACCCTGTACAAACTATCCAGTTTTCGAGGGGCTCCCGGTACCGTGAGAGGGTTTCCCCAATTTTTGTAAAAAGTTTCCCGTAAGATGTCGTGGACAGGTAACTTTAAAAATTCTTTGGGGGGTTGTTCGAAGTCTAAGGCGTCGAGAAAAGCCTGGGACTTCTTAGAGTTGGATTCCAATGGGATAGAAAGAGCCGCCGACACCTCCCTCAGAAATTTAGTGAATGAGGACTGTTCAGGTTTGGAACCGGTATCGACCATCAAGGGTGCCTCATCATCGGTACCGGGTGGGGATTCTTCCCATAAGTCCGGGTCCCTGACGTCGGTGTGAGCAGGACGGGATGGTGGTGTGGATGGCTCAGCGTGGCGAGTCTTAGAGAGAGATTTGCCAGAGCACATCGAGATGGTACCGGGGGAGGAAGACCAGTGCCGGTCCCGGTCTCGGGGGGACCGGTGTCGGTCTTGATGTCGGGGAGGGTCGGCATCAGAGTGTGGTTGCATGGGAGGATTGAGTGGTTCAGACGCGAGCACCGGCATGGACGTGTTCAACGGTACCGATGGGGGTCGACACCGGTGGTATGGTGCGAGGCTCAGGCTGGTCCGGTACCGGAAGGAGTGGGGCCAACATTGCTGGCAACAGGTGTTGGAGTTGCTGCTGTAGTTGCTCCTGTAATTGGCTTTGGAGTATGGCCGCAATGCGGTCGTCCAGGGGAGGCACCGGTACCGCTTTTTTCTTTTTCGGTACCATAGGTGCCGCTCCATGCCCTGGCAATGACGAGGCACTCACCGAAATCGGGGCGGAGCGTTTGCGGGGCTGGCGTGATGTCGGGAGGACCGGCGTCGCCGCTGTGGCAGGAGGGCGCTCAAGGGAAGTGGAAGGCTTCTTAGCCGGCTTACCTGGTGCTAGCGATCCCGAGGAAGGATCAGGCGTCGTCGAAGTAGTCGGTGCCGACTTTTGCGGTGCCGTCGACGGCGCGGCCGATTCCATGGCAGATCCGGTACCGAAAAGGATATTTTGTTGGATCTGTCTATTTTTTAATGTACGTTTTTTAAGAGTAGCACAGCGGGTGCAGGTGTCAGCCCGATGCTCTGGACCCAGGCATTGTAGGCACCAATTGTGCGGGTCAGTGAGAGAGATTGGGCGTGCACACCGCTGGCACTTCTTAAAGCCCGGCTGAGGGGGCATGAAGGGAAACACGGCCTCCGCAAAATCAAAACTGGAGGCCTGTATGGTGGCAATAGGCCCCGCCGGGGCCGGCCTGAAAAATAAAGAAAAAAGAAGAAGCAAAGTTTTTTCTGTTTTTTTTTTTAACGGAAAAGAAACCCGAAGGGAAAAAGAACAAAAGAAAGAAGGAAATTTCGCGAGCGGGAAGGCAAAATCAGATTTTTCAACAGCCGTTGAAAACACATGTGTCTTCTTCGCTCTGCGGAAACGAAGAAACTGGGGACCACGCTCTCCTCCGTCGGGCGGGAAGGCACTCGCGCATGCGCGGTGCGGCCAACTAGAACTTTCTAGTTAAAAGTGTCCGTACTGGGGCTCCGTTGGTGACGTCACCCATGCGTTAAGAATATGCTGCCTGCTTGTCCTGGGATAAAAGAGTTTATGGAGGACCCCTTTTGCTTAAATTCCATGTACAGTTATTAACAGTGGACATGTGACAGAAAATTCAAGAGAGAGACTGTTAAGGTGTCACATTCAGTGCCATAAAACATGTTTACAGATGCTGCTTGTCTAAATTGTAATTTAATTTAAAATATATACTGTTCCATACCCTGACAGCGGCATCTGGGCTGTATTACTACATAATCAGTACAACTGATAATTTAATGGAAACCTCTTATTACTGTTTAAGCAGTATATCAGATTTTTGAGAAAAATGAATAAAAGCAACATGTTAGCAATAAAAATAAAACAAAATAGAAAAATAGAAAATTTGATTGTTCCAAGATTTTAAACAATTTTAAATATGAAGCAATTTTGATAACAATACGTTAGGGCCCTTTTTATTAAAGCTTAGTGCATGCAGTTCACATACAATAAATATTCTAGATAATGGGAGGTGAACAAAGGGACTAATTTATATAAAAGCAGAGGGAAGTACAATAATTGATAGGACAAAGAGAAAAACAATGGTATTTCATGCAACCACTAAGGAGCAAGGGTGGATTTAAACCTATCTAATGAGGTCTCTAACTGGAGACGAGAAGGAAGGGGTCGTAAGTGATCTGTTTCATAGTCGGAACTATAGAGACTGGAGAGTTCAAAACATAGTTCTTGGAAATATGGAATTAGAAATTGATTGAGACAGTATTCAAAACTCATCAATCACGATCCCTACTCTAACAATAAGATTTTGTAAGTCACTCTGTATTACAGGGAGCCAATGTGCAGATTTCAGAAGTGTGGGGGGGGGAGGGGGGGAGGTTACATGATCAAATTCTTTGCTCCTCCTGTTAATCTTGGTGATGTGTTGGAGGTCCTTATTTCTAATACCTTGGTACAGGGCATTGCAGTAATCCAATTGGCTAATCACTAGGGAATGGATCAGTCTACTGAGTGTGACAGGGTAAAGAAATGGCATGAGTAAGCCGATCATCTGGAATAATAATAAACAACTTTATTCTTGTATACCGCCATACCATTTAGTTCTAGGCGGTTCACATTCAAGAAACTGAACAGTTTAGTGACAATACATTCTTAGAGAATAGAGTATAATTGACTGTTAGTGGAAGGTTAGTTTGCTGTTGAAATCTGAGCTGGGACCGTCTATTGAATGTTAAATGTACAGCACTGTGTATGCCTTTCAGCGCTATAGGATAAAGAGTAGTCGTCGTCCCCCTCCCCCCCCAAGGGCTTCTTAGTATTCAGCATGCACTATGTAAGCTTTAGTAAGAGTCTCTAAATTACTTAAATATGACCAAACAACAAAAAAATGATAAAAACTGTGAAGTAAGAAAACCCAAAATGAATTGTTCCTGAACCAAAATATATGCCACAATTTGAAAAGCCAAGATTTCAATATCTTTTATGAAAAAGTTGGTAAAATGGTGCAACTTCTGTTTAGCAGCTCCAGTACTTACAAAGGCTTCCATCAGTCTAAACAATTGTTCATTTTTACCTAATGGCTGAAAATTAAAGCCTTCTTTCTGCACTTACCTTCTTATAAGCAGAGGTGCAACAGTGATGAGCATAGCTGATGTGATCTTTGCAGAAGATCTGCTCACAGGCATCACACTTCAATGGAAGAAAATCTAAAAGAAATAAGCATGCCACATCTCAAATGAAAGGAAGGAGAGAAACAGCCAAACAAGAAAATCATCTCATTTAAGTCTAAAGAGGGAGATAGATAAAAGCACCAAAGGAGAGCACTTTTCGCTCTTTTATCATCTAGAAAACCAGGGTTTTATTCCCAAGGTCAGAATGTTTCAAACGCAGCAATAGTGCAAACAAGGCTACGTGTGTATCATGTTCCAGAACGAACCCCTGGCCAATTGGCTGTATACAATGGATCCCTGCCTGGCTTTGGAAAAACAAATTAGTGCCCCTGAAAAGGTCCTCACACACTTCTTCTTTTTTTAAATAACTTATTAGGTGCAACAAACATAGTAACATACATTCAGCTAAGGAGTCCACACTTTCCATCATCAACAAGGATAAATCTAATGTAATCTGAAATTCTGTATCACACTTATCCAGTATAAGTTCAAAGCAATTTACAAGCTAAGAGGCCCATATAGAATATGGGGAATTGCATGCAGTTACTTACAACGCATCAATAAGTAAAAGGTAGATCCCAAGAAGAGGTTTAAGTCAGACACACCATTAAGGGATCCTTGAAAGCGAAGGGGAGTAACGGTTATATTAACATAGAAGGACAATACGTACAGTTTATAAGGAGGTGCCAATTATACATCCACAAATGGTTTTAAAGTGTGGGGGAAATAAAATGTAGACAATTCTTGGTTTGCTGATTAGGCCGAGTTACTGAACTGCAAGGAATTTATCAAACAAGTATGTTTTCAGCTTTTTACTGAAGGTGAAGTAGTTTGTCTCTGTCCTTATGGCTATGGGAAGGCCATTCCAGGTTCTTATGGCTGCATAAGTGAAAAAGGGTGCTAATAGTCTAATGTCTGGCAGCTAAACTTCAATGTGCAGAACTGTAGAGCGATACATTTGGGGAGTAGAAATCCAAATGTACTGGACGTGAGAGGCTGATGTGTATGGATAGGGAGAGGGACCTTGGGGTAACAGTATCTCAGGATCTGAAAGCGAAGAAACAGTGTGACAAAGCGGTGGCTGTAGCCAGAAGGAGAGAGAGGCATAACCAGCAGAAGAAAGGAGGTGTCGATGCCCAGGCCCTACTTGGACTATGGTGTTCAATTCTGGAAACCATATATGGAGAGGAGGGACAGGGGAGATGATGATAACAACTTTATTTTTCTATACCGCAATAGCACAAACAGTTCAATGTGGTTTACAGAGGAAGAGATTATATACAGACAGCGATATTACAGAAAACATTCAAGATTACATTAGCAGATGTTTAAATACTTTAAAGGCACTGATACAGAAGCAAATATTTTCCAGAGAAGAGAATATGGTAAAAGTAGAAGGCATAAAAGAGTAATGTTAGGCAATTCTTTTTCATAGAGAGGGTGGTGGATGCCTGGAATGCCCTCCCGAGGGAAGTAGTGGAAAGGAAAATAGTGATGAACACAGAGAATCTTTAATCAGAAAGTGAAGGGTATAAATTGAAGAACTAGGGCCAGAAGTGAGCAGACTTGCATGATCAGTGGCTGGGGAGGACTGTCAGGAACTACAGTAATTTGGGATGGAACCTAATGACAAGTGCCAGGCAGACTTCTAAGGCATTTACTATGGGCTCCTTTAACAAAGCCGCGCTAGCGGTTTTAACACACGCACCGGATTAGCTCACGCTAGCCGGAAATCTACCACCTGCTCAAAAGGAGGCTGTAGTGGCTAGCGCACATGGCAATTTAGTGCGCGCCATTCCACGCATTAAGGCCCTAGCGCGGCTTTGTAAAAGGAGCCCTATGTTACTATATATTTCACGCCTTTGAATGAGGGGATGATCAGTTGGCAAGTGTTGTTGATTCTGGGTGATGTGAAGGTGTGGGAGAACAGGTGAATTATTTGTTCTGGTGAGTTAGTGTTAAAGGTGTGGTACATATTACAAGATAGTTTGAACATATGGTGTACTCTTATCTGTATGTCCCACATCTTCAGATCTATAAAAATAGGCATTGCACCTTTTCTCCCAACATTTTCCATTTTCTTGTTCACCTAACCAGTCCCCCAAAGTAAGAAAAACCAATACCCACACAGACGCTATTCCATCCCTCTGCCCCCTTCCAGTCCATCAGCATGGAGAATACTATAGAGACAACAGCCATGATAGGCACAGAGTCAATTGAACAACTGGACTGAATCTTCAAAACTAGGTACACTTCTCCCTCGTTATTCGCGGGGGATACGGGCAGAGCCGGACCACGAATGGCGAAAAACCGCGATTAACTGGCTCTGACCCACCCCCACCTCCCTGCCGCCTTCCCGGCCTTACCTAGTGGTCTAGAGGGCTTTTGGGGCAGGAGTGATCTTCCTACGCTCCTGCCCTGTGCAGATCACCATGAGGAAATGGCTTCTGGGAGTTCCCGTAGTCTCTCGAGAGTACGACGGGAACTCCCTTCAGCCATTTCCTCATGGCGATCTGCACGGGGCAGGAGCGTAGGAAGATCCCTCCTGCCCCGAAAGCCCTCTAGACCACCAGGTAAGGCCGGGAAGGCGGCAGGGAGGTTAAAAATATGTTTTTTAAAATTTTACCCCTCCCCAGAAAAAAATCGCGATTATGTGAAATCGCGAGTGCAGAAACTGCGAATGGGGATGGGGAAGTGTATACGAGGGTAAATCAAAAAGTAAAGGCAAAACACATTTAACAGCTTTAACAGACGTAACTTTGAGCAGTTGAAGATATCACTTTTCCACATAGTCCCCATGCACGACGATGCGTTTGTTGCATCGTTCAACTAGCTTCTGCATTCCTGCAGAGAAGAAGTTTTTCAGTTGCTCCCAAAGCTAGGTGAGCACCACTTCCTTTACTTCATCATGTTTTATCTTTTGCTCTCCAGGACGCAGTGATGCACCCATGTCTCAGGAATTTCTCAGGAACTGGAGACCGTATATAGAGACATGGTGTTGCTTGTGCAGATCAGTCAGCTGTTTGGGAACCCATCGTGTGCAGACTTTCCTGTACCCCAAGTCATCATACATTATGGCAAATGCAGATCCATATCTGATATCCAAATCTGTGCTGCCAGTTGAGACACCACTATCCATCAGTCCTCTCTAATCAAAGCATCCGCCCTGTCAATGTGCTCTTGTGTGTGTAATGTTGATGGATGACCAGAATGGCCCTCGTCGGTTACACCTGTTCCTCCCTCTTTAAACCTTTTTACCCACTCATAAACTTTGGATGATTCATGGTGCTATGTCCATATTGAATCAATATGTGATGGTGAATTTCCACAGGTTTCACTCCCTCTGCCCAAATAAAGCGCACTGCTGCAGGTTGTTCTTCGATGGTGAAATCTTGCAATTGCAGCATCCATGTTTCTGACTTTGTGGCTGCCACATGACTAAAGACAGAGCGTTGCACTATGCGTGGATGAACTGTACAACAGGCAATGTACGAGTTCATATGTTGCATTTCTTTAGTTCTGTTCCAGTTATCATGTAATTTATCAATTGCCTTAAAATTTTGATTTGCCCTCATACTATCTATTAAGTAAGATACTACGATCCCTGTGGGGCAACAAGAGCCTGAACAGTTCCCAAATTGCTTGAAATTTCTGCTACTGGGAATCCTCATCTCTCTAACAAAGTCATCTCAAAGAGAAGTTGGTGCCTTGAGCAAAATAGGAGCACCCCGGAGAGCATACCTGAAGACTTCAGAGCCCTGAGTGAGAAGCTGAGGAGGATGGATGCGCAGGTGGTCTTCTCCTCGATCCTCCCAGTAAGGGGCAAGGACAGTGCCATGGAGGATTGCATCCAGAGGGCAAACAACTGGCTGCAGGGATGGTGAAAGGAGATGAACTTTGGGTTCTTGCACCATGGAGAGGCATTGCAAGGACTACAGGGACCAGACGGGTTACACCTGACCAGAAGAGGCAAGAACGTCCTTGGACACCGTCTAGCCTGCCTACTACACAGGGCTTTAAACTAGATAAGTTGGGGGAGGGTACAGGCACAAACAACCTACCTGGCAAGCTAAGCTGCTAATACTTTTTTGAGACTAAGGTAAGTAAACACCAATCTGGGTCAGGGGAGAGTATACACACTTTCGAGTCTGGGGTTGGCTTACATTATAATTCTGGGTCACATTGTAATTCTGGGTCTAAGGGGAGTACACATTGTAATTCTGGGTCCAGCGAGAGAACACACATTGCAAATTGTACTAAAGGAGTTCAAGTAGCCCAAGCGGGAATAACCCCACAGGGTAGTTTTATGTTTTACTAGCTGATGCCCCGGCGTTGCACGGGTATTTAATTATAGAAATAACACAGTAAATGGATTGAAATAAAGATACTTTATAGTGGTGAATGAAATTATTTTTTTACAGCTGTATAAAAAGTACAATATTCAAATTATAATGTGAAATATTTGACAAAATGAATACAATACAACTAACACAAAACTTGATTATAAACAACATTTTTAGTTTCACCTCCAGGAGCAAGAACATATAAATTCTTGGGTGAACCCACCCTTGATCAAGCAACATAGAGTTGTCCATGGGAAAAACAGGGGGATCTTAAATCTACTCCACAGTATGTAATAGTCTGTCCCTGTGATTTGTTGATTGTGATAGAGAATGCAAGTCTCACTGGAATTTGCAATCTCTTAAACTGAAAAGGAAGATCTGTTGGAATAAGTGGCATCCAAAAGTTTCAGTATTGATTTAAACAACTCAATATGTGGAAACTCAGGTTGAAAAGAAACTCCATGAAGTTTTTTCCCGGTTCAGAATGGATCCTGTGTTCCTAGTTCAGCATATGCGAGTACTCATGTAATGTAATAACATTATGAACTGGGGTGCATGAAGGAAACAGTTACAAACACAGTTAGAACATACAAACTCTATATGTATGGTGTCCGTGGTAGAATAGAAACGATGTCCCTAGTGGTTATAGTGTCATAGAAAGTGTTTTATAGTTGGAATTACTGTGAGAATGGCAGCTGTTTACATTTTTTCCATTGACATGAATGGGTGAAATCTGATTTTCTGTTTGCAGCTCCGCCCACGTGTGCAGGTGGGCCGCGAGACCCCCAGAACATATCACCCCAGGTAGTGAGGGATCTGCATACCAAGTTTCGTTCAAATCGGTGAAGCCGTTTGTGAATTACTGTGAGAATGGCAGGTTTTTACATTTTTTCCATTGACATGAATGGGTGAAATCTGATTTTATGTTTGCAGTTCCGCCCACGTGCGCAGGTGGGCCGCGAGACCCCCAGAACATATCACCCCAGGTAGTGAGGGATCAGCATACCAAGTTTCGTTCTAATCGGTCAAGCCGTTTTTGAATTACTGTGAGAATGGCAGGTTTTTACATTTTTTCCATTGACATGAATGGGTGAAATATAATTTTCTGTTTGTAGCTCCGCCCACGTGTGCAGGTGGGCCGCGAGACCCCCAGAACATATCACCCCAGGTAGTGAGGGATCTGCATACCAAGTTTCGTTCAAATAAGTCAAGCCGTTTTTGCGTGATCGCAGCACATACACACACACATACATACACACATACATACCTCCGATTTTATTTATATAGAAGATTAGCAAATGAAAAGGTGTATCTAGCATCCATTTGGCTTAGACAGGAAACATATAAATACCTCTGAACATCCTGTTTTTGAGCACTTCTGAGGCCGGAACTTTACTGCACAGAGGTCTCGCATATGCTGAATAAAATATACCTGTCACTTTGTTCACGTCTCTGATTATTGTGGTTGACCAAATGACCTTTCAATCTCAGGCAAGTCACATTGCTTTAGAGAGTTGCGCGGAGACAGAAATCCCACCCGATCTCGTGAGGAATCCCTCCATCCCCACCCGTCCCCACGAGGAATCCCCTCCGTCCCCACCCGTCCCCGCGAGGAATCCCCTCTGTTCCCACCTGTCCCTATAAACTTCAGAAATAGTTATTTCATTTAATTATGCTACTGAATTAAAGGCTCTGGTAGAAACCCATTTACAAATAAGCAAAGAGACTTTATTAATTTGGAAATATTAATTGGGAAGAATACATACTTTGTAAACGGGTTTCTACCAGAGCCTCTAATGTTTATAAATCTTTATCAACACAACTAATATACTACTTTATTCTGAAGCAAAAAAAAAAAGAAATATAATTTTTTTCCTACCTTTGTTGCCTGGTTTCTGCTTTCCTCATGTTCTCATTCAATTCCTTCCATCCACTATCTCTCTTCTCTCTGCGTCTTCCATTTGCTCTGTTACTGTGCCTCTCCCTTTCTCCCCCCCTTTCAAATTGGTCTGGCACTCATCTTGTTCCCTCCGCTCCCCCCATAGTCTGGCATCTCTGTCTTCTTCCCTGCCAACGTCTTCACCCCACTCTCTCTTCCCCATTTCCTTTCAGCATCCTTCTCCCCCCCCCCATCTTCCCCATGTCCTGTCAGTGTCCTTCTCTCCCTCTGTCTTCCCCATGTCCTTTCAGCATCCTTCTCCCCCCTCACCGTCTTCCCCATGTCCTTTCAGCGTCCTTCTCCCCCCTCTGTCTTCCCCAGTGCTTTCAGCGTCCTTCTCCCCCCTCAGTTTTACCCATTTCCCTTAAGCGTCTTTTCCTCTCCACTCCACCTTTCCTCCCTTTCTCCCTCCCTGCCCCTTACCTTCGTGGCACTTCCCTGCCCGGTCCGACAACAGAACAAGCCCATTCCGACAAACCTCCCTGCCCTGAATCCAGCTGCAGTAAGAAGGTAATTTAGATTCGCGGCTACAGGGCAGGGAGGTTTGTCAGACTGGGCCTGTTGTCGGTCGGTCGGGGGAAAGCGCCATGAAGGTAAGAGGATCTGGCTGGCTCTTCACCCCCCCCACCCTTGGTACACCACTGCCTTGTGTTTTTCCTACCTGCCCTGCCGCAGCACCCAGCCGACCGAAAGTCTTCCCGATGTCAGTGCTGACGTCGGAGGGAGGGAGGGCTTTGCTTAAGCCCTCCCTCCGACGTCAGCGCTGACATTGTGGAAGACTTGCGGTCGGCTGGGTGCTGCGGCAGGACAGGTAGGGAAAAGAAGATGAGCCTCACGAGTACATCAGAACCCCTCAGGAATCCCATGACCCTAGGGGGGCATTCCCACAGGATCTCCGCGACCCGAATGGGGAACCCGTGGGATCCACACGGGATTCCCGTCATCCCCATTCCCGTGCAGCTCTCTACATTGCTTCAGGTACAAACTAAGATTATAAGCCCACTGTGGACAGAAAAGTACCTAGTGTCCCTGAATGTATCTCAACTTGGACTACTACTGAAAAAGGCATGAGCTAAATATAAAATAGCTTCCCATTTCCCCCTCCCCACCCCCCAATAATCTAAGGAGGGGCTCCTTTCCAGAGTATGTTGGAAAGATAAGGAGCATGGATAGAATCTTGCTACTTTCTAGGATCTTGCCAGGTACTTCTATCCCAGTGGTTTCAAACTCAAACCCTTCCCAAGGCCACATTTTGGATTTGTAGGCACTTGGAGGGCCGCAGAAAAAACTAGCTAATGTCTTATTAAAGAAATGATAATTTTGCATGAGGTAAAACTTTTTATAGTTTATAAATGTTCTCCCCTTCTTTGCAGCTTCCCACTTGGCCTACCAGTCTTAGTTTCAGCAAATTCCCACAGCCTGGTGCTGTAGTGTTCCTTGCAGGTTGTCATCGGCCTCTGCATGTTCCCTAACATCAGGGGCAGGATCGCGGCAGAGGGAAGGTGCTGCTGAAGACAACGGCAGCCTGCAAGAATCGCTACAGCAGGAGGCCAGGGGGCAGCCGGAGGCCGCTGCAAAGAGCCGTTCTCTCCTGTTTTCAGCAATGGCAGCTGCAAACAAAGCAAAGCAAGCCTTCTCACCCAGCTGTTTGCAAGTGGCTTCACAGCAGTGTCTGCCCAGGTCTGGCAACTCCATGACGGAAGAAAGACGAGACGGCCCGTCACGTGCCTAGGGGATCCGAGCGCGCGAGTCCGGCTCAGGTGGGGAGGGGGAGGTTAAGGCTCGGAACGCGCAATGAAGGTTACCGGGGCCGGGCGCGGCTTCCGGCCCCGGGCACGCTCTGACGCCGACGTCAGGGCGCGCGAGCCTACGTAACGGCCTCCACTGTTCGGCTGCTGCGACGGTTTTTAGGGCAGCCGAGTGTGACGTCACAATCTCAGCTCTGGAATGTGGCCGCCTGGGTTGGCCACAGTCTGTGAGGAAAAATTCAAAAGCCTCAGTGGCACCCAAGTTCCTCATTGCTCTCAAATATCTTTATATACATATACTTTCTATTTTTTTGGGTTATTATTATTGATTATTAAACCAAATACTCATCTTTAGTCTACGCACTCCGTCATAGGACTATGTTTCGCCCATACAGGGCAAAATACATATAATGCTCTTACTTTTTATATATAGATGCCTAAATAAGTTAGTTTAAAGATAAATTTATAAATAACCCTTCTTAAAACCAGCTTTTCCACTCTAACTCTAGCTAATATTCAAGCACAATGATGACATCATGTGCAACGTTCTTTCAATTAATGCCCTTATTTTCTAAGTCCTCTTGTACTCCTTTGATTATTTCTTTCTTTCTTGACCGCCTATAACTAATCGGTTAACAGAATGAAACATTCACAATAGTTCAGAGGACAACATACAGAAAATACTATCAATACACTACAACCAGGCTCTAAAAAGCGCAAAAAATTCCACCCTGCTTTACTGCATCTCGTGTTGCAATTGGGCTAGAGTCACTAAACCCCAATTGTGTCTCGGATCAGTTCCCAATTGCATGCACCAAAGGCCTGCATGCAAATGGGGATGGTCATTGACACCCTCCCCCCCCCCCCCCCCCACACACACACACATTCATTGCACGGATCACTACAGAGCGATCCTGGAACCTGCGCAGACCTTGACAGTAGTGGCAGGGCTTCTGCTGGCTTGTTTCATTTTTTTTTTTTAATCAGACAGATAGTTTGTGTGTATTACAAAATAAAATAAAAAAGCCTCCCCCCGCACCGATGCCTGACAAAAGGATGCCAACTCCCTCCTGCCCTGCCACCAACTGAGTCACCCCCTGGCCCAGCCCACCCCTGACCGGCCCACCGCACCACCCCGACTGAACTGGCCCACCCGTGGAAGGGCCAGACCTGACACTTCCCCTGTACCTAAAAGTTGGGAGCAGGAGGGGTGCTCAGTCCCTCCTGCTCCTTAGGCCTCCAGCGCTGCTGTCTTCTGGAGCAGGAGGAACCGCAAAGTCGTCCTGCTCCTTCTCCTCCTCCTGCGCACCGTGAATGTGGGTGCACATGTGCAATTCACGGGGAGGAGCCTAAGGCCCTGATTGGCTCAGGTGCCTCCGGCTGCTCCACTGGAGACTTGCTGAGCCAGTGCAAGTGGATTCTGGGAGTTTATGATGTCACTGTAATATTGTGACAGGTCTCACTCAGCCAGTAACTGCTCTGCTATTTGAACTGTAGATGTTGTGGGGTCTCCATGGTTACGAATATCACTGCCAGACCCACAATTTGAAAGCAGCGTGTGACCGCTACTTCTCGAACGAAAAACGTCAAGGAAAGCTCCATCTACCTTCAGCAATGTCTATCCAGACGGTCGGATACTTCTCTCATAAAATTGGGAAAGTCGCAGCCCACGTCCCCGATCTGGTGGTTTATGGAGATCACACCAAAGAAATTCCTTATGTGGAGGATTTTAATGGCGTCTTGCTATTTGCTGATATTACAGGTAACCTCAGCCCCTTTGACTTTCCATCAAAGATCTGTTTGTGGTATTGCGGTATACAAAAATAAAGTTATTATTATTATTATTATCCATGCCTGGACTTTGTATGTTCACCCCCCCTTGTCTCTTCTTGACAGTGATTGAGGGTACTGTGGGTTCATGGTCATGAGAGGAAATGTAGGGTGGATGTGGCAGACCTTGCAAGTCCTTTTTCTGGGCCCAAATCACACAGCACTGCAGTGTTGGATGTCCCTTTGTAAAAGCAGGGTTTGGACTTATCAAGCACACGGCTGTTCATTTGAGCATTTTGAAACATCCGTATGCTTGAAAACTAAGCTTCTTTGTTACCAGGGTAGAAATGAAATCACAGTGATAGGATGAATCAAATTGGAGGGAATAAGACTTCGGTGAGAGACAGATAGCAATGTGGAATCATGGACGGAAATTCCAGGGGTGAAGAGAAAGAGAAGACCAAAATTAACATAGAGGAGCTTTGATAGGTTTGGGGAGAAAAAGCTCAATTGTAGTTTACATTCATTTTTCAAACTTTCAATAAATGGAACAGAAGATACAATCAGTTTATACTTTCAAATTCTAACTCGCATCAAATATCCCCCTCCCTCATACCCAACAATTGTTCGTAAGCCTAAGAAATCAGAAAATATTCCCCTTTACTTAGCTAGTCTCCATAGGATAAGAGCCTTTTATAGTTCTACAATTTTGTAAGCTTGAACCTGGCAGGCAGAGCAGGGTCTGCCTTAATCTTCATCTGGATTATTGCATTCATTTCTGGTCTCCTTATCTCAAGAAAGATATAGTGGCGCTAGAAAAGGTTCAAAGAAGAGGGACCAAGATGATAAAGGGGATGGAATGCCTCTTGTTTGAGGAAAGACTAAAACGGTTAGGGTTCTTCAGCTTGGAAAAGAGACAGCTGAGGGGAGATAAAATCCGGAGTGGAGTTGAACGGGTTGCCTTCAGCTTAGACTCCTCAGTGCACCTAGTGGTTACAGCAAAAACTGCACTGGCGTGTGACCCAGTATGGAGTCACCCTGCAGGCACTGCATCAATATGAGTAAAACCAAAATACAGAACCAATGCATAAAGTTCCAAGTTCGGTTTTCAGAATGAACAGACTGGCAAAACCCCAAAACAATGCAACTTGCAAAACAAAAAATCCCAAAGAGAAAACTCTGGGGTGAGTTCAGGATTTCTCCTGACAAATGCTTATAATCTTCTCTGTGGTTTTTTATTCACTACACAGCTCCCTGCAATAAGGCTTTCAAAGCCTGCTCCTTAGCAGGTTGGAAAAGAGTTCAGTTCCCTGCCATGTTTCACCAATGCGCAACCAGTCTTAAATAGTAAAAGCCTCCAGCTTATCTTATCACACTGCTGGGTCTAGGGCAGTGTTTTTCAACCTTTTTTCATCCGTGGATCAGCAGAAATAAAAGAATTACTTTGTGGACCTATTTCCAAAAAGTGCTAGGTTCAGGGTGAAGTATATCAAACAAAAAGAAACCAGAAAAGGTATTGGATGTAATAGAGTGAACTGGCTTCAATAAAGGAAAAAAGGAGTTAATGAGAAGTGGCCCAATATGGCTTGAAAAAATGCTCAGATATGAAACTCTGAAGGGAAGGCTGTTAAACCCCCCTTGGAGAAGAGTTCACCTTCCAGTCATAGCAACTTGACAAGTAAATGGGGCACACTCAAAAAACTCCAATGTATATTTGAAAGAACAAGGTTTCAAAGTCTTTTTGCTTTGTACAGTAAAAATCTTGACTTGATTAGAATGAAAACTGCATACAGAGCTAAGTAACCAGTGGTGGCAGTTTTCATTCTAATCAAGTCAAGATTTTTACTGTACAAAGCAAAAAGACTTTGAAACCTTGTTCTTTCAAATATACATTGGAGTATTTTGAGTGTGCCCCATTTACTTGTCAAGTTGCTATGACTGGAAGGTGAACTCTTCTCCAAGGGGGGTTTAACAGCCTTCCCTTCAGAGTTTCATATCTGAGCATTTTTTCAAGCCATATTGGGCCACTTCTCATTAACTCCTTTTTTCCTTTATTTTGTGGACCGGCAAACTACTAGGACTAAAATTTTTAAATCCCGTTTCTGCCCCATCTCTGCGAGCTCAGTCCCCGCAAATCATCTGATCCCATCCGCACAAAGTATAAAAAGAAACAATATTCTGTGCAATTGTCATTTTATAAATACAAATAATACAGAGCAAGGATCAACAAAACCCCTGTCTCCTCCCTTCACATATATCCCCTCTACCATCAAGAAAACTGAACAAGCCAAATTATTACAGAATGCTACACAAAAATATTACATTACATTTGTGATTTCTATTCCGCCTGTGCCTTGCGGTTCTAAGCGGATTACAGTTAAAAGAAATCAGGACATTACCAAGAGAATTACATTACAACGATTTAAGTAAATTACATGTTGTGGTATAGAAATACAAGTATAAGATATCTGGATTTATCGATAGAATAGCTTGACAGGGTTCAAGTAGTTACAAGGTTCAGTGGGGAAAACAATATAGGCAACTGAAGAAAGATACCTAACTTTGAAGGAATCAGTTGAGTGGATACCTAAGGGAGATGCTTATTTAGGAGAAGGTTAAATGGATACCTAAGGGAGATGCTTATTTAGGAGTTTGGATATTTTTGGTAAATGAGGTTCAAGGGGATGACTAGTGTGTTATTTGCTGGGGAGAGTGCATGTGTGATTGGGGAGGGGAATATTAAGTAAGGACGTGTTTTTTGAAAAGAAATGTTTTGATTTCTTTCCGAAACACTTTGATGTCTGTTGTTTTGATCATCAGTTTGGTGATGGTGGGGTCAATTTTCGCTGCCTGAGTTGCTAGAAGGCTGTCGTAAAGTTTCTTACGTCGGGTACCATTATGAGGGGGGAAGGTGAAAAGATTCTGAGTTCTTCTTGATCTGGGTAGTCGGTAGCGGCATACTACCGATGCCGCTACCGGTATCATACTAAAAGAATACTGCAGTCACACATGACAGGAATAGTGTTAGGGGAATGCAACTAGGGCAACTGCCCCCTGGTCAAAGAGAGCCCTAAGCCAGCTGGAAGCTAAAGAAGCACTGCCTGGGCTATGCAGTCCCCAGTTATGTCTAATACCAGCTCTAGCAGGATATATATTTCAAATCTGATATATTCTAATCACAAAATAGAAATAAAATTATTTTTTTCTACCTTTTGTCGTCTCTGGTTTCTGCTTTCATCTTCTTTTCACTCTCTTCCTTCCAGTGTCTGCCCTCTCTCTCTTCAATCCAGCATCTGCCCCTTCCATCCACTGTCTGTCCTCTCCCCCTTCCATATGGTATCTGTCTTCTTTCTATGCCCCTCTCCCCTTTCCATCCAGCCTGTGCCCCCTCTCCTTTTTACATGATTCATTCCAGCTTCACTGCTCTCTTCAGTTTTATCTCTCCTACACCAGATCTAGCATTGTTGTCCCTCTCTCCTTATTTCTCTGCTGACCCATTCCCATCATCAATATCTCTACTTTCTCATGCCTGTCTCTCCCCTTCCCCTCCTCTAATCTCCCTGCCAGCTGTTTCCTTCCTTTATTTCTTCTCTCTTCCCTCCTCCTCCTGTCCAGCAGTAACTCTCTTCCCTTCCTCCCCTCCCAGAAGCATCTCTCCTTCTCCTTCTCTCCAGGTCCAGTAGCAGCTTCCCAGACTCCTTTCCCTTCTCCCCTCCCAGCAGCATTTCTCCTTATCCTTCCCTCCAGGTCTAATAGCAACTGTCCCATTTTCCCCTTACCCAGCAGCTTCCCAGACTCCTTTCCCTCCTCCCCTCCCAGCAGCATCTGTCATTCTCCCTCCCTCCAGGTCTAGTAGCAGCTGTCCCTTTATTTTCCCTTGTCCAGCAGCTTCCAAACATCCTTTGCCTCCTCCCCTCCCAGCAGCATCTCGCCTTCTCCCTCCCTCCAGGTCCAATAGCAGCTGTCCTTTTTCCTCTTGCCCAGCAGCTTCCCAGGCTCCAACAGTGACTTTCTCCCCTCCCAGTAGCTCTCCTTACTTGCCAGCGCAGCGATTCAGGAAGGCAGCCTCAGGTCCTTTGTTGGGTCGTGCTGCCTCTGAGGAAAGAGGAAGTTGCATCATCAGAGGCGGCCGCAACTCAGCAAAAGCCCCAAGGCTGCCTTCCTGAATCGCTGCGCTGGTAAGAAGGGGGGCTGCAGAGAGGGGAGAAAGCCACTGTCGGAGGCACCCCCATGATCTCTCCAGCCCAGCTGAAAATAACTCAATCTTGCCAGCCCTGGGTGGACCGGCAGGAAATTGAACTTAATCAATCTTGCCGGCACTGCATGGACCGGCAGAAATTTCCTGCGGACTGGCACCGATCCGCGGACTGGCAGTTGAAGAACAGTGGTCTAGGGGAGTGCCTCAAGTTTGCCTGAAAAAAAGCTCAAAAACAGCTTACAAAATCCCTCCCAGTTGTTGGCAAACTTCTCCCCTCAAAAGCACTCCCAGCTTAACAAACTGTGCAGAGAACCAAAATAGCAAAACAATCTCACAGTTCAAGCAGTCAATGAAAGTGGCTGGAAAACAAAACGACTGCAGCCAACTATAGCAAAAAAAGCACCACAGTTTTTTTTTTTAGCTCAGTCCTTGCAAATGGCTGCCAATCCTCGCAGCTCCACAACACTCGCTGGTCTGCTTCCAGCAACTCTGAAGTGGGTCCAGCTTGCTCCACTTCTATGGGATCACAGGTATTACCCTAGCTTGCCAGGCATGCTCAACTTAGGAAGAGACCCGTGTCTTCCCTCTCACTTTCTCTGCTAAGTGCAAACTTCAGGCTTTTCATGGGAGGAGCCACGCCCTGCTCTAACTGAGCCTGCTCTCACCTAGGCTTCTCTCTGGCTCCCCCGGTGGACACTAGAGAAACCATAGGGACCAAGGAAGGCACAGAACCTGGCTGGTCACAAGTTACAAGTGGATCAATTTTTCACTCCGTCAAAAATGACAAAGACTAAGGGGACAGTTGATGAAGTTACAGGGAAATAATTTTAAAACAATAGGAAAATTTTTTTCACTCAGAGAATAGTTAAGCTCTAGAACGCATTGCCAGAGGTTGTGGTAAGAACAGATAGTGTAACTGGTTTGAAGAAAGGTTTGGACAAATTCCTGGAGGAAAAGTCCATAGGCTGTTATTGAGAGAGACATGGGGGAAGCCACTGCTTGCCCTGGATCGGTAGCAAGAAATGTTGCTACTCCTTGGGTTTTGGCCAGGTACTAGGGAACTGGATTGGCCACTGTGAGAATGGGCTACTGTGCTTGATGGACCATTGGTCTGACATAGTAAGGCGATTCTTAAGTCCTTAAGATGAAATGTTAAGAACATAAGAATAGCCTTAGTGGGTTAGAGCCCAGTAGCCCAGTCTCACAGTGGCCAATCCAAGTCACTAGTGCCTGGCCAAAACCCAAGGAGTAGCAACATTCCATGCTACCGATCCATAAGAACATAAGCAGTGCCTCTGATGGGTCAGACCAGAGGTCCATTATGCCCAGCAGTCTACTCACGCGGTGGCCCATCAGGTCCAGGACCTATATAGTAATCCTCTATCTATACCCTTCTATCCCCTTTTCCTTCAGGAAATTATCTAATCCCTTCTTGAACCCCAATACCGTACTCTGTCCTATCACACCCTCTGGAAGCGCATTCCAGGGCAAGCAATTGCTACTGGCTACTCCCATGACTATCTCAACAGCAGACTATGGACTTTTCCTCCAGGAAAATGTCCAAGCCCTTCTTAAAACCAGCTTTTCCACTCTAACTCTAGCTAATATTCAAGAACAATGATGACATCATGTGCAACGTTCTTTCAATTAATGCCCTTATTTTCTAAGTCCTCTTACTCTTTCTTTCTTTCTTGACCGCCTAGAACAAAGCGGTTAACAGAATGAAACATTCGCAATGGTTCAGAGGACAACATACAGAAAATACTATCAATACACTACAACCAGGCTCTAAAAAGCGCAAGAAATTCCACCCTGCTTTACTGCATCTCGTGTTGCCATTGGGCTAGAGTCACTAAACCCCGATTGTGTCTCGGATCAGTTCCCGATTGCATGCACCAAAGGCCTGCATGCAAATGGGGATGGTCATTGACACCCTCCCCCCCCCCCCCCCCACACACATTCATTGCACGGATCGCTACAGAGCGATCCTGGAGCCTGCTCAGACCCTGACAGTAGTGACAGGAGAAACAGCTGGCAGGGCTTCTGCTGTCTTTTTTCATTTTTTTTTTAAATCGGACAGATAGTTTGTGTGTATTACACACACAAAATAGCTGCTTGGTTAAAAAAAAAAATAAAAAAGCCTCCCTCCGTGCCGATGCCCCACAAAAGGATGCCAACTCCCTCCTGCCCTGCCACCAACTGAGTTACCCCACCCCCCCTAAAGGTATGCAAGTTACCCCCTGGCCCAGCCCACCCCTGACTGGCCCACCACACCACCCCAACCGAACTGGCAGGAGGGGTGCTCAGTCCCTCCTGCTCCTTAGGCCTCCAGCGCTGCTGTCTTCCGGAGCAGGAGGAACCGCAAAGTCCTCCTTTTCCTTCTCCTCCTCCTGCGCACTGTGAATGTGAGCCTTAGGCTCCGCCATGGTGAACATGTGATGCACGGGGAGGAGCCGAAGGCCCTGATTGGCTCAGGTGCCTCAGGCTTCTCCACTGGGAGAGGCCTAGAGCACCTGAGCCAATCAGGGACTTCCTTAGGGCTGAGCCTAAGGAAGTCCCTAATTGGTCAATAAGACAGGCAGACCTGTCAAAAAACTTGCAGACCTGTCGGTAACTCAGTTACCGTCAGGGCTGCAGTAGTCGGGTTTGTGGGAGTACCACAGGAATCACCACTATCACCAACACTATTCAACATTTACATCTCATCCCTAAGACACTTACTACAAAAGCTAAACTTAAACTACTACATATACACAGATGACATTTCCATTTTAATCCCACTGAACAGCATAACAAACGAGACCTCAGAATACATTTCTCATATTATGACCGAAATAGAACACTGGACAATCAATTTCAAGCTGAAACTAAACACAGAAAAAACTAAAGTCTTCCTTGTAAGCCCAACAGACAAAATTACAAAAACAACGTTACATATAAAAGATCACGACTACCCGATTACCAAAACAATAAAAATATTGGGAGTCACATTAGACACACACTTGACAATGGTTGAACACATGAATTTAGTGGTAAAAAAGTGTTTCCTGACATTATGGAAATAAAAGACCATCAAAAATACTTCGACCCATTATCATTTAGACTACTAGTGCAATCACTAGTACTTTCTACACTGGATTACTGCAACATCATTTATATGGGTATATTCAAAAAAACAGTGAGTTAGCTTAGATTAGTTCATATGCCGAGAGGTTGGATAGGCTGGGGCTCTTCTCTCTGGAAAAAAGGAGGCTCAGGGGTGATATGATAGAGACCTTCAAGATCATGAGGGGCATAGAGAGGGTGGATAGGGACAGATTCTTCAGGCTGAAGGGGACAACAGGTACGAGGGGGCATTCAGAGAAACTGAAGGGAGATAGGTTCAAAACGAATGCAAGGAAGTTTTTTTTCACCCAAAGGGTCGTGGACACTTGGAATGCGCTACCGGAGGACGTGATTGGGCAGAGTACGGTACAAGGATTCAAACAGAGACTGGACAGATTCCTGAGGGATAAAGGGATCGTGGGATACTGAGAAAGCTAACCAGAAAATAAGTATAGAAACCCGACCAGGTCGTGCATGTGCAAGACCGGAGGGCTAGGACTTTGATGGGAAGATAGGACTCAATAGGAAACCAAGGTGGCATGGGGGCCCCTTCTGGTGATTTGGACAGGTCGTGACCTGTTCGGGCCGCCGCGGAAGCGGACTGCTGGGCAGGATGGACCTATGGTCTGACCCGGCGGAGGCACTGCTTATGTTCTTATGTTCTTATGTTCTTAACACAGCAGTCCGCCTGATATTTGGATGAAAAAAAAGTGACCATGTCAGCCCCTACTACAAACTACTGCACTGGCTGCCAGTCGAAGCACGAATAATATTCAAGTTCTCTTGCTTATGCTTCATACTAAAATGGGGACTAGCCCCCACATACTTGTACTATACAGTCCCACGAGGCAAACCAGAAATGGCAATCTATTCGCATATCCAAGCATTACCGGCTGTAAATACAAAACCTTCCTGGATAGAACTTTCATGTACCAAGCAAACAAACAACAACATTAACAGAGCTAGACTGACCTACGTCGCCTTTAGAAAAACCATAAAAACTGCCTTATTCGACAAATATATCACCTAAACTTCAACTACACCTATCACTATTTCCTTTTCTTTTTCCTAATATGTCCCCTCTGAAAAAAAAAATATTCTAAACAAAATGTTCTATGTATTTCGCCACTTTATCTAAAAGGACCCCACTGAATTTCTAAACAAACTGTATATTGTAATTGCTGCTTTTCTGTATACTGTAATTTCATTAATTATCTGCATATTGTAACTCGCTGATTGTCCAGCTCTCTTCAATTGTAAACCGCCTAGAAGTTGCACGATTGTGGCGGTATAGAAGAATAAAGTTATTATTATTATTAATAGTAAAACCCGATTCAAAATAGCCAAACATGGAAGGATCAGGATCGGATCGCTATAGGCCTTAGTGAATAATTTAGGAGGGATATCTCGTTGCAAAGGGGTCGCAAACCAAATCGGTTTGCTTTGTGAATCTAGCCCAATTGGAATGTAGCAGATTCTGCCGTACCATTCCCTAGTGTCGCTTTCAGCACTGCACTCTTCTTGCCTTTGTTGACTGCATGGTCATGAAGCTTGCATTATGACTAGGAAGTTGTTCATGTTTTGATGCAAAGTGTTGCACATAAGTTAATTTATTGAAGATGGACTATATCCTTAGTCTAACTGAAGAGAATATAAGGCAAAAATGAAGGAATGTAATTAAAGGAGAGAATAAGTGGTTTTAATTTCAGTTTTACATAACAACTTAATTGCAATAAGAACATAAGAATTGCCTCTGCCAGGTCAGACCAGGGGTCCATCGCGCCCAGCAGTCTGCTCCCGTGGTGGCCCTCCAGGTCTTTGACCTGTAAGTTCCCTCCACCTGAATTGTTTATGCCCTAATCCTGAAGTACCATGTAAAGTACCCCTCTATCTATACCCTGTCATCCCTTTCTCCTTCAATAGGATTAGACTTATATTTCTAAATCACTTGTGAGATAGTTATAAATCACAACACCATTTTAACAAATTGTACCAGTTGGTAAAATATGTAAGGCCTCCATAGTTTAACCTGTCAACCAGCACCATATAAATGAAAACGTGAGTACTGAAGAAAGAGCTGTTTGGATGGGAAGACATAAGGGAAGTGGAAAAACAGTGGTCCAAGTTGAAAGGTGCAATAAAAAGAGCTACTGACCTTTATGTGAGGAAAATAAAAATAACAGAAAAAGGACACCAATATGGTTCTCCAAATTAGTGACAGAAAAAAATAAAGGAAAAAGAGTTGATTAGTTGTTCTGTTGGAAGCCAGTGATATTCCTGCAATAAGGGTGATATGCGAGTAAACCAGCTAACACAAATAGCAGAATTCTGCCTGGTTTGTAATTTCAAATCAAAGTTTGCGAAATTCCGGCATAAATGATATTGCACTAGTTTATCTTGGTTATAAACAAAAGAAAAAATGAGTGTGTGGAAGGCAGATGTGTGTAGTTGTCTTAAAGTGAAAAACAGGACCTACACAGAGAAGAAATTTGAGGGCCAAAGGATAACAGAGAATCAACAACAAAGAACTGGGATGATAGCTGAGCCAAACAGGAGAAGGCCCTCATCTGGTTGAGGCAGGTGTTCCGAAAGCCAACAGGCTACTGTCTTTCCAGGGTTTAGGACTAGGTGGTGATCAAAGAGGCAGTGGGTGAAAATCGGAGTTAGTTGAGCTAGTGCAGTGATCTCAAACTCGCAGCCCGCCAGGTACTATTTTGAGGCCCTCGGTATGTTTTATCATAATCACAAAAGTAAAATAAAACAGTTTCTTGATCAAATGTCTCTTTAGCTAACAATATTATTATTAAGACATAGCCAAAAGGAAAGATTTATAAACTATAAAGAGTTTTACCTCATGCAAAATTAACTGTTTTTTTCTGAGGCCCTCCAAGTACCTACAAATCCAAAATGTGGCCCTGCAAAAATATCATCAGTGTACTTATGAAATGACAGAAAAGCACACTCCTATATTAGTTGTAAAGGACTGAGGAACAAATTGAATAATAGCAGAGAGTGTATTTAGCCCTATGGAACTCCACAATGAAGATTCACTTTGATGGAAAAGATGGCAAGAGTGTTTGAATGAGGAGTGCCAAGCCTTCAATCTCTGGGTTTATGAAGCTGGAAAAGCCACAGCCAGTTATGGTAAAGTGACTTATGCTGTCTCCGCCCCTGGAACACCCACAAAATAGCTTTCTGTGGTAGGTGTTGTGTACATTTTCAGCTTCACTAACTGGTTAAGTGCTGGCTGAAAATGAACACTTAGCCCTATACAAGCAATTTAACTGGACAATTTCTGGCTGGTCAAATTGCTTTAATTATCCCAGGACAAGCAGGCAGCATATTCTCTACATGTGGGTGACGTCACCGGCGGAGCCCCCTAGCGGACATTTTCGCAAGCAGGCTTGCTTGAAGGCCTTCAAGCTTGCGATTGGCCCACGCATGCGCGCGTGCCCCTCCCGCCCGACCTAGGGCATGCGTCTCCTCAGCGTGGCCTCAGTTCAGTGTTTTCCGGAGCCAGAAGCACTGCTCCCTTGCTGCATGCGATCTCGTTGTCCCTCTTGCACCGCGGAATTCTTTTTTATTTTCGTTGAAGTCGCTGTGCTCGCGTCTTTCTTTTTTTCCTTCGTGTTTTTTGACCGGGCCTCCGGTCTTCCTCTGGCTGCTTGGCCTCGCAGGGCCGCGGACGTCCTTTTGCTTATGTCCGGCCCCGTTCCGGGTTCAAAAACTGCACTAAGTGCAACCGGGTTATTTCCAAACCGATCCCCATCATTGGTGTGTGGAGTGCCTGGGTGCGGAACACTGCGCTGAGTCATGTCCCCGTTGTGTGACTTTGCAACCGCGGGCTCTTCGTCGGAGAGTGGCCAAGATTCTTCAACTGTTTGGCCCTATGGATCCTGCGGGACAGGCCTCAAACTCAGCCTTGGCCCCAGTGTCAGAGACCTCGGTCTTGAAGTCCCCCTCGACCTCGAAGAACCCGGTCTTGGTTCCTCCTAATACCCCGGCTTCGGGTAAGTCTCCTCTTGCCTCCTCAGGTGTGCCGGCAAAGAAGCCTACCTCGGAGTCTCATGCGAGTGCCGCTTCATCGGCCTCTTCAAGACATCATTCAAAGCGTACCTCCTCATGTAGGGAATACTCTTCCTTGAGGTCGCCCCCAAAGGAGTGCACTGCTGCACCCCAGACCCAACCTCCTTTGGTCTATGTGCTGATGTTCGAGGACATGCTTAAGGCTAACCTTACCTCGCAGCTTTCTTCGGTGAGCCAACTGGTCCCGGCCTCAACACCTCTGACCTCGGTCTCGACCTGGCCCCCTTCTGACCAGCCTGAGCGTACTTCGCTTGTGTCTCAGGGCCCCACGCGCAAGACTTGCCGGATTCCCTCGAGCAATTCTTCGTCCCCGGATTCTTCGTCCCCCTGTGACTTTCCAGGGTCCCGTGACGGGAACCTGTTTTGCACCTGCTACTTTGTCAAGGTTTGCTCCTCCTAAAAGGCTGCGGTCCTTCCTGCCTCTTCGAGGCAGGTCTCCGACCGCGAAAACTTCCAAGCACACCCTTGTCCTCGAACTGGACTCTACCGTGCATTCTCCCTCGAGGCACCGGTCTGCCTCCCGAGGGTCTTCTTCGAAGCTGATGGAGGAATTTTCCTTTGCCCCGCCTTCTCTGAGGCCCCGTGTGCAGGTTCCTCGGACTCCGGGGTCCTCTTCAACCCATCTTATGCGAGGTCATTCCTCGACACCCCCGAGGCGCTTTAGCCGAGCCTCCTCGATTTCCCATTCATGGGACTTCGAGGCTCCGGTGGGCTACTCGAGGGAGATTTTGCCCTCCTTCTATGCTGCCTCCTCCTGAGGATGAGTCTTCTTCTCGAAACTCTTCCTTCACTCATTTCATGGCTGACATGGGCAAGGCTTTGAACCTGGACCTCCAGTTGGAGTCCCTTTATACCCAGGAATTTCTGGCGGAGATGGGGGTTACTCATCTGCCCCGTGAGGCACTACATTTGCCTCTCTGCACCAGTTTCTCTGGCAGACTTTCCTGTGGAACCTGGAGATCCCTTATGCGGTCCCGGCTATTCCCTCCAAGTCGGAGTCCCGCTACCGGATGATCCCAGTTAAGGGGTTCGAAAATTCTCAGCTTTCTTAATTATAACTTTATCTTCACGTCCTATCTCTGGTTCTGTGTGGAAGTCCTCCACTCCTTCTGGGCGGACGTGCCGGATTCTCGCCATCTGGAGTTTCGTCTCCTCGAGGAGTCCCTCTCCCAACTCTGACTCTATATGTTATAGGCAGCTTATGACGTCTTCGAATTGTCCTAGAGGGTCACGGTTTTTGCGATCGCCATGCGTCACCTCGCTTGGCTCAGAATTGACCTCCAGGATCGTCTAGCCAATCTCCCTTGCGTGGGTAATGAACTCTTTGATGATTCCATTGAGGCAGCCACTAAGTGCCTCTCGGAGCATGAACGGTCCTTCGCCTCTCTGGTGCTTCTTAAGACGAAGACCCCCCCGGCCCGGCAGTACAAAATCCCTCTCCGGAGGTATCCGCAGAAAACTACTCCTGCGTTCTCTCAGCCTCCTTCGAAGTGGCTGCAGCAGCAGAGACAAGCTAAGGTCCTGCCGCCGGCTCCGGCGAAGCCCGGGCCGTCTTTGTGACAATCCGGGTATGAGCCTTCGGGCTCCTTTCATTCTGGAGACTTCTCCCCTCCCTATCAGTGGGTGTCTCCATCATTTCTACACATGGTGGGAAAGCCTTACCTCCGACATTTGGGTGCTTTCTACCATCCGGGAGAGGTACTCCCTTCACTTCAGTCACATACCTCCAGACATTCCTCCAAAAGAGTTTCCTTCGGGCCGGTCTCAGCTGCCCCTCCTTCTAACAGAAGCTCAGGCCCTTCTTCACCTCCGGGCGGTCGAGGAGGTTCCCCTGGACCAGTGGAATACGGGGTTCTACTCCCGGTACTTTCTGGTGCCTAAGAAGATGGGGGATCTGTGTCCGATCCTGGACCTCCGTGCTCTGAACAAGTTTCTGGTCAAGGAACGGTTCAGAATGCTCACCCTCCCTACTCTGTATCACCTCTTGGACGAGGGGGCCTGGCTTTGCTCACTGGACCTCAAAGAGGCCTATACGCACATTCCAATACACCCGTCCTCTCGCCGGTATCTGATATTCCGGGTGAGGGATCTCCATCTCCTGTATCGTGTTCTTCCCTTTCGGCCAGGCGGCTTCTCCGAAGGTTTTCATGAAATGCCTGGTTGTGGTAGCTGCGGCCCTGCGTCTCTGTGGCCTGCAGGTGTTTCTCTACCTCGACGACTGGTTGATCAAAGTGTCCTCTCGCCAAGAAGTCTTGCAAGCGACGAATCAAACCATCTTACTCTTTCAGAGTCTTGGCTTCGAGGTGAACTTCCCCAAGTCTCACCTCTGTCTGTCCCAGTCTCTAGAGTTCATCGGAGTGGTCCTGGACACGGTTCGTCTCTGCTCCTTCTTACCTTGGCCTTGGCAGGAGGCCCTTGTTTGTTTATGCCAGCGAGCGGCCCATCTGTCCTGGGCCCCGGCTCGGCTCCTGATGGTCCTCCTCGGTCACATGTCCTCTACGGTTCACGTGACTCCTTTTGCCAGACTTCACCTTCGTATTCCTCAGTGGACTCTTGCGTCCCAATGGAACCAGGATCGGGACCCTCTCTCTCGACGCATTGTCGTGACTCCTTTGTTGAAGAAGTCTCTCCGTTGGTGGATGCTCTCTTCCAATCTTTCCAGAGGTTTTCTGTTTCATGCTCCTCCTCCACAAAAGGTCCTCACGACGGACTCGTCGGCCTATGCTTGGAGGGCTTATTTGGACGGTCTTCGCACTCAGGGTCTTTGGTCCAGTGCCGACCGTCTTTGTCACATCAATCTGGAGCTTTGGGCGATTTTCCTCACCCTGAAGGCTTTTTGTCACCTGCTTCGCGACCAAGTGGTGCTGATTCGCAGGAACAACCAGGTCACCATGTATTATATCAATAAACAGGGGGCACGGGGTCCCTGTCCCTGTGCTGAGAGGCAATGTGGCTCTGGGAATGGGTCATCCGCCGCAACATATTTCTTCATGCGATCTACATTCAGGGCCAGCACAATTGCCTGGCGGACAGGTTGAGTCGTCTTCTGCAGCCTCACGAGTGGTCCATCCACTCCGTGACTCTGCGTCAGGTGTTTGCTCGTTGGGGGACTCTGGATGTCGATCTGTTCGCGTCCCCCCTCAATCACAAGTTGTTCCGCTTCTGCTCCAGGGTTTATACCCCTCTCAGACTCGAGGCAGATGCTTTTCTACTGCATTGGATGGACCTGTTTCTGTATGCGTTCCCTCCATTTTCTCTGATTCTGAAGACTCTCGTCAGGCTCAAGTCCATGTGCGCCACCATGATTCTTATAGCTCCTCGGTGGCCCCGCCAGCCGTGGATCTCCCTTCTGTTGCAACTCAGTTCCAGGGAGCCTCTTCTTCTGCCTGTTTTTCCTTCTCTGCTTACGCAGAGTCGGGGTTCGCTGCTTCATCCCAACCTTCAGTCTCTGCACTTGACGGCTTGGTTCCTCGAAACTTAATGCCCTCGTTCCAGTTCTTCCAGCCTGTGCTGGATGTTCTGGTGGCATCTCGGAAGGAGTCCACTCGCCAATGTTACCATCAGAAGTGGACCCGCCTTTCTTCCTGGTGTGCTACGTGACAGCTGGAGCCAGTCTCTGCCTCCTTCTCTGCTGTCCTGGATTATCTATTGCACTTGTCTGGCGCTGGACTCAAGTCCTCTTCGGTTCGAGTCCACCTTAGTGCCATTACTGCTTTTCATCAGCCGATTGACGGGAAGCCTATCTCTGTTCATCCTGTGGTTTCCCGCTTCATGAAAGGCCTTTTCCACGTTTACCCGCCCCTTAAACCCCCTCCTGTGGTTTGGGTTCTTAACGTGGTCCTTGCGCGTTTGATGCAACCCCCGTTCGAGCCGCTAGCACGGGCTCACTTGAAGTATCTTACTTGGAAGGTTGTGTTTCTTATTGCTCTCACTTCTGCCCGTCGGGTCAGTGAGCTTCAAGCCTTGGTAGCGGACCCACTTTTCACTGTCTTCCATCATGATAAGGTGGTTCTCCATACCCATCCCAAATTCTTGCCTAAGGTTGTTTCTGAGTTTCACATCAACCAATCCATTGTTCTTCCTGTATTTTTCCCGAAGCCCCATTCTCACCCTGGAGAAGCGGCTCTGCCTTCTCTTGATTGTAAGCGTGCACTGACCTTCTACTTGAGGCGCACCGCTCCTCATTGTTCTGCTCCCCAGCTGTTCCTCTCTTTCGATCCTAATCGCTTGGGTCGCTCTGTTTCTAAGTGGACCATTTCTAACTGGTTGGCCGCTTGTATCTCTTTCTGTTACGCTCAGGCTGGCCTCTCCCTGCCGGGTTGAGTCACAGGCCACAAGGTCCAAGCGATGGCGGCGTCTGTTGCTTTCCTCCGCTCAACTCCCATTGAGGAAATCTGTAAAGCTGCCACTTGGTCCTCGGTTCACACTTTCACATCTCACTACTGTCTGGATGCTTTCTCCAGGCGTGATGGCCACTTTGGCCAATCAGTTTTGCAAAATCTATTCTCCTAAATTGCCAACTCTCCCTCCATCCCTTTCTGGTTAGCTTGGAGGTCACCCACATGTAGAGAATATGCTGCCTGCTTGTCCTGGAATAAAGCACAGTTACTTACCGTAACAGGTGTTATCCAGGGACAGCAGGCAGATATTCTCGCAACCCATCCACCTCCCCTGGTTGGCTTCTTTGCTAGCTATCTGAACTGAGGCCATGCTGAGGAGACGCATGCCCTAGGTCGGGCGGGAGGGGCACACGCGCATGCATGGGCCAGTCACAAGCTTGAAGGTCTTCAAGCAAGTCTGCTTGCGAAAACGTCTGCTACAGGGCTCCTTGGTGACATCACCCACATGAAGAGAATATCTGCCTGCTGTCCCTGGATAACACCTGTTACGGTAAGTAATTGTTCTATATCAACCCTTGAGTTTTAAAAATTTCAGACCAGAGATTGCTTAGATTTTTTTAGCAAACTCATTGGCTGGACACATTTTAATTAGTTTGAAGTGGGGGGCGGGGCCGTGCAGAGAGCAGGGAGGACGCGTTTTCCCTGAGCTCCGCTGTTCTCCCCCTGCTTCGGCCTCCCTGAACTAAAATCGGCGAAAATCATCTCCACCAAGTGCCTTTCTCAGCTCCTCGGGGGCTTATGGACAGATTTGTGCACAGAGGCACGGCGGATATGGCCTCCAAGGTAGGGAAAAAGGATCGGGAATGGGTGAAATCGGGGCCCAGCCACGAGGACAAAATGGTGGATCCGGGCACTGCTGCGGCGGCAGAAGGAGCGGATCTAATCGCGCGCCTCACTGAGGCAGTTATTTCAGCGCTGGGGACGCGCCTGGACAAAGTGCAGGAGTCACTGGCTGCCTTATCCACAACGGTGGCTGAATTTAACTCTCGGGTCACTGAAGTAGAGCAGCGGGTTGGCTCCACAGAAGACTCTCTTGTCACGCTGCAGACCGAAGTTCAGCAGTTGCGCTGCAAGGTGGGACAATGTGAGGAAAAAATGGAGGACCTGAAGAATCACTCCAGACGGAACAATCTGCGCCTGGTGGGGGTCCCTGAATCTGTGCAGGAGGGAGATCTGCTTCCCACACTGGAGACCTGGCTGGCGGCGGAGTTGCTGGGCACGCAGGGCCTGGGACCTTTGCGCATCGAACGGGCACACCGGCTGGGCAGAAGGCAGGAGGGAGCGACCAGACCACGTGTGGTGATTCTTTGCATATTGAACTTTGCCATCAAGGATCTTCTCCTCCGAAACTATCGCCAGCGCAAGGATTTACAGTTTCAGAACCAGCATATCCTCATATTTCAGGATTATTCTGCACAGGTGGCTTCTCTGAGGAGGGGTTTCTCGTCTGTCTGCAAGCAACTCACTGAGAAAAAACTTCGCTTCACGCTGCAATTCCCTGCTAAGCTCCGGGTGATCTATGAAGGCCAGCCTCATCTTTTTGACACCAGTGCGGCGGCCAGAGCGCAAGTTCTTCAATGGTACCCTGACCTGGAGTCTGGCACCTGAGGGATTCTGAAACTACTTTGTGCTTACTCAGTTTGCTTTGAGTGGGGAAGCCTGCGGGGAGCGGGTGGTATCCCCATTGGCACTGTTACTTTGCACCGGTTGTGCCTGTACTCTGTTTGTGGTTCCCCTTTCGGGGGCTCTGACTGTATAGCTTGGGTTCCTGTTTTCCAGTTTTTTGCCATGGCTTCTTGTGGATTTCTTGCCAGGTGGGGTTCTGTATGATCTTGCTTTTTCTTCTGGTTATATATTATCCGATCAGCCCCTGGGCTCTTTCTTTGGGTTTCCATTGAATGATTCCGGCTTGGTGGCTGTTCTGGAGGCTGGGGAGGGGGTGGGACTTTGGGCCCTTTGGTATACCCTCTCTGGAGTGGTGGAGTGGTGTGTTTTGGAGGGAGTGGGAGGGGGGAGGGGGTTCTAGGTGTGGGGGATGGGGTGGTGGGAGGGGGGCTTGGTTGTGGGTGGGATTGGGGGGGTTTGTGAGGGGGGTGTTGAGGATGTGGGTTTTGGTATGTTGGGGGGGTTGGGTGGGAGGAGGGAATGGGGAGTTCAGGAGGGAGGGAGGGAGGAGGCTCCTGACCTGTGAGTCTGTTGCTGCTTCATGTGGGGAAGTGAAGTGGAGACTGGGCGGCTGGGGGATGGGCTGGGACCCTCGGCAGCTGTTTTGTGCTCTTTTTCTCTTTTGGTATCTCTGGTTCTTTTTTTCTCTATTATGCCTGTTAAGAAGGGTTTGAGGTGTGTGTCATGGAATGTCTCTGGTATCAATTCTCCTATCAAGAGAACTAAGATCTTGCAGAGCCTAGCCAGACATCAGGCTGATGTAGCTGGACTGCAGGAGACTAAGCTCACTGAACGGGAACATAGTAAATTGTGTCAATCCTGGGTGGGGCAGTGTTACTCGGCCTCTTCCTCCAAAACTAGGGCTGGGGTGGCACTGTTGATCCGCAAATCGGTGTCTTTTACTGCATCTAGGGTCCTCTCAGATCCAGAGGGACACTATGTTATTGTCCAGGGTTCTCTTAATCGGCGCCCTGTAATTTTGATGTCCATATACGCACCCAACAGTGCACAGCGGTCCTTTTATAGGACACTATTGGAGGTACTGCTGTCTGTATCACAAATCCATGAGTCTCAGAAAATCTTTTTGGGGGATTTTAACTCTATACTAGATCCGCTTCTGGATTCCTCTAAGGGATCAACTCACACCTCCGGTAGGTCCGATAATGGGCTTGCCACTTGGTTGGAGGCTTTGGATCTAGTGGATGTCTGGCGGACCCTACACCCAGGGGAGCGGGATTTCACTCATACGTCTAAAGTGCATAATTCCTCCTCTAGAATAGATTAAATTTTCCTCTCGCGCTCCTTCTTTTATGCGGTTCATGCGGCTGAGATTGGAGTACTGGCTCTCTCGGACCATACCATGGTGTGGATGGACATCAGCTTCTCGGCTGGCGCCCTGGGAGGAGGGAAGCACTGACAATTCCCGATAGAGCTTTATTTGGACCCGGACTTTAAATCTTACTTGGAACAGCAGTGGCGGGACTATGTGGAATTTAATGGGGACCATGTGGATAATGGAACTTTGTTTTGGGAGGCGGCCAAGGTGGTGCTCAGAGGGGCAGTGATAGCTTACTGTGCGCGCCGTAAGAAAATGCTTGCGGAAAAAATCTTGGTTCTTGAACGCAAGGTACGGGACAGTAGAATTTTGGTCCTTTGGAACCCTACCCTGTCTCATAAGCATGCTTTTCAGAAGGCCCAGTCAGCACTCCACGCACTTCTTCATGAGAGGGCCCATAAATCCCTTTTCTATTATAAGTACCGATTACACCGTTTTGGTAATAGGCCGGGTAGAATGCTGGCCCAGATGACTAAGGCGAGGCGGGGTGCCACCTTGATCACCTCGCTTAAAGATGATGGGGGAAGGTTGGTCACGGATCAGTCTCAGATGGAACGGCTTTTTGTTACCTTTTATAGATCTCTATATACAGCGGAAGTAGTGGGTCGAGAGGCTCAGATTTGGGCATTTTTGGACGCTTTGCCCTTACCTAAGCTGTCAGCGGCGGACTCGGATGTCTTGGCTTCCCCCATAACCCGAGAGGGGTGCTGGATGTTCTCATGCATCTCCCTCTTTGTAAATCTCCAGGCCCGGACGACTTTGGGGGGGAATTCCATCATCTTCTTCAGGGGTATGTGGCTGATCCGTTACGGGGCTATTTTGAAAGCGCAGCTGAGGTGGGGCAGTTTCCTCTGGGAGCGAATCGAGCGCTGATTACGGTATTGCCTAAACCGGGAAAAGACCCCTTGCTTGTGGGCTCCTATAGACCTATTTTGCTTATTAATGTTGATCTAAAAATTTTAGCTCGGGTTCTGGCTAATCGTTTGGCCCAGTTTGTTCCCTCTTTGGTGGGTGCAGATCAGGTAGATTTTGTGCGGGGGCGATTAGCAGGTCACAATGTTAGGAAGCTCCTCCTTGCTTTGGCCCATTGTGTTTCTCGGCAGCAACCAGCGCTGGCTATTAGTTTTGACTCCGAAAAGGCCTTTGATAGAGTAGAGTGGGCTTTTTTATTCCCCTTGTTGCGATATTATGGGTTGGAGGGGTTCTTTATGAGAGCTCTTGGAGCCCTTTATTCTCACCCAATGGCGGCCGTATTGGTTAATGGGGTAGCTTCTCCAGACTTTGTGCTCCAGCGAGGCACTTGCCAGGGCTGCCCCTTGTCCCCTCTGCTTTATATATTGTTTTTGGAGCCTTTGTTGATTTCCCTTCGATGCCATCCTCAGATAGCTGGAGTAGAGCTGGGGAATTCCTCTTCTCGCTGCATGGCTTTTGCCGATGACATTATGGTAATGTTGACTGACCCAGTTTCAGGTCTCCCTAGATTATTGGAGATGTTTCACCAATTTGGGGTAATCTCGGGCCTCAAACTCAATGTGTCTAAATCGGAGGCACTTCCTCTCCATATTAGTATCTCGCATGCGTGGGCTGATTTCCCGCTCCGGGAAGCACCACAGCAGGTAAAATATCTGGGGGTTCTGATACCGTCTTCCCTCACACGACTCTATGAGATCAATGTAAAGCCCCTGCTCCGGAGCACGGTGGAGCTCCTCCGCTTGTGGGGTGATTTGCCGGTATCCCTTGCGGGGCGTATATTTTTGTACAATATGATGATAGTCCCTCGGTGGCTTTATCTGTTTCAAACTCTTCCGCTGTGGATGCGGACCGGGGACTTAGCTCTGTTGTACAGTGCTTTGAGGACTTTCTTGTGGCGTGGGCGCCAGCCTCGGCTATCTCTTCGTATTTTGATGTTGCCTGAGTCGCAGGGGGGATTTGGACTGCTAGACATTCGCACTTATAATCTGGCATGTGGGACTAGATTGATTCGGGACTGGTGTATGGAGAGCTCCTCTTTTTTAATGTTTTCTGTGGACAGGGATTTTTTACACCCTATCTCTGGGTTGTTTTTGCTGCATGCTCCTGCTGCCCAGTTGGACTCTGTCTACAGGGGACATATTGTTTGGGCTTATATGAGACACATTTGGAAATTACTATGTAAGCATCTGGGCATCCACTCTAATATCACTCCTCTACTCCCGCTGGTGGGTAATTTGCATTTTAAACCGGGTAATGACAGCAAGGTATTTCGGATTTGGCATGCCCATGGAATTCGTAGACTAGGGGATGTTCTCTCCGATGGGGGCGTTCTTCTTTCCTCTGCCGCATTGGGGTCGCTGTATGGGCTGGATAGGGTGGATACTTTCGGCTACCTCCAGCTCCGACATTATGTTCTTAGCTTCTCTGGGGATCGATTGAGCGGATCGGTGGCACGGGATCTTGGGAGGTGTTTGGCGTTGGGGGAGGATGCGGCTCCACGTCTTCGATATTATGTTGCTGCTCTGGGCCCCCCTTTACAGACCGAATGAGCTGATTGGTTGGCAGGGGTGTGGAGTGCTGACTTGGGCTGCATAGTTCCGTCTGAATTGATTTCTCGCTGCTTTGTCTATGTACGCACCATATCATGTAACATGTTACATAGGGAACAAGAATATAAATTCCTTCACAGAGCTTTTATTTCCCCTCACAGAGCACACCGGGCCGGTATTGCAGATCATGCGGGGTGTCCCAAATGTCCTATTAATCCTGCTTCCCTGGGACATATGTTTTGGGAGTGCCCCTCAGTGGGAGCCTTTTGGCAGTGTGTCTGGACCTACTTGTCATCATTGGTTCCTGGGATCCCGAGATGTAATCCCTGTGGCGCTCTTTTTTACCAAGAGGCGGAGCTTCCTGGGTGCACTGTTGGGCAGCGGCAGTTGCTTTATAAGGCCCTTTTGTTGGCTAAGAAAGCCATTTTGACTTTTTGGCGAGAGCCGCATGCTCCCTCTTTCTCTCGAAGGCAGGGGTCCCTATATGACTTAGCCCTCTTGGAAAGACGGGCTGCGGGCACTCGAGATGAACGCAGGTGGTCTCGCTTTCAGGATATATGGGAGGCATATTGGCTGACCCTTCCCCATCGCGAGAGGAGTCTCCTATTGAACTGTTAGCCTATATTGGGGTCTTCTGTCCTCTTAGGTACTTTCCCTCTTCAGGCTCCTTTTTCCGTGGATTCTATTCAGGGATTCCTTTCTCTTTCTGTTTCTTTTTCTCTTCTTCTTCCCTCTGGACTTAGTTCTCCTCATTCTTGTGTGTCTATTTTCTGTCTCTCTTTGGTTCATGTTTTGTCAATTTTTGTATATTTGTTGTCTATTTTGTATACTTCATCTATGTCTACCACAGGTCGGGAGTAGGGGTAGGTGGGGGGATTGGGGGGGGTTGCATCCGGTGTTTCAGGTGCATTTTGCTGTGTGTTTTGGTATTGGGGTGTTCTGCTATGATTTTGGGGGGGCTTTAGAGGGTGTTCCATGGAAAACTGTATTGAGCACCTCTTGTGTTGGAGCATTCTGATCTTCCTTGTGTTCTTGCCTTTTGCTCTGTATGTGCCCGATAGGGCGATTTTCGCTGGATTGCTGGATGTTCCTGTACAATGTTCTGTTTTGTGTATTCTGGTTTGCTCAATAAAGAAATATTATGAACGAAAAAAAAAAAAAATTAGTTTGAAGTGAGAGAGGCAGATACATGCCAGGGATGCAGTTAACTTTTTACCGCGACAATGCTGCAAAGTGTGTCCTGATGACTGGAAATAAAATATGTGGATTAATCTGGTACAAGCCAATTGGATAAGTTAGTTATGTGGTTAACTCTTGGAATTCTGAATATACTCACCTATTAACCAGCTTAGGTAACCTGAATTTCAGACCACTAAATAGTACCCTCCTTTACTAAGCCACAATAGAGATTTTACTGCAGCCTGCATCGCTAAATGCTCCAAAGCTGCTCATAGAATTCCTGTGAGCATTGGAGTGGCATCGGAGCACTTAGCACCTGGGCCGCAGTAGAAACTAGTGCTGCCTGATTCAGGAAAAAAATTAATTCGATTCAGCCTATTGAATCGATTTTCCGATTCGATTCGATTTAATTTTCCTGCCCAATTGGGTAGTTTTTTCCAAACATCCTGGTGGGTTTATTTTATAGCCTCTTCACCCTCTTTGCCCTCTCCTACCCACACTGGTCCTTTGGTGTAAACAAAATAAACAAAAAATACTTTTCCTTTCTCTATTAAATCCTAGCTTACGTTTGCGGTCCAACACCAGCTCTGGCAGGATACACATTTCAAATCTGACATATTGTAATCACAAAACAGAAAATAAAATTATTTTTCCTACCTTTTGTTGTCTGGTCATTTTTTCAAATCATGTTGGTCCCGGGCTCTGGTTGTCTTCTGATAATGCTCTCCTTCTTTTTTCTTTCTCCGTGCTAACTATCCATCTTCCATCTCTGTCCTTCCCTTCTGTTTCCCTTTCCTCCCCCGGAGGTCTGGCATCTTTCCTTTTTTTCATTTTCATCCCCCTGCAGCTGCAGCGATGGACCCCCACCATCCACAGATCCACCATCTCTCCTTTTCTCATCTACCCTTTCATCCAGCATCTCTCTTCTGTGTCCCTGTTCCTATGCTCCCTCCATGCCCAGCATCTTATCTCTCCCCTTATCCAGCTTCTTCTTTCTCTCTTCCTTACCTCCTGTATCCCCTTCCCCAGGTACAGGCTTTCTCCTACTACCTCTCCTGCCATCCTGCACACTGCCTACCTACTTTGGAGCAGTATCTGTCCCTTTTGAACCCTTCCCCTTGTGGTCTTGCATTTCTCTCTCCATTAGTCCAGCACCTCTCCTCTGCTTTTCTCCCCCTCTTTTTGGTTTGGTCTCTCTCTTCCCTTCACTTCACAACAGGTCTGGCATCTCCCTTCCCCTCTCTTACTCCTTCCTCCTCCTCCTCCTCCTCCCTCTGCACAGGCCTGCCTCCCCACTGCCAAAGGAACTCTTCCTCCTCCTCCCTCTGCACAGGCCTGCCTCCCTGCCCTGAAGGCCTGCTCCCCGCCGCGAAGACCTGTGCCCCCCCAAAGGCATTTTCTCTCTTCCTCCCTATCGCAAAGGCCTGCTCCCTCCACGAAGGTCTGATCCCCCCGCCGCGAAGACACTTATTTCCTCCTCTCTGCCACGAATGCCAGCTCCCCCCTACGAAGGCCTGCTCCCTCCCCCACTGAAGGCACTCTTTTACTCTTCACCGCGAATGCCAGCTCCTCCCAGGAAGGCCTGCTCCCCCCCCACCAAAGGCACTCTTTTCCGCCGTGAACGAATGCCTGCTCCCCCCGCAGCCTGCACCTTCCCCGCTCTTACCTCCTTAACGCTAATAGGGAAGCCTGCAGACTTGCTGGTGTTATAGCGATCCCTGCAGCTGCCCGTGGTCCTCAGCGGCACGTTCTCTCTGCCGCGATCCTGCCCCTGATGTCAGAGCAGGGGCAGGATCGCGGCAGAGAGAACGTGCCGCTGAGGACCACGGGCAGCTGCAGGAATCGCTATAACACCAGCAAGTCTGCAGGCTTCCCTATTAGCCTAAAGGAGGTAAGAGCGGGCAAGCTGGGGGAGGCCTTTCTGACCGACCCTCCCCCCTCAAGCAGGAGCAGCAGCAGACGGCCAGCAAGAGACAGCGCTGCCGCTCCTGCTTTAGGAAGGCACGGGGGAAGGGTCAGCCATTGAATCGGGAGGCCGATTTTTTTTTTTTTTAATTGAATCGATTCGCCTGATTCAAATCGGTGAATCAATTTGAATCGTGAATCGGGCAGCACTAGTAGAAACCTTAGTTTTCATGTATTTTTTTTCCTCTCATTTTGATTTCCTTCTGTTGAATTTCACTACATTTATCTTTTTGGATATATTTAACTACAACTGTGAACTGTTTGTATAATAGATTTTGATAATTTTGGAATTCTTTTGGTATAGGTTTCACTGCACTGACTGAGAAATTCAGTAGGACTTGCAAGAAAGGATATGGAGCTGATGAATTAACAAGGACCCTAAACAAGTACATTGGAAGCATTGTTAATCGTAAGTACTCCGATATCTTCAGAGTCTGATGAAGTCACTCTGTCTCCCAAAATTTTCATTCTTAGCGTTTCATGTTTGTGTGTTGTACAGCACATTAGTGTAAGGGCTCTCTTATTCCTAGGGTCTAGGAATTTTTATTGGCAGGATTCAGGAACATGGAGGAACGATTGGGAGGAGAGAAGATGGTCGTGGGAGGGTGGCTAGAAATAGATTGAAAGAGAAAATAAATGTGGATAAGGTGGAACAAAGCAGGTTGTGCAGCCAGTTTATTAAAGCTGAGATAGTGGGAGGAAGATACAGCAGATGATGAAATAGATTGCTGACAGTTGAGCTTATGGTAGAGAAGTTAAGCGATACCAGATCATTTTGGCGGTCCAGGCAGCAAGTTGTGGCTGTCTGGTAGCCTGGGTTTGTTTCCAGTGGTCCGAGCGAGTTCATGACCAGGAGTCTCATAACCAGGGCCGCCATCAGAAATTTCTGGGCCCCTTACTGAGCAATCCTATTGGGCCCCCCACGCACCCCTTCCCCCCCACCCCGACCCCCCCCCCTTCTTCCATGGGCCGAATACACACATACTTTTCTGCTAATGCTCCACCTAAGCCAGTCCCGTAAAATCTTCTCACGTCCATTGGGTGATTTGGCATAGAGGAGATATTCATAAAAAGAACGTCCGTCAAGATCTTTACTCATTGACTGTGCCATTTGCTTTAAATCATCTTCCATCATTAATCCAAATTGCACAATTCTTTCTCTGTCTTTGTCCTGAATGGCATCTGGCCACATTGCTGGATCCTTCCAGTCAACAAATTTATGAGCAGGCGCGGAGAACGCATTTTTAAACAAATGTAGTTTATCCTTGTACTCCTTATGTAATTTTAATCATCTATGGCAGGGATGTCAAAGTCCCTCCTCAAGGGCCGCAATCCAATTGGGTTTTCAGGATTTCCCCAATGAATATGCATGAGATCTATTTGCATGCACTGCTTTCATTGTATGCTAATAGATCTCATGCATATTCATTGTGGAAATCCTGAAAACCCGACTGGATTACGGCCCTCAAGGAGGGACTTTGACAACCCTGATCTATGGATATGTTTGTATGTTTATTGTTCAAATGGTTTTATTTATTTCCCCAAATTTATTTTTGTTATACGCATTGAAAATATTTGATATTGTGTTTAAATCAAAATCTCAATAAACTTGAAACGAGTGCCCGTGAGATTGTGGGAGGGTTAAATACTCAAAACTTAGAAGAATAACAATTTACTTAAAGTTTTTGCTACGCCAGCTTTCTGGTATCTTTACATACAGTGGCATACGTAGCATATGTAACACCCGGGGCCCATCATTTTTTGGCACCCCCCATCTGTAAGAAAAACATGATTTTTTAGTAACAAACCACACGTCACACATGAGTACCTAGGAAAAGGCAGCATCTTACATATTGCAGTGAGCAGTACATCAATACACCCATTGTAAAACTAAACAAGACAGACCAGCACAGATCAATCCTACACCGTCAATCCTAACAGAAAACCATGTCTTTCGAACACACAGAACACAGAAAACACCTTCGCCTAGTATGGAATATGTCATCACAAACTAACCCCTCCCTTTTTACAAAACTGTAGTGTGGATTTTAGCCATGGTGGTAATAGCTCTAACGCTCATAGAAGTCTGAGCATCAGAGCTGCTACCACCACGGCTGGCGCTAAAAAACGCTCCACAGTTTTGTAAAAGGGGGGATAAAATAGAAATACACAGTTTCAACGCTCTAGCTCAGAGGTGCCCAAACTTTTTGAGCTTGTGAGCTACTTTAAAATGACCAAGTCAAAATGATCTACCAACAATAAAATTAAAAAACACAAAGCACACTATACGCTGAGAAAATGTTAATTATCATTCCTATTCTGGGTTTTTTTCAAAGAGGTCAAGGCAGATGACTCTATGCATTGTCACCTCAGTAACAACCATACAAAAATAGACAAATATACCCTCCATCCTTTTTATTAAACCACAATAGCAGTTTTTAGCGCAGGGAGCTGCGCTGAATGCCCAGCGCTGCTCTTGACGCTCATAGGCTCCCTGCGCTAAAAACCACTATTGCGGTTTAGTAAAAGGGGACCATATTGTAAAATATAGACAGCAGATATAAATTTAGAACTGTGCATAGTAAGTGAAGGGAAGTTTTCATCTCTGGGAATTTACCCAGTTAACTATTAAGTTATTTGGGCAAATTCCTTTGAAAACTGTGGTAATACTGCCTCCACTTTGCTAAATTTAAAATAAAATCATTTTTCCTACCTTGTCTGGTGATTCCAAGAGTCTCTGGTTGCACTTTCTTCTTCTGACTGTGCATCCAATCTTTCTTCCCTTCTATCAGCCTGTATGCTTTCTCTCCTCCACACCTCATTCCCTCCCCCAACTTTTTCTTCCTCTCTCCCTGACCTTTCTTTCTTTTTTTCTATTTCTCTTCTTTCCTTCTGTTTCCCTGCCTGCCCCCTTTCTTTCTTTCTCCCTGCTGTTCCCCAAGTCACTGCCACTGCCGCTGCCATCGGGGAACAGGACCCACCAATGGATAACAGGCCCCAAAGCCGACGCCGACGCAAGCTCTCCCTGCTTCGGACCGATCAGTCTTCCTCTCCCTGATGTCAATTCTGCTGTCGGAGAGGAAGTTCCGCCCAGCCAGGCAGCGATTGGCTGGCCCGAACTTCCTCTCCGACTGCAGAATTGACGTCGGGGAGAGGAAGACTGATCGGCCCGTGAGTCCTGGGTGATCGACTCACTTTGCCTAGGCGAGCTACTGGCACTCTTTCCTTAGAACACTGCCTAGGACCCTGGGGGAGCCCGGGCCCCCTGTCAGCTCCGGGCCCCTGAATGCAGGACTGGTAGTACTGCCCTGATGGCGGCCCTGCTCATAACTAGTAGATCAGAAGGTTGCTAAAGGTGCTTCTTATCTCTCAGATGCCATGTATGTTCTGTTGCAGGTTTCGGCCAAGTCTATGGCTTTTGGAGTGACTTTTCGCCGTGGCTTCTCCTTGGTTTTTGGCCAGGTACTAGTGACCTGGATTAGCCATTGTGAGAATGGGCTAATGAGCTTGATGGACCATTGGTCTGACCCAGTAAGGTTATTCTTATGTTCTTATGCATTTAAACGTCTTTATCATATCTCCCCTCTCCTCCAAAGTAGACAGATTGAGATCTTTAAGTCTGACCCCAAACATCTTATGATGAAGACCACTGACCATTTCAGTAACCTTCCTTGGAACCAACTCCATTCTTTTTATATCTTTTTGAAGGTGTGGTCTCCAGAATTGTACACAAAATTCTCACGAGTCTTATACAGTGGCATCAATACTTCCTTTTTCCTACTGGCCATACCTTTCCATATGCACCCTAGCATCTGTCACCTTTACAACCTGTTTGGCTATCATACTATCACACCCAAGTTCTGATTTAATCAGGGCTATTTGAAACCGTCTTTTAGGGCTGTATGAAACCTTTTAGGGCTATATGAGTCAGATTGATATAATTTCCCATAGGCATTTGCTGACATTAGTTATGCCAACTGAAAATGCTGATTGCTAGCAATAGCTATGCTGACATTTACCATTTGAAATATCACCTAAAATCCGTATACCTGCTAACATCCAATGCTTCCAGATGACCTTAAATCCCCCAATTTGAATCTTGGAGTTTAACCATATAGTTTGATTTATCGATTTATCAATTGGAATAGATGTTAAATTACTAACATATCTTAGAGTTTTCCATGTATCCATAAATATTCTGTTTTCTTTATACAATCTAGGCATTTTAATGCTAAGAACATGACATAAATGTAGAGGGAACATGAATCGCCATTCCAACCACAACCAGTCTGGGGTATTATCAATGAGCTCTGGGAGGACCCAATACATACCCTGGCGCAAAATATAGGCTTGATGATACCTATAGAAATTTGGAAAATTTACCCCACCTTCCATTGTATAGAGGATACCCTAAGAAAGTTATTAGAAAAGCTTTTAAGAGAGCCAAGTACTGTAATAGAGATTGGCTGCTGGCTCAAAAGGAAAAAGATGGAGAAACAGAAGACACAATCACCTGTGTTATTAGATATAATGGTTTAAGTAATCTGATAACCACCACATTACATAAATATTGGGATATTGTCACAATGCATCCAGCAATGAGGAATTTGAAATTAAGAATAGCGTTTTCAAGAGAAAAAAATTTAAAGGAAATCCTGAGAATGGGAGAGAATTCTTCAACCCAAAGAGATTCGTTACCACCAGGTTTCTTTAAGTTCCTGTCATGCAATATTTGTGGCATATGTACACAAACGAAGACCTTCAAACATCCAATAGATAATAAAGAATATGTGATAAATCATTTTTTAAACTGTAAATCCACATTTGTCATATATTTGATGATCTGCCCATGTAACAAGATATATGTGGGGATGACTACGAGATCATTAAAAATTAGGATACTAGAACATAAATCCAACATAAAATGTTCTAGATTATCTGAACCTTTGGTACAACACTGTTTAGAATATCATTAGAATATCATTGTATATTATCCTATACATCTGGTTTGTCTTACTTTTAAAAATACTGGAAGAGGACTGTTGAGTGTACAATATATTGGAGGTAGCTGTTCCTAATTGTGAGGTTCAGCCATATATCGCCTTCTCTAAGGAAGTGAGGTGAAGTTTTGGACTTGTCAGGACCCAATACATACCCTGGCGCAAACTATAGGCTTGATGATACCTATAGAAATTTGGAAAATTTACCCCACCTTCCACAATTGGTTTTTGTAAAGATACTAAAGCAATTCTAGGAGTTTTGCCCAGCCAAACAAATTTTGTAAGAATTCTGTTTAACTTTTTTTTAAAAGGACCCCTTAAAAAAACTGGTAACCCTCCCATCTGATAACAAACCACAGGCAATATCATCATTTTAATAATCTGAACTCTCCCCCACCAAGACAAATGTAATGGATTCCATTGCTCACACATTTCTGTTACCTCCTGCAACTGCAGGAACTCCAGTCATAACCCAGGCACTCTCCTGAAAAGACTTTGCTCGAATTGTAACCCGGGCACTCTCCTGAAAAGTAACCTGAGTCGTAACCTGGGCACTCTTCTGAAAAGACTTTGCTCAAATCAACCATTCGTTTAGATACGGATGAACAAGAATACCCTTCTTGCGTAAGGCTGCCGCCGCTACCACCACCACCATAATCTTGGTGAAAGTCTGCAGAGCTGTGGCCAGACCAAACGGAAACGCACAAAACTGATAGTGCTTTCCCAAAAACGCAAAGCGAAGGAAACGCTGATGGGAGGCCCGAATTGGAACATGCAGATAGGCCTCCATCAGATTGAGAGGTCAGAAATTCCCCCAGCTGACAGCAAGAATTATGGATCTCAGGGTCTCCATATGAAAAGATGGAACCCGGTGCGCCCTGTTGAACCCTTTCAGATCCAAAATGGGCTGAAAAGACCCCACTTTCTTGGGCATCATGAAATGAGAATATCTGCCAGTGCAACGCTCCTGAGGAGGCACTGGAGCCACTTGCATTGAGGTCAAACAACCTTTGTAGTGCCTGATGAAAAGCCCACTTCTTCCAAGCCACCTGACAAGGAGAAGAGAGGAAACAATTTGGTAAGGTCCAGGAAAACTCCAGATCATAGCCATCCTGAATCACTTCCAGGACCCACTGATCCATTGTGTCTCAGCCCACCCTGGGAAAAATCCTGCAATCGGGCTCCCACTGGCACCAGGTAAAGGGCCAGCAAGAAGTCATTGGACTGGGCAAGCCTCTGGGGGAGTAACGCCCCCCCCCCCCAGTGGGCACCCTAAAAGGACTGCATGCATTAAAAAAAGGGACCCCTGGGAGGAAAAGAAACTGAGTCAGAGGCAGGATCGCGGCAGAGGGAAGACAGCTCCTGAGGCCTATGGCAACCTGCAAGGATTGTTAAAGTACTGGCGATCCTCTCTGCAGGATGCTCCCTGCTAAAATTCGGTAAAGGGATGTGCGGGAGGCCAAGGAGAGAGCCGGACAACACAGCACTTCCCGACTGACCCTCCCTCCTCACCCCCTAAAGCAGGATTGGCAGCGGCCGGCCAGCAAGAGGCAGCATTGCCGGTCCTGCTTTAGGGGGCGAGGGGCGAGGGTCAATCATTGAATGGGTAGGCTGATTTTTTTTTTGGGGGGGGGCTTAAATTGTATCGATTCACCCGATGTGAATCGATTTGAATTGGGCAGTACTAAGTCTTCGGCTCTTACCACAACAGGCGCTTCTGTCTCCTGTAGTGCGCTAAGCTCCATCCCCCGCCTGGCTCCGCGATCACCTGGGGTTGCCTGAGCGATCGACCGGTTGATCGTGAACGATGTATTGGGCACCCCTGGTCTACAATGATACCCAGATCCTTTTCTTGGGTGCTAACCCCCAAAGTGGATCGTAGTGCATGAGTCATGTCTCTTTCATTTGAAAGGAGGGCATAGGATGAAGTTAAGAGGTGATAGGCTCAGGAGTAATCTAAGGAAATACTTTTTTACAGAAAGGGTGGTAGATGCATGGAACATAAGAATGGCCTTACTGGGTCAGACCAATGGTTCATTAAGGCCAGTAGCCTGTTCTCACGGTGGCCAATCCAGGTCACTAGTACCTGGCCCAAAACCCAAGGAGTAGCAATATTCCATACTACCGATTCAGGTCAAGCAGTGGCTTCCCCCATGTCTCTCTCAATAACAGACTATGGACTTTTCCTCCCAGAAGAGATAGTGGAGGCAGAGACTGTGTCTGAATTCAAGAAAGCCTGGGCTAGGCATGTGGGATCTCTTAGAGAAAGAGAGAATGGTTACTGTGGATGAGCAAGTTGGCTTTTACCTGCTTTCATGTTTCTATGTTTCTAAGTAATACCTTGTATTTTACTTATTTACAATAAATGTACTACAATGAAATGCTAATTTATGTATAAATACTTGTATAATCTATGTTAATTTGTGACTAATTGAGGATTTTTATATAGGCAGAATATAATAATTTCAAACAAATAAAAACTGAAATGGGAATTTTGAGTGATTTGGTCATTAAGTGCAAAAAATTGCAAATTACTAGATATATATTTTTCTGTAAAATTCTTTATCTTCCAAAAAGTTGCAGGAAACTGATTCGTTGTGAATGGTTCTTATTTCCACAGTGTGCAAAGGAAAATCGCATTTGTATGTCTGATCCTTCTCTAAAAGTATTCTTTCATTAAGCAATAGTTTTGTTCTTTTTTTCAGATGTGCTGATGGCAGGTGGGGACATTCTGAATTTTGCAGGTCTGTACCTTTCATACCTAATATAAAATTATATCCGTAGATGCTAGTAGAAGGGACTCAAGAGACAGAGCTGTTGACCTACTTAACAGACAGCAATAGACAATGTTGAAAAGGTTTGCCAGGATGATTTTGAGAGTTGTTTGTTTGTTTTTTTCATGAACAAGTTATGGCACACATACTATTTATCCAGATAAATACCTACCTTGGAGAGGGTGAACAACCTGTCCTTATCTACTAAGTCTATCCCCTTCAGTACCTTGAATATTTCGATCATGTCCCCTCTCAATCTCCTCTGTTCGAGGGAGAAGAGGCCCAGTTTCTCTAATCTTTCGCTGTACGGCAGCTCCTCCAGCCCCTTAACCATCTTAGTCGCTCTTCTCTGGACCCTTTCGAGTAGTACCGTGTCCTTCTTCATGTACGGCGACCAGTGCTGGACGCAGTACTCCAGGTGAGGGCGTACCATGGCCCGGTTCGGCGGCATGATAACCTTCTCAGATCTGTCGTGATCTCCTTTATCATTCCTAGCATTCTGTTTGCCCTTTTTGCTGCCGCCACACATTGTGTGGACAGCTTCATCGACTTGTCGATCAGAACTCCCAAGTCCCTTTCCTGGGAGGTCTCTCCAAGTACCGCCCCAGACATCTTGTATTCATGCATGAGATTTTTGTTACCGACATGCATCACTTTACACTTATCCACGTTGAACCTCATCTGCCATGTCGATGCCCATTCCTCGAGCTTGATTATGTCACATTGCAGATCTTCGCAATCCCCCTGTGTCTTTACTACTCTGAATAACTTTGTATCATCCGCAAATTTAATCACCTCGCTCGTCGTACCTATGTCCAGATCATTTATAAAGATGTTAAAGAGCACGGATCCAAGCACCAAGCCCTGCGGCACCCCACTGGTGACGCTCTTCCAGTCCGAGTATTGTCCATTTACCCCCCACTCTCTGTTTACTATGCCCCAGCCAGTTTTTAATCCACGTGAGTATTTCACCCTCAATTCCATGGCTTGCAATTTTCCTAAGTAGTCGTTCATGCAGAACCTTGTCGAACGCCTTCTGAAAATCCTGATATACAATGTCGACCAGATCGCCCTTGTCTATCTGTCTGTTTACTCCCTCAAAGAAGTGCAGCAAGTTCGTCAAACACGATCTGCCTTTGCTAAAACCGTGCTGACTGGTCCTCATCAGCCCGTGTCCGTCAAGGTGATCAATGATGCTGTCCTTTATCAGTGACTCTACCATCTTTCCCGGTACCGAGGTCAGACTCACCAGTCTGTAGTTTCCCAGATCTCCCTTCGAACCTTTCTTGAAGATCGGTGTAACATTCACCACCTTCCAGTCTTCCAGAATCTTTCCCGATTTGATCGACAGATTGGCTATTAGTTTAAGCAGTTCAGCTATCGTCCCTTTCAGTTCCTTGATGACCCTCGGATGGATGCCATCCGGTCCCGGAGATTTATCGCTCTTATGCCTATCAATCTGCCTACATACCTCCTGGGGGTCGGTAGTCGAAACATAGAAACATAGAAAGATGACGGCAGAAAAGGGCTATAGCCCATCAAGTCTGCCCACTCTACTGTCCCACCCCATTAAGTAAGAGTGCTGCTCGACCCACGTAGAGATCCCACGTGGATGTCCCATTTATTCTTAAAGTCGAGCACGCTAGTGGCCTTGATCACCTGCACCGGTAGTTTGTTCCAGTGATCCACCACCCTTTCTATAAAGAAATACTTCCTGGTGTTACCACCAAATCTCCCTCCTCTGAGTTTGAGCGGGTGCCCCCTTGTGACTGAAGGTCCCTTAGGAAAGAATATGTCGTTTTCCACCTCAACACGACCTGTGATGTACTTAAATGTCTCAATCATGTCACCCCTCTCCCTGCGCTCCTCTAGAGAGTAGAGCTGCAAATTGCCCAGTCTTTCCTCGTATGAGTAGATGCCGATCTTCATTTCCAGGCCATTTGTTCCTGGAATTTTGACCCATAGAGCCTCTAACTTATCCGTCAGTTGTGGCGTGTTCTCTCCAGCAGTTTCAATTTCCTTTTTGATGTATACGGCAACGCCCCCACATTTTTGAGCCACTCTGTCTCCCGGTAGCACAGTGTCCCAGACGTTTTCCTCAGTCCATCATCTTTCCGTGATGCCTATGATGTCAACGTTACCTTTTTGTGCTATGGCTTCTAATTCACCCATCTTATTTGTAAGGCTCCTTGCGTTTGTGTACATACACTTGAGTTTGCAGCTTTTTCCTTTCTTGCATTTCCTTCCCTCTTGTGTCCTTTTTGATCTCTCTTGCCTGTAATCCGGTGAGTCTTTCCCTCTATCTTCTTGCACGGTATCCTCTGGGTATACCGGTTCCTGAACCATCGACTCTCTCTCTCTGTCAACTGTCGGCTTTCCCCTTCTTCCTAGTTTAAAAACTTGTCCACTTCTCTCTTGATGTTGCTTGCAAGTAGCCTCATTCTGTCTCTGCTGAGGTGGAGTCCATCCTTCCTGTAGAGCTTGCTCTTCCCCAGAACGTTGTCCAGTTGCGCACGAAGTGGAATCCTTCTTCCTCACACCAACGCCGCATCCACGTGTTGACTGCTTGCAGCTCCATCTGCCTCTTCTCATCTGCCCTGGGTACCGGCAGGATCTCCGAGAATGCTATCCTCTGCGTTCTGGTCTTCAGCTTCCTTCCTAGCATCTGGAACTGGTCCTTCAGTACTTCCCTGTTGTAGTTCCTATTGCTCACGTTGTTCGTCCCCACATGGATCACCACCGCCGTATCTTCTTCTTCCACACTGTTGAGGATCCTGTCGATGCGGCTCACTATGTCTTCTACCTTGACTCCCGGTAGAAGGTCACCAGCCGATCAAGTCTTCCTCCCGCTATGTGGCTGTCAACTTGTCTGTTGATGGAGTCGCCCAGAAGATTGCTGTCCTCTCTATCTTCTCCTGATTCTCCAGCCTCAGGTCCATGTCCCTGGTGTATGTCCATCTCTCCTGCCGCAGGTCCGTATCCTTCGTTCTCGCTACTGTATCACCCATTTCTTCCTGGTGGTTGTCTGTCAGGTGGCCCACACTCTCTGTAGGTGTCTTTCGGAAGTTCCACTGTTGCTGGTGATTTTCCACGGCCTCCCTGTATGCCTCATCTATGAACTTCTCCAGCTCTCGGACTTCTTCCTCGATGGTGTCTTCTGTCTTGTTCTCTGCTTCCTCTGTCTGGACGTTCTCTGCATCTCTGTCTCCCTCCTCCCCTGCTTGAAGTGCCTCAAGTTCCAATATTCTACCCTCCAGGAGTCTGACTTGTCTCTTCAGGCTCTCCACTTCTCCTCATTGGGCGCATACGTAAGACCGCGTCCCAGAGGGGAGGTAGTCATACATATGGCAGACGATGCAGAAAACTGGGTAGCTCAACATCTTGCTTCCGTCTGCTGCTTCCATTGCTGTCTGCTTGCCGGTTTGCTGCGGATGCCTTCTGGGTCTGCTGTGGTTGCGCCTGCTCTTTTATCTGCTTTTTTCCCTCTTTTGTTCTCTCTGCCTCTGCCTCTCTCTGTAGCTGCTTTTCTCCTGCTCAGAGTCAGATCAACTCAGCTCCATTGGCCCCTCCCCTTTTAAGGCGGAGCTTCGGTGGTGGACGTCAGGGGGGGGAGCTAACTCTCACCGATTCCCCTCTTGGTCTCTTGCCTCTGCTTCTCTCTCCTGCTGTTTTATCTGCTTTTTTCCCCCTTTGGCTTCTCTCTCCCTCTGCCTCTCTCTGTAGCTGCTTTTCTCCTGCTCTCTCCTGCTCAAATCAACTCTTTCTCAAAAGGGGACAGGCCTTAAAGCTTATGATGTAAAATCAAGCAAACCAACACCTCAGGGCTTAACTCCTTGGCTTTGTACAGGGCACTAGTCCTTAAGGGCTTTATCAGATAAGGAGATAGCAGGAACGTTTTCCCTCAGCCCTTGGTGTTTTTATCCCATCCCCCACTCTAGGTAACTGCCACAGCAGTTCACTTTTAAAGCTGAAAGAAAACCAGTTAGTTTCCAACCTTTTACTTGGCTATTAGTCCCTCCATGGCGACTTCCTATCCAAGGACATCATTAAAGAGGACATCAAAACCACCAGGATCACAGATGTCAAGTACACCGGGAAGTCCCTCTGGGTAAACCTGGCAAGAGGCAGAGAAAAATGCCTGTATCTAGGTGTGGTTTACAGACCCCCAAGACAACTGGAAGACATGGACGCAGAATTAATTGAAGACATAGAGAATATTACTCTACGAGGAGAAGCTGTACTGCTAGGGGACTTCAATATGCCTGATGCAGACTGGAACTCATTTTCAGCGACAACCAGCGGTAGCAGGAGGCTCTTAACCTCCATAAAGGGAGCACGTCTCAAACAAATGGTAACGGAGCCCACTAGGGCCCAGGCGATCCTCGACCTGGTACTCACCAACGGGGAAAGCGTTTCAGAGGTCTCAGTAGGAGATACGCTAGCCTCCAGCGACCACAATAGAGTATGGTTCAACCTTAGGAAAGGCTTCCCTAGATCAAACCCGAAAACAAAGGTACTCAATTTCCGGGGCACAGACTTCGCACGCATGGGAGATTTCGTCCATCAGACGCTGCAGGACCAAGCGGAGACCGATGATGTAGAAGCTAAGTGGTTAACACTGAAATCAACCATACATGAAGCAACTAGCCGCTTCATAAAATCATAGAAACATAGAAACATAGAAATAGACGGCAGATAAGGGCCCACGGCCCATCTAGTCTGCCCACCTTAATGTCCCTCCCCTACCTTTGCCCTGTGAATAGATCCCATGTGCCGATCCCATTTGGCCTTAAAATCAGGCATGCTGCTGGCCTCAGTCACCTGTAGTGGAAGACTATTCCAGCGATCAACCACTCTTTCAGTGAAAAAGAATTTCCTGGTGTCACCTCGTAGTGTCCCGCCCCTGATTTTCAACGGATGCCCTCTTGTTGTCGTGGGACCCTTGAAAAAGAAGATATCTTCCTCCGCCTCGATGAGGCCCGTAAGATACTTGAACGTCTCGATCATGTCCCCCCTCTCTCTGCGCTCCTCAAGCGAGTATAGCTGTAATTTGTCAAGCCGTTTTAAGTATGGTAGATCCTTGAGTCACGAGACCATCCGGGTGGCCATTCTTTGCACCGACTCCAGTCTCAGCACATCCTTGCGATAATGCGGCCTCCAGAATTGCACACAGTATTCCAGGTGGGGCCTCACCATGGATCTATACAATGGCATAATGACTTCCGCCTTACGACTGACGAAACCCCTTCGTATGCAGCCCATGATTTGTCTTGCCTTGGACGAAGCCTGCTCCACTTGATTGGCAGACTTCATGTCCTCACTGACGATTACCCCCAAGTCTCGTTCTGCTACCGTTTTTGCTAGGATCTCGCCATTAAGGGTATAAGACTTGCATGGATTCTGGCTGCCCAGGTGCATAACTTTGCATTTTTTGGCATTGAAGTTGAGTTGCCATGTCCTAGACCATCGCTCCAGTAGGAGTAGGTCGTGCATCATGTTGTCGGGCACTGAATCTTCGTCTGTTGTGCATTTGCCCACTACATTACTCAGTTTGGCGTCATCGGCGAATAATGTTATTTTACCTCGAAGCCCTTCTGCCAAGTCTCTTATAAAGATGTTGAATAGGATTGGGCCCAAGACTGAGCCCTGTGGTACTCCACTAATCACCTCCGTCATTTCGGAGGGGGTGCCGTTCACCACCACCCTTTGGAGCCTACCTCCAAGCCAGCTCCCAACCCATTTCGTCAATGTGTTACCTAATCCTATAGAACTCATCTTGCTCAGTAACCTGCGGTGTGGTACGCTATCGAATGCTTTGCTAAAGTCCAGGTACACGATGTCCAGGGACTCCCCAATATCCAGCTTCCCCGTTACCCAGTCAAAGAAGCTGATCAGGTTGGATTGGCAGGATCTCCCCTTAGTAAATCCATGTTGTCGGGGATCCCGTAGATTCTCCTCATCCAGGATCTTATCTAATTGGTGTTTGATTAGAGTTTCCATTAGTTTGCTCACTATCGATGTTAGACTCACTGGTCTGTAGTTTGCTGTCTCCATCTTTGAGCCTTTCTTGTGGAGTGGAATGACGTTAGCCGTCCTCCAGTCCAACGGGACGCTGCCTGTACTAAGGGAGAGGTTGAAGAGCGCGGACAGTGGCTCCGCCAAGACATCACTCAGCTCCCTAAGCACCCTGGGGTGCAGGTTGTCCGGCCCCATTGCTTTGTTAACCTTGAGCTTTGACAGCTCACCGTAGACATTTCTGGGCGTAAACTCAAAGTTACTAAACGGGTCAACTGAGCCAACCCTTGTCTGTAGCTGAGGGTCGAGCCCTGGCACTTCTCGGGTGAAGACTGAGCAGAAGTATTCATTTAATAGTTGGGCTTTTTCCGAATCCTTTTCCACATAGTCTCCGTCTGGTTTCCTAAGACGTACAATCCCGCCTGAGTTTTTTCTTCTATCACTGATATACCTGAAGAAGGATTTATCTCCCTTCTGGATGTTCTTTGCTAGAGACTCCTCCATGAGGAATTTAGCCTCCCTGACTGCTATTTTGACGGCTTTTGATTTGGCCAGGTAGTCTGCTTTAGAGTCCTGCTTCCCTGATTGTTTGTAAGAGATGAATGCTTTTTTCTTCTCCTTGATCAGGTCTGAGATCTCCGCAGTAAACCACTGTGGCTTATTGTTCCTTCGCCGTTTACTTACTGATTTTACATAGCGGTTTGTTGCTTCTTGTATGGTTGCTTTCAAAGTCGACCACATGTCTTCCACGTTATCGGTTTCTTCTTGGCTTTGTAAATAAACGACAAAGAAACAATAAACCCCAATGGTTCACCGCGGAGATCTCGCACCTCATTAAGGAGAAGAAAAAAGCGTTTCTCTCCTACAAGCGCACGGAGAAAAGAGAGGCAAAAGTAGAATATAGGACCAGGTCTACAGCGGTCAAAATGGCAGTTAGGGAGGCAAAACTTCGAGTGGAAGAAATTCTGGCAAAAAACATTAAAAAGGGGGACAAATCCTTCTTCAGGTATATTAGTGACAGAAAAAGGAACACAGGCGGGATAGTACGCCTTAGAAGACCGGACGGAAGTTACGTGGAAGCAGATTCCGATAAAGCCGAACTACTGAATGAATACTTCTGCTCAGTCTTCACCTGTGAGGCACCGGGACACGGTCCCCAGTTGAAGGCAACACAAAGCACAGAAGACCCGTTTCAGAATTTTGAGTTCACACCAGGTGAAGTTTACAGTGAACTGGCAAGACTCAAGGTGAACAAAGCCATGGGACCAGACAATTTGCACCCAAGAATGCTCAGAGAATTGAGCGATGTCCTGGCGAAACCGTTGGCTGAGCTATTCAATCTCTCCCTAAGTAAGGGGAAAGATCCCCTGGACTGGAAATTAGCTAATGTCGTTCCTCTGCATAAAAAGGGTTGAAGGGCAGAGGCTGTGAATTATAGACCGCTGAGTCTCACATCAATAGTGTGCAAACTCATGGAAACACTAATTAAAAGCAAATTGGACACGATCTTGAATGAAGGGAATCTTCGGGATCCCAGTCAGCATGGATTCACCAAGGGTAGGTCCTGCCAATCCAATCTCATCAGCTTCTTTGACTGGGTAACAAGAAAGTTGGACTTGGGAGAGTCTTTGGACGTCGTGTACCTGGACTTCAGGAAAGCTTTTGACAGTGTCCCACACCGCAGGCTGCTAAGCAAGATGGAATCGATGGGGTTAGGAGAGACACTAACTGCATGGGTCAATGATTGGCTGAGTGGCAGACTTCAGAGGGTGGTGGTTAATGGTACCCTCTCTAAAACATCGGAGGTGACCAGTGGAGTGCCGCAGGGCTCGGTCCTGGGTCCACTCCTTTTCAACATATTCATAGGGGATCTGACTCAAGGGCTTCAAGGTAAAATAACACTATTCGCCAATGACGCCAAACTATATAATATAGTAAGTGAATGCAGTTTACAGAATTATATGGCGCAGGACCTGCTTACATTGGAAAGTTGGTCCTCAACCTGGCAGCTAGGCTTCAATGCTAAGAAATGTAAGGTCATGCACCTCGGAAGCGGAAATCCATGCAGGACGTACTTCTTGAACGGAGAAACTTTAACTAGGACTTCAGCAGAACGAGATTTAGGAGTAATCATCAGTGCAGACATGAAAACTGCCAATCAAGTGGAGAAGGCTTCATCTAAGGCAAGGCAGATATTGGGTTGTATCAATAGAAGTTTCGTCAGCCGAAAGCCTGAAATCATAATGCCGTTGTACAGGGCCATGGTGAGACCTCATCTGGAGTACTGTGTGCAATTCTGGAGGCCACATTACAGTAAAGATGTGCGCAGAATTGAATCGGTTCAACGGACGGCCACCAGGATGATCTCGGGGCTCAAGGGTCTCTCGTACGAAAAGAGACTGAACAAATTGCAGCTCTACACTCTTGAGGAACGTAGGAAGAGGGGAGACATGATCGAAACATTTAAGTACCTCACGGGACGTGTCGAAGTGGAAGATGATATTTTCTTTCTCAAGGGACCCTCGGCCACAAGAGGGCACCCGCTCAAACTCAGGGGCGGAAAATTTCATGGCGACACCAGAAAGTATTTCTTCACAGAGAGAGTGGTTGATCATTGGAACAAGCTTCCAGTGCAGGTGATCGAGGCAGACAGCGTGCCAGACTTTAAGAATAAATGGGATACCCATGTGGGATCCCTACGAGGGTCAAGATAAGGAAATTGGGTCATTAGGGCATAGACAGGGGGTGGGTAAGCAGAGTGGGCAGACTTGATGGGCTGTAGCCCTTTTCTGCCGTCATCTTCTATGTTTCTATGTTAAGGCAGCTAAAGTCGAGCCAGCATGACTTCTGCAAGGGCAGGTCATGCCTCACAAACATATACTTCTTTGAGGGGGTAAACAGCCAGGTGGATAAAGGTGAATCCATAGACATCGTTTACCTTGACTTCCAAAAAGCCTTCGACAAGGTACCACACGAAAGACTGCTAAGGAAGCTATGGAACTATGGGGTGCAAGGGGTGGTCCACCGATGGATCAAAAACTGGCTGGCGGACAGGAAACAGAGGGTTGGAGTAAAGGGCCATTACTCGGATTGGAAATGGGTCACGAGCGGAGTTCCGCAGGTGGGAAGGACAAATGCTTGTATCTTGGCATAATTTACAGACCCCCAAGACAACAGGATGACCTGGATATGGAAATAATCGAAGATATAGAAAATATCACCTTGCGTGGGGACACAGTATTGCTAGGTGACTTCAACATGCCTGATGTGGATTGGGTTACACTTACCTCTGCTTCCGGCAGCAGCAGGAGGCTATTAAACTCTATGAAAGGAGCAAGCCTCAGGCAACTGGTGTTGGAACCGACAAGGGATCAGGCAATACTGGACCTGATACTTACCAATGGAGAAAGTGTCACAGAGGTCTCGGTGGGCGACACATTGGCCTCCAGTGACCACAACATGGTATGGTTCAATATCAGGAAAGGTTTCACTAAATCTACTACACTAACCAAAGTCCTCAAATTCAAGGACACAAATTTCAAAGAAATGGGAGACTTCGTTCACCAGGCGCTACAAAGCCAAGAAGAAACCGATAACGTGGAAGACATGTGGTCGACTTTGAAAGCAACCATACAAGAAGCAACAAACCGCTATGTAAAATCAGTAAGTAAACGGCGAAGGAACAATAAGCCACAGTGGTTTACTGCGGAGATCTCAGACCTGATCAAGGAGAAGAAAAAAGCATTCATCTCTTACAAACAATCAGGGAAGCAGGACTCTAGAGCAGACTACCTGGCCAAATCAAAAGCCGTCAAAACAGCAGTCAGGGAGGCTAAATTCCTCATGGAGGAGTCTCTAGCAAAGAACATCCAGAAGGGAGATAAATCCTTCTTCAGGTATATCGGTGATAGAAGAAAAAACTCAGGCGGGATTGTACGTCTTAGGAAACCAGACGGAGACTATGTGGAAAAGGATTCGGAAAAAGCCCAACTATTAAATGAATACTTCTGCTCAGTCTTCACCCGAGAAGCGCCAGGGCTCGGCCCTCAGCTACAGACAAGGGTTGGCTCAGTTGACCCGTTTAGTAACTTTGAGTTTACGCCCAGCAGTGTCTACGGTGAGCTGTCAAAGCTCAAGGTTAACAAAGCAATGGGGCCGGACAACCTGCACCCCAGGGTGCTTAGGGAGCTGAGTGATGTCTTGGCAGAGCCACTGTCCGCGCTCTTCAACCTCTCCCTTAGTACAGGCAGCGTCCCGTTGGACTGGAGGACGGCTAATGTCATTCCACTCCACAAGAAAGGCTCAAAGATGGAGACAGCAAACTACAGACCAGTGAGTCTAACATCGATAGTGAGCAAACTAATGGAAACTCTAATCAAACACCAATTAGATAAGATCCTGGATGAGGAGAATCTACGGGATCCCCGACAACATGGATTTACTAAGGAGAGATCCTGCCAATCCAACCTGATCAGCTTCTTTGACTGGGTGACGGGGAAGCTGGATATTGGGGAGTCCCTGGACATCGTGTACCTGGACTTTAGCAAAGCATTCGATAGCGTACCACACCGCAGGTTACTGAGCAAGATGAGTTCTATAGGATTAGGTAACACATTGACGAAATGGGTTGGGAGCTGGCTTGGAGGTAGGCTCCAAAAGGTGGTGGTGAACGGCACCCCCTCCGAAATGATGGAGGTGATTAGTGGAGTACCATAGGGCTCAGTCTTGGGCCCAATCCTATTCAACATCTTTATAAGAGACTTGGCAGAAGGGCTTCGAGGTAAAATAACATTATTTGCCGATGACGCCAAACTGAGTAATGTAGTGGGCAAATGCACAACAAACGAAGATTCAGTGCCCGACAACATGATGCACGACCTATTCCTACTGGAGCGATGGTCTAGGACATGGCAACTCAACTTCAATGCCAAAAATGCAAAGTTATGCACCTGGGCAGCCAGAATCCATGCAAGTCTTATACCCTTAATGGCGAGATCCTAGCAAAAACGGTAGCAGAACGAGACTTGGGGGTAATCGTCAGTGAGGACATGAAGTCTGCCAATCAAGTGGAGCAGGCTTCGTCCAAGGCAAGACAAATCATGGGCTGCATACGAAGGGGTTTCGTCAGTCGTAAGGCGGAAGTCATTATGCCATTGTATAGACCCATGGTGAGGCCCCACCTGGAATACTGTGTGCAATTCTGGAGGCCGCATTATCGCAAGGATGTGCTGAGACTGGAGTCGGTGCAAAGAATGGCCACCCGGATGGTCTCGGGACTCAAGGATCTACCATATGAAAAACGGCTTGACAAATTACAGCTATACTCGCTCGAGGAGCGCAGAGAGAGGGGAGACATGATCGAGACGTTCAAGTATCTTACGGGCCGCATCGAGGCAGAGGAAGATATCTTCTTTTTCAAGGGTCCCACGACAACAAGAGGGCATCCGTTGAAAATCAGGGGCGGGAAACTACGAGGTGACACCAGGAAATTCTTTTTCACTGAAAGAGTGGTTGATCGCTGGAATAGTCTTCCACTACAGGTGATTGAGGCCAGCAGCGTGCCTGATTTTAAGGCAAAATGGGATCGGCACATGGGATCTATTCACAGGGCAAAGGTAGGGGAGGGACATTAAGGTGGGCAGACTGGATGGGCCGTGGGCCCTTATCTGCCGTCTATTTCTATGTTTCTATGGGTCGGTGCTGGGACCGCTTCTGTTCAATATATTTATTAACGACCTGGAGGCAGGAACAAAATGTGAGGTTATTAAATTTGCGGATGACACTAAACTATACAGCAGGGTCAAAACCATGGAGGACTGCGAAGACCTCCAAAAAGATCTGACAACGCTGGAAGAGTGGGCCAAAAAGTGGCAAATGAGCTTCAACATAGGGAAATGCAAGGTCATGCATGTTGGGAAGAAGAACCCGATGTTCACTTACAAGATGGGGGGATCACCGCTAGGGGTGAGCAACCTTGAAAGAGACCTGGGAGTGATGGTGGATACAACATTGAAGGTGTCGGCGCAGTGCGCCACAGCCTCAAGGAAAGCGAACAGAATGTTGGGTATCATTAAGAAAGGTATCACGACCAGGACGAAGGAAGTCATCCTGCCACTGTATCGTGCAATGGTGCGCCCACACCTGGAGTACTGTGTCCAGTACTGGTCGCCGTACCTCAAGAAGGATATTGCGGTACTTGAGAGAGTCCAGAGAAGAGCAACTAAGCTAATAAAGGGTATGGGGGACCTCTCATATACTGACAGACTGAAAAAGCTGGGGCTTTTCTCGCTGGAAAAGCGACGACTTAGAGGAGACATGATAGAAATCTTCAAGATCATGAAGGGCATAGAAAAAGTGGACAGGGACTGATTTTTCAAACTATGGGGAACCACAAGTACAAGGGGGCACTCGGAGAAATTGAGAGGGGAAAGGTTTAGAACAAATGCCAGGAAGTTCTTTTTCATCCAGAGGGTAGTGGATACATGGAACGCGCTACCGGAGGATGTGATAAGCAGAAGCACGCTACAGGGCTTCAAAGAAGGTCTGGACAGGTACCTGGAGGACAAAGGGATTGAGGGGTACAGATAAGAGTAGAGGTAAGGTTATAGGGATAGGATTAGAGGTAATTTGTAAAATTAGTCAGAGACCACTGTTCAGGCAGTGGGCCTGATGGGCCGCCGCGAGAGCAGACCGCTGGGCGAGATGGACCTCTGGTCTGACTCAGCAGAGGCAACTTCTTATGTACTTATGTTCTTAAGGCCACTCAGGAGTGACTTCCATGGGCCGGACTCCCCATTACTCTCAGCAGCAGCCAACATTTCCTCCCAGTCCTTCCTCTGGCCAGCTTGCTGCCTGGGTTTGGGTTCCTCTCTCCTCTCCTTTCACTCCCTGATGAGGCTTGCTTTTCCTCATAGGTGCTTCTTCTGGGTATTTAGTATAGTCATTAGCCTCCCAGGATCCCGGTATTGCTCTGTTTTCCTTCCCCTGGGAACTGCAACCCAAGGTCCGGTCTGACAACCAACCTCTTTCCTTTTAATGTGAAAGATTTTTACTTTTACCCACATCCCTGTCATTTTCGTGGGTCTGGGATGTCCTGGCATCTTTTGGGCATGAAATAAAGACCCCACACTGGGTCTGCTTAGGGCACACAGGCGTTACAGATGGCGCAGCGCTGCCCTGCCCATGACAGGAGATATAATGGTGGGCATGGATGGGAGCACAGGAACAGGGACAAAAAGAGGGTGGTATAAGGACACAGAGAGAAAATGGATAGATATGGGGAGAATAAGAGTGCAGAAAGAAAATGCTGGATGGGAGGGGGCATTGGGATATATGAGACACAGAGGGAGGGGATCATACAGTGGTGAGATGATGAAGGCAGCGGTTTACAAATATCCCCTCCACTATCGAGAAAATTGAATAAGCCAAATTATTACAGAATGCTACACAGAAAAATCATGCTATCCGAATACTGCAGTCACACATGAAAGAAATCGGGGAGTGCAACTAGAGCAACTGCTCCCTGGTCAGAGAGAGCCCTAAGCTACCTGGAAGTTAAAAAAGCATGGTCTGTCTGGCTTTGCGGTCTCCAGATATGTCTACACCAGTTCTAGCAGGATATATATTTCAATCACAAAATAGAAAATACAATTATTTTTTCTACCTTTTGTTGTTTTGTCATTTTATTCTTCACTAGGTGATGCCCCGGCGTTGCACGGGTATTTAATTATAGCAATAACACTGTAAATGGATTCAAATAAAGATACTTTATAGTGGTGAATGAAATTATTTTTTAACAGCTTTATAAAAAGTACAATATTCAAATTATAATGTGAAATATTTGACAAAATGAATACAATACAACTAACACAAAACTTGATTATAAACAACATTTTTAGTTTCACCTCCAGGAGCAAGAACATATAAATTCTTGGGTGAACCCACCCTTGATCAAGCAACATAGAGTTGTCCATGGGAAAAACAGGGGGATCTTAAATCCACTCCACAGTATGTAATAGTCTGTCCCTGTGATTTGTTGATTGTGATAGAGAATGCAAGTCTCACTGGAATTTGCAATCTCTTAAACTGAAAAGGAAGATCTGTTGGAATAAGTGGCATCCAAAAGTATCAGTATTGATTTAAACAACGCAATATGTGGAAACTCAGGTTGAAAAGAAACTCCATGCAGTTTTTTCCTGGTTCAGGATGGAACATGTGTTCCTAGTTCAGCATATGTGAGTACTCATGTAATGTAATAACATTATGAACTGGGGTGCATGAAGGAAACAGTTACAAACACAGTTAGAACATACAAACTCTATATGTATGGTGTCAGTGGTAGAATAGAAACGATATCTCTAGTGGTTATAGTGTCATAGAAAGTGTTTTATAGTTGGAATTACTGTGAGAATGGCAGCTTGTTACATCCTTTCCATTGAGATGAATGGGTGAAATCTCAGTTTCTGTTTGTAGCTCCGCCCACGTGTGCAGGTGGGCCGCGAGACCCCCAGAACATATCACCCCAGGTAGTGAGGGATCTGCATACCAAGTTTCGTTCAATTCGGTCAAGCCGTTTTTGAAGTACTGTGAGAATGGCAGCGTTTTACAATTTTACCATTGACATGAATGGGTGAAATCTGATGTTCTGTTTGTAGCTCCGCCCACGTGTGCAGGTGGGCCGCGAGACCCCCAGAACATATCACCCCAGGTAGTTGGAATTACTGTGAGAATGGCAGCTTTTTACATTTTTTCCATTGACATGAATGGGTGAAATCTGATTTTATGTTTGTAGCTCCGCCCATGTGTGCAGGTGGGCCGCGAGACCCCCAGAACATATCACCCCAGGTAGTGAGGGATCAGCATACCAAGTTTCGTTCTAATCGGTCAAGCCGTTTTTGAATTACTGTGAGAATGGCAGCTTTTTACATTTTTTCCATTGACATGAATGGGTGAAATCTGATGTTCTGTTTGTAGCTCCGCCCACATGTGTAGGTGGGCCGCGAGACCCCCAGAACATATCACCCCAGGTAGTTGGAATTACTGTGAGAATGGCAGCTTTTTACATTTTTTCCTTTGACATGAATGGGTGAAATCTGATTTTCTGTTTGTAGCTCCGCCCACGTGTGCAGGTGGGCCGCGAGACCCCCAGAACATATCACCCCAGGTAGTGAGGGATCGGCATACCAAGTTTTGTTCAAAGCGGTCAAGCCGTTTTTGAATTACTTTGAGAATGGCAGCTTTTTACATTTTTTCCATTGACATGAATGGGTGAAATCTGATGTTCTGTTTGTAGCTCCGCCCACGTGTGCAGGTGGGCCGCGAGACCCCCAGAACATATCACCCCAGGTAGTGAGGGATCTGCATACCAAGTTTCGTTCAAATCGGTCAAGCCGTTTTTGCGTGATCGCGGCACATACATACACACACACATACATACATACACACATACATACCTCCGATTTTATATATATAGATATCATGTTGGTCTGAGAAGCTGGTCTCTGTTTTCTTTTTCTTCTCTTAACTCACTTGCCAGGGTCTCCTGACCATTTCACATTTTTTCTTTCTCTGTGTATGTATTGTTCCCCACGTTCAGCATCTCCCTTCTCTATGTCCCCTATACATCCCTATATCTTCTTCCTCTATAATATTACCAAACCTTGACCTCTTCTTTCTGAGCACACTATCAGAACCCATATCCACACTCTCATTGCCTCTTGGTTAGATCAGGTCTTCTGCTCAACCATTTCTTCCCTCCAATCCATGCAAAATTTTGCAGCACAAGTTATATTCCAATAGAGCTGCCATACTCACATTTCCCCTCTCCTGAAGTCACTTCATTAGCTCCCTATTCATGTCTAAATACAATTCAATGTCCTCTTACTGATCTACAAGAGCATTCCTTCTGCACCCCTTCAATATCTCTCCATGCTTATCTCCCCCTATGCTCCCTCCCAGGAACTCCATTCATCGGGCAAGTCCCTTCTATCCATATTCTTCTCCTCCACTGCCCCCTCCAGGCTCCATCCCTTCTATCTTACTGCACTGTATGCATGGAACAGACTGCCTGAGTCATTACATCAGGCTCTGTTTCTAGCAGAATTCAAATCCAAGCTAAAAGCTCACTTTTCAAGGCTGCTTTCAACTCCCACTCACCATACTCTATCAAACTGTGTGCCTCCTGAGATTTCAGGTGTGCCGCGGTCCACTGGGGAGGAGGAGAGGCACCGGCGCCAGCTGACTGTCTACAGGACATGCCTCATGGCGAGAGGCATGTCCTGTAGGCAATCAGTAGGTGCCAGCACCTATCCTTCTTTCTGGCCCTCTTCCCTCTCTGGTCCCACCTGGAGGGTCTTCACACACACGGACATCGACATGATGATGTCACGCACGCGCGTGATGTCATCACAGTGATATCCATGCACTTCCAGGTGCCTCGAGCCACGGCCACTACCTGTAGTGTGCTGCGGCTCAATAAAGTTTGCAGGACACTGCTCTATAGGTTCCTAACTTTAGGCAGTCAAATAGATGACCGTCTCTACAGAATATAAAGCCCTTGACTTCATGCCATCTCTGTCATAGGATATGGCTCACTGTGATACTCCAATATCCCAGGAAAGTCATATATTTACTTATTGATTATGAAAAGTCTGGTTCACATCCACCAGTTCTTGCAATGTAAGTAAGCAACCAATGATTACCGGGACCAAATGGGCCTGAGCTGAATGCCAGAATAGCTACACAACAAGAATAAGAAATGGCCCTTTGATGTTTTAAATTACTTTATTTTAATGGTGAAATCATTGGCCAGAGTTGATGGTATAACCTCTCATTTAGCTGTAAATTTTCAGCGGGATGGAAATGCCAGCAGTTAAAATATTTGTGAAGAAATACTTTTCTGTTGACGTGTTCTGGTAGTATTTGAGCTATACGCCTCTCCTCTCCCTCACCTGCAGGAGATGCCTTGCTTGCTGTCTGGAAGGTAGAGAGGGAACAGCTGTGTGATGTAATCACATTAGCTTGTAAATGCGCCTTGGATATCCAGGAGGACTGTGGTGTACGGGAAACAAAAGTTGGGATTAAGCTACATGTCAAGATTGGTAAGAAAGTGCATAGTGGGCAGAAACCAAATTCTATATACAGTACAACCTTGGATTGCAAGTAACTTGGTTTGTAAGTGTTTTGCAAGACAAGCAAAACATTTGATTAGATTTTAACTTGATATACAAGCAATGTCTTGCAATACAAGTACATACAGTATACACACATCACAACTGAGCCGATGATTCTTCTCCCTCTGACGCTGCAAGAGTGTAGTGACTGTTCTAAACAAGGAAAGTCTTGCAATACAAGTATGCAGTATTTTGCATGAAAGTTTTTGGATTGTGGAACGAATCATCTGAGTTTCCATTATTTCCTATGGGGAAATTCGCTTTGATATACGAGTGCTTTGGATTACAAGCATGCTTCTGGAACAAATTATACTCATAAACCAAGGTTTTAATGTATGTGATGCTAAAAATAAATGAGTGATGATCGACTCGAGTTCTGTTTATAGAAACATGATGGCAGATAAAGGCCAAATGGCCCATCCAGTCTGCCCATCTGCAGTAACCATTATCTCTTCCTCTCTCTAAGAGATCCCACGTGCCTATCCCAGACTTTCTTCAATTCAAACACAGTCTCTGTCTCCACCATCTCTTCCGGGAGACTGTTCCACGCATCTACCACCCTTTCTGTAAAAAAGTATTTCCTTAGATTACTCTAGAGCAGGGGTGCCCACACTTTTTGGGCTTGCGAGCTACTTTTAAAATGACCAAGTCAAAATGATCTACCAACATTAAATTTTTTAAAAAAACACAAAGCACACTGAAAGACAGAGAAAATGTTAATTATCATTCATATTCTGGGTTTTTTTTTCAAAGAGGTCAAGGCAGATGACTCTATGCAATGTCACCTCAATAACAACCATACAAAAATAGACAAATATACCCCCTCCCTTTTTACTAAACCGCAATAGCAGTTTTTAGCACAGAGAGTTGCGCTGAATGCCCTGCGCTGTTCTCGACGCTCATGCGCTAAAAACCGCTATTGCGGTTTAGTAAAAGGGAGCCATAGTGCAAAATATAGACAGCAGATATAAATTCAGACACATTTTGATCACTAAATTGAAAATAAAATCATTTTTCCTACCTTTGTTGTCTGGTGTTTTCATGAATCTCTGGTTGCATTTTCTTCTTCTGACTTCTTCTCATTTCACTCTGGCTGCACTTCTTCTTCTGACATCTTCTGGCTTCAGCCCACTCCTGCATCCAATATTTCATCCCTTCTTTCAGCCTCCTGTATGCTTTCTCTCCTCCAGACCTCATTCTTTCTCCCTGCCCCCTTCTTTCTTTCACCCTGCCTCCCTTTCTTTCTTTCTCTCTCTCTCCATGCCCACTTTCTTTGTCTCCCTGTTCCCTCTTTCTTTCTGTTTCCCTTCTTTCTGTCTCCCTGCCTGCCCCCTTTGTTTCTTTCTCCCTGCCCTCCCCCAAGCCACTAGGTTTGCCGCCGCCATCGGGGAACAGGTCTCCAAGTCACCGCTGCCCCAAGCTCTCCATGTAGAAGCCTTGTGCTGACCAGCGTTCCGCTCCCCATCAATTCTGATGTCGGAGAGGAAGTCCCGGGCTATCCAGGCAGCGATTGGCTGGCCCTGAAATTCCTCTCCAACATCAGAATTGACGTTGGGGAGAGGAATGCTGGTCAGCGCGAGGCTTCTGCAGGCCCAAATCTCCGGACGCCCAGGGCCGAGGAAGAGAAAAATCCTGGGCAAGAGAGAAATCCAGTCTATAAATCTTTCCGTGAAAGCTGTTCCAGTCTCCTTTCAGCACGGCACTTACAAGAATGCGTAACCTCCCCCCCCCCCTAGGAACCACCTCAACGTCGCATTTTCAGGCTCAAGACATCAGAGCAGCAGCAGCAGAAGCAGCTCCGACATTTTTGGGCAGAGCACCTCCAACTCCCGATCGCCTTTCTTCAGTTTGGCCGCTCTGTTGATTCCGCCAGGGGCAGCCGGCGCTCAGCTCTCCTGGGTTGTGACTTCCCTAGACCTCCCTCCCGAAGGAAGTAACATCATCCCCCAGACTATCAAAGAAAGCGAGAGAGGGAGGACGGGTTCTGGCAGTCGGGCAAGGAAGGGCGCAGGGAGAATGGGTGTGCGTGAAGTGATGTCCGATGGGGAACCTCGGGGAGAGGAAGGCTGATTGGCCGGTCGATCGGGACGCAAACACGAGTCTATCACGGAGCCCAGGATGGGTTCCGTGACCGACTCGCGTTGCCTTCCCGATCAACCGGTTGATCGCAATTGATGTATTGGGCACCCCTGCTCTAGAGCCTATCACCTCTTAACTTCATCCAATGCCCTCTCAGTGCAGAGTTTCCTTTCAAATGAAAGAGACTCAACTCATGCGCATTTACATTACGTAGGTATTTAAACGTCTCTATCATATCTCCCCTGCCTAGGATCCGTGCCTAACTTTTAGGTACGAGGATTTCCACTATCTGAAACCCAGGGTAAATTCAAGTACTTAAATTTGTAACAGTGTGTGCAAAAGCTTAGAATTCCCACAACCTGCGTATTCTATCTCCTTTTCAGATCCACTTCCTAGAATTTATGTGTGCTTCTTTATAAAATATGCCAAGCAAGATGCATAAATTGTTGAAAATTTTTATCTCAAAAGCAACTGGAAAATGGAGGAACAAGAACCATTACTCAGGATTAGATATATTTGCTCCTCATCTAGCAAAGGACAGTTATTATTCTTTATTAATATAATCTTAGTTTAAATATTACTCAATAATTCTTGGATTCAGTTATGAGGATTTGAGTGAGATTAATATGGATGTAATAGTTAAAGATTATTCTTTTGCTTTGTTTTCTGTATAAGCTTAATTGCGATTCCTAATATCATTTTTATGTGCTAATCACCCTATCTGTACAAGATTTTTGTGCTTGGATTCTTTTTAAACCCAGCAATTTAACTGCCTTGATTACATCCTCAGGCACCAGATTCCACAGTCATGCAGCAACTGAAAAAATACTGTATTTTCTTGTTTGTTTTAAACATTCTACCTATTCATTTCATGGATCTCAGTCTGCAAGGCCTGACGTCAAGGACTATGACTCTGATTTGTCTATGCCAGAGGTGTAAAACTCAATCACATAAGGGGCCAAAATCTGAAAAAAAGGCTAAGTTGCAGGCTGAATTGTTTATTAAGATACTTAGGGGTCCTTTTATTAAGGTACGCTAAATGTGCACCTTAAGAAAAGGACCCTTTAGTTTTAGTAGAAGTGTAGGGTTACAACCTCTCCAACCCCACACCGGCTCTGTGATGTAAACAAAATATATCAAAAAGACTTTTCCTCTCTCTTTTAGGTCTTAGTTAACGCTTGCTGTCTAACACCAGCTCTGGCAGGATACACATTTCAAATCTGACATATTGTAATAACAATACAGAAAATAGAATTATTTTTCTACAGTCACCGAGGCGCAAAATCTATATGTACCGTGTATTAACAAGGGATCTAAGAGGAAAAAGAACAAGGAACCGGCGTGGCTCACTGTAGCGGTGAAGGAAACGATCAGGGACAAGAAAACTTTGTTTAAGGAATGGAAAAGGTCAAAACTGGACTATAACTGGAAAAAGCACAGACAACATCAAAGCAGGTGCCATAAGGCGGTAAGAGGGGCCAAAAGAGACTACGAAGAAAAAATAGCCAAGGAGGCGAAAAACTTCAAGCCATTCTTTCGATATATTAAGGGGAAACGACCCGTGAAGGAAGCGATGGGCCATTGGATGACCGAGGAATGAAGGGAGTGCTAAAGGAGGACAAAGCCATCGCCGACAAACTGAACACATTTTTGCATCTGTGTTTACCGAAGAGGATATACACAACATACCAGAAGCCGACAGGCTATACACAGGAAACGAAGATGGGAAACTGACAGGGTTGACAGTCAGTCTAAAAGAGGTATGCTGGCAGATTGATAGGCTTAAAAATGATAAATCCCCAGGACCAGATGGCATCCATCCGACTTCTCAAGAAATTACAAAAGACTTCAAGAAATTACAAAACACTTCTCAAGAAATTACAAAGCCATGGAATAGAGGGGGACATACTAAGGTGGATAGGCAAATGACTGGAAAACAGAATGCAGAGGGTGGGCATAAATGGGAAGCTCTCAGACTGGGAGAAAGTGACTAGCGGTGTGCCCCAGAGCTCGGTTCTTCGGCCCATCTTATTTAATATTTTCATCAACGACCTAGAAGAAGGAACGTCAAGTGAAATCATCAAGTTTGCAGACGACACGAAGCTATGTTGGGCAATCAGATCACCAAAAGACAGCAAGGAACTACAGAGAGATTTGAGCCAGTTAGAGAGATGGGCAGCGAAATAGCAGATGAAGTTTAATGTGGAAAAATGCAAGGTAATGCATTTGGGCAGAAGGAACAAGGAGCACGAGTATAGCATGTCAGGTACAACTCTGGGTAAGAGCGAACAAGAAAAAGACCTGGGGGTACTGATAGATAAGACCTTGAAACCTTCAGCACAATGTGTGGCAGCGGCAAAGAAAGCAAATAGAATGTTGGGAATGATAAAGAAGAGAATCATGATTAGATCGCAGAGGGTCATAATGCCGCTTTATAGAGCAATGGTCAGACCACACTTGGAATACTGTGTCCAACACTGGTCTCCCTACCTAAAGAAGGATATAAAACTGCTGGAGACGGTGCAGAGGCGAGCAACAAAACTGGTGAAAGGTATGGAGAACTTGAACTACTCGTCGTACCTTTATCTTTTCAGTGACCGCCCCAATGACCTGGAACTCTCTTCCTCTATACTTAAGATCTGAACAAAATCTGCAGAAGTTCAAAAGCAGTTTAAAGTGTTTTCTTTTTAAAGATGTCTTTAACTGACAATAAGATATATATTTACCTTAACAGTGTCCAAAATTTCTCTCTTTTTCAGTTTCCTAGTAATTATTCACTTTCCCTACTCCCTCTTGTATTTCCCTTCTGTGTACCTTTTCTATAAATATTGTAGTTCTCCCCCCTTCCCTATTGTTTTCTGTAGCTTAAGCATGTTAGTCAACCAAGAATTATTATTAGTCATGTATGTCTAATTGGTCTACAGTTTGTCTCCTTGTTATTTTTAAATTTTTTATGTACAACGCTTTGTACCTTAGGATAAGCGTTTTATCAAAAACTTGAATAAACTTGAAACTTGAACTACAAAGAATGACTTAGAAAACTGGGACTGTTCTCCCTTGAGAAGAGGAGACTGCGAGGGGATCTGATTGAGACTTTTAAAATAATAAAAGGAATCGACAAGATAGAGCAGGATAAAAAGTTATTTACGATGACAAATGTGACTAGGACGAGAGGTCATGGACTGAAGCTGAGGGGGGACAAGCCCAGGACAAATGCCAGGAAGTTCTGCTTCACACAGCGAGTGGTGGACACCTGGAACGCTCTCCCGGTGGAGGTTGCTGCGGAACCCACTCTTCTAGGATTTAAGGGCAAGTTAGATACACATCTCCTCAAAAGACGCATAGAAGGATATGGGTGACTAAGTTTTCGCCAGGTTACACCTGGCTGGGCCTCCGCATGGCGGATCACCAGACTTGATGGACCTAGGGTCTGGTCCGGAGATGGCAGTTCTTATGTTCTTTTGGTAATCAAGGAACTGAAAGGGACTATAGCTAAACTGCTTCAACTGATAGCAAATCTGTCAATCAAATCGGGAAGGGTTCCGGAAGACTGGAAGGTGGCGAATGTTACACCGATCTTCAAGAAAGGTTCGAGGGGTGATCCGGGAAACTACAGACCGGTGAGTCTGACCTCAGTACCGAGAAAGATGGTAGAGGCGCTGATAAAGGACCGAATCATTGAGCACCTTGACGGACACAATCTGATGAAGACCAGCAAGCATGGCTTCAGCAGAGGAAGATCTTGCTTGACGAACTTGCTACACTTTTTTGAGGGAGTAAACAGGTGGATAGACAAGGGTGACCCGGTCGATATTGTATATCTGAATTTTCAGAAGGCTTTCGACAAGGTTCCGTATGAATGACTACTTCGAAAAATTACAAGCCATGGAATCGAAGGTGAAATACGTGGATTAAAAATTGGCTGGCAGATAGGAAACAGAGAGTGGGAGTAAATGGACAATACTCGGACTGGAAAAGCATCACTAGTGGAGTGCTTGGGCCCATGCTCTTCAACATATTTATAAATGATCTGGAAATTGGTATGATGAATGAGGTGATTAAATTTGCAGATGATACAAAGTTATTCAGAGTAGTGAAGACGCGGGAGGATTGCGAACATCTGCAACATGACATAAACAAACTCGAAAAATGGGCCACGACATGGCAGATGAGGTTCATCGTGGATAAGTGTAAGGTGATGCATGTCGGTAACAAAAATCTTATACACAAATACAGGATGTCCGGGGCAGTACTTGGAGAGACTCCCCAAGGAAAGAGACTCGGAAGTACTGGTCGACAAATCGATGAAGCTGTCTGCTCAATGCGTCGCCGCGGCTAAAAGGGTGACTAGAATGCTAGGAATGATTAAGAAGGGGATCACGAAAAGATCAGAGAAGGTTATCATGCCACTGTACCAGGCCATGATACGCCCTCACCTGGAATACTGCATCCAGCACTGGTCGCCGTACATGAAGAAAGACACGGTACTACTTGAAAGGGTCCAGAGAAGAGCGACTAAAATGGTAAAGGGGCTGGAGGAATTGCAGTACAGTGAGAGATTAGAGAAACTGGGCCTCTTCTCCCTTGAAAAGAGGAGACTGAGAGGGGACATGATAGAAACATTCAAGATACTGACACAGTAGATAAAGACAGGTTGTTCACCCTCTCCAAGATAAGGAGAACGAGAGGGCACTCTCTAAAGTTAAAAGGGGACAGATTCCATACAAACTTAAAGTTCTTCTTTAACCAGAGAGTAGTGGAAAACTGGAATGCTCTTCCAGAGACTGTTATAGGGGAAAACAACCTCCAGGGATTCAAGACAAAGTTAGACATGTTCCTGCTGAACCAGACGTATGCAGGTAGGGCAGTCTCAGGGCACTGGTATGGCCTGGAGGCTGCAGTGGAAGTGAACTACTGGGCACGATGGACTACTGGTCTGACCCAGCAGCGGCAACTTCTTATGTTCTTATGTTCCTAAATCATGTTGGTCCCAGGCTCTGGTTGTCTTCTGATAACCCTCTTGCCAGGGTCTCCTGCCCAATTGTCATTTTCTTCTTTCTCCGTGTTAACTATCCATCTTCCATCTCTGGCCTCCCCTTCCGTTTCCCTTCCCTCCCCTGGAGGTCTGGCATCTTTCCTTTTTTCATCTCTATCCCTGCAGCTGCAGCGATGGACCCCCAGCATCCCCAGATCCACCATCTCTCCTTTTCTCAACTATATTACATTACATTAGTGATTTCTATTCCTCCGTTACCTTGCGGTTCAAGGCGGATTACAGATGAATTGTCAGGATATTTAGAAGTATATAAGAAGTGGGCTGGATATTTCTAATTTGCTAGGAGTGGACCGTATTGCAGGTGATGTTTGAGGTAAATCTAGGTGTGTTAGTTTAGTTTTATGTATTTTTTTGAATAGTAGGGTTTTTGTTTATTTTTTGAAGGTTTTGTAGTCTGTGGTCGAAGCCAGCAGATTGGAGAATTGGTGGTCTAGCCTTGCTGCTCGAGTGGCTAGGAGGTTGTCGTACAGCTTTTTCCGTTTCATGTTTTTGATTGTAGGGTGCGTGGGTTTCTCCTGTGTCTGGTTGAGGTGGATTGATTTAGTCTATTGTGCCAGTAGGCTGGGCTGTCTCCGTTTATGGCTTTGAACAGTAGGCAGTAGAATTTGAAGAATACACTCGCTTGTATTGGGAGCCAGTGTGAGTTGTGGTATGCCTCTGTAATGTGTCATATTTCTTCAGTGAGTAGATAAGTCTTAGGTTCTGTGTTTTATATTGTTTGTAGTTGCTTCATCATCGTTGTTGGGCAGGGTAGATATAGTATGTTGCAGTAGTCGTAGGACTAGAGATTGTACTATAAGTTGGAACTGATTCTTTTCGAAGAATTTTCGAACTTGCCTTAGGTTTCTCATGACTGCAAATGATATTTTTTAATTGTTTTGTTGATTTGTGGCTGCATGGTGTATCTTCTGTCTATTAGCACTCCCAGGAGTTTTAGAGCGGGTTGGATGGGGTATAAAATTGAGTTTATTACTAGATTTGTTGCAGTTGGTGTTTTGCTGAAGTTTGTTTTGTCAGGGTTTAGTTTCAGTTTGTGTTCTTTCATCCATGTTGCTACTGTATCAAGTGTTTTATGTATTCTGCTTGCCATGGAGGGCGCTGGTTGGTCGAAAGGAAGTAGAATGGTGATGTCGTCTGCAAAGCTGTAGGAGGTAAGGCCTAGTTTGTCTAGGCAAGAGCTGAGGGAAGCAATGTATAGGTTGAAGTGTGTGGGAGACAGTGGTGATCCTTGGGGTACACCGCATGGATTAGACCATGGTTCTGATTTTTCTTTGTTTGTTTTAACTCTGTATGTTCTGGATTGTAGAAATCCTCTAAACCATGATAATACTTTGCCAGTGATTCCTTTTGAGTCTAGTATTTGTAGGAGGATGTCATGGTCTACCAGGTCAAAACCTGCGGAGAGATCTAGTTGAATAATAAGCATTTTTTTGCCTGTGCTGAGGAGTTGTCTAGCAGTGTCTATGAGTGATCCTAGCAAGGTCTCAGTTAGAAACATAGAAACATAGAAATAGACGGCAGATAAGGGCCCACGGCCCATCTAGTCTGCCCACCTTAATGTCCCTCCCCTACCTTTGCCCTGTGAATAGATCCCATGTGCCGATCCCATTTGGCCTTAAAATCAGGCACGCTGCTGGCCTCAATCACCTGTAGTGGAAGACTATTCCAGCGATCAACCACTCTTTCAGTGAAAAAGAATTTCCTGGTGTCACCTCGTAGTTTCCCGCCCCTGATTTTCAACGGATGCCCTCTTGTTGTCGTGGGACCCTTGAAAAAGAAGATATCTTCCTCCGCCTCGATGCGGCCCGTAAGATACTTGAACGTCCCCCCTCTCTCTGCGCTCCTCGAGCGAGTATAGCTGTAATTTGTCAAGCCGTTTTTCGTATGGTAGATCCTTGAGTCCCGAGACCATCCGGGTGGCCATTCTTTGCACCGACTCCAGTCTCAGCACATCCTTGCGATAATGCGGCCTCCAGAATTGCACACAGTATTCCAGGTGGGGCCTCACCATGGATCTATACAATGGCATAATGACTTCCGCCTTACGACTGACGAAACCCCTTCGTATGCAGCCCATGATTTGTCTTGCCTTGGACGAAGCCTGCTCCACTTGATTGGCAGACTTCATGTCCTCACTGACGATTACCCCCAAGTCTCGTTCTGCTACCGTTTTTGCTAGGATCTCGCCATTAAGGGTATAAGACTTGCATGGATTCTGGCTGCCCAGGTGCATAACTTTGCATTTTCTGTAATTGTTTCTGAAGCTGGATTGTGTAGGGTGGAGTAAGCTGTGGTTTTCTAAGTATAAGGTTAAGACTTTAGCTACGAGGCCTTCCATTAGTGTGACATAAAGTGGTATTGAAGCAATGGGTCTGTAGTTAGAGAGTTGATCTGTCGGTCCTTTGGGGTCTTTTAGGATCGGAGTGATGGTGATTTTGCTGAGGTCTTGTGGGAAGAGGCCGTCTGTGAGTAAAGTTTGTATCCATTGCATAAGGAGGGTGCGAAATAGTGTACTGGAGTTTTTTAATAGGTATTGGTTGAGGTCACAGGCTGCATGGCTGTATTTCTTATAGTTTGTTTAGGTGTGACCATTGTATAGGTGGGAAGCGGGACCAGGTTCTGTCTGCTGCAACTGATTCTTTCTCTGTGAGGGGTATTGTGATCTCTTCAAGGTGTGTAGGTATTCCATTGAATGTGGACCTGATAGTTGTGATTTTGTTTTTGAAGTATGCCGCAAAGAGGATGGCTGAGGGTGTGTGTGTGTGTGTGTGGGGGGGGGGGGGGGTTGTTATTGGTTAAGTAGGGTTTGGTGTCTGTGAGTTCTTTTAGTAGTTGGAAGAGCTTTATTGTGTCTTGGGATTCTCCTCCTATTTGCTTTGTGTAATACGTCTTTCTTTTTTCTTTCAGTTTTTGTTTGTATTTTTGGTTTAGTTTTCTCCATGCTGTTTTTGTGGAATATTGACTGTTTTTTCTTCATTTTCTTTCTAGTTGTCTGCATTGTCTTTTAAGCAGAAGTAGTTCGTTGTCGAACCATTTGTCTGATTTCCTATAGATTCTGGTCTTTGTTCTGGGGCTAGCTCATCTAGGATTGTTAATCTTAGATGGCTCCATTGTGAGATAAGGCGTCTGTTTTAGTCCAGAATATGGTGGGGTCGATGTATTTACATGAGTTGAAGATTATTTTTTGTGTGGTTGGTTTGGTTTTGATCCATTTGATATTGAAGGAGTAAGTATATAGAGAAACATAGAGTATGACGGCATATAAGGGCCGGCGGCCCAACAAGTCTGCCCACTCAAGAACCCTCCCTCAATAAATCTGCCCACTCTAGAATCCCCTCTCCCACAAGAATCCATCTTTTAAGCATAACTGTAGCAACCCTATGTGTTTGTCCCATTGTCTCTTGAAGTCGAGCACATTGCTGGCCTTGACCACTTGGCGTGGAAGACTATTCCATCGATCAATCACCCTTTCAGTGAAGAAGAATTTCCTGGTGTTACCAAGAAATCTCCCCCCTTTACGTTTTAGCGGATGCCCTCTTGTCGCCGTGGGACCTTTGAGAAAAAAGAATTCTTCCTCCACTTCAATGCGGCCCGTGATGTATTTGAATGTTTCTATCCCCCCTTTCTCTGCGCTCTTTGAGAGAATATAAGGAAGGAAAAGGAGAAGGAAAGTGGAGAGACAAGCCGCACGAGGCAGGAGAAGGGAAGCAGAAAGAAAAGGGAGAGCAGAGGAAGCATCGGGACAGCGGTGAGAGTAGCTCCGCCCACCCCCACCACGTCAGCAGCCAGCATTCGGGCTCCTCCATAAAAGGAGGCGAGCCAACGGGCGCAGCCGCTTGAGGAAGGAGAAGGAGAAGGAAAGCGGAGAGACAAGCTGCAGAAGGCAGGAGAAGGAAAGCGGAGAGAAAAGGGAGAGCAGAGGAAGCATCGGGGCAGCGTAGAGAGTAGCTCTGCCCACCCCCACTGCGTCAACAGCCAGCATCCGGGCTCCTCCATAAAAGAAGGCAAGCCAACGGGCACAGCCGCTTGAGGAAGGAGAAGGAGAAGGAAAGCGGAGAGACAAGCCGCACGAGGCAGGAGAAGGAAAGCGGAGAGACAAGCCACACGAGGCAGGAGAAGGAAAACAGAGAGAAAAGGGAGAGCAGAGGAAGCATCGGGGCAGCGGCAAGAGTAGCTCCGACCACCCCCACCACGTCAGCAGCCAGAGTCCGGGCTCCTCCATAAAAGGAGGCGAACCAACAAGCGCAGCCGCTTGAGGAAGGAGAAGGAGAAGGAAAGCGGAGAGACAAGCCACACGAGGCAGGAGAAGGAAAGCGGAGAGAAAAGGGAGAGCAGAGGAAGCATCGGGGCAGCGGCGAGAGTAGCTCTGCCCACCCCACCGCGTCAGCAGCCAGCGTTCGGGCTCCTCCACAAAAGGAGGCGAGCCAACGGGCGCAGCCGATTGAGGAAGGAGAAGGAAAGCGGAGAGACAAGCCGCACGAGGCAGGAGAAGGAAAGTGGAGAGAAAACGGAGAGCAGAAGAAGCATCGGGGCAGCAGCGAGAGTAGCACCGCCCACCCCCACCACATCAGCAGCCAGCGTCTGGGCTCCTCCATAAAAGGAGGCGAACCAACGAGCGCAGCCGCTTGAGGAAGGAGAAGGAGAAGGAAAGCGGAGAGACAAGCCGCACGAGGCAGGAGAAGAAAAGCGGAGATAAAAGGAAGAGCAGAGGAAGCATTGGGGCAGCGGCGAGAGTAGCTCCGCACACCCCCACCATGTCAGCAGCCAGCGTCTGGGCTCCTCCATAAAAGGAGGCGAGCCAACGGGCACAGCCACTTGAGGAAGGAGAAGGAAAGCAAAGAGAAAAGGGAGAGCAGAGGAAGCATCGGAGCAGTGGTGAGAGTAGCTCCACCCACCCCTACGGCGTCAGCAGCCAGCTTCCGGGCTCCTCCATAAAAGGAGGCGAGCCAACGGGCGCAGCCGCTTGAGGAAGGAGAAGGAGAAGGAAAGCGGAGAGACAAGCCACACGAGGCAGGAGAAGGAAAGCGGAGAGAAAAGGGAGAGCAGAGGAAGCATCGGGGCAGCGGCGAGAGTAGCTCTGCCCACCCCACCGCGTCAGCAGCCAGCGTTCGGGCTCCTCCACAAAAGGAGGCGAGCCAACGGGCGCAGCCGATTGAGGAAGGAGAAGGAAAGCGGAGAGACAAGTCGCACAAGGCAGGAGAAGGAAAGTGGAGAGAAAATGGAGAGCAGAAGAAGCATCGGGATTCAGCAGCGAGAGTAGCACCGCCCACTCCCACCACATCAGCAGCCAGCGTCTGTGCTCCTCCATAAAAGGAGGCGAACCAACGAGCACAGCCGCTTGAGGAAGGAGAAGGAGAAGGAAAGCGGAGAGACAAGCCGCACGAGGCAGGAGAAGAAAAGCGGAGAGAAAAGGAAGAGCAGAGGAAGCATTGGGGCAGCGGCGAGAGTAGCTCCGCACACACCCACCATGTCAGCAGCCAGCGTCTGGGCTCCTCCATAAAAGGAGGTGAGCCAACGGGCGCAGCCGCTTGAGGAAGGAGAAGGAGAAGGAAAGCGGAGAGACAAGCCGCACAAGGCAGGAGAAGGAAAGCGGAGAGAAAAGGGAGAGCAGAGGAAGCATCGGGGTAGCGGCGAGAGTAGCTCTGCCCACCCCCACCGCGTCATCAGTCAGTGTCAGGGCTCCTCCATAAAAGGAGGCGAACCAATGGGTGCAGCCGCTTGAGGAAGGAGAAGGAAAGCGGAGAGACAAGCCGCACGAGGCAGGAGAAGGAAAACAGAGAGAAAAGGGAGAGCAGAGGAAGCATCGGGGTAGCGGCGAGAGTAGCTCTGCCTACCCCCACCGCGTCATCAGTCAGTGTCAGGGCTCCTCCATAAAAGGAGGTGAGCCAACGGGCACAGCCGATTGAGGAAGGAGAAGGAAAGCGGAGAGACAAGCCGCACGAGGCAGGAGAAGGAAAACAGAGAGAAAAGGGAGAGCAGAGGAAGCATCGGGGTAGCGGCGAGAGTAGCTCTGCCTACCCCCACCGCGTCATCAGTCAGTGTCAGGGCTCCTCCATAAAAGGAGGTGAGCCAACGGGCACAGCCGATTGAGGAAGGAGAAGGAAAGCGGAGAGACAAGCCGCACGAGGCAGGAGAAGGAAAGCGGAGGGAAAACGGAGAGCAGAGGAAGCATCGGGGCAGCGGTGAGAGTAGCACCGCCCACTCCCACCACATCAGCAACCAGCGACCGGGCTCCTCCATAAAAGGAGGCGAGCCAACGGGCGCAGCCGCTTGAGGAAGGAGAAGAAGAAGGAAAGCAGAGAGAAAAGGGAGAGCAGAGGAAGCATCGGAGCAGTGGCGAGAGTAGCTCCACCCACCCACACCGCGTCAGCAGCCAGCTTCCGGGCTCCTCCGTAATAGGAGGTGAGCCAACGGGCGCAGCCACTTGAGGAAGGAGAAGGAGAAGGAAAGTGGGAGACAAGCCGCACAAGGCAGGAGAAGGAAAGCGGAGAGAAAAGGGAGAGCAGAAGAAGCATCGGGGCAGCGGCGAGAGTAGCTCCACCCACCCCCACTGCGTCAACAGCCAGCATCCGGGCTCCTCCATAAAAGAAGGCAAGCCAACGGCGCGCGGCAAAGGCGAGTGTCAAAGGCGCTCGCCTTAGCGAGAGCGCCTGTACGAAGAGCCTAAAGAAGAGCCAAGTTACCGACGAAAGAACACCTAGGGGCAGCAAGGTAAAAACAAAACAAACACACAGAACACAGCTAGCTAGTAGCAACAGATGGCACACAGCAGGCAGACTAACCTACACAAACAGGCAGGCAAACCAGCACACAGCAAGCAAACCCCCCCCCCCTCCCCCTTTTTGTTCTTGCCTAGGGGCGGCAAGGTAAGAACAAAAGATAATAATAACTTTATTTATTTTTATTTATTTTTTTTTTTTACAACCACCACATAGTTAGCTAACAGCAGATAACACCCGGCACATAACTAGCAAGCAGCAACTGATAGCACACAGCAGGCACACTAACCAACACTCAGCAGGCAGACTTACCTACACAAGCAGGCGGACTAACCAAACATACAGCAGGCAACCAACCAACAACCGGAGTACAAACCCAAGGGACAAGCACAAGACCAGGAATGGCAGTTAAGACAAGAAGCACCAAGACTACAATCAAGATCAAAACCCCGGCTGCAGAAGAGATCCAGATTTAGGCCACAGTCTCCGTGCAGACCGAAGAGGCCCCCCCACGATGGACGGCGGGTATCTCTGTACAGACCGAAGTTGAGCCACTCCTGAAGACTTCAGTCTCTGTGCAGACAGAAGAGGACACCCATCAACAGCTCATTGGAGATATCCTGCAGGAACTGACGAGTCTAAGGGAAGAAGTGCGGCGGCTAAGAAGTATCTGGGAGGGCGAGGCGTTCATCGAGGAAGTCCTCCTAGAACTGTCTCAGGTCTTTGAGCAAGTGCATGAAGACAGGTCCATCCTCAAGACACCTGAACCAACCGGACATGCAGCATTGGAAGTAACGACTGGGGTACAAGAAGAGACTCGAGACGATGACTCCTGGCAACCAGTCACCTCTGCAAGCAAGTATAGAAGGCAGCCCTCCTTTTGGTTATCCTCAGGCAAGCACAGCAACCTCACATCGACTCCACAGATCACTCTGAGCAACAGATTTCAGCTCCTACAAGAAAGATCTACCAGCAGAACCCAGGAGAATATTCAGGAAGACATCCAGGAAACCCGGCAGATGACCCCAACTCAAGAAGCTACGAATCAGCACCCCCTCGAGAAGCGCAGAGACTCTATGCTGCTGGGAACCGAGGGACCGGTATGCAGGCCAGATCTACAAGCAAGAGAGGCCTGCTGTCTACCAGGAGCCAGAATCCAGGATGTGACTACCTGCATAGGAAGAATAATCAAGCCCCAAGACCACTACCCAATGCTCCTCATTCACGTTGGGACAAACGACACTGCCAGGAACTCACCAGAGAAGATACAAGAAGACTTTAGAGCCTTAGGTGTGAAGCTGAAGCAACTGGAAGCGCAGGTGGTCTTCTCCTCCATCATACCAGTAAGAGACAAGGGGAGAGCTAGAGAAGAATGGATCAAGAGGACTAACAAATGGATATGGGGATGGTGCAAGGAGATAAACTTAGGCTTCCTGGACCACGGAGAGGCATTTCAGGGACTGCAGGGACCAGATGGGATTCACCTAACCAGAAGAGGGAAGAACGCCTTGGGACGATGCCTGGCTCACCTGCTCCGGAAGGCTTTAAACTAGGTGAGCCAGGGGAGGGGACCCACTCTCACACCAATAAGGTAAGTAACTCCATCTTAGAACCTGAGGTAAGTAATCACATGAATACTAAGGGAGAAAGAGGCAATAACAAAGGGAATAACACCATGATCGAAGAAGTCAAATTCGCTCGCATCAATACAGAGAGAGGCAGAGCGAGGGACAGAGACTTAGTATCTGAGGTAAATGATCGAGTAGGTAAAGTGGGAGATAGTGGGAGAGACAGAAACTCTATTTTGGAGTCAGAGGCTAGGAATCGCATGGACACTGAAGGTAACAGAGGTAATAGGAAGGGCGACAAAGGCAAGATTGAAGAGGACAAGCTATCTCAGACCAAGAATACTCCATACAAACAGAAGGAATGGATAGCTATGTATGCTAATGCCTGTAGCTTGGGCAACAAAATACTGGAACTGGAAACGGAAATGAGAAATGCTGACCTTGATGTAGTGGCGATATCAGAAACATGATTCTCGGAGTCCCACGGATGGGATATGGTCATACCAGGATATAACTTACTCCGTTGTGACAGAGAAGGCAAATCAGGAGGAGGGATAGCTCTGTACATTAGAGAGGACATCAAAGTTACTAAACTTACAGACATCAAGTATACGGGAGAATCCCTCTGGGTGAACCTTGTCAGGGGCAATAACAAATGCCTGTATCTAGGTGTTGTATACAGACCACCAAGACAAAAGGCATTGAGACTATCACACTGCGTGGAGATACAGTGCTGGTAGGAGACTTCAATATGCCCAATGTGGACTGGAACATACCCTCCGCTGCAACCAGTGGAAGCAAGATGCTACTGGCCTCCATGCGAAGAGCATGCCTCAAGCAGTTGGTATTAGAACCCACCAGGGATCAGGCAATTCTAGACCTGATACTCACCAACGGTGACAGTGTCACAGAGATATCAGTGAGAGAAACTTTGGCCTCCAGCGACCACAATATGGTGTGGTTCCACCTCAAGAAAGGAACCACTAGGTCAAACACATCGACTAAGGTCCTAAATTTTAAAGGAACTAACTTTCAGGTCATGGGGGACTATGTCTACGAAGTGCTGCAAAATCAATACACGACGGATAATGTAAAAGTACTATGGTCGGCTCTGAAATCTACCCTGCAAAAAGCAACCAACATATACGTAAAAACCATGAGTAAAAGACGCAGAAAAAACAGACCACAGTGGTTCTCCGTGGAGATCTCAGAACTAGTAAAGCAAAAGAAAAGAGCTTTCGCTATCTACAAACAATCACAACGGCCGGAAGCTAAAGAAACATATCTGACAAAATCTAGAAAAGTTAAAACGACAGTCAGAGAGGCCAAACTCAGGATGGAAGAAAACATAGCTAGGCAGGTAAAGGAAAGGGAGAAATCCTTTTTTAAAAACGTTAGCGACAGGAAGAAGAACACAAGCGGTATTGGGTGCCTGAAGAAAAATGACGGCAACTTTACAGACTCGGACGCAGACAAAGCAGAACTACTCAATAACTACTTCTGCTCAGTATTCACCTGCGAAGCGCCAGGATCCAGTCCTCAGCTACAGACAAAGGAGAGCTCGGAGGACCCATTCCGGGACATGGAATTTACCGCGAGCGACGTCTAGCACGAGCTATCAAAACTAAAAATGAACAAAGCTATGGGCCCGGATAATCTGCACCCCAGAATACTTCGAGAATTGAGAGATGTCCTGGCAGAACCGTTAGCCGAGCTCTTCAATCTTTCCCTAAGCAAGGTAAAAGTACCCCTGGACTGGAAAACTGCCAACGTTATCCCACTCCACAAAAAGGGATGCAGGTCAGATGCTGAAAATTATAGGCCGATGAGTCTCACATCAATAGTGAGTAAACTCATGGAAACGTTGATTAAAAACAGATTGGACGCGATTCTAGATAATGAGAGGTTAAGGGACCCCCACCGAATTGCTTTATGAAGGGAAGGTCTTGTTAATCCAATCTGATAAGCTTCTTTGACTGGGTAACAAAAAAAACTGGATTAGAGCGAGTCCCTGGACATCGTATATTTAGACTTCGGCAAGGCTTTTGACAGTGTCCCACACCGCAGGTTATTGAACAAGATGAACACGCTAGGACTAGGAGAAACACTGACAGCATGGGTAAAAGACTGGCTTAGCGGCAGACTTCAAAGGGTAATGGTAAACGGTATACCCTCAAAAACGTCGAGTGACCAGTGAAGTGCCACAGGGCTCGGTCTTGGGCCCAATACTGTTTAATATCTTTGTAAGGGATCTGACTCAGGGACTTCGTGGCAAAATTACATTATTAGCCGACGACACTAAACTGTGCAATGTTGTGGGCAGGGCAAAGGAACCTGATAGCGCAACCAGGCCCAACACTATGGAGCAGGACCTGCTTCTGCTGGAAAAATGATCCAGTACTTGGCAACTAAACTTTAATGCCAAAAAATGTAAAGTAATGCATCTTGGAAACAGTAATCCATGCAGGACATACACCTTGAACGGTGAAAACTTAGCAAAAACTACTGCGGAAAGGGACTTGGGAGTACTCATCCGGGACGATATGAAAGCTGCAAATCAAGTAGAGAAAGCTTCAGCAAAAGCTAGACAAATGCTGGGTTGCATAAGAAAGAGCTTCATCAGCCGAAAGCCTGAAGTCATACTACCATTGTACAGATCCATGGTGAGACCTCACCTGGAGTACTGTGTCCAGTTCTGGAGGCCACATTATCATAAGGATGTGAAGAGAATGGAGTCGATCCAGAGAATGGCCACTAAGATGGTCTCAGGACTTAAAGATCTTCCTTATGATCTGACCAGAGAGAATGGTGCCAGTTTCCATTTGATGTGTGAATCTCTGGTAGTATGAGTTTTTGGGACATGTAGGCTGCAATGTCAAGTTGGTGATCTTTTTCATGTGTGGCTTGAGGGTCTAGTACCTTATATGTTAGGGTTTGAAGTATGATAGTAAGATTTCCACTTGTTTGGAGGTTTGGTTTTCGAGGTGGAGGTTTAGGTCTCCTAGTATTAAGTTGTAAGTTGTTGATAATGAGTTTCTTTCTTTAAATGTTGGTTTTGCGATGTTCAGTTTCCTGGTGTTATGTAGCAAAGGATGCAGGTTAGAGTTCCTTTGAGTGATGTGCTTGAGTTATGGGGTAGTTATTTTGTCTTGTGTTTTTAGGTCTATGGTGTTTCTGGCAATTATGGCAATTCCTCCTCCTCTTTTATTTCCTCTGCAGACCACTATTATTTTATATCCCTTTGGGCAGACTTCCGTTATTCTAGGGTCTGATTCTGAAGTTAGCCAGGTTTCTGTGAGGAAAAGGCAGTCCAGGTTTTCTCCTTCTATCCAGTTTTTTATGTGTTCTGTCTTAGGGCCTATGCCCCTGATGTTTAAGTATGATCTCCCACTGTATATAAGACAGGAAAAGAATTTAGACAAATTCAAGACCAAACTTAAAAGTTTCCTTTTTAATGATGCTTTTAGTGAATAATTAATTCTTTTATCTCTCTTTATCATATATTTCCTTTTTTTCATTTTTGTCTTCCCTCCTAATGTTTTTACCTTATTATATGAAATTTAATATTGATTGTAACCTTTAAATAATTTCCCTGTTGTTTTGATATTGTATTTACAAATTATTTAATTTAAATGATTTAATCTATGTGTAAGAATGTCCATATCTTTTTTAACTCAATATGATAAACTGTATGTCTGTGTATTATGTTACCCATATTTTAGATATTTTTAACAATTTGTACATCGCCTAGAATGTTGAATAGGCGATTAATCAAACTATATAATAAACTTGATAAACTTGGTATGCGCATGTGAGAGTGGTGTAATCTGTTGGAGTGCTTTGAGTTATTTTGGGGTAAATGAGTGATTTTTGGTGGGGTTGAGTTTTGGTCTTGTAGGGGTTTGTTGGTCTTACTGTTTGTGTGGTGGGGTGGTAAGTGTAGGTCTGGTAGTTTATGCCTCTGTCTATTGTGATTTGTCTGGTTGAGTGGAGAATTCTGTTTGTGTTTGATATTGTTGGTATTGGGGAGATGTTGTTTGCTGTCGCCTTCCTGTTAGTTAGGAGCAGAGTAATCAGCAGGATAGCCTGTATGTGTTTTTGTGGTGAAGCTATCATTGTGGGGACAAGAGTGACTGGTAGTGGAGTAGTGGGAGAGTGTTGGAGGAGTTCCTCCTTCTTTCTTTTCCTATTGAGAGTTTCTGGTCTCCTCGGGTGCTGAAGAGGGATCTGGTGTCTTGTGTTATTGTTTGTGGGTGATGTTGGGTGGATGTGGATTGTGGCAGGTTCAAAGTAAAATGAAATTCAACAAATATCCAAACTTTCCCGCTGAACCTTCCAACTGGCTCAGCAGTTGTAGCATCGGGGAAGGGCGGAGTGCTCGCCCATGCCCGAGGAGATCCTCCTGACTGCTCCTGGTCAGGCGAGTGGAGTTGGCAGAGCCAAAGTAAAGCAAATTCAACAACTTTCCCGCTGAGCCTTCCAACTGGTGAGAATTCGCAGGAGCCATTAAGGAAGCCGCTCAGCACTGAACACAGCACAAAATCGCACGCCTGCTCGTGCTTCTCAGCACGGCCAAAGACACTCACAGAAGCCTGTTAACAGCAGGGCAGGAACTTGGAAAGTTCGCTCCTGCCCGTTGCACCTTCACTGACGATCACCAGTAGAGGTATGAGCCTGAGTCTAGGACAGGGAGGGCGGCAGGGTGCACGGTGTTAGGGTGCAGAGCCTGGGAGTTAGGGATGATGCAGAGTCTGACGGGGAGGGAAGGAAGGAAGGAAGGAGGATGGGTGCAATGCCTGGCAGAAAGGGAGTTGGGTGTAGAGCCTGACAGGGCAGGGCACTTGAATATTAAGCCACCCGACTCATATTCAAGTCAACCATTTTTCCTCCTTTTGGGGGGGGGGGGGGGGAAATGGGGTTTCGATTTATATTCGGATCGACTTATATTCAAGTATTTGCGGTAAATTTGGCCGCAGAGTTTTTCAGGGCTCTATGCTGGCAAACAGAATCTCAAACAATAACTTTTACATGACTTTCTACATTAAGTCTTGAAAGGTCACTCAGACACAATAATCAGAGACTTGAAGAAAGCAACAGGGTTTATTCAGCATATATGCGACTCCCGAGCACCAAGTTGGTAGCTTCAGAAGTCCTGAAACCAGGAAGTTACAGAGATATTTTTTTTTCACGTGTTATTTTTCTTAACAATCATTGGTCCTAAGCTCACACTAGCAGGTCACTAGCAGGTCACTTATCGAAGCCCTGCAGTCTTTCTGTTACATGTCCAGGAGGGCGGAATACAATATTGTATATGCTGAGATAACCATAAGAAGCTAAAATGCCCAAGCTAAAACACCCAGTGCAGGCAGGCTAGAACATGAGATAAGTTAGGTCTGCAGCTAAACATAATTCAGCATTTTATTAAAGAGAAAACTTAGTTCAACACTCAGGAAAACCAGTCCCAGACTCCTTCAATCTCTCATCCAAAAGTTGTCCCTATATGATTAATACACACCATCAGAACATTTCATTATTTTCAACATGATCTTTTAGATACCAGAAAGTCCATGGTACCATCAACACTTGACTACTATTACTATTCAAGCATAGGTATAGCTAGCCTTCTAGTTTCACTTGACCAGCTACTCAGAGCCAACAGAACATCTCAGTCCAAGCACCAGCAGCAGCAGTCTTTCTGACTTCCTCATAGACAGTGTGGTCAGTATTTCTCAACCTTCACCTCAGGCTCTGTCCATAGGAAGTTGACTCACCCATTTCCATCACCGATGATCCCTAATAACATTGGATCATTGGGTCCTTCAAGTAGTGAGTCAGGGCCTTCATTGGGCCTTGGTGTGGCTTCCCTAGGAAATGGGAAGACTCTTTAGGAAAGCTAACTTAGGCACAATTTTAGTAAATCAGAATGCTGCTCATGGAAAATGGAAACTTAGGCCCAGAATAAAGGTTCAAACAAAAATCAGTCTTTATTTTCTTTGGTATTTTAGTTGGTCTGTATTGTTCTCCAGCTTTACTAGTCATTCCATACAGAAACAGGCAATTCAGCATTTCACAGTGAAAAGAAAAACTGTTCAGTATTATTCTTAAAGTCCAAAACACAAATCAGCCACACTCCTGGACTGGACAATACTTGCATTTATATTCTTCACCAGGCAAGGGTGTACCAGAGAGGTTATTAATCCCTAACCTTTTCATACTGTTAGAGTCCAGAGAAGGGAGAGAAAAAAAACCCCATACCAAAAAAACACACACACACAAAACAATCTCCCAGAAAAAAAATCTAACTTGCAATGCTGCAGGAACAGCCACCTTTCCTTAGAGAATTATAACTAAGCTTCGTTCCTATGCCTGACAGCTCCTGGTGTTCTGGCTGTAACTCGCTCAGAACAATGTTTGTTTAGTGGCTTAATCTTTTTTTTTTTTTTTTATAAATTTCAAATTATTTATCAAGCATACAAAACTTGTACAGAAAGAAATTGAACTTAGATCATATTCAAAAAGAGAAAAAACAAATGGCTACAAGCCAACAAATATAAAGCAATTAACATTAAGGTTCAATTTTACTCAAGTCCACTTTGATCCAAGATTTACTATTGGCGAGAAGTAAAGAAAATTCCTAAAAAAACAAAAACTTGAAACTGAAGCAAAATGTAATAAATAATTCTTCTAATGAGCTAAAGATTTTTCTTTACCCAGTTGGGTGAGTGACAAGAAGGAAGTTAATCGAAAACATACTTATTTGTTTGGTAATGCACAATGCACTTACAGGGATGACGCAAATAAAAGGTAGCCCCCAAAGCTAAGACTCCTGATTTAAGTAGAAGAAATTCACGCCTACGCTTCTGCGTCTCGCGATAAATCTGGATATATCTGTGTCTTATAACCCAGGAATTGTTTCTACTTTTAAAGAATAATCTCAAAATCCACAGCTTATCTGTTTGAAGAGCTACAGTTATTATCAAAGTCGCTGGAGTAGCAATTTCTTTATCTGACGTCTCCAAAAGAGCTGAGACATCCATAACTTCTTGATTTGTTTGTCCTTGGTTTTGGGGTTGATCTCTTGAAGGTAGGTAATAAACCTGAGAAAGTGGGGATAAAAGTTCCTCAGATATACCCAAACCCTCTTGAAAATATCTTTTAATCATTTCTCTCGGGGTCACCATTGTGACCCTAGGAAAGTTTATTAATCTTAAATTACTACTCTGTGACGTATTCTCTAAAATTTCAATTTTTCTTCTAAGGTTTATATGATCTTTAATTAAAGTCTCTTGTATTTGTTTAGAGGAAATTAAATCTTGTTCAGTCTTCTGAATATTGGATTTAGAGTCACTCAATTCTGCCTTAACTTCTTCCAATTCCTTTGTATGCTGAATTAATTTCCTTTCTATATAATGAAAAACTCCCCTGCGCCAAATGTTCAAACTTTAATATACCTACACTGTCAGATATTAAACAAATCATCCAAAAAATAAACTTAAAAAGTTCCTCTTCAGAGATTATCCCTCCATTTATTCTAAAGAATTTTTTCCCTTGCTTTGGACCCTTCTTACTGTCATTCATTAAAAAAAGCCTTCTTACTGGGACTATACCCAATGCTTGGAAATCGGCCGTAATACTTCCTATAATAAAGGATCGTAAAATTAGTCCCGACGACTCTACCAATTATCGCCCTATTGCCAATATTCCTTTTTTAGCAAAAATCACTGAAAGGGTGGTATTCAACCAGCTCTCTGACTTTGTCGAATCTACAAACATTTTGCATCCCAATCAAACCGGTTTTAGAAAAAACCACAATACCGAATATTCATTAATAGGTTTGACTACCAAAATCATCTATAATCTTGATCATCACAATTCGGTTATTCTTTTTTCCCTAGACCTCTCAGCCGCTTTTGACACTATTGACCACTTATTACTATTAAACAGATTACAAAACATAGGCGTCCGTGACACATCATTACAGTGGTTTACTTCTTTTTTATCCGACCGATCCTCAACGGTAAATTTTAACAATGAAAGCTCTAAGCCTCTCATATAATTATGGAATCCCTCAGGGCTCCATCCTATCTCCACTTCTATTCAATATTTTTCTTTCACCCCTACTCAGTTTGAGCCAATCTATAGGTTTCACTACGTACGCTTATGCTGATGATATTCAGCTGATTCACCCATTCAATTCCGAAAACTCTAATGAAATACTCCTAATTAATCAAAAACTAGACAAAATAAAAAATTGGCTCTCACAAAATAAATTAGCATTAAATATTACTAAAACCAAAGCCTTATTCTTTCCAATGAAGCAAGGACTAAAACTATCAGCCCCTTTCCTAATAGACAATTTACCAATCAAGATAGTATCTTCACTAAAACTACTAGGAGTCATCATTGATGACAAATTCACGTACCACGAACACATCAGCAACGTGGTAAAATGTTGTTTTTTTCGTTTACGTTTAATTCGCTCAATGTCTAAATTTCTGGAACCAAAATCATTGAATATTCTAATACATTCTTTGGTCATATCCAAATTAGACTATTGTAATTCACTCCTATTAAACATTACTCAAAAAGAAAAAAAACGTTTACAAATAATACAAAACACTGCAGTTAAAATCATCCACAATGGTAAAAAATACGATCATGTAACACCTTTTTTAATAGACTCACATTAGCTCCCTATAAATCATCGAATAACCTATAAAATATCACTTCTAACATTTAAAACTCTATCTAACAACGAACCCCAATTCATAGACTAACTGTTAATCCCACATAACTCGACCCGATCCCTAAGATCTACTACACAAGGGTTGCTTACTGTACCGTCCCTGAAGATCATCGGAACCAGACGCCACGATATATTCTCAGTCGCGGCCCCTCTTACCTGGAATGCCCTCCCTCTATATATCAGAGAAATCAAAGACTTGAATTTATTTAAAATCAATCTAAAAACCTTTCTTTTTAAAGCCTCTTTTAATATTTAAAACTTTTTCATTTTTAAAAAAATTTTTACTTTTTAACAATCTTTTAACATAATTTTTAATCCCCCAATCCTAATGTTCTTTCCTCTACTACACTTTCATTTTCTTCTCTTCTGAGAAACTGCAATATGTAACTTTTGCCCACTTTTCTCCTTCCCCAAAGTGTTCCAGTTCGTCTGTTCTGTCTGTCAGGTGTTTCTGTCCCCCTCTTAAGCTTGTGTATAACATATTTTTAAACTGTTACTCGCTTAGTATGAAATAAGCGATTCATCAAATTTAATAAAACTTGAAACTTGAAAACTATGGCTTTCCTAAAATTAGCCACAAGATCCCACAAAGCATCAAGAGTCACCTCTGAGGGTTTGTTAAGAAAAGTTTGCACTTGACCAGTGAAAAAATGTTCACCACTTGAAGATTCCTCTTGTTTCCCTTCCATCTGGGTAATCCCTCCACCCACTGGTGGAAATGCCTCTGGTTTCCTGGAGGGGCTCTCTCGTTGAAGTGCCCTTTCTCCAACGATGTCTGGCTTGCCTCTGGTGTTGGAAACAACCCTTCCTCCAGGGTTTCCTCACCTCTCGGGGAACTTGTTATCCGGGGCTGCGGGGGTGGTGCTCGAAGGTCAGGGCTGAGAGTTGTATCCGGCCCAGGGAGAACTGCTGCAGACCCGTCCATACGCAGCATCTCCTGCGGGCTTCTCACCAACGTTCTGGGTACATTTTGCATGCGCCTCAAGATTTCTTCAATGATGCCGACAGGGACTCTGGTTCGCCGCGAGGCAGCAGCGGCGCTCCGCCCGTGTCACTTCGGCATTGCAGGTAGGAGAGAAAAAGTTCCCCTTACTACCCGTAGAATTTCTTGAATTAATCGGACAAAATCCCAAGGCGTCTATCCAGCCGAACAAGCTCGCGACCATCTTGGATCGATCAATTCGCTTAATCTTTTTTTTAAGTTCAAGAAAGTTTTTATTGAAGTTTCCAAAATTGCAATAAACATAAACATATGGCACTTGCCACCAATTACATTCTTTTTGGTTTTTTTTTTGGTTTGCAAGTGTTTTGCAAGACAGGCAAAACATTTTATTAAATTTTAACTTGATATACAAGCAAGGTCTTGCAATACAAGTACATATAGTATACACGTATCACATCATCGCAGCTGAGCCAATGGTTCTTTTCCCTCTGATGCTTCAGGAGTTTAGTGACTGTTCTTTTTCATTTTTTTAAATATTCTTTATTCAATTTTGAAACTTTAATTGTGCACAATTGATACTTTTACATACATTATTATCATTACAGCACAATATACTTAATAAAAGAAAGATAAGACTTATTTTCTCCCATCCCCTTCCAATTTAAAAACATCTCATAAAAATACTTATAATCAACCCTTCTTTACTTCTTAACAAATGCCAAAACATACCCCCCCCCCCCCCACCCCGGATGTGCACATTTTCCACAATTATACAATTAGATTAATTTTTACAATATTTAGTTAATGGTTCCCACAGTCCCATAAATTTTTTATAATAACCCTTCTGAATAAATTACATTCTTACAATACAATTATAGCAATTAAAATTATTCCCTCTAACTGGAAAAACATAGCTGCAGTGAAGTATGGAGAGTGGTGGAATTCTGCAGGTTTGGTTGCAAAATGTGAGCGAATTGCTCCTGAGAGAACATCTTCCATGAAGAAATTTGAATGACTCTGGGCTCCCCTGTTGTAATATACCACAGCCATTACCCCTTATCCAGGAGCTGTCAGGCATTGGAACTGATTTTCTGGCTGAAGAAGTTTGATCATGTGACACCTTACTACCGACAGCTGCATTGGCTACCGATGGAGGCACGCGTAAAGTTTAAGTTCGCCTGTTTCTGCTTTAAAGTACTATATGGTCTAGCCCCTAAATACATAACTGACCTTTTCTCCTTCTCAGCCAACAGACATAAGAGAAGTTCACATTCTATCTTCGTTTCCCCCCAGTTAGAGGATGTAAACTCAAAAGACACCATCAACACCTTTTCTCACATCAGGCAGCATTATGGGGTAAAGATTTAGAACAATTACTTACGCCTACTACTTATGGGGAATTCAGGAAACGCCTAAAAACATATCTGTTCCTGAAATATCTAGGCAGCTGACCCATACAACTCTTTCTCCTCAATATCTGACCCCTTGAGCTATTAATCACTAGCTTCCACCCTGTTAAGTTCAATCTATTTGTACCTTCTTTTAATCTTTGTAAACCGCATAGAACTTCACGGTCCTGCGGTATATAAATTGTTGTTATTATTATTATTATTACTAGTTGTTTAGCCCATTACATTAACGGGTGCTAGCAGCCCTTCTCCCTTACTTTTACCTCCTCCCTGTCCAGCAGCCCCCCCCCGCCCTATTCCCTGCTCCCCCTATATAGCAGTAGCCCTATTCCCTGCTCCCCTATATAACATCGCCTAAAATCCATATACCTGCTATCATCCAATGCTTCCAGATGACCTTAAATCCGCCAATTGAATCTTGGAGTTTAACCATATAGTTTGATTCGTGGATTTATAGATTGGAATAGATGTTAAATTGCTAACATATCGCAGAGTTTTCCATGTATCCATAAATATTCTGTTTTCTTTATACAATCTAGGCATTTTAATACTAAGAACATGACATAAACGTAGAGGAGACATGAGTCTCCACTCCAACCACAACCAGTCTGGGATATTATCAATGAGCTCTGGGAGGACCCAATACATACCCTGGCGCAAAATATATGCTTGATGATACCTATAAAAATTGGGAAAATTTATCCCACCCTCCGTAATTAGTTTTTGTAAAGATACTAAAGCGATTCTAGGAGTTTTACCCATCCAAACAAACTTTGTAAGAATACTGTTTAACTTTTTATAAAAGGACCCTTAAAAAAAACTGGTAACATTCCCATTTGATAACAAACCACAGGCAACACCATCATTTTAATAGTTTGAACTCTCCCCCACAAAGCAGAGACTTAGAGGGGACATGATAGAGACTTACAAGATCATGAAGGGCATAGAGAAAATGGAGAAGGACAGATTCTTCAAACTTTCTAAAACTACTAGAACGAGAGGGCATTCGGAAAAACTAAGAGGGGACAGATTCAAAACCAATGCTATGTAGTTCTTCTTCACCCAGAGGGTGGTGGACACCTGGAATGCGCTTCCAGAGGACGTGATAAGTCAGAGTACGGTTTTGGAGTTCAAGAAGGGATTGGATGATTTCCTGAAGGAAAAGGGGATAGAAGGGTATAGATAGAGGATTACTGTACAGGTTCTGGACCTGATGGGCTGCCGCGTGAGCGGACTGCTGGGCATGATGGACCTCTGGCCTGACCCAGCGGAGGCATTACTTATGTTCTTATGACCAGCCAGCACAGCTTTAGCAAAAGATGATCTTGCTTGACGAACTTGCTGCACTTCTTCGAGGGAGTAAACAGGCAGATAGACAAGGGTGATCCATTTGACATTGTATATCTGGATTTTCAGAAGGCATTCGACAAGGTTCCGCATGAACGACTACTTCGGAAAATTGAGAGCCATGGACTAGAGGGTGAAATACTCACGTGGATTAAAAACTGGCTAGTGGATAGGAAACAGAGAGTGGGGGTAAATGGACAATACTTGGACTGGAAGAACGTCACTAGTGGGATGCCACAGGGCTCGGTGCTTGGACCCGTGCTCTTCAACATATTCATAAATGATTTGGTAATGGGTACGACGAATGAGGTGATTAAATTTGCAAACGATACGAAGTTATTCAGAGTAGTGAAGAAGCAGGGGGGATTGTGAAGGTCTGCAATGCGACATAATCATGCATGAGAAATTGGCAGCGACACGGCAAATGATGTTCAACGTGGATAAGTGTAAGGTAATAGATGTCGGTAACAAAAATCTCATACACGAATACAAGATGTCCAGGGCGGTACTTGGGGAGACCCCCCAGGAAAGAGACTTGAGAGTACTGGTCGACAAGTCAATGAAGCCATCTGCGCAATGCGCGGCGGTGGTGAAAAAGATGAACAGAATGCTAAGAATGATTAAGAAGGGGATCACGAACAGATCGGAGAAGGTTATCATGCTGCTGTACCAGGCCATGGTACGCCCTCATCTGGAATACTGCGTCCAGCACTGGTCGCCGTACATGAAGAAGGACACGGTACTACTTGAAAAGGTCCAGAGAAGAGCGACTAAAAAAGGTTAAGGGGCTGGAGGAGTTGCTGTACAGTGAGAGATTAGAGAAGCTGGGCCTATTCTCCCTTGATAAGAGGAGACTGAGAGGGGACATGATTGAAACATTCAAGATAATGAAGGGAATAGACTTAGTAGATAAGGACAGGTTGTTCACCCTCTCCAAGGTAGAGAGAACGAGAGGGCACTCTCTAAAGTTAAAAGAGGATAGATTCCGTACCACTCAGAGTGGTAGAGAACTGGAATGCTCTTCCGGAGTCTGTTATATGGGGAAACACCCTCCATGGATTCAAGACAAAGTTGGACAAGTTCCTGCTGAACCAGAACGAACACAGGTAGGGCTGGTCTCGTTAGGGCATAGGTCTTTGACCTGGGGGCCGCTGCGTGAGTGGACTGCTGGTCTGACCCAGCAGTGGCAATTCTTATGTTCTTATGATGCCTTCACAAACAGTATTTAAACATGGGTGACCTGGGCCTACACAGAGTGGTGGCACACTGGATGGACCATGAGGGTCATTTTCTGCCATTGTGTACTGTGTGATAAGTAGGGTTACCAGATTTTCCGTTTGGAAAATCCGGACCCCTAAATCCATCCCCAGGCCCGCCCCATTATGCCCCAGTCCTATGATGCCCTCCTGCCTGATGGTGATTTGTTCCAAGTGCCAGGTTTTGAAAAGCTGTCCGAGGAAATCCAGCCATCTGGTAACCCTAATGATAGGCCATGCGGTCTTTATCTGACATTTCATATATGCTGTCTGTATGTGGTACACATTCAGGTACAGTAGTAATTTTAAATGTCCCTGGAGGTTCACAATCTGAATTTGTACCTGAGGCACTGAAGAGTTTTTTGGTGTTTATATCCTAAGCTAACTAAGACTTGAGTTTGTGCTTTTCTGCCACCCACTACAGCACTCGTTCTCCCACCTCTGCCCTTACTTTCCTCCCACATCCACCTCTGTTTCCTCCTTCACAGCTACTGTCCCCTGTCACTCACTGTGGAATCTGTGCTCTGGTATCAGTATCCATCTGTGCATCAAAACCTTGTGAGATATTTAACTGCACATGCCAGCCCAGAAATTTCAATGCATGCATGGCTGCTGGGAAGAAAGCAATGGGAAGTGAAGGGAAGCTCTCACTGTTTTTCCTCCTACTGGTACAGAAACTTTTCATTTGGGATGAGGGGACTTGGAGATTCCCAGAAGTATTGGAGGTCCCTGTGCCCCAATTGCTCTTGCGGTAAGGAAAGGTTGGAATTAGGGTCTGTTCTGTTAGGGCAGTGTGTACATGCATGAGAGCGTGAAGGAAGTTTAAATGCTGATGTTCTCCCCCATCTCTTCCATTTTCTCCAGGCATTTCTGCTGGATGGCTCTCAAAGGTCGTCATAAGCCTCAGTAATAAAGAGTGCTTTGTGGTTCTTGGGCGAGCCGTAGATGACGTGAGATTGGCAGAAGGTCATGCAGGAGCTAGTGAAATCATTATGTCTGAAAATGCTTGGGAGCTCTGCAGTAGGTCCATAATTATAGTTGAAAAAAGAGAGCATGAAAGAGCTGTAAAGGTACACAAAACAATGATTTGATCATTAATAAAGTAACATGTTTATATTCTTGAAGAGTCCTTTCCTGGGATTTTCGTTTCTTCGCATGCTTTATTCATTTGGATTGAGTTCATACCCTTTTCAGTAGTAGTTCAAGGCAAGATATGTGCTTAGTTTTATTAAGTTCTTGACATCTTGCCTTTCAGCATGAAAAAATCAAACATTCAGAGTGCAGCCATTAGATCATTTCAAGTCCACTAGGTACAGTATTTCCCTGTCCCTGTTGGGCGTAGAATCTAAAGGGCTGATACGTTAGAGCCAATAGCATTGGACCAGCACCGGCGCTAATCTGCGCAGAATGTTCAGAGGGATTTAGCGCAGGAAACAGCACGCGCACCAAAGAAGGCTGCAAATTGCATTAAACGCAATCATTTGCTCCGAGAAAACAGTGCCCTTGCAAACGTTGCTCAGAACTGTCGTTCAGGGCTTTGAACAGAGAATTTCTGGTGATTTTCTCTTTAGAAGTGTAAGAAGCCTCTAAGCAATGACACAGTGAGCGTAGGAGGCACTCAGGGCAGTGGTGCTAGTTCCACACCACACTCATGCCCTCTTTTTCTACCTCCATATGTCTTTAAATCTTCGCCAGCGCGAACAGCTTCTCCTGCTTGTGCTAGCTTTCCCTCTGATGTCATTTCCTGGCCCTATGACCTGGAAGTGATTTCAGAGGGAGCCAGGCTAGAGTAGTTGCTCGTTGCTGGCAAAGATTTTAGAGAGGTACAGGTGGCAGGGAAGGGAGAACGCGAGCTTGGCATACATAGCTGGGGGAAAAGAGGTGCCGGCACTCCCACCAAGACGGCACCCTGGGCAGTATGCTCCCCCCCCTCACTAAGCCACTGCCTCTAAGTGCCGATACTGAAAAAGTGTGCAAGTCCGAGCAAACCCAAGCAGAATATTATGCTTTCATATGCATGGGAACTGCTTTCTAGAGTACTGCAGCATGCTTGCATGTGCCTTCCTACCTGTTACTATCATGTGGTGCTTAATGGGGATGGGAGGGCAATGATAGGTAATGAGAATGTTAAAGATGTCAGAGGTGGGGAAGGGAAGGGAGGTGACCATTTGCAATGCACAGGGGTATCATTGCAGGGGCTAATGGTAAGCCAACTAGGGGAGCAAGTGGAACAAGGTACATGGTTCAGTGATTCACATGGATGGGAAACAAACATTCCTTTTTAGAAAGGACAGAGATGGCCGAAAAGGCAAAGGAGTAGCTTTCTGTGTAAAGACCAGTATCCAACAACTGAAATGCAGAGGGTCTGGGGAAAGGAAAAAGTGATATGGATTGCTTTGAAAAGATGGAGCTTCTTTCTTCATGGGTGTTGTCTACAGAAGGGCCAGCATTAGGGGGGAGCAAACAGGGCATTTGCCTTGGGCCCTCAGGCTCTGGGGGCCCCAATGGGCCAGCATGTCTTCCCCCTTCTCTCTGTACCGGTCCGATGTCGCCCTCACCTTCTGTCTCGCTAAAAAATCTGCCAACCTCAGCAGTGATTCAGAAACATTGCCTGCGGCTCCACTTAGAAATATATAGAAACATAGAAAGATGACGGCAGAAAAGGGCCACAGCCCATCAAGTCTGCCCACTCTATTGACCCACCCCATTAAGTCTGAGTGCTAGTGACCTGGTTCCTTAACTTGACCCTCGAAGGGATCCCACGTGGGTGTCCCATTTATTCTTAAAGTCGAGCACGCAGGTGGCCTTGATCACCTGCACCGGAAGTTTATTCCAGTGATCTATCACCCTTTCTGTAAAGAAATACTTCCTGGTGTCACCACTAAATTTCCCTCCTCTGAGTTTGAACGGGTGCCCCCTTGTGACCGAGGGTCCCTTGGGAAAGAATATATCGTTTTCCACCTCGACACGACCTGTGACGTACTTAAACGTCTCAATCATGTCACCCCTTTCCCTGCGCTCCTCTAGGGTATAGAGCTGCAGTTTGCCCAGTCTTTCTTCGTATGAGAGACCCTTGAGTCCGGCGACCATCCTAGTGGCCATCCGCTGGACTGACTCAGCTCGAGGCACATCCTTCCGGTAATGTGGCCTCCAGAATTGCACACAGTATTCCAGATGAGGTCTCACCATGGTTCTGTAGAGTGGCATTATGACTTCAGGTTTGCGGCTGACGAAGCTTCTATTGATACATCCCATCATTTGCCTTGCCTTAGATGAGGCCTTCTCTACTTGTTTGGCAGCCTTCACGTCTGTACTGATGATTACCCCCAAGTCCCGTTCCTCTGAAGTCCTAGCTAGCGTTTCTCCATTCAAGGAGTATGTTCTGTATGGATTTCCGCTGCCGAGATGCATGATTTTACATTTTTTAGCGTTGAAGCCCAGCTGCCATGTCGAGGACCAGTTTTCCAACGTGATCAGATCCTGCGTCATACTATCCTTGAGGTTGCTTTCACTTACTATGTTACACAGTTTGGCGTCGTCGGCGAACAGTGTCGTCGGCTACTTTACCCTGAAGCCCCCGGGTCAAGTCACTTATGAATAAGTTGAAAAGGGATGGTCCCAGGACCGAGCCCTGCAGTACTCCGCTAGTCACCTCCGATGTCTTAGAGAGGGTGCCGTTGACCACCACCCTCTGAAGTCTTCCACTCAGCCAATCATTGACCCATGCAGTTAGTTTCTCACCCAACCCCATCGATTTCATCTTGTTTAATAGTCTACGATGTGGGACACTGTCGAAAGCTTTACTGAAATCCAAGTACACTATGTCCAGAGACTCTTGCTTTCTGTCTGACACTGTCCACCTGGGTGGAAACAGGAAGTTGCATCATTGGGGAACAGACCGTGGCAGACAGAAAGCAGGAAGGGGAGCCGCAGGTAATGTTTCTGAATCGCTTGAATAAGAAAATGCTAGGGGATGGAGAGAAAGGGACAGGGAGATATAGTCTGACCAGTGGAGAGAGGGAGGGATATTCTGAAAAGTATTCCACTGCCTTTTCCTTTGGTTCAGTATGTTTGTGAGTGACATTGCCGAAAGTTTAGAAGGTAAAGTTTGTCTTTTTGCAGATGACACCAAAATTTGTAAAAGGGTAGACAACCTGGAGGGAGTTGAAAACATGAAAAAGCATCTGCAAAAGTTAGAAGAGCTCTTGCAAAGAAGTGCACAGTGATGCATTTGGGGAGTAAGAATCCAAGGTAGTCATAATATCTGATTTCAGAAAACTTTGGTTAACCACAAGGGAGAATGCATCAAACAGAAAACTGATAAATTGTGCCGATGGGTTGCCACACAGAGAAGAAATGATTACCCCAACTGATAGATGAAAAAAGAACAGAAGCCTCACAAAGAAAAATTTTTAAAACCATCATCTGTCATAGATCCAAATCCCTACCAACAACAATAGCCATTCTATGCCAATGCATAAATGCAAGATCCATATGCAATACAGCAGACCCGATTAAAGATATGATAGTGGAGTCTGAACTAGGAATAATGTTTATCACAGAGACATGGCTAAATAATAAATTGGATCCTATAACACTAGATTTATGCCTAGCAGGCTATAAGATGATACAAATAGACAGGATGGCAGCAAGCATCTCCAGATCCATAGTCCTTGCTGACTATGGAGATGAAGAAACTGAAGCAACTAGCTACAAGCAAAAGAACAAAGCCTATGAATGCAACAGCCATCAGCTGTGCCAGAGAACCGTCCACAAGCTGACGTCAATAACTGGTCTCCTTAAATCTTCTCAACCTCCTGTCACGTGAGCCATCAGCACACGCCATTTCACCTGATGAAGTAGCACAAACAAGGAGTATGTTGTACTCCTGGCTCCTTCGTGTGCCTCTTCTGTGCATCTCCCATAAATTCTTGGACTTTAATTTTTTTTTCCTGTTGGCTTACTTTCGTCCAGCCCTGGGTTTTCACTCATCTCCATCCCATTCAGTATTATGGGATGACAGAGTGCCTACATTTCCTGTCAGGCACTCTTTTGTCCCTTGAACAAGGACCTTGAACAAGGTCTCTCATTTCAGTTCCTTTAACATCATATTTGCTCTTGTAGAAACTTGGTTATGTCCAGGGGATGAGGCTCTCTTACAAATAATCTTGTCCTTTCGGTTACACATTTTTCTGTCATCATTGTAAATGTTGTAGGGGAGGAGGTTTAGCAGATTTGGTCTTTAGTAAAATTATCAGTTCACTACAAGATCAAGGTCCCTCCCCATGAACTATTTTGGAACACTTAGCCTTAAAAATAACCTCCCCCTCTCCTATGATATTTCTTATTTATAACCCGCCTCCAGTCACATGTTCTTCTCTCTTGGCCTTACAAGAGCTTTTATCTTCCTTTGTCTTCACCATTACTCATTCTGGGAGATCTAAATATACATTGTGATGATCTATCAGATGTTCTGGCCCAGGCTTTTTCTACTTTTCTTAACAATTCTACTGTTCATCAGCTAGTGAGTGGTCCAATACATTCTGCAGGTCAACTTCTTGATATTGCTTTGACTCTTCAAACACATGTTTCTCATTTTTCTATTCCAGTTATTCTCCTAATCCCATGGTCTGACCATGCTCTTTAACAGTTTTCTTATACTATTACTATACAATTCCAGCTCATGGTCCAATCCCTAGTCCTAGGACTTCTAGTCTACTGCAACATCCTCTATCTCCCCTTCCCCGCAGTCATGATAAAACAACTACAAACAGTACAAAATTCAGCCCTGAGACTGATCTATTCGCTGAAGAAATACAACCACAACACCGCCGCATACATCGACTCACACTGGCTCCCAATGCAAGCAAGAATAAGATTCAAATTTTACTGTTTACTATATAAAGCCATGAATGGAGACAGCCCAGCCTTCCTGAACAACCGCCTTATCTGAACTACCACAACCAAGCAAAGGAGAACCCAGACACCAATCAGAGGTATCAAATGCAAAAAAATATACGATGGCCTACTGGCCACACAGGCAATGAAACTTTATCACCAAGTATCCAATCTACTGACCACGACACCAGACTACAAAACTTTAAAAAAAAGAAATAAAAACCCTGCTATTCAAGAAATCCATCAATACAAACTAACTCCGCAGTAAGCATTTCAATCCCCCAAAGTAACCCGCTCAACTCGTCTGGAAATGTTCAGATAACCTCTAATGTAATCCGCCTTGAACTGCAAGTCAGTAATGTTAGGAAATTGAAGTCTCTCACTCCAGAAGTCTTCAAACATTGTGAAGCATTTCCTGCTGATTTTTCATCATGCTGTTATCTGATCAAATTCAACCTTGGGATAAGACCCTTAGGTCTACTCTTGATTATTCTGCACCTTTATTTACTGTCTCTTCAAAGCGCTGTTCTTCATAGCCTTGGTATCACTCTGTTTTTACTTTTCTACACCACCAATTGCGCAGTACTGAGCGCTCTTGGCATAAAACACCTTCAGTTAGTACTCTTCGAAATATCAAAAATACTTCATTGCAGTATTCTCATATGTTGCATAAGCACACATATAAACACACATATATTTCTAGTCTTTTCAAAGGTGATCTAAACCCATCTTATCTTTACCGCTTATTACACTCACGTTCTAACTCATCTCCCTCTGCTTTACCATCTACTCTTACTGCTGAAGAGGTTGCTTTAGGATTTCAAGATAAAATAACGAAACTACAGTAATCCTTTGGCATAAAAAACCTCCTCAAGTAATATTTCAAAAAAGAAAAAGCCTTGTGCAATGCAAGTGGATAAAGGTCCGCTTAATGCTTAGAACTACTGGTGCCTGGGGTGATCTCAAAGAGCAATGTCACACGAGGATAGATATAAAGACACACCACACATCGACGATGGCCAGCGTTTCGCTAATCATAAGCTGCCTCAGGATGAAAACAGCGATCAATCCTACAAAACAGAAATAAAAATGTGCAAAATACTTAACGTCTGTAGGACAACTGTTCTATCTCCTCTTCATTCAATAGGACAAAAAAATCCCGGCGTACTTTCAAACCGACTCCAGGGTTAAACATGGCGGCTCCTCGAACACAGACAGTGGAAAATGCCCCGCCTCTTAAATCCATTCGTTGCAATCACGTGTAGCACAACAGGATTGGATGAGCTCGTGTGTGACGTAATTTCAAAATAAAAAACAAAAAACAAAATCCGTGTTTTAAAGGGGCGTGATGTTTGGCCCACATAGATCTTCTGACACAGGCTGAGGCCATTTAAGAACATAAGAACATAAGCAGTGCCTCTGCCGGGTCAGACCACAGGTCCATCCTGCCCAGCAGTCCGCTCCCGCGGCGGCCCAAACAGGTCACGACCTGTCTGTATCACCAGAAGGGGCTCCCTTGCCACCTTGGTTTCTCATTTAAGTCCTGTCTTCCTATCGAAGTCCTAACCCTCCGGTCTTGCACATGCACGACCCGGTTTGGTTTCTATACTCATTACCTGATTAGCTTTCTATACTTTTGTTACATCCCAGCTCCTCCCTCAGTATCCCATGATCCCTTTATCCTTCAGGAATCCCTGTACCGTACTCTGCCTGATCACTTCCTCTGGTAGCGCATTTCTATCATTAAAGATTTTTTAGATGCTACTGCTACTGAAAGGAAAATACCTATTACATTTATTGTTCAAATATTAGCCTTGGCAATGCAAAGAAATTATTTTCGATAGAGTGAAAAATTTTTTCAGCAGGTTTCAGGCGCTGCAATGGGGGCCACTATGGCCCCATCTATAGCTAATCTTTTTATGCAACATTTAGAAATAAAAACACTACTGTTCAAAAAATATCTCCCATCAATCTAAACCGCCATCTAAAGAGTTACCAACCAATTCCTTTGGGAATAGAATCTCTTTATCCAACCCAAACTAAACACCCCTACTGTCCATATCATCAACATTAATTAACCAACATCATGCAATCATCAAAACAATAAATACACCTCCACATATAGGCATATGATGCTACTCTCCATCCGAAGAAACTTGACTCATCTCATGTAACATCTTTTATAATCTAGAATATATTGTAATTCTTATTCTCCACCAGTTGTAAATTGACTCAGTTGCTATGTAACATCTCCTGTGATATTGAATGTACTGTAATTCTTCACTATTACCTGTAATTAACACTTCTCCTGTAATGTAATTCTACGGGAAATGCCCAGATATCTTCCTTATTGTAATCCGTGGCTACGTTATATCTGCTGCGATATTGAATGTATTGTAACTCTTCACTGTTACTTGTAATCTACTCTTCTCCTGTAATGTAATTCTACTGGAAATGTCCAGATATCATCTTTATTGTAATCCGCCTAGAACCGCAAGGCACAGGCGGAATAGAAATCCCTAATGTAATGTAATGTAATTGAAAATCAATGGATTCTTTTGAATTATGGCTTAGGTTCATAGATGACATCTTCATGGCCTGGACTGGCTCCTATGAGACCCTTCTTGAGTTTTACAACTGGCTTAATGCTCGACATGATAAAATACAGTTTGACGTTAATGTTCATCCTAATAAAATTTCATTTCTGGATATTCTCCTTAGCAAGTAGGGTCCAAAGTTGGAAACCAGGGTTTTTCGTAAAAGCACCGATAGGAATACGTTTTTAGATTTCACAAGCAATCATCCGCTGCCTCTTAAACAAAGTTTACCTACTTCCCAGTTTTTACGCTTCAAACGCATTTGTTCAAATTCTGGGGCGTTTCGCCGTCAAAGTAAAGATCTTTCTCGGCGCTTACTAAATCGTGATTATCCTCCACAAACTTTAAAGAAGGCCTATAAACGAGCTAAACATGTGGACCGGAGTCTATTGTTAACATCTAAAACATGTTCTCCAGATACGCAAGCTAGCTAGAGTTTTCTCCAGCAATAAAACGTGTAGTTCGTTCTTTATGCTGTCATTGGGAAATTTTAAGTCAAGATCCTGCATTTTCTGACTGCCATCTCCGGTTGGCTTACTCTAGACAAAAGAATCTTAAAGAACTATTGAGCCCTTCGGATTGCCGTGCACAGATAAAACAATACCGCCAGTCCGTAGGTAGTCACTCTAAATGTCAAAGGTGTCAAATTTGCACTATTACATTAGATTTAACGGGTTGTTTTATGCATCCAGTGATGGGTAAAATGTATTCTATTCATTTTCATACCACCTATCTTACTTATGTAGTATATTTAATAATATGCCCGTGTCAGAAGATCTATGTGGGCCAAAAATCACGCCCCTTTAAAACACGGATTACGGAACATAAAAGCTGTCTTCATACAGGTAAACCACAGGCTCCAATTATTGCTCATTGTCAAGAGTTTAACCATATTTTCGACGATTTAAGGTGCTATGTAATAGATCATATCCCCATGAGCTATAGTAACAGACAACGTTTGCTATTGCAAAGAGAATTATTTTGGATTTATACCCTGGAAACTGAGGAACCCGAAGGGTTAAATTCTAAAACTGAATGGCATCATATATTATGACACAAAAATATGGTTTTTACCATCATTTTGTTTTTTTATTTTAAAATTACGTCACACACAATCTCATCCAATCCTGTTGTGCTACACGTGATTGCAACGAATGGATTTAAGAGGCGGGGCATTTTCCACTGTCTGTGTTCGAGGAGCCGCCATGTTTAACCCTGGAGTCGGTTTGAAAGTACGCCGGGATTTTTTTGTCCTATTGAATGAAGAGGAGATAGAACAGTTGTCCTACAGACGTTAAGTATTTTGCACATTTTTATTTCTGTCTTGTAGGATTGATCGCTGTTTTCATCCTGAGGCAGCTTATGATTAGCGAAACGCTGGCCATCGTCGATGTGTGGTGTGTCTTTATATCTATCCTCGTGTGACATTGCTCTTTGAGATCACCCCAGGCACCAGTAGTTCTAAGCATTAAGCGGACCTTTATCCACTTGCATTGCACAAGGCTTTTTCTTTGTTTGAAATATTACATGAGGTTTTTTTATGCCAATGATTTAAATGTACTCCGGTTAGTCTCCACCTATTTACAACCTGAGTTATTGGTTTGGTGGAGGGGGGATCTGAAGCTTTTTCCTACCTCTAGATAATTTTCATAGAAGAAGCGTTTTTGAAGTGCTGATTGTGGATCGTCCGCCTCAGGCTGTGGAGCCTGGTGCCTGTGGTGACATTAAGTACTTTCTTTACGGTTCCTTTGGTTATTCATGATTAGGGTTACTGTGCTGTAAACCAGGTCGGAAGTGTAGTTCAATAATATGCCACAATAAGAGTATACATTTCCTAGCCAATAAAGAAGCATTTTGCAATAACAAAGAATTACCCTTAGACAATCCCGAGGAAGAGACTTGAGAGAAAAGCTGGACATTTGCCCGCAACGGAATTCGCCTTCACATGATCATCTGCAGGTGAAGACCAACAAAGGTTTGCAATCTGTCACAAGAACAGAACATATGAAAAAGTCCAGCTGGCGTTGAATTGCACTTGGGACAGTTGGCATGAGAGGCAAACCCTGCCACATACACCCTATAGGGTGAGATATAAAGGCGTAACAGGAATTTATAGTACTGTTCTTGCAGAGTCACAGAGCGAGTCAAACGCGGGAGATGTTTCATAAGAAGACGCAAACCATCTCCAGTTATCTGTTCAGAGGAGGCAAGATCCTGATTCCACACCACCACCACAGCTTCATAGTCCCAAGGAGCAATGAAACTGCCCAAACTGACCTGATGAAAGGACAAACTGGTTTTAGGCTGTTGAGACAATGTCAAAGTTTCCTGAACCATATCCGCCATGTCCTCATTCAAAATATTATGGTCCAAAGAATGTAGGTAATGCGAGACTTGACCATAGGAAAACTAATCTCGAGCCTGCAAAAGTCCCCGAGCCTGGAGATCCTGAAAGGACAGAGGAAATACGTGCTCCGACACCACATCCCGCACATAGCATAAACCAAGGCCTGTCCATCTCTGCAAATATAGCTCAGAGCCGTCTGGATCCAAGTCTCGATTCCCCCATAAGGGCAACAATACTGTAGAGGTGAAATGCAAATGCATACATTTGCATAACCATTGCCAGCACTGTTGCACAGATTTCAACAGGGGATGGGAACAGGTAGGAAAAATCCTATCAGGTCTTTTGGCGTGGAGATAATATAACAAGTGTGTTGATGCCATAAGCTGCTGTTCAAGAGAAATAGGGGTATAGTGTTGAGTGTTCTTGATCCAATCAACCAGATGGCGGAGGAGACAGGCAATATTATAACGTCTCAAATCCGGCAATGCAAAGCCACCTCTTCCCACTGGCAAAGAGAGTTGCGCTAAGGACAATGTGGCTCGCTTCTTTTAATCTTCAATCTTGTGCTTCTTTAAAACAAATGATCATGTCTTTAAAACTTATAACTTCTCCTACTGATTCTATTCCTGCTTCTCTTCTCTCACGTTTTCTTGATTCACTTCTTGAGCCATTATTATCAATGGTCAATAATATCCTTTCTGTTGGCAATTTCCCTCAAGATTGGAAAAAAGCAATATATAACATTCTTTCTTATCAGATATTATCAAGTGGCCTCCCCTCTCTGATCTTCACATGAACAGTTGCTACATGTTCCATCGTTCAGATAATTATTCCTTGATGTTCATAGGAATTATTCTTTCTGACTTATGGCTCCTGCACTCTGGAATTCTTTATCCCATTACCTTCATATTGAAAGTTCATTTTTGAAATTTAAGGCTCAATTAAAGTCATATTTTTTTTCTCAGGCATTTTGTTCATAGTACGACAGTATGGGCAAAAAAAAAAAAGTTAAGCTTTTATTTTATCTCTTACCTTATATGTTTTTATCCATTCTCCTCTTCCCCATCCCTAGATTTTATTGTAATTAACCCATTTTTTCCCTCATGTTTTCATAGATGATTGTAGTGGCTGTATTTGTCAATGGTTTGTGTTTGTTCCCCTCCTCCTTTTTGTATGATATTGTAAACCGCTTAGATTTTAAGTTTGGTTTTATACTAGTACTAGTCTTTAAGCCAGTTACATTAATGGGTGCTAGAATAGATGTGTGTGTCTATCTTTCTGTCTCTCACTCTCCTTGGCCGCTGTCTGTCTGTCTTTTTTTATTTGTCTCTCTCTCCTTGGACGCTGTCTGTCTGTCTTCCTTTTCAAGAGCAAAGCATGATTGCTGTCTGCCCCCCAGCACACTCCTCCCACAAAAGCAGCCCCCTTTCCTTCTCCCCCTGGCCCCCTGTTGTGCCATGCCTGCCTGCTCCGTAGCTCTCTTCTGATCCCCCCTCCCAGAGCAAAGCATGATTGCTTTCTGGCCCCCAGCATACCCTCCCCCCAAAGCAAGCCCCTTTCCCTCTCGTCCTGGCTCCCTGCCTGCCTGGATTGCTCCCTCTTCTGGCCCACTGGCACGAATTGCGGCTGGCTGTAGCGAACCTCACAGGCCACTTTCCACCTCGGTAGCATGTTCCCTCTGACCCATGGGATTGCGTCAGAGGGAACATGCTACCGAGGTGGAGAGCGGCCTATGAGGTTCGCTACAGCCAGCTGGCGATCCTTAGCAGGCTTCTTTAAAAAGGAGCAGCAGCAGTGGTTTGTTGTCTGGGTGAGTGAGGGCGGGAGGGAGGGGGGAGTCGCCGGCGTAATCCCTGCCTCCATGTTCGAAAATGGAATTCGGCACAGAGGGAAACATCACACTGTCAGGGAGCACACCGTCCTAAGTGTGCATGTGCGCTTAGGGTTTTATTATAGAGGATTTGCGGTATATCAAATAAATTGAACTTGAACAATGATATATAAAAGTTTTCTGGGACTCAAAATAGGTCTCTTTGAGAACCCGAACTAGAGATACTATAATGATCCCGCAGAACAGTTTCCTCAATGTATTTTTCTGTCTCTGTCCAGATTTACTTCATTCTTACTACCTAGCCTTCAAGTTAGAAACATAGAAACATAGAAATAGACGGCAGATAAGGGCCACGGCCCATCTAGTCTGCCCACCCTAATGACCCTCCCCTACCTTTGCCTAGTGAATAGAGCCCACGTGTCGATCCCATTTGGTCTTAAAATCAGGCACGCTGCTGGCCTCAATCACCTGCAGTGGAAGACTATTCCAGCGATCAACCACCCTTTCAGTGAAAAAGAATTTCCTGGTGTCACCTCGTAGTTTCCCGCCTCTGATTTTCCTCGGATGCCCTCTTGTTGCCATGGGTCCCTTGAAAAAGAAGATATCTTCTTCCGCTTCGATGCGGCCCGTGAGATACTTGAACGTCTCGATCATGTCCCCCCTCTCTCTGCGCTCCTCAAGCGAGTATAGCTGCAGTTTGTCTAACCTTTCTTCGTACGGGAGATCTTTGAGTCCCGAGACTATCCGGGTGGCCATTCTCTGAACCGACTCCAATCTCAGCACATCTTTGCGATAATTTCTGTCCTTTTTGCTGGGCCCACCTGCAGCTTTCCATCGCTTTCCCTCACCTTGGTGCTCCTATTTTCCATCCCTTTTTTCCTAGGCTTTCACTAATTCTGCCCTCTTTCTCTTCCCTTCTGTACAGTGTTTGTTTTCTGTTGTTCTGCTACAGACCTCCCGGGCCATGATCAAAAGTGCACCAAAAGTAAAGGAATTTATTTCAAATGCAGCACTAATGTGTTCCTTGTTGACACTCATTGTAGATTTCAACCTACCTCTAGAAAATACCTTAAATATTCCAACGCCTTGATAAGAACATAAGAACATAAGAATTGCCACTGCTGAGTCAGACCAGTGGTCCATCATGCCTAGCAGTCCGCTCACGCGGCGGCCCTCTGGTCTAAGACCAGCACCCTAACTGAGACTAGTCCATTCCAGCGCACATTCTTGTTCAGCAGAAACTTGTCTAACTTTGTCTTGAATCCTTGGAGGGTGTTTTCCCTTATAATAGCCTCTGGAAGAGCGTTCCGGCTTTCTACCACTCTCTGGGTGAAGAAAAACTTCCTTACGTTTGTACGGAATCTATCCCCTTTCAACTTTAGAGAGTGCCCTCTTGTTCTCCCTATCTTGGAGAGGGTGAACAACCTGTCCTTATCTACAAGTCTATCCCCTACACACGAAAAAGGCCACACAGTAGACATAGTAATGGTAAATGACCCCAAACTGCTATCCTTCATCAAATGGTCACCAGAAATATGGTCAGATCACTATACATGCAATTCTACCTTAAACTGTGGAACACCATACAACAAAGCTAAACCATAAAGAAAATCCATCAAAGCTAAAGGTAAAATTCTGGGAAAAGATTGGTTCCTCGTTACAAATGATGTACCCAAACCCAGACCATTACCACAGCTACTAGTTTGGACGGATCATTGAAAACCAAAATTCGGTACAGCATGTACAAAGAGCAAAACGCCTGAAATTTGATGATGTTGTGTTTAGAGATAAATTTATCGTTGCTCTAAACCAGTTGGATGAGGACACAGATGTGTCAGATATGACTGATACTTGGTATCAGTTAGTATTGCTCCTTTACGGATGTTGACTGTCACTGCTATGAATAAACCCTGTCCTTGGAAAACAAATATACTCCAGGAGTTGAGACGAACAATTAGGAGATATGAAAGGTTATGGAAAAAAACCAAAGATGTCAATGCTTTTGATGATTATTACTTTTGTTTGTTGGAATATCGTGTTTACTCTGAGTTGGAAAGGGACTAATATTATTGTGAAAAGATTAAATCAGCTGATGCCAAGTGCCTTTTGAATACTTGTATTCTTCAGTTAGATTCAAAGGCAATGTTAGGAAGTTAATAATAATAATAATAATAATAACAGCTTATATACCGCAATACCGTGAAGTTCTATGCGGTTTACAAAAGATTAAGCAAAGGTACAAATTGACTGACTTCAAGAGGGGAAGAAGAAAGAGAAGTAATTAGACAGGAAATTCATTGTTGAAGAGAAAAGTGATCAAAAGGACAGTAGGTTGCTATTGAGAGGAAAGAGATAAGTGGATCAGTTGTCAAGATGTTTTAGGAACAGGTGTGTTTTTAGACGTTTCCTAAATACCTCATAAGTAGAGGGCGAAAGTAATTGTTCTAGGTCTTTACCCCATGATGCTGCTTGGTGTGAGAAAAGGAATTCATGGTGTTTTTTCAGTTTGCAACCTGTCACTGGGGGGGAAACGAAGTTGGAATGTGAACTTCTCTTGTGTCTGTTGGTTGAGAAGGAGAAAAGGTCAGTAATGTATTTGGGGGGCTTTAAAGCAGAAACAGGCAAATTTGAACTTTACGCGTGCCTTCATCGGCAGCCAATGTAGCTGCCGGTAGTAGGGTGTCAAGTGGTCAAATGTTTTTAGTCCAAAGATTAGTCTGACTGCCGCATTCTGCAACAGTTGTAGGCGTCGCATATTTTTTGGGGAAATTGCCAAATAGGCGGTTACAGTAGTCAAGCAGGCTTAGTACGAGGGATTGGACTAGGATTCTAAAAACCGATGTAACAAAATAAGCTTTAAGGGATCTGAGTTTCCAGAGAGTGAAAAATCCCTTTCTGATTAAGGAATCTACTTGGTCTTTCATGGTTAGGCATTGATCCAGAGTTACACCTAGTATCTTTATGGAGGGCTGGATAGGGTAACTAAGGTTATTGATACAGAGGGGTGATTTAATGTCAAGTGGATGTGGTGAAGCAATGAAAAAAGTCATTTTATCTGAATTAAGTTTGAGCCTAAAGTTTGTCATCCATTGTTCCATCATGTTTATAGCTTCTGAAGCTTTGGGAATAATTTCGGAGACAGAATTGGTGAATGGGATGATAATCGTAAAATCATCTGCATAACTAAATAGTTTTATCCCCAGCTGGGTTAGCTTCGTGCCCAGTGAGGACATGTAGACGTTGAAGAGCAATGGGGATAGTGGAGAGCCTTGGGGCACACCGGATGGATTGCTCCAGGTGTCGGAAAGCTCATAATTAAAACAAATCTGATAGGTGCGGGATATAAGGAAACCACGGAACCAGTTCAACACCTTATCCCGGATACCCATGGCATCTAGGCATTGCAGCAGTTTCATGTGGTCCACTAGATCAAAGGCAGAACTCATATCGAATTGCATTATCAGGGCATTAAGGCCTTTACTAAACAGTAGGTGCAAATTGTCTAAGATAGCCACAATTACTGTCTCCGTACTGAATAATGGCCTAAAACCAGATTGAATTTCATGGAGGAGAGAGAATTGATCAAGATAACCCATCAGTTGGGTGTAAACCAATCCCTCCATAATTTTTATAATAAACGGAATGGAAGCTACCGGTCTATAGTTGGCTGAGTATACTTTACGATTTTTTAGAATTGGGGTTATAATAATGTGACCATTATTAGAGAGGAATTTCCCATTGTTTAGTTCTACTTTACGGAGAGGGTGGTGGATGCCTGGAATGCGCTCTCGAGAGAGGTGGTGGAGAGTAAAACTGTGACTGAGTTCAAAGAAGCGTGGGATGAACACAGAAGATCTAGATTCAGAAAATATTATTAAATATTGAACTAAGGCCAGTACTGGGCAGACTTGCATGGTCTGTGTCTGTGTATGGCCGTTTGGTGGGGGATGGGCTGGGGAGGGCTTCAGTGGCTGGGAGGGTGTAGATGGGCTGGAGTAGATTTTAACGGAGATTTCGGCAGTTGGAACCCAAGCACAGTACCGGGTAGAGCTTTGGATTCTTGCCCAGAAATAGCTAAGAAAAAAACATTTAAAAATTTAAATTGAATTAAGTTGGGCAGACTGGATGGACCATTCGGGTCTTTATCTGCTGTCATCTACTATGTTACTATGTTAATTGTTTCAAGTTTCACTCTCCCTTTCTGATTGGTGGTCTAAGGAAGTGAATATGTTTTCTTCTTTAATTTTCTTCATATTTGAATCCACACTGTGTTGCTCTGACAAGAGTTTATCTTGTAATATTATGTTAAATTCATAAATAAATAAATAAAATAAAAAAAGATTCTTGGTGGCCCGGAGTGAAAAAACCTGCGAAACTCTTGGCTTGGTGGCCGAGAGTAAACAACCTGGGAGACGCTTGGCTTGGTGGCCGGGAGTAAAAAACAACTGGGAGACTCTTGGCTTGGTGGCCGGGAGTAAAAAAACCTGCAAGACTCTTGGCTTGGTGGCCGGGAGTAAAAAAACCTGTGATACTTTTGGGTTGGTGGCCGAGAGTAAAAAACCTGGGAGACTCTTGGCTTAGTGGTCGGGAGTGAAAAAACCTGCGAGACTCTTGGCTTGGTGGCTAGGAGTGCAAAAACCTATGAGACTCTTGCCTTGGTGGCCGGGAGTAAAAAAACCTGTGATACTTTTGGGTTGGTGGCCGAGAGTAAAAAACCTGGGAGACGCTTGGCTTGGTGGCCGGGAGTAAAAAAACCTGTGATACTTTTGGGTTGGTGGCCGAGAGTAAAAAACCTGGGAGACGCTTGGCTTGGTGGCCGGGAGTAAAAAAACCTGCGAGATTCTTGGCTTGCTGGCCGGGAGTGAAAAAACCTGTGAGACTCATGGCATGGTGGCCGGAAGTGAAAAGACCTGCGAGACACTTGGCTTGGTGGCCGGGAGTGAAAAAACCTGCGAGACACTTGGCTTGGTGCCGGGAGTGAAAAAACCTGCGAGACTCTTGTCTTGGTGGCCGGGAGTGAAAAAGCCTGCGAGAGTCTTTGCTTGGCGGCCGGGAATGAAAAAGCCTGCGAGACTCTTAGCTTGGTGGCTGGGAGTGAAAATAACTGCAAAACTCTTGGCTTGGAGGCCGAAGTAAAAAAACCTGCGAGACTTTTGGCTTCGTGGCCAGGAGTAAAAAAAATTGCAAGACTCTTGGCTTGGAGGCCAGAGTAAAAATACCTACGAGACTCCTGGCTTGGTGGCCGGGAGTGAAAAAACCTGCAAGACTCTTGGCTTGGTGGCCGGGAGTAAAAAAACCTGCGAGACTTTTGGCTTGGTGGCCAGAAGTAAAAAAAACCTGGGAGACTCTTGGCTTGGTGGCCGGGAGTAAAAAAAGCTGCGAGGATCTTGGCTTGGTGGCCGGGAGTATAAAAACCTGCGAGACTTTTGGCTTGGTGGCCAGGAGTAAAAAAAACCTGGGAGACTCTTGGCTTGGTGGCCGGGATTAAAAAAACCTGGGAGACTCTTGGCTTGGTGGCCGGGAGTAAAAAAACCTGCGAGACTCATGGCTTGGTGGCCGGGAGTAAAAAAAACCTGTGATACTTTTGGGTTGGTGGCCGAGAGTAAAAAACCTGTGAGAGTCTTGGGTTGGTGGTCGGGAGTGAAAAAACCTGCGAGACTATTGGCTTGGTGGCCGGGAGTAAAAAAACCTGCGAGACTCTTGGATTGGTGGCCGGGAGTAAACAACCTGGGAGACTCTTGGCTTGGTGGGCGGGAGTAGAAAAACCTACGAGACTCTTGGCTTAGTGGCAGTGAATAAAAAAAACCTGCGAGACTCTTGGCTTGGTGGCCGGGAGTGAAAAAACCTGCGAGACTCATGGCATGGTGGCTGGGAGTGAAAAGACCTGCGAGACACTTGGCTTGGTGGCCGGGAGTAAAAAACCTGCGAGACTCTTGGCTTGGTGGCCGTGAGTGAAAAAACCTGTGAGACTCATGGCTTGATGGCCGGGAGTAAAAAAACCTGTGAGACTTTTGGGTTGATGGCCGAGAGTAAACAACCTGGGAGACTCTTGGCTTAGTGGCCGGGATTAAAAAACCTGTGAGACTCTTGGCTTGGTGATCGGGAGTGAAAAAACCTGCGAGACTCTTGGCTTGGTGGCCGGGAGTAAAAAAACATGTGAGACTTTTGTGTTGGTGGCCGATAGTAAACAACCTGGGAGACTCTTGGCTTAGTGGCCGGGATTAAAAAACCTGTGAGACTCTTGGCTTGGTGGTCGGGAGTGCAAAAACCTATGAGACTCTTGCCTTGGTGGCCGGGAGTAAAAAAACCTGGGAGACTCTTGGCTTGGTGGCGGGAGTGAAAAAACCAGCGAGAGTCTTGGCTTAGTAACCGAGAGTGAAAAATCCTGTGAAACTCTTGGCTTGGTGGCTGGGAGTAAAAAAACCTGCGAGACTCTTGGCTTGGTGGCCGGGAGTTAAAAAACCTGCGAGACTCTTGGCTTGGTGTCCGGGAGTGAAAAAACCAGTAAGACTATTGGCTTGGTGGCCGGGAGTAAAAAAACCTGCGAGACTCTTGGCTTGGTGGCCGGGAGTGAAAAAACTTGTGAGACTCTTGGCTTGGTGGCCGGGAGTGAAAAAACCTGTAAGACTCTTGGCATGGTAGCCGGGAGTTTAAAAACCTGCGAGACTCTTGGCTTGGTGGCCCGGAGTGAAAAAACCTGCGAAACTCTTGGCTTGGTGGCCGAGAGTAAACAACCTGCGAGACTCTTGTCTTGGTGGCCGGGAGTGAAAAAGCCTGCGAGAGTCTTTGCTTGGCGGCCGGGAATGAAAAAGCCTGCGAGACTCTTAGCTTGGTGGCTGGGAGTGAAAATAACTGCAAGACTCTTGGCTTGGAGGCCGAAGTAAAAAAACCTGCGAGACTTTTTGCTTGGTGGCCGGGAGTAAAAAAAATTGCAAGACTCTTGGCTTGGTGGCCTGGAGTGAAAAAACCTGCAAAACTCTTGGATTGGTGGCCGGGAGTAAAAAAAACCTGTGATACTTTTGGGTTGGTGGCCGAGAGTAAAAAACCTGGGAGACTCTTGGCTTGGCGGCCGGGAGTGAAAAAACCTGTAAGACTATTGGCTTGGTGGCCGGGAGTAAAAAAACCTGTGATACTTTTGGGTTGGTGGCCGAGAGTAAAAAAAATTGCAAGACTCTTGGCTTGGAGGCCAGAGTAAAAAAACCTGCGAGACTCTTGGCTTGGTGGCCTGGAGTGAAAAAACCTGCAAAACTCTTGGCTTGGTGGCCGGGAGTAAAAAAAACCTGCGAGACTTTTGGCTTGGTGGACAGGAGTAAAAAAAACCTGCGAGACTCATGGCTTGGTGGCCGGGAGTAAAAAAAACCTATGATACTTTTGGGTTGGTGGCCGAGAGTAAAAAACCTGGGAGACTCTTGGCTTGGTGGTCGGGAGTGAAAAAACCTGCGAGACTCTTGGCTTGGTGGCCGGGAGTAAAAAAACCTGCGAGACTCTTGGATTGGTGGCCGGGAGTAAACAACCTGGGAGACTCTTGGCTTGGTGGCCGGGAGTAGAAAAACCTGCGAGACTCTTGGCTTGGTGGCCGGGAATAAAAAAAACCTGCGAGACTCTTGGCTTGGTGGCCGGGAGTGAAAAAACCTGCGAGACTCATGGCATGGTGGCTGGGAGTGAAAAGACCTGCGAGACACTTGGCTTGGTGGCCGGGAGTAAAAAACCTGCGAGACTCTTGGCTTGGTGGCCGGGAGTGAAAAAACCTGTGAGACTCATGGCTTGGTGGCCGGAAGTAAAAAAACCTGTGAGACTTTTGGGTTGGTGGCCGAGAGTAAACAACCTGGGAGACTCTTGGCTTAGTGGCCGGGATTAAAAAACCTGTGAGACTCTTGGCTTGGTGGTCGGGAGTGAAAAAACCTGCGAGATTCTTGGCTTGGTGGCCGGGAGTAAAAAAACATGTGAGACTTTTGTGTTGGTGGCCGATAGTAAACAACCTGGGAGACTCTTGGCTTAGTGGCCGGGATTAAAAAACCTGTGAGACTCTTGGCTTGGTGGTTGGGAGTGAAAAAACCTGTGAGACTCTTGGTTTGGTGGCCGGGAGTAAAAAAACCTGCGAGACTCTTGGCTTGGTTTCCGGGAGTGAAAAAACCTGCGAGACTATTGGCTTGTTGGCCGGGAGTAAAAAAACCTGCGAGACTCTTGGCATGGTGAAAGGGAGTGAAAAAACCCGCGAGACACTTGGCTTGGTGGCCGTGAGTGAAAAAACCTGCGAGACTCTTTGCTTAGTGCCCGGGAGTAAAAAAACCTGCAAGATTTTTGGCTTGGTGGCCGGGGAGTAAAAAAACCTGCGAGACTCTTGGATTGGTTGCTTGGAGTTGAAAAACCTGCGATACTCTTGGCTTGGTGGCCGAGAGTAAAAAAACCTGCAAGACTCATGGCTTAGTAGTCGGGTGTGAAAAAACCTGCGAGACTCTTGGCTTGGCGACCGGGAGTGAAAAAACCTGTGAAAATATTGGCTTGGTGGCCGGGAGTAAAAAAATCTGTGAGACTATTGGCTTGTTGGCCGAGAGTAAAAAACCTGGGAGACTCTTGGCTTGGTGGGAGTGCAAAAACCTGTGAGACTCTTGGCTTGGTGGCCAGGAGTGAAAAAACCTGTGAAAATATTGGCTTGGTGGCCGGGAGTGAAAAAACCTGCGAGACTCTTGGCTTGGTGGCCGAGAGTAAACAACCTGGGAGACTCTAGGCTTGGTAGTCGGGAGTAGAAAAACCTGCGAGACTCTTGGCATGATGGCCGGAAGTAAAAAAAACCTGCGAGACTCTTGGCTTGGTGGCCGGGAGTGAACAAACCTGCGAGACGCTTGGTTTGGTGCCGGGAGTGAAAAAACCTGCGAGACTCTTGGATTGGTGGTCGGGAGTGAAAAAACCTTCGAGACCCTTGGCTTGGTGGCCGGGAGTAAAAAAAACCTGCGAGACTCTTGGCTTGGTAGTCGGGAGTGAAAAAACCTGTGAGACTTTTGGCTTGGTGGCCGGAAGTAAAAAAAACCTGCGAGACTCTTGGCTTGGTGGTCGGGAGTGAAAAAACCTGCGAGACTCTTGGCTTGGTGGCTAGGAGTGCAAAAACCTGTGAGACTCTTGGCTTGGTGGCCGGGAGTAAAAAAACCTGGGAGACTCTTGGCTTGGTGGCCGGGAGTGAAAAAACCAGCGAGAGTCTTGGCTTAGTGGCCAAATGTGAAAAATCCTGCGAGACTCTTGGCTTGGTGGCTGGGAGTAAAAAAACCTGCGAGACTCTTGGCTTGGTGGCCGGGAGTTAAAAAACCTGCGAGACTCTTGGCTTGGTGGCCGGGAGTGAAAAAACCTGTAAGACTATTGGCTTGGTGGCATGGAGTAAAAAAAACCTGCGAGACTCTTGGCTTGGTGGCCGGGAGTGAAAAAACCTGCGAGACTCTTGGCTTGGTGGCCGGGAGTGAAAAAACTTGTGAGACTATTGGCATGGTGGCCGGGAGTAAAAAAATCTGTGAGACTATTGGCTTGGTGGCCAAGAGTAAAAAACCTGGGAGACTCTTTGCTTGGTGGGAGTGCAAAAACCTGTGAGACTCTTGGCATGGTAGCCGGGAGTTAAAAAACCTGCGAGACTCTTGGCTTGGTGGCTCGGAGTGAAAAAACCTGCGAGACACTTGGCTTGGTGCCTGGAGTGAAAAAACCTGCGAGACTCTTGGCTTGGTGGCCGGTAGTGAAAAAACCTGCGAGACTCTTTGCTTGGCGGCCGGGAGTGAAAAAGCCTGCTAGACTCTTGGCTTGGTGGCCGGGAGTGAAAAAAACTGCAAGACTCTTGGCTTGGAGGCTGAAGTAAAAAAACTTGCGAGACTTTTGGCTTGGTGGCCGGGAGTAAGAAAAATTGCAAGACTCTTGGCTTGGAGGCCAGAGTAAAAAAAACCTGCAAGACTCTTGGCTTGGTGGCCGGGAGTGAAAAAACCTGCAAGACTCTTGGCTTGGTGGCCGTGAGTAAAAAAACCTGCGAGACTTTTGGCTTGGTGGCCGGGAGTAAACAACCTGGGAGACTCTTGGATTGATGTCCGGGAGTAAAAAAACCTGCGAGACTCATGGCTTGGTGGCCGGGAGTAAAAAAACCTGTGAGACTTTTGGGTTGGTGGCCGAGAGTAAAAAACCTGAGAGACTCTTGGCTTGGTAGCCGGGAGTAAAAAAACCTGCGAGACTCTTGGATTGGTGGCCGGGAGTAAAAAAACCTGCGAGACTCTTGGCTTGGTGGCCGGGAGTTAAAAAATCTGCGAGACTCTTGGTTTGGTGGCCGGGAGTGAAAAAGCTGTATGACTATTGCCTTGGTTGCCGGGAGTGAAAAAACCTGCGAGACTCTTGGCTTGGTGGCCGGGAGTGAAAATACCAGCGAGACTCTTGGCTTGGTGGCCGAGAGTGAAAAAAACCAGCGAGACTCTTGGCTTGGTGGCCGGGAGTGAAAAAACTTGTGAGACTATTGGCTTGGTGGCCGGGAATAAAAAAATATGTGAGACTATTGGCTTGGTGGCCGAGAGTTAAAAACCTGGGAGACTCTTGGCTTGGTGGCCGGGAGTAAAAAAAGCAGCGAGAATCTTGGCTTGGTGGCCGGGAGAATAAAAACCTGCGAGACCTTTGGCTTCGTGGCCAGGAGTAAAAAAAACCTGGGAGACTTTTGGCTTGGTGGCCGGGATTAAAAAAACCTGGGAGACTCTTGGCTTGGTGGCCGAGAGTAAAAAACCTGTGAGACTCTTGGCTTGGTGGTCGGGAGTGAAAAAACCTGCGAGACCCTTGTCTTGGTGGCCGGGAGTAAAAAAAACCTGCGAGACTCTTGGATTGGTGGCCGGGAGTAAACAACCTGGGAGACTCTTGGCTTGGTGGCCGGGAGTAGAAAAACCTGCGAGACTCTTGGCTTGGTGGCCGGGAATAAAAAAAACCTGCGAGACTCTTGGCTTGGTGGCTGGGAGTGAAAAAACCTGCGAGACTCATAGCATGGTGGCTGGGAGTGAAAAGACCTGCGAGACACTTGGCTTGGTGGCCGGGAGTAAAAAACCAGCGAGACTCTTGGCTTGGTGGCCCTGAGTGAAAAAACCTGTGAGACTTTTGGGTTGGTGGCCGAGAGTAAACAACCTGGGAGACTCTTGGCTTAGTGGCCGGGATTAAAAAACCTGTGAGACTCTTGGCTTGGTGATCGGGAGTGAAAAACCTGCGAGACTCTTGGCTTGGTGGCCGGGAGTAAAAAAACATGTGAGACTTTTGTGTTGGTGGCCGATAGTAAACAACCTGGGAGACTCTTGGCTTAGTGGCCGGGATTAAAAAACCTGGGAGACTCTTGGCTTGGTGGTCGGGAATGCAAAAACCTATGAGACTCTTGCCTTGGTGGCCGGGAGTAAAAAAACCTGGGAGACTCTTGGCTTGGTGGCGGGAGTGAAAAAACCAGCGAGAGTCGGCTTAGTGGCCGAGAATGAAAAATCCTGCGAAACTCTTGGCTTGGTGGCTGGGAGTAAAAAAACCTGCGAGACTCTTGGCTTGGTGGCCGGGAGTTAAAAAACCTGTGAGACTCTTGGCTTGGTGTCCGGGAGTGAAAAAACCTGTAAGACTATTGGCTTGGTGGCTGGGAGTAAAAAAACCTGCGAGACTCTTGGCTTGGTGGCCGGGAGTGAAAAAACTTGTGAGACTCTTGGCTTGGTGGCCGGGAGAGAAAAAACTTGTGAAACTCTTGGCTTGGTGGCCGGGAGTAAAAAAATCTTGGAGACTCTTGGCTTGGTGGCCGGGAGTGAAAAAACCTGTAAGACTATTGGCTTGGTGGCCGGGAGTAAAAAAACCTGCGAGACTCTTGGCTTGGTGGCCGGGAGTGAAAAAACCTGCGAGACTCTTGGCTTGGTGGCCAGGAGTGAAAAAACTTGTGAGACTATTGGCTTGGAGGCCGGGAGTAAAAAAATCTGTGAGACTATTGGCTTGGTGGCCGAGAGTAAAAAACCTGGGAGACTCTTGGCTTGGTGGGAGTGCAAAAACCTGTGAGACTCTTGGCATGGTAGCCGGGAGTAAAAAAACCTGCGAGACTCTTGGCTTGGTGGCCCGGAGTGAAAAAACCTGCGAGACACTTGGCTTGGTGCTAGGAGTGAAAAAACCTGCGAGACTCTTGGCTTGGTGGCCGGGAGTGAAAAAACCTGCGAGACTCTTTGCTTGGCGGCCGGGAGTGAAAAAACTTGTGAGACTATTGGCTTGGTGGCCGGGAGTAAAAAAAACTGCAAGACCCTTGGCTTGGAGGCTGAAGTAAAAAAACTTGCGAGACTTTTGGCTTGGTGGCCGGGAGTTAGAAAAATTGCAAGACTCTTGGCTTGGAGGCCAGAGTAAAAAAACCTGCGAGACTCTTGGCTTGGTGGCCGGGAGTGAAAAATCCTGCAAGACTCTTGGCTTGGTGGACGTGAGTAAAAAAACCTGCGAGACTTTTGGCTTGGTGGCCGGGAGTAAAAAAACTTGCGAGACTCTTGGATTGGTGGCCGGGAGTAAACAACCTGGGAGACTCTTGGCTTGGTGGCTGGGAGTAGAAAAACATGCGAGACTCTTGGCTTGGTGGCCGGGAGTAAAAAAAACCTGCGAGACTCTTGGATTGGTGGCCGGGAGTAAAAAAACCTGCGAGACTCTTGGTTTGGTGGCCGGGAGTGAAAAAACCTGTATGACTAATGGCTTGGTGGCCGGGAGTGAAAAAACCTGCGAGACTCTTGGCTTGGTGGCCGGGAGTGAAAAAACCAGCGAGACTCTTGGCTTGGTGGCCAGGAGTGAAAAAACCAGCGAGACTCTTGGCTTGGTGGCCGGGAGTGAAAAAACTTGTGAGACTATTGGCTTGGTGGCCGGGAGTAAAAAAATCTGTGAGACTATTGGCTTGGTGGCCGTGAGTAAAAAACCTGGGAGACTCTTGGCTTGATGGGAGTGCAAAAACCTGTGAGACTCTTGGCTTGGTGGCCAGGAGTGCAAAAACCTGTGAGACTCTTGGCTTGGTGGCCAGGAGTAAAAAAATCTGGGAGACTCTTGGCTTGGTGGCCGGGAGTGAAAAAACCTGTAAGACTCTTGGCATGGTAGCCGGGAGTTAAAAAACCTGCGAGACTCTTGGCTTGGTGGCCCGGAGTAAAAAACCTGCGAGACTCTTGGCTTGGTGGCCGAAAGTAAACAACCTGGGAGACTCTTGGCTTGGTGGCCGGGAGTAAAAAAACCTGCGAGACTCTTGGCTTGGTGGCCGGGAGTAAAAAAAACCTGCGAGATTTTTGGCTTGGAGGCCAGGAGTAAAAAAAACCTAGGAGACTCTTGGCTTGGTGGTCGGGTGTAAAAAAACCTGCGAGACTCTTGGTTTGGTGGCCGGGAGTAAAAAACCTGGGAGACTCTTGGCTTGGTGGCCGGGAGTAAAAAAAAACCTGCGAGACTCTTGGCTTGGTGGCCGGGATTAAAAAAACCTGCGAGACTCTTGGATTGGTGGCCTGGAGTAAAAAAACCTGTGAGACTCATGGATTGGTGGTCGGGATTAAAAAACCTGTGAGACTTTTGGGTTGGTGGCCGAGAGTAAATAACCTGGGAGACTCTTGGCTTGGTGGTCGGGAGTGAGAAAAGCTGCGAGACTCTTGGCTTGGTGGCCGAGAATAAAAAACCTGCGAGACTCTTGGATTGGTGCCCGGGAGTAAAAAAACCTGCGAGACTCTTGGCTTGGTGGCCGGGAGTGAAAAAACCTGCGAGACTCTTGGCTTGGTGACCGGGAGTGAAAAAACCTGTGAGACTATTGGCTTGGTGTCCGGGAGTAAAAAAATCTGTGAGACTATTGGCTTGGTGGCCGAGAGTAAAAAACCTGGGAGGCTCTTGGCTTGGTGGGAGTGCAAAAACCTGTGAGACTCTTGGCTTGGTGGCCAGGAGTGCAAAAGCCTGTGAGACTCTTGGCTTGGTGGCCGGGAGTAAAAAAATCTGGGAGACTCTTGGCTTTGTGGCCGGGAGTGAAAAAACCTGCGAGACTCTTGGCTTGGCGGCCGGGAGTAAAAAAAAGCTGCTAGACTCTTGGCTTGGTGGCCGGGAGTGAAAAACCTGTGAGACTCATGGCATGATGGCCGGGAGTGAAAAGACCTGCGAGACACTTGTCTTGGTTAACGGGAGAAAAAACCTGGGAGACTCTTGGCTTGGAGGCCGGGAGTAATAAAAAACCTGCGAGACTCTTGGCTTAGTGGCCGGGATTAAAAAAACCTTCGAGACTCTTGGAATGGTGGCCGGGAGTAAAAAAACCTGCGAGACTCATGCCTTGGTGGCCGGGAGTAAAAAAACCTGTGAGACTTTTGGGTTGGGGTCGGGAGTGAAAAAACCTGCAAGACTCTTGGCTTGGTGGCCGGGAGTAAAAAAACCTGCGAGACTCTTGGATTGGTGGCCGGGAGTAAAAAAACCTGCGAGACTCTTGGCTTGGTGGCCGTGAGTAAAAAAAATTGCAAGACTCTTGGCTTGGAGGCCAGAGTAAAAAACCTGTGAGACTCTTGGCTTGGTGGCCGGGAGTGAAAAAACCTGCGAGACTCTTGGCTTGGTGGCTGTGAGTAAATAAACCTGCGAGAATTTTGGCTTGGTGGCCAGGAGTAAAAAAAACCTAGGAGACTCTTGGCTTGGTGGCAGGGAGTAAAAAAACCTGCGAGACTCTTGGCTTGGTGGCCGGGAGTAAAAAAAACCTGCGAGACTTTTGGCTTGGAGGCCAGGAGTAAAAATAACCTGGGAGACTCTTGGCTTGGTGGTCGGGTGTAAAAAAACCTGCGAGACTCTTGGTTTGGTGGCTGGCGGTAAAAAACCTGGGAGATTCTTGGCTTGGTGGCCGGGAGTAAAAAAAAACCTGCGAGACTCTTGGCTTGGTGGCCGGGATTAAAAAAACCTGCGAGACTCTTGGATTGGTGGCCGGGAGTAAAAAAACCTGTGAGACTCATGGATTGGTGGTCGGGATTAAAAAACCTGTGAGACTTTTGGGTTGGTGGCCGAGAGTAAATAACCTGGGAGACTCTTGGCTTGGTGGTCGGGAGTGAGAAACCTGCGAGACTCTTGGCTTGGTGGCCGAGAGTAAAAAACCTGCGAGACTCTTGGATTGGTGGCCGGGAGTAAAAAAACCTGCGAGACTCTTGGCTTGGTGGCTGGGAGTGAAAAAACCTGCGAGACTCTTGGCTTGGTGACCGGGAGTAAAAAAACCTGTGAGACTTTTGGGTTGGGGTCGGGAGTGAAAAAACCTGCGAGACTCTTGGCTTGGTGGCCGGGAGTAAAAAAACCTGTGAGACTCTTGGATTGGTTGCCAGGAGTAAAAAAACCTGCGAGACTCTTGGCTTGGTGGTCGGGAGTGAAAAAACCTGCGAGACTCTTGGCTTGGTGACTTGGATTGAAAAAACCTGTGAGACTATTGGCTTGGTGGCCGGGAGTAAAAAAATCTGTGAGACTATTGGCTTGGTGGCCGAGAGTAAACAACCTGGGAGACTCTTGGCTTAGTGGCTGGGATTAAAAAACCTGCGAGACTCTTGGCTTGGTGGTCGGGAGTAAAAAAACCTGCGAGACTCTTGGTTTGGTGGCCGGGAGTAAAAAAACTTACGAATACTAAACAAATACTTCTGTTCTGTGTTCACAGAAGAAAATCCTGGAGAAGGACCGAGATTGTCTGGCAAAGTTACACAAGAAAATGGAGTAGATTCTGTGCTGTTCACGGAGGAGGGTGTTTATGAGCAACTAGAAAAACTGAAGGTGGTCAAAGCGATGAGACCAGACGGGATCCATCCCAGGATACTAAGGGAGCTCAGAGAGGTTCTGGCGAGTCCTATTAAAGACTTGTTCAACAAATCTCTGGAGACGGGAGTGATTCCTGGGGATTGGAGGAGAGCTGATGTGGTCCCTATTCATAAAAGTGGTCACAGGGATGAAGCAGGAAACTACAGGCCGGTGAGCCTCACTTCAGTTGTTGGAAAAATAATGGAAATGTTGCTGAAAGAAAGGATAGTGTATTTCCTTGAATCTAATGGGTTACAGGATCCGAGGCAACATGGCTTTACAAAAGGTAAATCGTGCCAAACGAACCTGATTGAATTTTTTGATTGGGTGACCAGAGAGCTGGATCGAGGACATATGCTAGATGTAATTTACTTGGATTTCAGCAAAGCCTTTGATACAGTTCCTCATAGGAGGCTGTTGAACAAACTTGAAGGGCTGAAGTTAGGACCCAAAGTGGTGAACTGGGTCAGAAACTGGCTGTCGGACAGACGCCAGAGGGTGGTGGTTAATGGAAGTCGTTCGAAGGAAGGAAAGGTGACTAGTGGAGTCCCTCAGGGTTCGGTGCTGGGGCCAATCCTGTTCAATATGTTTTTTGAGTGACATTGCTGAAGGGTTAGAAGGAAAAGTGTGCCTTTTTGCAGATGATACCAAGATTTGTAACAGAATAGACACCTAAGAGGGAGTGGAAAATATGAAAAAGGATCTGCAAAAGTTAGAGGAATGGTCTAATGCCTGGCAACTAAAATTCAATGCAAAGAAATGCAGAGTAATGCATTTGGGGATTAATAATAGGAAGGAACCGTATATGCTGGGAGGAGAGAAGCTGATATGCACGGACGGGGAGAGGGACCTTGGGGTGATAGTGTCCGAAGATCTAAAGGCGAAAAAACAGTGTGATAAGGCAGTGGCTGCTGCCAGAAGGATTCTGGGCTGTATAAAGAGAGGCGTAGTCAGTAGAAGGAAGAAGGTGTTGATGCCCTTGTACAGGTCATTGGTGAGGCCCCACTTGGAGTATTGTGTTCAGTTTTGGAGACCGAATCTGGCGAAAGACGTAAGAAGACTTGAGGCGGTCCAGAGGAGGGCAACGAAAATGATAGGAGGCTTGCGCCAGAAGACGTATGAGGAGAGACTGGAAGCCCTGAATATGTATACCCTAGAGGAAAGGAGAGACAGGGGAGATATGATTCAGACGTTCAAATACTTAAAGGGTATTAACGTAGAACAAAATCTTTTCCAGAGAAAGGAAAATGGTAAAACCAGAGGACATAATTTGAGGTTGAGGGGTGGTAGATTCAGGGGCAATGTTAGAAAATTCTACTTTACGGAGAGGGTGGTGGATGCCTGGAATGCGCTCCCGAGAGAGGTGGTGGAGAATAAAACTGTGACTGAGTTCAAAGAAGCGTGAGATGAACACAGAAGATTTAGAATCAGAAAATAATATTAAAGATTGAACTAGGCCAGTTACTGGGCAGACTTGTACGGTCTGCGTCTGTGTATGGCCGTTTGGAGGAGGATGGGCAGGGGAGGGCTTCAATGGCTGGGAGGGTTTAGATGGGCTGGAGTAAGTCTTAACAGAGATTTCGGCAGTTGGAACCCAAGCACAGTACCGGGTAAAGCTTTGGATTATCGCCCAGAAATAGCTAAGAAGAAAAAAAAAAAAAAATTTTTAATTGAATCAGGTTGGGCAGACTGGATGGACCATTCGGGTCTTTATCTGCCGTCATCTACTATTTTACTATATGAGACTCTTGGCTTGGTGGCCGGGAGTGAAAAAACCTAGAGACTCTTGGCTTGGTGACCGGGAGTGAAAAAACCTGTGACACTATTGGCTTGGTGGCCGGGAGTAAAAAAATCTGTGAGACTATTGGCTTGGTGGCCGAGAGTAAAAAACCTGCGAGACTCTTGGCTTGGTGGCTGGGAGTATAAAAACCTGCGAGACTTTTGGCTTGGTGGCCAGTAGTAAAAAAAACCTGGGAGACTCTTGGGTTGGTGGCCGAGAGTAAAAAAACCTGCGAGACTCTTGGCTTGGTGGCCGGGAGTAAAAAACCTGGGAGACTCTTGGCTTGGTGGCCGGAAGTAAAAAAAAACCTGCGAGACTCTTGGCTTGGTGGCCGGGATTAAAAAAACCTGCGAGACTTTTGACTTGGTGGCCGGGAGTAAAAAAACCTGCGAGACTCATGGCTTGGTGGCCGGGAGTAAAAAAACCTGTGATACTTTTCGGTTGGTGGCCGTGAGTAAAAAACCTGGGAGACTCTTGGCTTAGTGGTCGGGAGTGAAAAAACCTGGGAGACTCTTGGCTTGGTGGCCGGGAGTGAAAAAACCAGCGAGAGTCTTGGCTTAGTGGCCGAGAGTGAAAAATCCTGCGAGACTCTTGGCTTGGTGGCTGGGAGTAAAAAAACCTGCGAGACTCTTGACTTGGTGGCCGGGAGTTAAAAAACCTGCGAGACTCTTGGCTTGGTGTCCGGGAGTGAAAAAACCTGTAAGACTATTGGCTTGGTGGCCGGGAGTAAAAAAACATGTGATACTTTTGGGATGGTGGCCGAGAGTAAAAAAAATTGCAAGACTCTTGGCTTGGAGGCCAGAGTAAAAAAACCTGCGAGACTCTTGGCTTGGTGGCCTGGAGTGAAAAAACCTGCAAAACTCTTGGCTTGGTGGCCAGGAGTAAAAAAAACCTGTGATACTTTTGGGTTGGTGGCCGAGAGTAAAAAACCTGGGAGACTCTTGGCTTGGTGGTCGGGAGTGAAAAAACCTGCGAGACTCTTGGCTTGGTGGCCGGGAGTAAAAAAACCTGCGAAACTCTTGGATTGGTGGCCGGGAGTAAACAACCTGGGAGACTCTTGGCTAGGTGGCCGGGAGTAGAAAAACCTGCGAGACTCTTGGCTTGGTGGCCGGGAATAAAAAAAACCTGCGAGACTCTTGGCTTGGCGGCCGGGAGTGAAAAAACCTGTAAGACTATTGGCTTGGTGGCCGGGAGTAAAAAAACCTGTGATACTTTTGGGTTGGTGGCCGAGAGTAAAAAAAATTGCAAGACTCTTGGCTTGGAGGCCAGAGTAAAAAAACCTGCGAGACTCTTGGCTTGGTGGCCTGGAGTGAAAAAACCTGCAAAACGCTTGGCTTGGTGGCCGGGAGTAAAAAAAACCTGCGAGACTTTTGGCTTGGTGGACAGGAGTAAAAAAAACCTGCGAGACTCATGGCTTGGTGGCCGGGAGTAAAAAAAACCTGTGATACTTTTGGGTTGGTGGCCGAGAGTAAAAAACCTGGGAGACTCTTGGCTTGGTGGTCGGGAGTGAAAAAACCTGCGAGACTCTTGGCTTGGTGGCCGGGAGTAAAAAAACCTGCGAAACTCTTGGATTGGTGGCCGGGAGTAAACAACCTGGGAGACTCTTGGCTAGGTGGCCGGGAGTAGAAAAACCTGCGAGACTCTTGGCTTGGTGGCCGGGAATAAAAAAAACCTGCGAGACTCTTGGCTTGGTGGCCGGGAGTGAAAAAACCTGCGAGACTCATGGCATGGTGGCTGGGAGTGAAAAGACATGCGAGACACTTGGCTTGGTGGCCGGGAGTAAAAAACCTGCGAGACTCTTGGCTTGGTGGCCGTGAGTGAAAAAACCTGTGAGAATCATGGCTTGGTGGCCAGGAGTAAAAAAACCTGTGAGACTTTTGGGTTGGTGGCCGAGAGTAAACAACCTGGGAGACTCTTGGCTTAGTGGCCGGGATTAAAAAACCTGTGAGACTCTTGGCTTGGTGGTCGGGAGTGAAAAAACCTGCGAGACTCTTGGCTTGGTGGCCGGGAGTAAAAAAACATGTGAGACTTTTGTGTTGGTGGCCGATAGTAAACAACCTGGGAGACTCTTGGCTTAGTGGCCGGGATTAAAAAACCTGTGAGACTCTTGGCTTGGTGGTCGGGAGTGAAAAAACCTGTGAGACTCTTGGCTTGGTGGCCGGGAGTGAAAAAACCAGCGAGACTCTTGGCTTGGTGGCCGGGAGTGAAAAAACTTGTGAGACTATTGGCTTGGTGGCCGGGAATAAAAAAATATGTGAGACTATTGGCTTGGTGGCCGAGAGTAAAAAACCTGGGAGACTCTTGGCTTGGTGGCCGGGAGTAAAAAAAGCAGCGAGAATCTTGGCTTGGTGGCCGGGAGTATAAAAACCTGCGAGACCTTTGGCTTCGTGGCCAGGAGTAAAAAAAACCTGGGAGACTTTTGGCTTGGTGGCCGGGATTAAAAAAACCTGGGAGACTCTTGGCTTGGTGGCCGGGAGTAAAAAAACCTGCGAGACTCATGGCTTGGTGGCCGGGAGTAAAAAAAACCTGTGATACTTTTGGGTTGGTGGCCGAGAGTAAAAAAACCTGTGAGACTCTTGGCTTGGTGGTCGGGAGTGAAAAAACCTGCGAGACCCTTGGCTTGGTGGCCGGGAGTAAAAAAAACCTGCGAGACTCTTGGATTGGTGGCCGGGAGTAAACAACCTGGGAGACTCTTGGCTTGGTGGCCGGGAGTAGAAAAACCTGCGAGACTCTTGGCTTGGTGGCCGGGAATAAAAAAAAACCTGCGAGACTCTTGGCTTGGTGGCTGGGAGTGAAAAAACCTGCGAGACTCATAGCATGGTGGCTGGGAGTGAAAAGACCTGCGAGACACTTGGCTTGGTGGCCGGGAGTAAAAAACCTGCGAGACTCTTGGCTTGGTGGCCGTGAGTGAAAAAACCTGTGAGACTCATGGCTTGGTGGCCGGGAGTAAAAAAAACCTGTGAGACTTTTGGGTTGGTGGCCGAGAGTAAACAACCTGGGAGACTCTTGGCTTAGTGGCCGGGATTAAAAAACCTGTGAGACTCTTGGCTTGGTGATCGGGAGTGAAAAAACCTGCGAGACTCTTGGCTTGGTGGCCGGGAGTAAAAAAACATGTGAGACTTTTGTGTTGGTGGCCGATAGTAAACAACCTGGGAGACTCTTGGCTTAGTGGCCGGGATTAAAAAACCTGGGAGACTCTTGGCTTGGTGGTCGGGAGTGCAAAAACCTATGAGACTCTTGCCTTGGTGGCCGGGTGTAAAAAAACCTGGGAGACTCTTGGCTTGGTGGCGGGAGTGAAAAAACCAGCGAGAGTCTTGGCTTAGTGGCCGAGAATGAAAAATCCTGCGAAACTCTTGGCTTGGTGGCTGGGAGTAAAAAAACCTGCGAGACTCTTGGCTTGGTGGCCGGGAGTTAAAAAACCTGTGAGACTCTTGGCTTGGTGTCCGGGAGTGAAAAAACTTGTAAGACTATTGGCTTGGTGGCCGGGAGTAAAAAAATTGTGAGACTCTTGGCTTGGTGGCCGGGTGTGAAAAAATTTGTGAAACTCTTGGCTTGGTGGCCGGGAGTAAAAAAATCTTGGAGACTCTTGGCTTGGTGGCCGGGAGTGAAAAAACCTGCGAGACTCTTGGCTTGGTGGCCGGGAGTGAAAAAACCTGCGAGACTCTTGGCTTTGTGGCCGGGAGTGAAAAAACTTGTGAGACTATTGGCTTGGTGGCCGGGAGTAAAAAAATCTGTGAGACTATTGGCTTGGTGGCCGAGAGTAAAAAACCTGGGAGACTCTTGGCTTGGTGGGAGTGCAAAAACCTGTGAGACTCTTGGCATGGTAGCCGGGAGTAAAAAAACCTGCGAGACTCTTGGCTTGGTGGCCCAGAGTGAAAAAACCTGCGAGACACTTGGCTTGGTGCTTGGAGTGAAAAAACCTGCGAGACTCTTGGCTTGGTGGCCGGGAGTGAAAAAACCTGCGAGACTCTTTGCTTGGCGGCCGGGAGTGAAAAAGCCTGCGAGACTCTTGGCTTGGTGGCCGGGAGTGAAAAAAACTGCAAGACTCTTGGCTTGGAGGCTGAAGTAAAAAAACTTGCGAGACTTTTGGCTTGGTGGCCGGGAGTAAGAAAAATTGCAAGACTCTTGGCTTGGAGGCCAGAGTAAAAAAACCTGCGAGACTTTTGGCTTTGTGGCCGGGAGTAAAAAAACTTGCGAGACTCTTGGATTGGTGGCCGGGAGTAAAAAACCTGGGAGACTCTTGGCTTGGTGGCTGGGCGTAGAAAAACCTGCGAGACTCTTGGCTTGGTGGCCGGGAGTAAAAAAAACCTGCGAGACTCTTGGATTGGTGGCCGGGAGTAAAAAAACCTGCGAGACTCATGGCTTGGTGGCCGGGAGTAAAAAAACCTGTGAGACTTTTGGGTTGGTGGCCGAGAGTAAAAAACCAGGGAGACTCTTGGCTTGGTGGCCGGGAGTAAAAAAACCTGCGAGACTCTTGGATTGGTGGCCGGGAGTGAAAAAACCAGCGAGACTCTTGGCTTGGTGGCCAGGAGTGAAAAAACCAGCGAGACTCTTGGCTTGGTGGCCGAGAGTGAAAAAACTTGTGAGACTATTGGCTTGGTGGCCGGGAGTAAAAAAAATCTGTGAGACTATTGGCTTGGTGGCCGTGAGTAAAAAACCTGGGAGACTCTTGGCTTGATGGGAGTGCAAAAACCTGTGAGACTCTTGGCTTGGTTGCCGGGAGTAAAAAAATCTGGGAGACTCTTTGCTTGGTGGCCGGGAGTGAAAAAACCTGTAAGACTCTTGGCATGGTAGCCGGGAGTTAAAAAACCTGCGAGACTCTTGGCTTGGTGGCCCGGAGTAAAAAACCTGCGAGACTCTTGGC